>NC_091538.1:65892500-66517500 GCF_042242935.1 Bactrocera oleae
AAACAAGTTGTAGCAATATCTCTTGACACGATTTCAATAGCGTGTATAACTTTGTACACACAGTGTACATCAGTAGCCTTGCAACAGTCGTATGTTTTAGAGCCAATTTCAAATTTGGAGTTTTAACGAGCAACATGAGCCATTCACACAATTCACCAGCGCTGAGGCATTTTATAAGTGCTCTAGAAGAGAGGCGAAGTGAAGTCAGGGGTAGCGGTGAATTGGCAGTCGCGATGGTTGTATCAGTCTTAACTCGATACACAAACAAGCTTTGGCGATACTTCGGCTCAAGAGAGCCGGGGAATTGGTTGTTGAAGGTATAAGAGTGGACACACTTGATGACTGAATGATTGCCTGAATAAGTGACTGGCAACTGGGGTGTGATGAATGAGTGGTCGTAAGTGTTGCTCTTGCTTGGCTGATGGCCGACATGCCTTACTGGCAGGGTTTATATATACTATATATAACAAATCACATATGCATGTAAACACGCACACAAGCGTTTTGATGAATATAACCCACAGACGTGGAGGAGTGAGGCAAATTTCGCATTTCGAATTTCATTGCTAGTTGC
Source organism: Bactrocera oleae (assembly GCF_042242935.1). Taxonomy (NCBI): domain Eukaryota; kingdom Metazoa; phylum Arthropoda; class Insecta; order Diptera; family Tephritidae; genus Bactrocera; species Bactrocera oleae. The sequence goes on from NC_091538.1 coordinate 65,893,075, forward strand.
CGGCGTGAACACAGCGAGCACACGCGAAGACAGACAGACAGACAGACAGGCCAGGAACAGGCAGATAGACTGCTTGTTTGCATGTTGCGTTATTGGCTGCGGCTCGGTTGTTGCCCCCTTCGTGCGTGCGTAACAGTCGGTTTGTCCATCTACGCGCTGTTGTTGTTGTGTTGTCCGTTAGACTGTCGGTTAAGTTCTGGCGGCGCAGCGGTAAAGTGGTGGATTTTTTACGACTGAACTTTTAATGAAGTGCATGTCTGTGTATGTGCGTGCGCCTGTTTGTAGTAAGGATATATAACCAACACACTCTCGCTGCTAACGAAGGCAAACAAAAGCGCAGCATTGTGTTACCAGTTTGTAGCGAAGCAGTTCCAAAAAAAAAAAAACTGAAACGGAACTAAAAATGGATAAAGTGATGATTGGAGGGTGCAGAGTACCCTTTTCTATGTCTACTTTCAGCCGCCGGTTGCTGCCAAGCTATCAGTATCAAGTAGCTAACTAACTACATAATCTAGTAGCTAACCAGCTGTGCACGCGCGCAAAAGCACGGCAATAAACAAACAAAAACAAGTTGTAAATGTTGTTGTTAAATATATACATGCATGTGCAGCTCTTCGGATTTTTGTATTCCATAGTTTCTGCTTTCAGCGCTAATAAATTATTAGCAAAGCTACGCGCTTAGAATACTTGCCTACATAAATAAAATTAGACCCATTGCCTTAAACGCTTTATGTTAAGTTTGTATGTGGGCATACATATGTGTGCTTTTTGGGATAGGAAATTTATGTGTAACTAGTACCAAGTGGGAAAATAATAATTTTATAGTTAAAAGAAGGTTTCTAACGGAGAAAACACACTGAGAGAATCAAATAAATTTAGCTATGTACGATATTTTTCTCTTTCTTCCATGTAGGATTCTGCTTAGAATTTCGTTTCACTTTGAGTATATTAGCTCAAACGAATCGATATGCAATTATTTTCCTAGATTGGTACAATTTTATTTATTTTTGTGTAAAGCTTGATCTTCACGTGTCTATTATTGTGTCTTTAGCAACTGCTTGTTTACGAATCGAATAGTTTGTCCTAACCGAAATGTTTGGCGAATTTAATTAAACAATGAGTTTGCTAAAAATTGTATGTTTTCAACGCAATCACGGCTTCGAAATCGTTGAAAATATTGCAAAAGTGCTTTGGGGAGTCTACGTTATCACGAACACAAGTATGTGGGTTTCGCAAAGTGAATATCGAGAAGTCATCGAAAACTTACCTCATGCGAGAAGTCCAACCAGCTTTGACGATTAATAACGATAACATCAAAAAAGTTGAAGAAACAGTGCTTGAAAATCATAGTGTTGAATGACTCCACATAATTTGGCTAATGTTTTGGGTATGCCGCGTGTTAAAACTAGACTCGTGTTATAAGGCCCTACATTACGATGATGACAAGAAGTGAGTTTATAAATATGTCGTAGAAAGTGCTCAACAATCTAGGGAACGGCGCTTCAAAAAAGAGCCAAAACTAAAATTCGCTGAAGGCATTGCGGCCATCACAACCGAGACTTATAATAAGTGTTTGGAAGGTTTGATTAAGCATGATTGGCATGCTTGTAGGTTAGGAGCCTATTTTGAGGGCAATAATACAGATTTTTATTAAAATGCGTAAACAATTTCTTGTCAATCCGAGTCAAACTGCAATTAAGCGGAAATTATTCTTCACATAATTTTGAGGAACGCTGCTAAATTGATAGTTTTTGGTTGGATAGAAATGCAGAGCAGTTTCGGTTAGGCGGACTCGACTGCCACAGGAACGAATCGCACAACTCGTCGTGTGTGCTTGACTTAGCTATCAATTCAAATTTAAACGGCACCCTGTATATAATTTTTGTGTGAATAGAAATTTTCAACAAATATCGCAACATATTTTCTATTTTAGAAAGTGTCAAAAGTCTTGTTGAAATGTTCACAGTGTCATTTTGTATCGGTTATATAAGTCTTAACGCGTTCAAACGCATTAAATTGAATCATATAAAAATACCACTATTTTACTAATATTATTCTTGTTGTTGCTGTTACTCTTCCTGTTGTTCACATTAATTTTCTAAAATGGATACTCAGCAATAAAATATAAATTTAGCGAGCTTCCGCTTCCAATTGAATGCGTACATTTGCCCCGCTAGCAAACAGTTAAACACACATACTCGTACACTACTGCTATCTGTGCGTGTTTTGTTTGTATGTGCGCATAGCGGTAAATTACAATCTATAGGCGATATTCACGCATGGCATTTGAACGCACATTCATAAATCCAAAAGAGATTGTTGCAACATTATAGCAATGCGTGTGCTGGGGTGTGGCGTGTAAGCGGCACAACAGCAACAATAATAAAACTAATATAACAACAATAATAACAACAATGCATACATTTACCACGATAAATTTTGTTATATTTTATCACGTATTTTCTACATTTGCATGGCTGTTTAAGCGTGTTCGCTGTTGCTTTTTTATTTCCTCTGCGATATTGAGTGATTGAAAGCGAGTTTTGCCCTCGGCGCGTTGCATGTTGCACTTTGCAGCGCTGTAGCTGTCATACACAATTTATTGCCTTACATTTGCTTGCAGTCAATATGTTTTCTTATGCTTTCCGTCGTTCTTATCAACAATTATGTATGCATAAGGCTGTTTGTGTGTGTGTTTAGAGGAAGAGACGCGTGTGTGCGAGTGCTGATAACGGTTTTGTTGTTAGTGTGTGTGTGTGCGTGGCGCTCATTATCGTGACTGCTCGACGCTGCCACTATTATCATTTATCCACTTTGTTTGCTGGAATACAAGCTGATGCGTAGGATTAATGCGCGTTGCCAATGTTTAGACGTTGCGCTGCGTGGCGCGCGGCAGCAGTGGTGGCGTATAGCGGTTCTCTTTGCTGCCTTGATTAAGGTTAAAGTAATTTTGCGTGTCTGCTGCGCTAGTTATAGTTGGCTGGCAGTCAAGTTGTTGCGGTTATGGCTGTTGAGCGGTTTTATCATTTTCCTTTAATACTTTCGCTAAGCATTTATATGATTTTGTTATTATTGTTGGTCTTTGTTTTTATTCGATTTTGGGTGCGCCATATTGCAGAACGGTTTGTCAATTTTATTATGATTAGGAACGCATGTTATTTATGTGCCCTTGGGGAATGCGGCTGATAGCCCAATTTTATGTGCCAACCCTCGCGCCTCCACTACCGCACTAATCTAACTCGAAGTTGGCTAAATTAGTTTCGATTACTTCGCTAGTGCGTAAATCTCTGTCAGTCGACAGCTGGTTATTGAGAATGAGTTTCGGCTTATTCTTCTGTTTTTAATGCGTTAGGGGTCGGGAATACATGTTAGTGTAGGCAGCTGTAATTTTTATTTCCTCCACCCAATCTTTTGTGTTTTTGGTTTTGGCTGGGTTGTATTGTTTATTTGTTTTGAAGTGATTTTGCTTTTAAGGCAATTTTAGTATACTTTGTTATGATTTAAGCTTTTCATTTTATTGCCAATCTCGAAGGCTGTCAAAGAAATCAATTAAAGTGAATTCTCTTGTGGCAGTTTGTAGGGTCATTTTAATGAGTTGGGTTGAGTGCGTTTGAGGCGCTAGTATCTATTATATTGTTGATGGATTTCCGAAAGCGATAAATGGAAAAACAACAGTAAAATGAGCTCTAACAATAGCCGCCAGTAATGCATATCGTCCACTATGCTAATGAAGGATTTCAAGACACACGTAGGAAGAAGCAGAAAACAAGCATAAAGTGGTTAAGTGTGATAAGTTGACACTCCTATCGATTATTGTTGATAACAGCGTAGCTCCATTTTAATTATAACCGAGTTTTCATTCTTGAAGGAATGTAAGTGTCTTTGATACATGAAATCGTTGCGTTAGTGGGGTGACAGGAAGTAAGGATTGTTGAAAAAATAACTGGCTAATGTTGTTATTATTGTAGTACCAAAAAAAGTTTCTATAAAGTTTTGTCGAGCTACTCGTTGGTTGAAAATCGTGCCTCTTTCTCAGTACAGTGAATTTAATTGCAAACGGTATTGGTTATTTATTGGGCATATAACTTTATTCGTGCAGTTTGCCAAGAGATTGCTTGTGGAATAGCATATATTGGAAATCAACTATACATCTGTGTCACTGTCAGTATATGTAATTCATTTGAAGTGTAAAATTCCACTTGAATTTCGGCAGGTTTAAAGAAATTTCGAATTTTTAAATTCTCAGCTCCTTCGATGAAGCTTTAGACTAGTGAAGGTTAGTCTCGTTAGCATAAAATGAAAGCGGAAAAGCGAAATTTGAGTATACAATCTACATCGTAATTTATTCTTTTTTCAGCTGTAAGGTATTGAGTGAATAAAAAATTCGTTAAGTCTTTAAGCTTATAGTCTTCGTTATACTCATATATATTTCTGCATGTTTGCATATACAAATCCCCCTTTTTAGTGCCATAATTCAACAGGAAAGCATTCTCGGAAATATATTAAGTCTCACATAGCATTTGAGTAATGTGGCAAGCGGAATTATTATGATGGATCAACGCTGTCAGTAGAGCAAACAAATACATTAAAGTGAACAGTCAATTAATCAGCATGACCGTGAGTCACTTAGTCAGTGCATATATAAGTATGTATACTATATGTGTGGTAGTAAGGTGAGGTACAATTGGCTTGCGTGCCATAGACTTGCTTGACGCTGCCACATTACCTCAAACACCGGCATACATTCACACACCTCCAGTTTTAACCTTCATTAATTTAATGTTTGTTGATGATTTGTCATAAATTTTAGTCAACAATGTACGCATGTTTTCTTTTATTATTGCAGAATTGCTAAACTCAGGGTAAATCTTCTTAAATATATATATATATATATATATAGTATACTTTATATATGGTCTGTAATACTAATTAATACATTTTTATACGTATGTTTCCCATTTGGTGCTAATATTTATTCGTTCCGTTTACACGTCGCAAAAGTATTCTGAGGCATGGCCGCAATTAGCGCAGACAAATGATTAGCAATATGCGATATTAGGCGAGACAGGCGTAATGAACTTTGTCATTGGCGCAGTACGCTGGGCGCTGACTGAATGCTGCTGAGTGAATGTCGTTTGAATAATTCATGTAATGAATGATTTGTTGTTATTAGTTAGTAGAAATTTATTTACAAATTCATTACATCGACATACCGGTATGTACTATATATTCAATACTTTGCGTAGCGACGTTAATTATAGCACTCGCATTGTTTAATGAACAGAATGGAACAAAAAAGTGTGCTAATCAATAAATATTGATAAAACAATATAAAAATATTGTATTTAATTAGGTTAGATTTTTGTTTTTTGTTTTATAAATAATAATAATTAATTATTAGTCACGCTTATTACTTTTTTCATTGCAAGCCTTTAATTAATTAGTTTTATTTATTGGTTAAATAGCTAATATAATTCAATAAGCTTTTGGCATACTACCATACTAATAAATTGGGTACTAATTAGGTAAATATACATTTGTATTTAAAGAGTCATAAATGAACGAAAAATCAAAAAAAAAATATACGTTTATTTCGGCTGCAACGAAGCTATGATATAATATTAGCTATAATAGTATACTCTTCACATATTCATGCAATATTATAGTGTGAAAGAGTATAAAGATTTCGTGTGCCAAATTTCAGAGCGATATCCCAAAAACTGAGGCTAGATTAGCCTAGTGCGAAGTTGAAACTGGTTTCTTGGCAAACTTTTCAAATTTCAATATTTACTAGCTGCTAAAAGAGCCTTTGTGAAAAGAAAGAAAGATTTAACAAACAGCTAAATCTAAATTTAAAACAAATATAATCGTAGAGTGAGTATAGTTTCGACTCATTTCGAATATAACGTTAAATTCATTAAGAAATATGAAACAGAGAAGCATTGAAAAAGATAAATGCTAAATAGATTATTGGACCATAGTTTAATAGGTATTTCTATATTATTCATTCATAACATACGTATATGTATGATATATTGGAAAAAAAATTAATTTTAAAATGAGTTCGCACAAATGCAGCTTGTTAGCAATAAAAAATTTGAAAAATTATAATATTATTTAATGCGCTTAAATTTCTGTAAGAAAACCTCTGCATAAAAGTTAATTGTATTTGCAAAAGAACGCACATTATAAACCCCACTAGTGTCATTGTACATGGCGTATGATAAACTTTTTCAGCACGCCACATAACTGCGCCCCAAAATTGTAAATTGTATGGAATTCCGCGAAATATCACCAAACACTACCTCAATTTACGCGCTAAAGCATTTAAATTACAACTTTTTAAATTGGCTGTGTCCAACGTGAAGCCCGCCATGGCGTATGCGTAACTTTAAAATAAATCACAGCAAAAGTTATTTATGTCGCACCATTGAAGCACTTAAGCAGATTTACGCAATAACGCCGAAGAAAAATGACGACAACTCCGCAAGCACTTCACTTAAATTAACCTCAATTTACTCGCAGGCATAAACAAATTATGAATTTTGGACAAAAGCGCAGAAAAAAGGGGGAACTGAAAATATGGCAGCAGCATGAAGGAAAAATTACCATAAACATAAAACTTACAACGATGCCGAGAGCCTAAATGCCAGTGAAACAATGTACACAATTACATAGTTAATTTTGCTGTTGTTTTGTTTTTTCGAAATAAAAGTTTTCATCTGATTAAAAATGTCGCGTTGATTTGGTAAGCGCAGTGCAGTTTCCTGAACGTGACAAATAAAGTGTGTAATTTAAAAGCGGAAAAAAACCCTATGTGGCACCGCAGATTAAGGTACATAATTTTAGTTAACAGTTTTCCAAAGTATCGTTTTAAATAAGTAAGCAACAGAAAAGCTTTAACGGTAACGATAAACGTCGCAAAGTCTTCACGTTAGTTTCAGTATGAACAGGAAATCAACTCGAGACGACGCATGTTAAACATTACGCAAGTGTATGCCACAATAAACTTGTGTACATGTGGCATAGAAACTACGAAAGTACTGTTACTTTTGTGCGCTGCCAGCATCTACACTGGCGCATAGAGTTTCTACTTTATCGCATAGACGAGTCGAGGCAGCATGTCAAGCCGAAACTTAACCGCTGAATTGAAGTGAAATTTTCGTGAGTGCAGCTGATACACACACCCATATATGTATATGAAAAAAACGTTTGCACACAAACACACACACTGTAATACTAGCAATTTAAAGTGATTCCAGCAACAAGCTGCTGGAAAGAAGAATAGAAACCGAAAAGTGGCTTGCAGATTGGCCCGTGTCTAAGCGCAAGTGATACCAAAGAAAGCTTTGCCTCAGCTGATGGCTGATGTGCCGCAGTTTGGCAGCTTGGCGTGGAATTTGTGGGAGTGAGTCCACCAGTATCGCTGGTGTTTTATGGAAATACAAAAAATGCCGCAGGCCATATTTAAATTACATAGTCGACAATAAAATGCTAAGTAGAGATGTAGAGACGAGGAGACGCAGAGAAAATAGCAAACTTTTCTTGTTATCATTTTTAGTCAGAGCATATTTTTTATTATATTTGTCTAGCATGCCATATATTTCATGAAGAAGGCGACAGTAAAAAGACTACTGCGTTTGCGGAGTGGCGCTAAAATGCTTTTAAAATGATAAGCAAGCAAGTGCACAAAGCAGGAGAAAGCAATGTAAATAAGCAATATAAAGTGGTGTGGTATGAATGTGATGTGGACAAAATTACTTTGCGTTATAAGTTTTTTTTGTATATGCGTTGTGAGTATCCATCAAATGCCATGCTGTGATAGTATTGATAATGCAATGATTAAAGTTTCTTTTCTAAGAGTTCTTCTCTATTTTCTGGGAATCAGAAATATATGTACATCAAAGAGACCAATGTGTGAGGAAAGGTGAGTATTATTGGTGTCATTGGTTTTATTAGTTTCGTTAAAATGCAAATTTAACCTTTGCTTAGTTGTAATTTTTGTTCAGAAACCTTTAAAAAGCTATGGGTAATTTCACTCATAAAACACACTCAACTGATAATGAATTATATTTTTGGGTGAACAGCTCGAAACTGGCAGTTTTCATAAAATTAAATCACATTTTGAAAGTCCCTCATAGCTTTTCACACAATTAAAAATTGAAAATGTTGGATATGGCATTTATAAGAGCTCATTTTTTTTTATTTTATTACTAACCGGTAAGTTGAAGGTTCGGAATTGAGTACAAGAGATTAAAGTAAAAAGCTTTTTTGCTGTCCCTGCAATCACCTTTTGGGCCTTTTTCTATGTTTAATTTCGAAAAATATTTTCAGCTTGGAAAAATCGCCCTTTTGTGTTTCTGTAACTTCGAAAGGGTAGTTGGTTCAATTTTCGATTGAGTGACGAAGCTTAAATTGTAAAAAATTTAGTTAATAGTCTTAAAAAAGATGCAAGTGGAGTTTATTTGTCTGAAATAAATTAAATTCGCAGTTTCTGAATTTCTAAATATTTCCCTGAATAAATATAAATTACGAGCTCGACGCGCATAGCAAAATGAGAGCCAAGTTCAATAAATTTCTAGAAGGGAGGGAGAATAAGGGTATTTCTGCAAACTTCTTTGAAGGGAATTTAATCAGTAATTCAATCCTGCTTAAATAATGTTCAGAAGTTATTATTGTGTCTTTAACTATATTGTAACGTTTTTTGTTTTTCTTTAAACTTATAACACTTCCCATATTTCTGGCAATTTGTGTATTCCACTCCAAAAAAACTACGCCGACATGGTGGCCAAGTATGACTATTCGGATGTGAACAGTATTCCGGTGAGGGCTTTCAGTTTGCCAAATAGTTTTTAACCAGTTGAGAACATGAGTCCGAGCGTTGTCGTGTTGGAAAATTTTCGTGTCGTATCAAGTCGCAAATTTCGGTCGTTTATCGGCAATCGTTTTCTTCGATTTGATGAGCTGTTGTCGGTAGCGTTAACCATTAACACCCGGGTTTCTCTTGCCTTTTTTTTATTAAGACAGCTAATTTCTTTGATTTTGAATGTATCCGGCTGCTTTTTGACGTTTTGAAATGACTGCCTGAGTGACTTGCGAAAACTGTGCGAGATTTTCTTGAGTTTGGCAATAATCTTCATCGAGTCTAGAGAACTCGTTGACCGTCCAGGACGTTCTTCGTCTTTTAAGCCAAAGTCGTCACTTTTAAATCGTGCAAACCACTTTTGGCTTTTAACGCAACACAATATATATATTTTTTAATCTTCATCTAGGACTATAGGAGCTGCAATCTTTAGAATTCAACCATACTTTAATATTTGCTTACGCTTGAGTTGCTTGGAGAATAGTACTAGTAAGTATTAAAAAGAAACTACTGATAATTGATCATGAATCTTTCTGTTGCAACAACTTACAGCAGGGGACTAACAAATTGAGCGCTAAGATTGATCAAAAAGAGTTCGTTTATAAAAGTAACGGTATGATATGATTATATGGTAAAAATTTATGTGTCTTCCTTCCAATTACCTCTCATTTTTGTACTTCTGGGAAATTCATTATTAACGTTATTATATTTTGACCAACTTCCTCACAATAATAATAATATTCATATGAAGTTTTTCGTGGCAATAAATAAAATATTGTGAAAAAATGTTGCACAAAAAGTTATTGCTGAACATTATTGCAATTTTACTGACATAAAAAACATATATTCCTGTAAATATTGCACTTTATTTGAGTGGTAGTCAGCTCCTTAGCGCAAATAAGCGGAGCGCTTCCGTTTCCGTTTTACGCGTTGCGCGACTACTTGCTTTCCTTGATACTGCTTATTTATGTTATTATATGCGATATATATATTTTATCTTATTTTATTTTTTTTTTCGTTTTTCGCTGGCAAAGATTTCGCAGCTTCCCGCCTTTGACTTGCTGATGTCCGGCTTTAGTCACGACTACTGTTGGTTGACTAACTGTTTTTTTTGCGGTTGTGGCTTTATTTAACGCTCAAGGGGCGAAAGTAATTTCCCGTAGTGTGGTCAGCGCAGTAAGTGGCGCAATATTTGCCTTTCCTGCTGCACGAGACAGTTTATACACTTTCTTGATTTTACTCAGCTCAATGTATTTTTAAGTCAATTTTATCATCAGCCACAGCGATGAGCGTGTGCAATTGTGTGTATGTATTCGTATAGCAATAAGATAGCGCGTGCGTTTATAAAGTATATGTATAGAGTTTTTAACTGTATCATTTATTACAATAGTTTTTTTTTTGGCTTTTATGTGGTCCGGCTATTCGCGACTTAAAGCCAAAGCGTCAAATCCGTCGTTATACATGTATATATATAAATATATATATATATATATATATATATATATATATACCTCATGTTTACAGCTGTGCGCACAAAAGCAATCAACGTGAAATTTGTGAGTGTAAGTGACCACGATTCGGGCATCAACTGCCATCATTGTCGCTTTCCGCTCGCCAAGCTGATGGACACTCTGCAACTTGTTTGCGCATACTGCCAAGCGCTCCACCGGTGTTGCTGACAAGCGCACGTCATGGCTGTCGTCGCCGCCATTATGCGCTGCAGTTGGCAAGTGACCGCAAAAAACGCGAGTGAAGAGCGGCTGAAAAGCGTACGAAAAAAGCAGCGCGTTACCGAAATCACCTTCCATTACCGTAAAAAATCGACAGTTTTAAGTGGTTTTTCAACTTGCTGGCCTTGTGTAGCCTTTTGTATGGCTGAAAAGCTACAGTTTTTATGTGTTGATTAAAGCTTAAACGCCTGCTTGTGTGCTATAATTTTTCTCAGCGCAACGCGCACGTGAGTTTTCAGCGCAAATTGTCGCATCGTCGCGCTGGTTGGCTCCGATATTCGCTTTGCTTTTCATTTAATGTTTTTTTGAACTTTGGCTATAGTGTATATGTGTTTTTTTTATCAGTTGTTGTTTTTGCTTTTGTCAAAATCAACGCATTCAGGCGCGCACAGGCATCAAATGTGGTTGATTATACAAGCAACTGGCGTACAAGCCGCGCATCAAGTGCTCCGTCGCTGTAATGAGCTGTTGTGCGTTGTTGTTGTTGGCGGTGTTGGTGCAGTGAATATTTATGTTTTTCATTTTTCTTTACAGTCGGCTCCAAAAATATAAGCAATGGACTTATCTGGCTCAACGCGGTGATTTCATCAAAATTAACGCGCTCACCGTTTCTCGCAGCTGGTTGTTGTTGTATATATAATTTTTGAATAAATACAATAGTTGCTATTGTTGTTGTAGTGTTTCTTGCTATAATTTGTTGTCACTGCCATCGTTAGCCAACAGCTGTCACCATCGGTGCACGTTTTAATGAAAATATACTCTGCAATCTCTATTAACCACACAAATGAATACATATATGTTTGTGTATGTTTGTATATGTGCATATATCATTGTCTGCAGTTTTGAGTGGGTATATGTTAGAGTGATGAGGCGAATTATCGATTAAAATTCTTTACTCGTGTTCTCTCATGTGTTCTCAATTCAATGAAATCTTCTGTTTTGATAAAAATTTCAAAGTATGAAAAAATGTATATTTAAAATGCATTTGCTCTTCGGAAGGAGTTTTTAAGCCACTGCGGTCATTTTCACTAGGCAAAATTATTATAATAACCGTCAGCACTTTGACGTCAGCTTTAATTTTGAATATGCTTGTACTTATACGCTCAAGCAGTATTATACTTGGTATTTTATATTAAAACTGTCTTATACTTGCAAAAAATGTTAACGGTTGTAAATTGAAGAACGAATATTTATCAAACGCAATAATACTGGTGAAAGGACTAAAATTTGCCGAAGGCACTGGCGGCTATCGCATCCGAAGTTTATAACAAGTGCATGGAGAATATTAAAGAAATGTAATAAAATACGTGAAAATTAAGTATTTTTGTCAGTCTGGGTCAAATTTGACTAAATTGTAAATTAAATTTGCAACTCACTAATTGTTACTAGATTTCATATTTATATTATTGTTATTTTTATATAAAGTAAATTTTAATCAAATGTTTACACCTTCTTCATTATTTTAAATCATATTAAAAATAATATAAAAATCGCCTCGCTTGACCTTGATGCCTTCTCCGAATCGATATATTGCTACCATCGCTTTGTTTGAGTACACATCGTTGCGTTGGATCCTTTGCATAGATATGCGAACATTTATTTTTAATGGCTGCTCAACTTAATCACTTTGCGAAGCGAAAATGGCACGTTTTTGTGGTTTTATGATTTTTATTAATCTTCACCAGTCGTGGTTGCACACTCGTGCACCATCTTCGTGATTGCTTTTGTGGCCACACAATTTAATTTTAAAGCTGCCTTCAGATGATTGCTTTCTAATTGAAATCGTGTTGTTATTTTGCGGAGTAGTCTTTATATTTGGTAAAAACAATAATAAAGCATTTTATTTATAAGTGCTTTATGAATAAAAATTAATAAAGGTTAAAATTAGTTAAAACTTTTTTATGTCTCTGCAGCCGGTCTTTAGCATTTTTTATTATGAAATTTGATGCTTGTGAGCACAGAGCCGAATATCAAGGTCAAAGTATTTTTAGCTTCACTAAAAAAAGAGAAAATACGGTAAGTTAGGGTGCACCGAAACTTTATATATACCTATATATTTATAGGTGCATTATTTATCGCATAAACGGGTTGAGACAGATCTTTATCATGATTTTGATCAGTTAGTTTGTATGGCAGCTATATGCTATAGTGGTTCGATCTGAATAAATTCTTCGAATATTGTTTCGCTGCCATGGGTAATAAGTCGGACCAAATTTGGGAAGATATCTCGCGAAAAACAAAAAGTTTTCCTAACAAGAACTTGATTTGGACCAATCAGTTTGTACGACAGCTATATGTTATAGTAGTCCGATATCGGTGGTTTCGACAAACGAACTGCTTTTCAAAGAGAAAAAGACGTAGGGATAATTTCAGAATGATATCTTAAAAACTGAGGAACTAATTCACGTATCTACTTATACAGACGGACTGGTGCTGGTGCTTTAAAACAAATGAATACCTGTGTTTATATAAGTGTGCTGGTATCTTTAGTACTGAAAATCAGTCGTTGTCAGTTAATCCGCATAAGTAAACTACTTCTCATCATCAATGCTTACAAATGGCTTTAATTAAAGGGCAGCTTTCAGAGTGTATTATTAACATAAATGCAATCTAAAGCAAAGTGGGTGGTGTTAAACAATCCAATTTAATGATACTTTTCATATTAATACACAAAATTCATATAAGGTGATTATTATAGTGTCCCTGATCTATTTTTTTCCATTCATAATAATAGCACAGCCCCCCCTCTACATACTTGTAGTGCAGTTCATTTGTCATGATTTTTCCAATTCACTTACAAATTTGAAATTAATTTAATAATTAATACGATCTTACGAAGTATTAAATATAAATATTAAATTCTTTATATAACAGGGATCTTTTAAGAATCCTCTCAAGCATATTACAAAGTTTACTCGAGCTGTGTGAAAGCCTTTAACTTGCAAGAAGATTAAAATAAAATATTTATAAATTTTTTTCTCGCATTTCCCGACCAAAGGCATCACATAACATTTCAAGCAAGCTTGCTGCACTGCAGTCTCATGCAATATACTCCTTTTCTTGCGCAATTACAGACACAATTTGACAGGCAACACATGTGGCAGCGTAGCATTTTTCATACACAATCTGTTGCACTTCCGCTTAAGTGCGCCGGCTGTGCGTGTAGCCGTAAGTTATATCCACATTTGCAGCGAAGAAGTTATAGCCGAGATAACCATTTTATTGTTGGATGAATTTCAAGTGTGTATTGTCGGCAAAAGTCAGTGCACTGGAAGAAACGATGAGGTGTGCAGTGTTGGAATTTTGTGAATAAAATAAGTAAGGGTTTTAAAAAGTTAGAATCGACTTCGAAGAGCAGCCGAAGCTTGTCACGAGAGAAATACCATTGATAGAAACATTTCTCTTCTATAATTTGATGAAATTGAAAATCAGTATCTACCAAATCAAGATATTTAGGCATTGCTTTGGTTAATCACCACAAAGGCAATGGCATCCACGCGTAATTATTGTATTAGCGAAACGTTGCCTACAACTAGGCGCTATATTTTATCATAGACATACACCATATTCTGAACTTTAGAAAAAAAACATTTTGAAATTTCTTAGATTATAAATTGGTAACAAAATATTAAAAAAAAAATATTAAAAACAAAATATTAAAAAAAAATCGAAAAAATAAACTTTTTTTGGCAATTCTTCTGACTATTAGTATTTTTGCAAGTTTATAACGGCACTTCGGCATATATATCAATTTTAGCTATGTTTAAGTAATAAATTTAATTTTAAGTTTCAAAAAATGAATTTTAATTAAAAAAAATTTTTATAAGTTTATTTTTGCAATTTTTTTGTTTTAAAAAATAAATATAAAATTTATTTGGCAGTGTATAAGGGCACTTTGGTATGCATGTCAGTAAGATTTTCTATTTAGCAATATTTTTGAACAAAATTAATCGCATTCTTTGCTGTTTTCCTGTTATTTCCCTAGCACAGCAGTACTCATATAACAACGCATACACATACGGGCATAAAATGGGTACATATACTGTAACACAAGCACAGCTTGTTAGCTTGTTAGCTGGTTGACTGATTTGTTGTTATTGTTGCATTTTTAACGCTTCAGTTCGTTGGTGTTTAAGCTGAGTGCCGACGCATATAGCCACCGTGACCGGCAACATGCACTCCAACAAGAAACAACAACATAGTATTAGTAACAATAAAATGGGCTACCACAATGCTGCGTTGCACAATGCCGCCATGCAAGACTGAACTCAGCACAGAAAAGTATGGCTGTAAGTTATCCATATCCCTTTAGCAATTTTGATAAACTTCCAAAAAGCGCGAAATGCACCGAAAAGCATTGGAATAAGGATGAAGATGTGACCTACACATCATTTTCACATACTGCACGCAATTCTAGAAGACTGCACAAAGATATGTACAAGTTAACGGCGAGGCATGAAGATGCACCATATACTTATATATGTTTAAATATCAAATACAAACACACACTCACTTACAAATTTGCCATGTGTGTGTGCATACGTGTCCGCATAAAGGTCTTGTGCTTTTACTTGAACGGCTCAAGCAATTTATTGTGCACTTTTCGCAAAATAATGATTATCCGCTCTTCCTTACGCCGACTGAACAGAGCAACGTCGTGGTTTGTGCAACGCTGAGGCGGCACAAGTCGCGGACGATTGCTGTATTGTGAATGCTAGCAACGAATATTTATTGCCGTATCACTTGCCGCTCCTGCTGTTGTTGTTATTATTGTATATATGTAACTATAGTCGCAACTGTGACTGTTGCGGTGTTGAAGGCAGCATTTCCTTAAAGTAATTGCAACAATTGTGTTTGCAGGAAAATGCATGCAAAGGCGCAAGGAAATCCTCTTCTTCGATGAAGAAATATGCTCTTAGGCGGGCGTTAAATTTTCGCAATCCGCGCAAATAAAATTTAAGCATATACAAATGGCCTCAGTGTGGTAGATTGCCTTATTGAAAATGTGTAAGCCGTTTGCATTGTGAGTGTGTTGCACTGGTTTAAATTTTTTGACTTTAAAGATTTTATTTTGTAGTCTAAAACTTTAAGTCTAAATAAAACTTTAATAATAATAAAATATGAATTAAATTAGAATAATCCTTTCGTACTCGATTATTTTCAAAGCAAAAGTTCATTTTGAATAATTGTCAATAACACCTTTTTGCGGAAAATTTCTGTAAAATATATAGAGAATGACAGTGATGTTGTTATCTTAAGTTTCCAGGCATAAATTAGTTGCAATGACCTTTTAAAAATAGTACTCTGTATACCGCAGACACTAATTGAGGCACTGAAAAACTATACCTTTTTAAAAAAGTTCGTAAATACTTCTGCATATATGTTTTTTCATCATCACTTTATATTGAAATATTAAGTGAAAGTAACAACGGTGCGTATGAGTAACCTCTATATACTCTAAACTAGTGTGGTGGTGGCGTATGAGTAGCGTACTGCCAAGTCACAACTCCAATTACATCATAATGCTCACATCCACAAGCACATTATGAGTAATTTCCTTGCATTCAGGAAAAATGTGGTCCGTGGCGTATGAGTAATATATTTTCACTACTCCATTACAATATTCAAATTCTTAACACCAACTCATCACGGCCATGAGCAGTGTTGGTAACTTTGTTTACCAATTATATGGCTATTAAAGTTGAAAAAAGCTATTGTAACTTTAAAAAAGCTAATTGCATTGACTTGAGGGTGAATTTTAAATAGGTGTGCATATATTTAAAGACAAATGCTGAAAATGTTCAACTACTAAAGAAATATGGTGTTGTGAGTAAAATCAGGAATATTTACATGTATGAACTTGTAAAAAGTTTAGATTTTATTATCCATTAAGGTATTTTTAAGCATTAAATTTTCTAAAAAAAAATTAAATAATCAAGCGATTATTCTGCATTGCAATGAAAAATTTTCAATTGGCAACCAATTTTAAAACAAATTATATTTTTCATGCGGAACAATATTCCATAAAGCCTTTTAGAAGCGAAAGCAACACTCTAAGGCTCCCTGACTCCTCACTTACTTAATTATTAATTAGATTCCTTCATGGCCTTAAATTTTTAGCATATTTTATGCAGCTTAGACTTTCAGCGCTTCCTGTATGCGAGCATGTATACAAGAATTTAAAAATGATACGATTTTGTGATTTTTAATTAAGTACTAACTCAAGTCACAAACTTTTAATAAGCCAAATTTTCACATAATACACAAGCGTAAAAGCAAAACTTCATATTCACCAAACTTTTCATATTATTTTTCGAAGACACTGAATTTTTAATGATATGTTTAAAGGAATATTCACAAAAAGACCAATGAAAACACTCATAAGGAAACAGTTAAGGGAAAACGGGGACGTATAACGTTACCATGTGTTAAATAGAAAAATAGAAAAAAGCCTTGGAGGGAAATATTACACGAATTCGTAAAGAAAAATAATTCTATTTTTAAATTGAAAGAAAACATAATTTTAAAAGTTTTTAAAGTCAATAGGTCTATGATTGAGTCAAAAATTTATTTTACATTTTTTTATTAGGAAATATGTTTGTGAAATAGGAAATATGATTTAGAAAATAAAAAATAAAGCGTTCATAAAAAAGCCTTTGAAATATAAGGTATTTAGGTAGACTGTACCTAGAAAAGTAAGCACACACTGTTTTATGCAATTCAGGAAAAAGCTCAAGTAAATTATACTTTTTTATCAGCACTTGTGTTGGTATTCCCTCTATGTACATAAATATGTATACGAGGTGTGCTCAAAGAAAAAAGTGAAATTTGAATTGAATCTTTCATTGGTTTCTTCAGTTTTAAGTATTAGAAAAAGTCGCAGGGAGCCAAATCAGATGAAAACGGTGGTTAAGGCATGATTACGGTTTTGTTTTACAAAAAATCACGAATAAGCATTGATTTACGAGCTGGTGCATTGTCGTGATGCAGAATCGAACTTCGCTGCCACACGTTTCATGCCCAAAACATTCGAGAAAATTGCATGGCATCAGCCGATTGATATGCCAATATACGCTGCAACTTCCCTAATAGTGACTCGACGATTTTGAAGTACAATTTTTTTCGCTGTTTCGATGTTTTCTTCGTTTGTTGACGTGGTCACACCTCCAGATTGCTCATTGTCATCAACATCTTCTCATCCTTCTGTAAAGCGCTTGTACCACTTATAAACATTTTTTTGAGACAAAGTTATCTCACCGAACGCCACAGTCAACATTTCAAGTACCTTAGAGCACTATTATAATAAAAACAAAATATCGATAATCGAATGTGTCCAGATCGCGATAAAACAAAATTCACCTTTTCCTTTCAACACACCTCGTATATGTATACCGCGCCGAACAAACAATTAAGACAAGCACTTGAATAAAGTTTACCGAGAGAGTTCCACTTAACGCATACTTAAGTATTTACACAATTAATGCGGCAATTAACCGGAAATGAATAAAATTACTGCCTGCATGATTTTCGAAGCAAGCAACCACATACGTTGGTATATACTTGGGATTGATATACGAATAATGCACGTATGCTGGGTTGTTTGCTAAGTACTGTTGACATGTTAATGGAGAAAATGTGCAAAAGTGAAAATAATTATTAATAATATAAAGCGAAGAGTGTCACATAATGTATTTATACATATATATACAATATATATATATATATATATATATAATATGCATGCATATATCTATTATATATTACTTGTAATTGTTAATATGCTAGCTTTCCATTATGAATTACTTGTTACTCAGGCGTAACTTTCCATGATGAGAATATGCGCTATAAGAGCGGAGCTTTAAAGCTACTTTTGTGACAGCAATAATTTTTACTCGTTGAAAAATACCCAAACTAACATTAAATCTTTGTTGGAAGTAAATTTTTTGACGAGTTCAAGAAATATTTTTGCCGTGGCTGTATATGTAACCTCTCTAGATTTTATATTATTTATATATTGCACGGTGACGAATGGGTAACCCCAGATTACGCGCATATACTTCAGTTTCTAGGGATGTATGCATACTTTGCTCCTGTTTCAATTTATTCAAAAACAATCAAAAAATATTTAAAGGCGGTGCGTATGAGTAACATCCCTATTCCTAAAAACGCTTTAAGCAGTAGCGTTAGTATTAACTTAATATTTAAGTTTTCAACATATGTATATTGAAGTTATTGTCAATACGCTCGGATAATTTTAAATAAAAGAAAGTTTCCTGATTTTCTTTAAATCATAACTATATACTGATAATATACAATAATAATGTTAATTTATAATCTTCTTAACAATTAAAATTACCGTATTTAAATCTAAGCCAGCAAATTTCGAAGAATACTGTCGCTTATATAAATTTTTTATCTGAATATGTAGAATTATTATCGAAAATAAGCCATACATTATTACATATTATATTGTTTATAAGCCATTACTTTAAGTCTGCTCGGCAATGCCAGCCTGAATCATGTAAGCATTGGACGCTACCAATGCTATAATTACTTCGACGTTGTTTCATTCGCTTCTTCATTTCGCTCCACCTTATTTGCTCCATAAATTATGCATTGTATTGTGCTTAATTGAATTTACATCGCTTTCCCGTTTCCATATTTTCTTTATAATTCTCTTTTTCCTGGTTGCAAGCACATGTCTGTAAGGGTTGAACAAGTATATCGCACTTTCTGCTCGCTTAAGTGGCAACATTCAAGACCATCATGGAAATAATTTTTCATACGCCATTTTATTTATTCGCATACAGAATTCAGTGTGTGTTGAATATGCAAAGTACATACTGAGTGTATACATATGTATACCATATGTACATATGTATATTTGCGCAAAAATCTCTGCAATACTTATTATGAACAGATTTCACCACTTTTTACTTATTCTGACGCGCACATCTCTCTGATTTTTAATATCCTTCATGCTGACCGACATATTGAGTATTCTCAAGTTATTATGCTTGAAGTTGTGTGCTTATGAAATGTCACCATATGCACTGAACGGAAGGCCGTTGAGAGATACGTAGTAATGTTGGGCATTACTAAAAGTGGTGCTGCTTCACAATCATGTGAGTATGTGTCTGAAAAGAAGGTCGTATTTGCAAGATATAAGTTGAGCGACTTAGTGTGTATTGATGACGAGACGTTGCAGTTATTTTGAATTTAATCTGCTGCTTTTTTTTGATTGAAATGTGGAGTTCAAGAAAGCATAATGGTTATTATAATAGATATCCGGGGTAGTTAGAGCAACATTTTGAGACTTAAATTTTAAAAAATTTATTAATAATTCAGTGCTGAAAAACTCATATTGTATCGTGTTCTTTTGAGATGTCTGGATTAGTTAAAAAATTTTATAATTGAGGTTTTCGCTGCCTCTTTTTTGCCTGTCTTCACCGTGCCCTATGTAAACCTGTTAGCCAATTAAATCTAGAGTTGGAGAGACCAAATGCCACCTATTTAGATTTGAGTATCCGTAGACTTAAAACATTTCAGGTCATGCCCTCCAGGTAAGAGTTTTAGTAGCGCAGCTCTTTCTTCCAGTGGAACACTTCCTTTATGAAAACTCATCATACCATTAAATGGTGTTCACTTTGTGAATGAGTTTGGAGTGAAATTATTCGACACAGATTTGCTTCCAATGATAATAGTTGAAATCTTGGTGAAATCGTTATACTTGGTGACATATCTCTGGGTACTATTTGTCTATTCAGAACTTCGAAAGCTCTATAAAGTTTATATATAAATTATCAGTTTGTGTAACCTCAGTTTTTGAGATATCTTTTTTATCTAAGAAATTATCTTCATAAGATTTGGCTTAGACTATTCTGTAAGGTTACGTTTTCGTAAAAATTGTTCATATCGGAGCACTTTTCCATATAGCTGCCATACAAACTAACCGATCAAAAACAAGTTGATGCTCTTTTTATACTATTTTACCGTATAAGAAATGCACCTGTGAAAGATATTCTAGTTTTGGGTTCAGCCGAAGACAACGTTTTTTTTTTATTTTACACTTAATTTTGTTCTATCAATCAAAGAGTGTGGAATGAAAACATAGATCTTCGCTATATTACGAACTTTTAGTTCAGTATTCGCGTAGTTCAGCGTAAAACTATAATACCAACAAATTTAAAAACTCCCAACAAGAAATTACTTTTATGAGCTAAATTAAATTATCCATTAAAAGCACACATATTAAAATCTCTTATTAAGTTGTTAACTTGAAAATGTCAGTAAAATCTCAACAACTAAAATTTAAATGCACCGTGACAAGTTAAGAGGGTAAATTACCCAACGCTAAGTCATGTGCCAAAAGCAATTACATAAAGCAGCCAAGTTTAAAGCGCACAAAAGGCCAACTCTACCTCTCAATTGCAGGCGAACATCATTTCGATTCACACATAACTTGTGCGCACTCAAATGACTGGCGCATTCCCATAAAGTTATGCCATTAAAAGGGATTTCGCACTTTATTTGCCATGCATTGCATGTGCATTGAGACTGCGTCTGCGCCGCCGGCAGACGCAATGAGTATATAATTTAAAAGTCATAGCGCAAAGGAAGCGCAGCACAAACAAACACACACACTGTGATATAAATGTGTGTGAGTGTTTAGAGCTGCAGCAATGTAGGCACTGGCGTTGGCGTGGGCGCAAAAGTCAAAGCACCGACGCCAGCATTGTAGACATCATTTTCACTTTTGCGTAACGCTGTTGTTGCCTCTTTTGTTCAGGCGACATTTGACTTTCTCCATATTCTGTATTTTTTTTTTTTACAAATATAGACATATACATATGTTTTTTTATTATCTGCATGCCAAATGCAGTAGAAAAAATATATGCGCTTCGCCTTGCTTGGCAAAACTACACCAACACACACACACTAACGAATGGCTATGTAGATTTGTTCGTCACTGCCGGCGAAATAATTCCCATGCCTTGTGGAATGTTATGTTCCGCGAGGAAATTAACGCATCCGTCGTATGAACGTCGGTCAACGATCTCTCGCCTTGTTGGTAGTGCAAATGCTCGCACGTTTTAATGGCTCACGCACAGCAGGCGTTGCTCAAGCACGGCCACACACACCCAAACATACCCATACATGCATACAGGCCATTAGTGCGCCGTTGATGATGAAACTTTACACTTTTACATATAATGCGAATAAATTGAACTCGGACCAGCATCATCATATGCCAACGCCACCACCAACGCGTCACCGCTCGCAAGCATTACTGTCAGCAGCAGTTACATTGGACCGCCAACGCGCACTTGCTTGTAGTTTTGCGCTCCCTTAGCATAATAAAACAATTAAAAGTGTAAATTCTGTGTCATAAAGCACGCAGCGAACCGCATAGAATTCCAGCTGCGGCTGCGAAAGCGCGCGCGCGATGTTAATACCGTAGTAAATGCTTGGTCCCTGTGCTGATGAGAAAGCACGTCGCAATCCCACACAGCATGTGACCACCGCGTCTTCACTCATTGACAAGCCGCTCTCTGTTTAGTGTTGTGTAATGATGGCTTGCGGTACAAGCGACACATTCGTGGCGTACTGTTGAGCGGTGCTCGAATTGGTTGGTCGCCAAAATAGAGGTGTTTGACACTTTTGGTTTGTCAATTTCGAACCAATTCTCTTTTTGTTCTGGTTTGTATAAAGTGTGATTTTAGTTTAGGTGAAAATCAAAAGAGTTATCGTAGTGATGATTATGAATGTAATTTAATGAGAGTTAGCATTTTTAAGTACACTTTTTGAAAATAGTTTTAGTTAACTCTTTGTGTCCCCATAATGGTGTGGAAAAAAGGTTAATTCCAACATGTCGAAGGTTTTGGGGCTTAATTTCATATGTATCTGGTAAAACATTCTAATACTCAAGCTAAATTTTTCCAAATGGTATATAGACATCTGTCGATTCTGAAAATTAAAGTGCATCACTAATCAGATGATATACTGAGTACTTTCAAACCGCAGTCAAGCAATCGAATAGGTACTAACATAAAAACAGAACTCTAGTTAGACTGCGTAAGCTTTTGATTTACAAATATATTTTTTATTAAAGTAAGGCATTTCCAATAAATCGTACATTCAAAAGAGCACCGTGATATACTGGAATAGCTAAGAGGTAAGGATAGTTTGCTTTTATTAAAAAAAACCTACAGAAAGTTTATTCAAGCTATAAAAATGTCGAAATGTTTCACTGTTAACAATCGAGCAATTAAGTATACAAGCCTGATCAAAAAAAAAAAAACCAATATATATAGTCCATAGCTAATTTTTTCTCACAAGATCGTTATATGGTCGCTTCACTGAAGTGATCCTTAATAAAACTCTAGAAGATATGTTTAGCTGCCCAGGTATTTAGGAAGCAAGGAATAGGTATCAGATGAAGTTCCCAATTATTTTTCGTAATTGCGGCTGTCACGACTTAAACAATATTGACCAAGTTTAAAAAATGCGTTTTTTTTTGTTTTTGAAAGTTTGGGACAATTTTTTTTAATTCTCACTAATGCTTTCTGCAAAGCTTTAACTCTGCCTATAGAGTTGAAAAACATAACCTGGAGAGTTGAAAAATAAGCGAAAGATTTGTCTTATCCACAATATTTTTATATTTTAGTAATCGTCTCTCATTTATTATTACTCATTTACATTTTATAATAAAGAAGATCTGATATATATGACATCTCTCAAAGTCAAATTGTCTACTTATCCATAGTATCTATTAGTTGGCAGCGTGATTTTGCTTTCTAGTAGTATCTGCCATCAGTACTTTTTCTCTTAAGAAAACAGAAGGTCGGAGTTCATACCCTCAAATCATAGTTAGCGGAATCTGTCTTTTGCAGAGAACAATATAATTCGAGTTTTGGGCCAGACTTAGCCCTGTCGATGTTTTTGAAGTCGATAGACCAGCGGAAGAGTACCTGCTATCAGCATCGAAATGAGTCACTTGAGGAAACCGATATTTTATAAAAATTTATAGGATTATAGAGAAGGACTAAATGGTAAACTCAGTCATGCATCAGTGCTTTTGAGATGACACTGTTTTGAATTGGTTTGATATTGTGTTTAATCTTATCGTGGTCATATCCAAATATAATCCTTTTCTGAGAATTCTCTAGACAAGAATACTTCGAATAATACGCATACGAATTGCTTAACTTATATAGGGTGGGTTTTTTTAGAGTTATATATTTTCTTATAAGGATAGCTGTTAAACAAGCTGTCAAAGTAATCTCATCTGTTTGACATTTATGTTCCTCAATTGATGTCATCAATTGATTCGAGATATTTGCATTACGCAAGCCAATAGCAATGGTCTTATTGCCAACTAGCTCCAGCAGGATGGTTCGGAAAGCTATATACACAAAAAGGGTCTGAAAATTGCTCATCTACTTGCATTAATTTCGATATAAGCAAAAAGGACAAAATCAAAATCAAAATCTGACAAACAAAAGTGTTGCTAATTTGCTTAATTCTTTCTGTGCTTCACTTGAAATCAAATTTCCATGCCTCAAAAGAAACACCCTCTACATATCTACAAATATGTCAACCAAAATCCTTACTTCACCTTGCCACTTTTGCAAATGTTTGTCATTGCTGGCACAAATAATACCAAAGTAATTTTGGGAATTTCGTAATATTGCTGCAATTACAATTGAGAACAAACACAAAACGAGGAAGACAGAGCAACAAAAGAATGGCAAAAGCCTGATAATTGGAGAACGCTAAACAAGTGAGTATTTCCGAAAATGATAGGCATCAGCAGCACATGTGCGACAAGCAATCACCGACTATAACACTGAAGTGTATGTTTTTTATAAAAGTGTGAGTAAGTGTATGTGTGAAATCAAATCGACATACGAAAACCCACAAATTGCCAGCAAACAAACTTTGCTGCTCTAACGACCGAAATTGTAGAAATAATAATACAATGGACTAGCAAAATAACACACAAGTGTCTGTGTGTGCGTGTGTATATGTGTGCGAGGTGTGCTGTTGGCAAGGTAGCCCAAGTAAGCAGCGAAGCCCAAAGTTACTGAGTGCTTTTGGACAGTGGCCAAGAAGCAAATATCAGTGCAATTGTAGCTGGGCGAAGAGAGATATGCAAACAGCAGTTAAAGGATAAAAGATAAGCTGCTCAAGAGCAATAATAACGAGCTGTGGCAGTGAGCGAACAATGCCATATGAGTACACATTGTGTTGTTGATAGCAAACAAACTAACCAAAATATATATACTAGAGTGGGCGCAATTGAGGCAACCTGCCTTCGAGCATGTGAAAATGATTACGCCATGGCCGGCGGCCGCTTATTCGTGATTGTCGAACAACTTCGCTTGCAATTTACCTGCTGGCGTAGCATTTTCGTTGTCAAGCAATAACAACTAGAATAAATTGAAAATAAGCAGTGCATAAGTACAGTAAGAACGCGAAAAGTAGACGGCTTAGAAAACGAGAAAAAGAAATAAAATAAAATTAGAAATATTAGTAGTAATGGCCGAAAGGGAGAAAGCAGAAACAAAAACTTCACGAAAGGTCGCTACTATTACGCTTGACTCTACAAAGTCGAAGCGACTGAGTATGGTGTTGCTTGAATATGCGAGTGCTGCCAGACGATGAGAGTTGTGCGCGTGCTAATTTGTGAAATAACTTTCTCAAAGCCGAAAATGGCAAAGCAAAAGCGGAACTACAGCGCGTTTATCCACATGCCAAGCGATACGCGTGGCAAGCCGGGTGCGAATGCTGGAGAGTGGCGATGGTGTATTGGCTGTAAAAGGAAAATGCTGTCATGCCAAACAAGTGGCAACAGGAAGCCGCACAAAAGCGCTACTTACTTTTTGCCAGCAAATGTTGTTTACCATTCACCTTTAGCGTCGTCACTCACCTCCTTGCCACAACCAAATTCCGCCGCGCGCGCGCCTATTGTGCAAGTGTCAAGCCGAGAAAAAACTTTAGCAACAAACTAATTCGAGTAACGGCAAATTTTTGTAGCAAGATATTACCAAATAAGTGTAAGACAAGAATAACAACACAATGGCGCACACACATACTTATGCATGCGTTCGCATATTAATGCAACTGTTAAATAACAAAGCATTGGACGCACGCTTAACAAGCAACGATAACACGAACAGGAAACTGATTATAATTTCCTAACACGATTTCGGTTGTACGCGTGAGCTACGTGCTTCGTTAGCATTGGCCACGCCAGCGGTAAGACTTTTACTTTCACTTTGATTATATTTCATTTGCGGGTACTGTGGCAAGGCGGCCTACTTCAGCGCAAAAAAAAGTGTTGTTGCGGCCTTTCTGGGGTGAAATTATAAATTACAATTTTTATATCAATTTGGCCTTCCAACAAAAGCTTCGCGCGACCTTTGGCGCTCATAAATTTTAACACAGTTATTTAAAAAATAATTTTCTGGCTTTACAAAGTATTTAATATGTACATATTAAATATAGGCGTTGGCTTAAATTTTCTTGTTCATTTCGTTTTTGGTTTTTGATTTTTGAACTTTTACCATTTGATTTGTGTTGGCTCGATGAAAAATGGAGTCTTACATCCAGCCAGTCTGCCGGCCGGCGGCGTTGTTGCGCGTACACACGCAGAGTCATCAATTAATGTTGAAGATTTAATTGTGCAACGTGATAAGTTAATTTGGCATCATTAAGCAGGTAAGCAAGCAAGTACAATTGTCTGATTGTGAGAGTGTCTGATTTGTAATTGGCGGCGTAAAGCAATTTATTTGATTCGCTTAAAATATGACTGATAAGAAAAAGGGCTAAGAGCAATGCAAGGAGTGAAAACTAGTTCTGTGGGTGGTTCGTTTGTAGTTATATCCTGGCTTATAGTAAAGTAGGGAGTTTCACATTTAATGTTTTCAATGCTTAAGGTAGCCAGTTAGCGGAAATAAAGGTTTCGAACAGTCAAATGTACGGTCAATCGAGTAAAGATGCCTAATTTCTCGAGAACGTAAATATTGAGTAGCATAAAGCTTTGAGTGAAAATTGTGAGATCGTAGAAAACCCGTGTTGTGTTAAGCACCTTACAGATATAATACTAATATCAAGAATATTCTGGAAAAGCAACCTTAACTAATTTTCGTAATATATGATTTTCAACAAAGGACAAACAAGCTCATATGCTTTTTTGGCTCCTTGTAACTTTTTCGATATCCTGAAACCCATATGGCCCAGAAACAAACGTCGGAAACCTTATAACGCATATATTTCGTATTGTCATAAATTTAGTTACAAAGTTTACAATGCTTACAGCGTGAATAAATTCGTAGAGAAAAGTGCGTTAAACTTTATTATAACTCTATCTACACATATATAATAATCAGTTCAGATGTTATTGTTGTTGTTGTAGCGGTAGAATTCGCACGACGGTCGGGTCTACTTAACCGGAACGGACCCGGATTTTTATCTGGGGAAGGCCTCGGCTGAATTCTGCCGCTACAACAACATAATCAAACATAATATTATATTTCGGTAATGATTATCTAATGCACTATTAATTGTTTTTCCCAAATGTCTACAGTTGATGACAGAAAGGGAAGTGGTCGTCCACGCATGGTTCGTTCCGATTGGGATATAAAAACTGTTCGCGTACGCATACGCAGAAAAGCGCTTAAAAAACATAAAATTATGTCAAGGGAATTGGATATATCGACCAGATCTGTGTGAAAACTTTTTCCAGATGATCTCCACATGATTTCAGCTTTTTAAGTGGCACGTGGTCAACGAACATGGAAGTAGCCACTTTAGAGATGTAAAAATTTTTACTTTCGAAAAAGGTTTTAATAAATAAAACGAGATAATCTACAATTGGAACTACAGTTTGTGGTCGGAGTTGGAGAATATGGCTTGCCGATTACCCTACAGAAATTTTGATTATCTATATCTTTTTTGTTTTATGATAATTGGTTTGTTGGTTCAATAGAAGGGTAGATGGAAAAGATGCCTGATTGCAAGCGTTGATACTTAAGACAAAAATAGATTTGTGTGCTTTCATGTGAGACCCAACTAAAACGAGTTATCAATTTGGTTCAATATTATTCGGAAACATGGAAACAAATTTTGTCTCAATCAACATTGCTGGGCTTATATGAGGGCAATTTTGAGGAAGAGATTGACATTTTGCGGATTCATTGTTGGTTGGAAGACAAATGCTCAGTAATGAAATTAGCATCATAACAATTTTTTTCGCTATAAATATTAGTTTCATTGCTTCTATATTCGCACTATCGGAAAATAAATTTGTAAGAAATTCCGTAGAAATCATGTTTTATTATGAAAACTTTTAAAAAGCAGAGCTGTCGTTTTCAAAACCCCTACTAATAAATATATATAATCCAAAATAAAATTTTACAATTGGCGACTTGTATGTCTTTATGATCCTCCAACGGTGGGGTCAACATATGACATACAAACCTGGTTTGATATTCACATTATTACAGTCCATCATTCTCCAAGCTATTTGTGAAATTTTTATGCTGTTACAATTTTAAAAGCAACAAAAAACTTTGTAGCTGAAAAAATCAGCGTTCTAACTCGCAGCTATTTGTTGACCTTCTCTTCATTTACATAAGTCAAAAAAAAAAAATTGGACAAAAACGACATTGATAAAAATATCGAATTGCTGGCAAACAGGCAAAACAAAAAAAGGAATGCGGAAGGGACACACACACTGTTGCATACTGAGGCAAACATTTGAAGGCCGCATCAAACTCGTGTTTTGGATATAAATGAATGAATAATAAAGCGGATGAAGCGGTGAAATGACCGCAAGCAAGGATTAAGCAAACACAATACAAACTCGGTGAAAAAGAGAAACAATGCCAAATAATAATCTGTAAACTGGTCTGCCATTGTATAGCTGCGGGTAACGAATACATTATCTAAGATTTTTCTCTATAGAGAAGAAAATAATTATTTAGGTGGTGATAGTAGAAGTCAAGTGAATGTTTGGCAAATTGAGAATTCAATAGTAGAAGAAAAGGTTGAAAAGATTGAAAAGGTTGTCATCTTGTATTATCCCATTCTGCAAATACATAAACTGTTTGCCTGGAGCCGATTTGAACTACTAAAATATTTACTAACATTATTTGCACCAATGATCTCCTGCCGTTATTTTTAAACGAATATTAGAGTATGAGGTGATATTTTTTATTTTACTTTTGAAGGAAAGAAATTAAATTCAATCTGTTATGAGCTGTAGTAGAAAGTTTAGACAAGCTTTCGCCAAATGAAAGTTTAATCGTATATTGAATATCGTTTCCTGCTGTAAAAACTAATTGCTGCTAGCAATAGAAAACCTTACCAGAATATTCTTTGATTGAAATCTTTAATTGTTTACCTTGAAAATTACTTTGTGACATGCATATTAGAAGAGCTTTCATTAATATATAAATATTACTGAAATCGTTTTAAAGTATATGAGTGCTACTTCTTGTATTTTTACTACACTATCATTTTATCTTTTACTCGTAATAGACAACTAACTAACAGCACTATTATCAATGATATCGGACATTTCGAATACTTCAATTGGAAATACATAGGTGTATATATTTTATTATCTAGCAGAAAATATTAACTCTTTTATTATCCTCTAAAAAGATCACAATTTCAGCTGAGGTTTGGGTTCATCCATTTTTTGATTTTACTACATTCGTGCTTCACAAATAAAATGAACCATTTTCTTTTCGGGTTAATTTATTTCACATGGCCATGAAATCCAATCACGTTTAAGCAGACGGACTAAAAGTGAATACAAAAGTGCGTGAACACAAAATTTACAGTTTTCTGACCCTTTTTGAAATATAAGAAATACATAAGTGATTTTGTAAGCTCAGTGTATTTAGGTATGAAAAACTGTGGAGTCAAGGAAAA
Source organism: Bactrocera oleae (assembly GCF_042242935.1). NCBI lineage: Eukaryota > Metazoa > Arthropoda > Insecta > Diptera > Tephritidae > Bactrocera > Bactrocera oleae. Next base: position 65,922,613 of record NC_091538.1, read on the forward strand.
ACTGATTTTTTCTCATTACCACCTTACTTAGTTTTGGTGAAGATATGAAGAAAAATATAAAAAAAATCATATGTGCCCAGCTGTAAATTAAATAGCATTAAAAAAAAAATTCCACTATCCTTTCGCATTAGTCATACCGTGCATTAAATCAACATGATTTATAGAATTTTTGAGAGTACTCTAATAAATATTCTCAGTTTCTATTATTGAACTATAATGACAACATATAATAATAAAAAAAAAATTATAAAAAAAATTTTTTTTTACACATTATCTAACTTTAACACTCTTTAATAACCTAAAAAGCTCCTAGAATTAATCGCCAACTTGTTAATAACCCCATTAATGTTCGATTGCAATAAAACGCGTAGACATTTTTTTCAAGCTGAATTAAATACTTCCGCCAAATGACAAAAATTAATGCAAATAAATTTGTATGTTTCCCCACAAAATAGTGCAACTATGCTAATAAATCTATATAATTAATGGCATAAAGCAAAGCACGCCACAAATGTATGGCAAAATCGAACATAAGCAACACAACAACGAATATGTAATAATAAAATGGGAAAAAAATTGTGAATGTAAGTAGCCAATAGCGAAAATATGGATTACTTTTAACATGTGAAAGTCGAAGGTGATTTTAACAAAAGTCGAATCACTAAAATTTGAATTTATCCAATAGTAAATAAGTCTCGAAGATACGAGAGCTTTCAAGTTCAAGTGGAGTTTCTTTTTCTGTAAAAATTTATCAGCTGAATTGTTGATATTTACGCGAGGATGCAGAATAATAGGGATTGGGTTTGTAATATATTCAAATGAATAAAATTTTACACAGTTATAATGTATACTAGTGAATATTATTCGAATTTAAGATTAAATTAAAAAAATTGACGCGTTTGCCCCCAACTAAGCTTTATAAGATATGTTTAACGCCTACAAAACCAAAGTTACTTTTAAAGTAAAAAAAACATCAATTTTATTAGAAAAACTTTTTTTGTTAACGGACACATTTTCCTGCAGCGTCAGTGTGTGTTGGTAAATTTGCGAAACGGGTTTATTAAACAGATTTGTTTCGTGCCACACACTGTTGAAATGCACTCTTTGGTTGTACAATTATGTTGTTATTGCTGTTTTGCTAGTTATGGCTGCTGATTTTGCAACTACGACGACTACATTACACACATGCACATACACACCCAAATAAAGTGTGTGGACCGCCATTGGTATGTTTCAATAAACCGCAACAGAATATTTAATTGCGCACGAAGCGCATAGTGCGCGTGATTCATGACACTGTGCGGTGCACGCATTTTAATTAGTCGTTACTAAATGAGCGACCGACAAACACGGGTCAGGCTGTTGATTTTTTTCGCATAAAATTTAATTTGCGAAAATTTCAAATTAATTCACATTTTATTATTTCCTCTGCGGAATTGCTGCAATGCAAATGCAAAGCACAAAAAATAGGTTGAAATATGTAGAATAAAATTTGAAAATGCGACAGGCGCAAATATTGAAGACAAAGTAGTGGTAATGGGTGAGCTATTGTGGTGGAAAGGGTGTTAGAAATAGTGCAGCTTTGGTGTGTACGCTTGCTGACCTATGGAAGCATATATTAATTTTGCAATTATGTGTATATTTGCTATGCTATATTAGGCTATGCTATGCGGCACTTGCAGCGGTTGCTGTTGGCGTATGATTTCGCATGCGTTCTGCATTTTCACGGAAGTTTCTTCGCGCGCGCCAAATGCTCGCCACAGTAGCGCCGCTAGCAAATAAATGCTGCTTACAGCCACATAACATAGCGTAATTGCGATTGCGCGCATAACAACCACTGCAACCTTACCGAATTCCCAGGTGTGAGCGTTGCGGTCGTACAATGAGCGCATATGAGAATTTAAAGCGTCCAATTGCCATGGTATTTACTGGCGGTCTTATGCGCGCTGCCAAAAATGCCAGCATACCTGTACGCGTACACATGTGTAACGGTGTGTAAGTGTCGTCGGGCAGCATGTTTACCGTTTGTTTGACTGCTTGCCAGCCGCTTGTAAAATAAATCACAAAGTAATTTAACAACAGCCAAACTAAGTTAAATTCGTAAAGTTGTTTGTATGTGGCAGCAAACGGTGGCAGTTTGATTTAGCGCGTGAGGAAGTGAGGTAGCGGCGAAGGCGGGCGGCTTATAAGTAAACATTTATTTGTGTTACCGACTCATGAGCGTCTCAAATATGTGTGTGTGTGTATGTGTTATGCCGAATGCTTTGCTTTGCAATGTTGAATTTGCGCAAATTAGACCACAAATTGTAGCCGAGCCAAAAAGCCACAAACAAAAAAACAAAAACAAGAAAAAGCGTTAACTTCGGCTGCGTCGCAGCTATAATACCTTTCACAGTTGCATTTCTTATAGCATAAAAGAGTATAACATATTTTTATATTGATTCTGATCGATCAGTTTGTATGGCAGCTATATGAAATCGTGCTCAGATCTGTACAATATGTTCGAATATTGTGGCGCTGTTAAGGACAATAATCTATGTTGAATTTCGTGAAGATATCTTTTTAATTGAAAAAGTTTTCCATACAAGGACTTGGGTCTGATCGGGCCATTGGTATGACAGCTATATGATATAGTGCTCAGATCTGAACCATTCAATCGAAAATTGTAGACATGTTCTGGCCAATAACTTCTGCCAAATTTAATGAAGATTCCTTGTCAAATCTAATAGTTGCCATAAAAGGACTTGAGTTTGATCAGTCAGTTTCTATGACGGCTATATGCTATAGTTGTTCGATCTGAACAATTTTCCACGGAGATTATGGATATGTCTTGGATGGTAATCTATACCAAATTTCGTGAAGATACCTTGCCAAATCAAAAACGTTTCCGTACAACGACTTGAGTTTGATCGCTCATTTTGTATGGCAGAGAAAAGATATGTGCAATATTTCAGATCGATAACTCATTTTGAGAGGGTCTTATTCGCATATATACAGGCGAATATATATATTTATATAGGGTCTCGATTATATATTTTATAGGGTATCTGACGTTACCTTATGAGTGTTACAAACTTCGTGACCAACTTAATATACTTTGTGCAGGGTATAAAAAACAAAAAAACACAAAAACAGAGCAGTCAAAAGTGCCAACCGTACGAGCAGAGCGCAGAGCGAAGTGAAAAAGTCAAGTCAAAAACTAACATTCATGTCTGTGCATAAATTAATAAATAAACGCAATTGCCAAGTACACATATAGAAACATGCTAAAACAACAACAACAACTGTACGTATGTACTTACAACTGCATGCTCGTGTTACCTTGTTGTTATTTTGTCAGCAATTTATGCGTTCACGGCATTTGTAATGCTCACTTTTGATTTAAATTTCATGTTTTACCAAAGCGGGCACCGCACATACCGTTACATAATTTTATATAAGTACATATGTTTGCCTATGCACACACTGTAGAGTGCAGATGCGCGTGTGCGCGAAGTTTGTATTGAAATATCACTCATACGCCCTGTTGTACAATTAAATTTCAACATTGCATTTGCCATTAATTGGATATTTGTTGTGTATATTACACGTGTTTGATTGTATTTAGTTGTCGGCATTGTAGCTTTTGGGGAAATGTATAATGTGCCGAAATTTGTTAGCCATTAGCAATGAGTTGGATGCACAAATATGTATGTATGATCTATGTAATGTGTGTGATATGTAAACAAGTAGTTTTGAATTACCAATTCCGATTAATTAATTAATACTACAAGTATGTTTAAAAATAAAATTTGAAATGATTTTTAAATAATTTTCGAATATTTAACTTTGTTTTATAATAAAAGCGCTTTAATGAGCACTAATAGGCAATGCGTTTGGTGAAGCTCAGATTCTATAATATAATGAGCTCGGTGACCAGTTAAAATAAGCACGCTTCATACAAGATTTTTTATTTTTTATAATATTAAAATATATTAAAATTAAGATATTAAAAATAGAATGAAATGGTAACAATTAAAAATTTCTTACCAAATAACTGAGCTTAAATGGGTGCTCGAGCCTAGTACAAAAATTGAAGACTACGTACGGATCTATCCGAACATTGTCAGGCAATTCTCAGTGATCAAAGCTGAGATGATATTTTTAACTGTTGGAAAAAACTTATATTAAAAATTGTTGCGAGAGAGTTCTACATTCATAATTTGACGAAATCTTGTAAGGGCTACAACCATATTTGATATCGTATTAGCTTATATAATAAATAATTTATATATATGCTATTAGAAAAGTTGGTATGGTTGTCGTACGATTTCGCCTATTTTTAATAAAGTAACTTAAGAATATCAGGATTACACTATGCTTCTCTTTTTGGTAAAGCCCATACCCTCTTTTCCCCAAGTTGCTCATTTGTCGGAATATCGGATATAAGACCACTATAGCATATTGCTATACAATATCCAAGACAATTTTCCAGATCGGACCATTAAAGTATATAGCTGTCATACAAACTGATTGAACAAGTTTTTGTATGGATTTTTTATGTGTTTCTTTTTTGGTTATTTTCAGATGAGATCTGTTGATTATTGGTTTCGAATGAAAGCTCATATAAAAAAGGATGTAAAATTACTTAATCAAAGTACCCATGAAGAGGCGAATATTATGAAAAAGGTTAGTGTTTATTTTAAATAAATATATATATAAGAATTTTTTTTTGATAATCATAATTCTGCCTTAATTTCCACACCTTTCATATGCTTTTGATAATAGTATTGCTTAGCCAGACATATATCCTCATTAAGAGCTTGCTTAAATGAAGACATACTTTTTTCGAGTTTTAACTGTGTGCCAATTTTGACATTAGCCCAAAAAGCGAATTCAAAACGATAAAAGCAAGCTTACGCTACTTATTGCTTGTAGAGGCATGCAGATGGACATACAGTTTGAGCGAATCAGTTTCTCGATTCCAATCCTCCTTCAGTTAATGAAAAACGAAACTGTTAAGAATTGTTTTTTTTTTTTGCTGTGCCTATATTTGACATACTTTTCATTTTCTTTATACTAATTTGTAAATAAGTGTAACTGTCTTTTGGCCTAAATACAAATTACGGTAACTCATGATATTTTGCAATTACAAAATGAAAAAGAACAGAAAAAATTCAAAAAGCCATCAACACCTCGCTATTAATTCACCTTACTCCACTCTGCCTCTCTTGACACTTGCGTGCTGGCAAATTTTCGCTTAACTGCCACTTATTCGCGCTTCCGTCGCCTTTTGATTGCATTGTATGCAAATTATAAGTTCGGTTAATTGCGTGACTTTTGGCTTTTTGCAAAGAAACTTTTCACCGTAATTTGAGTTTTCTTTTAGGCGCCTTAGCACTTCGCTTATTGTTAGCCTCCTTACAGGGGCCAGGCTTCACACTGCACACACACACACACACACACTAGCGCATTTGTTCGCCTTGCTGTTGCAGCAATTTGCAAATTTTCAATTTGTCCATTTCCCCTTCCACTGCGGGCCAAAGAAGTCGCATAACGGTGGTGCTGCGCGTTGACTGGCAAAGACACGGCACGCTTTGCCGCATGCCACATGCCACAGCGAAAGTTGTCGCCTTTTGCCGTTAAAAGCATATCAAATAGCAGCAGTGCAAATGTAAAATGAGCTAAAATCGAAAAGCGAAATGGCAAACAGAAATTTACAATAAAATCAAAATAAAACGTTGAAACGATTATAACAAAAACAATGTCGCGGCCAAGAACGTCGCGTGTCTTACATGCGAAATGTTGAAATTCCATTTGCTCGGCAAATATACAAGTTTGCTTGTGTAAGTGTTTGTTGTTGCACAACTGCGTGTTTGTGTGTGTGTGTGTTTGAAAGTAGCTTTGTGTGCCTTTGAATTTGTGTATTTGTGTTTGTGTGCGTGCAAGTTCAAATTTGTGCTGAGTTCAAAGTGCAAATATTTGCTGCAACTTTGATTGCAACCGACTGCGGCAAATTGTTGACATTTTCCCATATTTCACTTGCCACACACATTTTGCGCGCAATTGTGCAGAGCCATGCAATCGTTTTGCGGTTTCGAATTTTCGCTATTCACTTTTGTATGCTTAAGTTCGCCTTTTTGTCTCGTCTGTTTGTGTGTTTGTTGTTTTTGTTTTTATTTTCGTTTGTATTTGTTACTTTCGGCTCTTCCGCACAAATTGTATAATAGAAAAAATATTTTTTTGGTTGTTTGCTGTTTGCTTTGATGCAAATGTTTGATATAGTCTGCATACAGATGCGAATTGTAGCATACTTTCGAGGGTTATATACTGGGTATTTACCTATCACTAAATTTTAAAAGCACAAATAATCAGATGTTTAAAATTTTTTCGATTTTTTGAACTAATGCAGCTTTTAGGCTTACTTATTTCTGTATATGGAGTCCATATATATTATATATTTTAAGTACCATGCGAGGCCAATCGTAAGTGAAGTATGACTTTGACATTTCCAGCTATAAAAGTTTTGGGTATCAATCAGAACTATACTGTCTCGATTACCCAGGAGCTAAACATCGCAAAAAAAAAATCGTTTCGAATCTTTTGAATAAGGCTGGATAAAAAAAGAAGCTCAATCAATGGGTGCCACACAACATTACACAAAAAACAAAAAAAAATATAGACTGAATTTCCATCTGCAAAGTTCTGCTGAATCGCAATAAAATCGATCTATTTCTGAAGCCGATAGATATTAGTGATGAAAAGTGTTTCACCTACGACTACGGCAAGCGACCAGCTTTCGTCAATAGGAGAGAAATTGTGTCTCATCAGGACAATACCAGGCCAACAATAGTGACTCGCCAGAAACTCCGGAAGCTTGGTTGAGCGATCATTAATCATCCACTTTAAAGCTCGGACTTGAGGCCAAGTGATTACTGCCTTTTCCTGCCTATGGCGAATGATTTTGCAGGGGAAAAGTTCGTCTCAAGAGAAATCGACTGTCACATTTTTTTTGCCAATAGGAACGAGGGGTTTTATGAGAGTTGCATAATGAAACTACCTTAAAAATGGCAACATATTATCGAACAAAATGGTGCATATTTTTCTTAAGACGACTCATCCTAGCTATGCTAAATAATACCTTAAATTTAAGGCAAAAATATTGGATTTACTATACCTTAACTTATTCCTTTAGTGGTTTTGTAATGGCTCTTGAAAAGAACCGAACTGGTGATTTGTTAATTCGCTATGAAAATTTCGGTATATTTCTGAACCGAACTCTATGACCAGTTTTATATTGACAGTCGAGTCTATGTAGATAGACAACTTAGATAGAAATAACTTGAGGTTTGCACTGCGACAGAGTCACAAAGACCCAGTACTCTGGTAAATTCCAGGACCCTGCTGAGTGCTATTGGGGCGATGTGATATCTATTCAGATATATAGATCCAAGGGCCATGTCGCAAAACTATCAGTCTGCACAAAAGGCTATACCCATGTTAAACAGGTTCTCGGGATTTGTTACTGAAGAGGTTAATATAGGTATAAATAGTCGGAACGGAACTAGATTTGTAACCACTCAAGGATTATCAATTTGACAGCATCCCTTATAATAACTATTGCAACGCTATTTTGGTTTACAACAAGGACAAAAACAACTTGATGGTTGTATAATAAAGACAATGCTTTGGAAAAATCTTTCAAAAATGCAGGAATATAAACATTTTAGCCCACGTTTTCTAAGTTTATACCAAAAAAAATAAATAGAGCTTTATCAAATTTTATATGATGTTGTATGATCCGACTTAGACTAACACCTATCACGTCACTTCACACGTCAGTGACTTCTCTTTTGAGGTATCTGAATAAATATTGAATACCAATTGATTTTTTCTAATGTCTTTATTAAAAATTTGCTGAAATTGGTTAAATAAAATGACGGGATCTCATACATGCTATTGTGGCGTTGTGGGATTGATTGTAATAATCCGACCACATAGCAGTGAAAGTTCCCATGAGTTCAACAATGCTCCGTGGATCAACAGTGAACACTTTGTTTTTTAAAGAATCCTAGTAAATGAGGTTAGGAGTAGTCAAATCTGTAAGTCTAGGATTTTTTTTTGCAGAAACCGTATATCGTAAAAACCAATAGTAATCGGCCAAATAATTTTAAAAAATTTGTGGGAGACATAAAAGACATCAGTATTTTTTTCCATCCACTTTTATGGATTTTCGACAGTACTTTTCTTGATAGCTTCAATCCATCCGTTGAAGTCTCATGGTTGTTGATCAGCTGCATTTAGACGATCTCACATTGGCCCGTGAAATACCAGATGGCGAATAGTGTTGTAAAGATCACGTGTGATATCACAATTGACCGGTTATTTTCAATGTAAATCTTCACAATGCTGCTGTATTGTTTGGAATGGAGGTTTCCAAAATACGTCTAACCAACTCAATCGTTAAGTGAATGTCCACCATTAAAGAGCGCACCTGTATCATTCTATATCTAGGACGTTTATTCTGATACCACTTTGAGCTGTTATGAGAACCAAACTTCTTGCAACATGTCAATAACAAAATTAAACTATTTTTCCTTAATAGAAAAAAACGAAAGTTTTGCATTAAATTCTGGTTTTAAACTAAATTAAATTAATTTGGACGTTGATTTACAAGAGCATTGCTTAAGTGTATATCTTTTAAATTTTCAACAGTATCAATTAAACTGTCTAATAATAGATTTTGCTTTGCAGGAATTAAGATGACCTCTAAAGAAACAATAAAGCAAATGGTAGTCGCTTGTACTGCTGCAATTTCGCACCTGCTGTTTGTAGGAATGTGTGTGAAAAGCAATTAAGTGAAACAATCAAATGTTTATGCAACAGCTGAGGGGATGTTCGTGCGCTTAGACATAGAACTTCATGCATATATATATAATATATATAAGTCTACATAAGGATATCACTATTTTTAGTGGATAAAATTATTAAAAATAAAAGGGAACTATAAAAACTCAACATCAAATGTTTAATAGATTTTCAAAAAGTATACAATGCTGTGAATAAAATAACCACTTTTTTGGTGTCGGAAAATTTTTCAATATTCACATTTTCAGGGGCACACCTAGTCTGAAATTATAAAAAAAAAATTTTCATATTTCTATAGGTTACACTTTTAAAAATAACATACTTAAATCCACACGCCGTCGGATATTTAGTTTAATTTTACTGTCTATTATTAAAATATGTAAGCCCCTCAGCTCATCTTTCTTATAACGCTTACACAATCTAATAGTCTTAATTTCTCATTTGATAGTTTGTAAGTGTATATTTTGAATAAATCCTTTCGCACGGCCAACCCTAATGCGCGTATATGCTCCATTTTGTATTCCGACTCTTTAAAGCTGACAGCTGGCAGCTGCTATTTAAACAAGCGTGAAATGAATCGCAAATCTTTACACAAATATATACGAACCGATTCGTTGTAACTGCATGAAACTATACAACATATGTACCATATATTCATGTACATATACACCACACACATACCAGTACATATATGAGTGTGTTGGAGTACCCGACATAAGCCTTTGGCGCTTTAATCGCATTTTGCGCGCCGAAAAGTAAACAGTATAAGCTAAAACGCTTGTAGCGACGATAATGCGCTGCGATTTGAGAATTAAATGCCGACGGTGTTGCAACACTACTCACTGGGCTTGTTTGGCACTCAAGCTTGCACATTTAAATTCCCGTTGCAGGAATTAAATTAATTTCAGATGAAATCCCAATTGCTTATGTGGCACATATGTGAAGTGTGAAAAGAATATGACCGCAAAGGTTTTGTATGATTTATGTGTGGAAAATAATTAGAAAGCGCATATTTTGCCGATTTGCATACGTGTGAAGTTAAAAAACCGTTGCAACTGAATAAAGAAAATTTTTGGATTGCAAATATTTTTGATTAATGATTAACTAACGATTTTATATACTGGTTTTGATGCTAGAAATAAATTAATTCAACGTAAATTCAAATTAAATTTATTTTAAAAATCACACAGCAAGTGTGTTTGACTGAATAAGGCGATTTTTGGAAATTTAAAATAATAGCTACTGTATCAATTCTTTTAAATACTTAAACATATATTTATACATCATTTAAAAATACTCAGTTAAATATTTGAAGAAAAATATAAAATCCGAGTAAACAATGAAGCAAATTCAAGAGAACCTGACGGTGCTGTTGAAACTTAGCGGTTACATTTTAGAAGGCTGTAACTTAGAAATTATTTGAGAAATGGATTTAAAATTTTGGTATGTTATTTTGAAAGGTAAAATCTCTGGAAATATGAATATATATTGGTGTTTTGAGTTTTACACTAATCTGTTAAGACACAATAGCAAAAAAAAACGTAAGATCCGTTGTTGTGATGTGATGCCTTGAGTTAACTATAGCTGATTTTTTTAATTTGGCTTGAGGTGGTGTGATATGATTCGATTTCATATGAATCAAGTGTATAGAGTACGGTGACTTCTTTAATAATTTTCAAATCACCTGTTGTTCTTGCGTTATGATATGGTGAAATATGGCTTTGGAGGTGATATTATTCAACGTGATATTATTAAAAATGATATATATTAATTTCATATGATATTAATTAAGTAAATAGTAAAAAAATGTGTTAAATTGGACGAAACGACAAATAGGATGTAAATAGTATAACACGATGTTATAATGGCATGATGTGGTGTAAAAAATTGTAAAGTTATATGGTTTATTGGCATGATTGATTTAGTGACAGGGAGTGATGTGCCAATATAAGATAATATAATATTATTCAAAGTGTTAATTTGACGTTAAGCCATACGGTATAACAAACTAACGTGTTTTATGATCCGATTTGTTTGGTCTTATGTAATGTGATGACTTTGTATTGATGACATTACTGTACTCAATTAATTTGAAAAGAGTTGTATCATGTGATGTCATAACATGATGTGATGATTTGTAAAGAGTTATTCTTTGAACTGAAAAGTTGCTGCGTTATGGAGGTTATATATAGCATATGATGCCAAGGCATGATGTTATTTAGATGACTATGATACAATACCCTGAGTAAGTAATTTGAGCTGAAGTGAAGCCAAGTGACATAATAATGCAAGGATGTTTTATGTGATCCAATAAAGTCATGGAATGGAATGCGATATCTTATGATGTTATGTAATTTAATGTAAAGGGCTGACGTGACGTGATATAAGTAGTTCTACACACAAATCGAAGCCAGATTCGGTGACTGGTTCATGAATTTCTCGAACAGCAATCGTGTGAGGTGTAGCAATGTACGAACTATATGATGAGGTTAACGAAGAGCAGCGCAGTGAACTAAAAAGCAGCAGATAACGACTTAAACCAAATGGTGTAGGAGAAAGCGAGCAAGGCATCCTACATGATTAAAGGGTCAAGCGGAGACAACATATTGTTTTCAATATAACGACATTGATCCATAACGGTCGCCGCAGCTGATTGTGTTTCAATTCAATCAATAGATCAATTGACCTATTGGATAAAACGTTATAGAGCATTGCTATAAAGCAACTCACCTTACGTTCACTTAAATTTCTTACAACGAATGCAAATGCGTTTGAGTGACACATGAGTTGTTCAACAAACACACACACACTCACTTGAACACAATGACATTCATACGAAAGTATACATTTTTAAGTTTTTATAGCTGCGAGATGTGCGTAGATTTGCTTTATAGAAGTTGAAAAACAAAAACAACTACACAAACACCCCGTCACATAAACACACACTCACATCCGTCAACAATCTTTACAACTTCGCCACTGAAGGAATTTTTTTTACACTTTTTTTTTCGTTCTTTCTCTCTTTGCCTCTGTCCTTCTCTATGTTTGTGTGACGGATGTCAGGCTGAGGTGTGTTTTGAGCAACAAATCTTTGTGTGCGTTTTTCGTGTCTGTTACAGCCGCCGCCTGACATATGCATTCAACCGCCAGCGGGCATTGCATGACAATCACAGCGATCCTCCTGCCATTCTCCACCGGGAATTCTGGTGGCACCTTAGGCTTGTTGTTGTTTTAGCATGGTGCGTGTAAAGTGTGTCTTGTTTACAAGTCACACTTTGGCATTCGTCGCTTTTGTGCAAAGCCAGCGCGCGACTTTTTCAAGTTGCATATTTCATTTTTTATTCTCAGTTGTTTTTTTCTTTCGAAATTTAAACTTCATATTTGCATTCACGTGCAGCGTTGCTTTCTTATGCAAGCATTTGCCATATGCTTCCTAAAGCTTTTCTCGTCTTTTGTCTTTTGGTATGTTTGTTGTTTTTGTATTTTTTGTTGATTTTCTCTGTGCGCATAAATGGAAAATTGATGGCGCACATCGCCATTGTCATCATCATCACCATCAAATTCATGGTCTCCGTGAAGCTTCGACATATTAAAATTTGTCAATCTGCTAGCGGCTCTCATGCGCATGCGCGCTGACGGTAAACGAGTTTCAAGTTTTTGTTTCTTTTTTTGTTTGTTTTTTTCTGAAAATTAATGGCACTTCTCACAACGTATGCGTCTGAAACGCTTGTTATACGCAAGGCGGTGGTGATTGAGTGAAATTCAGATTTCAATTGAAGTGAAACGCTTTGCTTCGTAAAAGGGAACCCTCAAGGACTTTGCTAAGCTTGATCTTGCAATTTTGTAATGCATGAAACGGTTTTAGTCTTTGCTATGAAATGCGAACACAGAAAACAAATGTCGAAAGGACATTTCTAGGTAACAAAAATTAAAAAAAAAACCTTAGGTTTCCGACTTTTCTCTGACTAAGCATTTTATTTACAAAATTTATTATAATAATGTGCAATTGATTTTCTCTGTGCACATAAATGGAAAATTGTCATCATCATCACCATCAATTTTGGATTTGAATCAAAAGGTGCCTGCTAGTGAGTAAGATTTTTCTCTTTAAAATAATCTCATATCCAAAAAGCAAGGTTATGATCGAATTAATTGTAAAAATTTTGATTTAGACAAAATGAGGGCTCTCGTTACCTATCCAAAATGATTATAATATAAAAATTTCAAGTCTATCGGTTTAGCCGTTCTCACCGACTCTGACGCTTAAGGGATCAATTCCTACATATAGGTAGGTAGGTTGCCTTTTATATTTTGGGATTTGGCAACCTTAGAGTTGCAATATGTCAACTCACCACATTATTGTAAACTTTGACATTTTTGATGTTATACATACCAAGAACATTTTGACATAGCAGCGCTGTTTGTGTTGTTTACAGTAACTTAAAATATTCATCTCGGCCAAAAAGGCCATATATTTCTTCAGGAATAATTTCGTTCAAAATCAATTGTTGTTCGGAAAACGACAGATGCTGTGCGCAAACTGATATTACAAGATCGTCATGTGACCTATCGTGAGAATGAGACAACTATAGGCAATAGTGGAACAGCATACTTTCAATATTGCATGAACTTACATTTGACTTAAAAAAATTTATTCACCTTGGACTTCACATAATTTATCAATCGTAAACAAAATACGATAGCGGTGCTGCGAAACACGTCTATGACAACATGGCAGATGCTAAATCGTTGATTTACGAGTATTAGCCCCAAAGGAAACAGCATTAGATTGTATGGGTGTTTCGAGATAAGTCGAATCCAACAAAAGTTGGTCGCGCACGAAGCACTTCCAAGCAAATAATTGATTGTTTTTTTGACAAAAGTGGACATTTCGCAACCCTACCACTAGAAAAACGCAGAACAGTAAGTTCTGGGTAGTACACAACCATTTGTCCAGTTGTCTTTCAACGAAATTTTTTCGGAAGTATTCATGAATTTATTGTAGCAAAACTTAAAAAACATTTGTGTTTGGAGTATGGCTTCTGTGCTTCCATTATACTGAAACTGGTTTATACTTTTATCCAAACTTCATATGCTGCATATAAAAATCTCTATATTTTGTTTAACCTTCTGACTTATTAACATTACTTTTATGATTTATATTGGTAAAAATATATTTATGTAATGATAACTTTAAACATAGCTTATATTTAGATGTAATAAAAGATTGCTTTCAACAAATACAAAAAGTGAAAGAGATATTGGTAAAAACAAATTTATCAAGTACTTAATACGAAGTAATTTTAAATGCATTGAAAAATTTTATATGAAAAAAAAAAACAAAATTATTTTTAACTATCAATACAATTTATAATACTTTTTTAAAGCTCTTAATATTTATTATTTATGTTATTGATAATCAGTTCCTTCACAAAAAAAGGCAAAAACTGGCATTGTTATAACAGCCAGCTACTGATGTGTAGGCAGCTATGTATTTAAATGAAAATAAAAAGTAAGTGAAAAAAGTTTAAACAAATAACAAGTAAAGCTGTTTAAATAAAATACCCATTACTATTAACGGCGAAAAAAAATTATAACAGAATTAAATTTTAAGCGTGAAAAAAAATTAAATTATGTGTTAAAAAAAAATTATGCAATTTAATCGCATAAATATATAATCAGATTTTTATTTGCAGTTTTGAATATTAAAAATTACACAGATATTTTCTCATATAGTAAACATTAAATTTCTATATAAGTATGTGTGATATTAGCAAGGTGTGTACTTACGAAACTGTGCATCAACATGCTGTTAATTACAACGAGTGGGTTAATTATGCTCGAGTTCCACCAAAGGTAAACAAACGTTAACTGCAATTAAATGGTTGAGGAAATAAGTTGTGAAATTTAAACAAAATAATATTTTTTTTAAAGCGGTCGTTCTACTGTTTTTAACACAATTTATTTAGATAATAAATATTTTATATTTTATTTTATAAATCTGTTTATGGAGCAACAATGTAATGTTATCATTCATGTCACCTTATATGCATATATATGTATATATATTAAATATAATACATGAATATACAAACAAAACAAAACCGCTAACTTTGGCTGCACCAAAGCTATAATAATATCACAGCAGCATTTCTTATAGCAGAAAAGGGTATAAAATGATCTTTATATTGATTTTGATCGGACAGTTTGTATGACAGCTCCGATCTCCGATGGCTTTAGTGCTCCGATCTCAACAATTTTTTTGGATATTGTAGCATTGCTTTAGGCAATAATCAGTGCCAAATTTTGTGAAGATATCTCGTAAACTAAAAACGTTTTTCAGTCAAGGACTTCATTTTGATAGGTAATTTTGTATGGCAGCTATATGCTATAGTGATCCGATATCGGCAATTACAACAAATAAGCAGTTTCTTGTGGAGATAAGCAGATGTGCAATATTTCAGATCGATATTTCAAAAACTGCGGGGCTAGTTCGCGTATATACAGACGGATAGATATACATAAGGACATGTCTTGATCTACTCACCGTATACCCTGTTTAGGGTATAAATATATATATATATATATATGTATGTGTAAAGCATAAATTTGTAATAAACTAATATTATTAACTAATTTTTTTCACAGTTCTTTCGCTTATATGAAGCGTTTGCCATTGTTCTTTTGTTGTCAATGATAAATGTTGCATGCAACGTACCGAATCGAGGTTGGCTTTCATTTTAATTGTGATTTTAAACTTTCACACCAAAAATGAATGAAACAACTACAAAAATAGTTTAATAATTTAAAAAACTAGAAAGTTGGCAAATTTATGAGCGAGGGATTTGCAATATTTTCATATACATGTGTGTATGTGTAGCCGCATGTGTTGGAGCTTATTGCTTCGTTACAGCAACCGGACTAGCAAAAGTTAATAACCGTTTGGATTGCTATGTGTAGTCTGTGATATATGTGTGCGTATACCGTTACAATGGCACACATATAAGGGTGTCCTCATACACACACATGCAGCATATGTGTGCATATACAAGTATAATATGTGGATATAGGTATAAATGCATATATATATATATATATAAGTATGCATATCTGTTTATTTAAAAAATAGCTAGTACTGTCGACGCCTCAGCAGCAGGCGTGTTCAGTGTGCAAATTTAATATATTTTGTTGAATTTCCAATAACAAATTAGTCTGCAGGCGAAATAAACCGCACGCGAAAGTTTAGAATAAAATTTGGTACGCAAATTGAGAAAAAAAAACATATAAAAAAGTGTGTGTATGTGTGTGAGTGTGTCACGCTTTGTCATACATATATATATAAATATCTAATTACTTCTAGCCGTGGGGAAAGTGTAGCTATTCGTCTGCGTAGCTTTTGCCCCCATCAGTTAATTGCTGCAGGTGTTTGAATACAAAATTAATTTTATTTTAACGGAAATTCAATTAAAATGTACTGTTTATGAATGCTGATTGTGTGAATTTACTGGATAATAATAAAACACGCTGTACGCGCTTGATCATTTTCAAGAATTAAGTTTAGCTAAAGATATAAACTGCCAAACAAAAAGTTCTATTAGCTATCTTCAATTCGCTATTTCTCTGCTCGCTATCGCTGTGCGTTCCTTTTTTTTCAAAACATTAAATGCAAAAGCAATAACAAGAGTATGCAGATGCCTCATTTAGGGTATAATCGCTATCTTCAATACTGCTAAGTTTTGCTTTGCATATTTTAGATCAGTTGTAGCATTGTGAATGGCTTAGAAAATAAATTATTGTCAAAAATGAAAATATAAAGATTTTTTATTTTATTTTATTAGCTTAAGACTTAAATCAGTTTTAATAGAAAGCAAAACTAATGGGTTACTAAGGAGAAAGAAGAGCTTCTCTAGTACCAAGAAAGAATCGCAACACAATTACAAAGTGGTTAGCTGTGTGCTGCTCTATACCGGCAACCAATCGTGGATTGCTATAGAAATCATAGGAGTTTTGAAAACGATGAACGTGGTAGGTGTTCAAGGGCGAACAACTCCTAAAGAACTAACTCAGCGCTTATTTTCTGTTTACAGATCTCAAAAGAATGTTTGATGGAAAGAAATTTATTGACAGTAGCGAAATAATCGTTGGGACTGATATCTATTTTTTTAGCAAAAGGCAATTGTATTGTGAAAATGATACTGGAAGGTTGAGAAATATTGTGAAATAATAATTTGGTGAAATATTTTTTGTAAACTCTGTCATCGAATTTAGCCAGTGATAAATTGAATTGATGAATGGAAAACTTTCTAATTTAAAAAAATAACTTTAACAAACTCTGCATAGCTTATTAGCATAAGCAGCGCTGCATTCTCAATGCAAAATGATTTAGATTGGATCACTATAGTATGTAGTTGTCATACAAATTGACCGACCAAATTCAAGTCTTTGTATGGAAAACTTTTGTATTTCACAAGATATCTTCACGAAGTTGGGCACAAGTTATTTTCAAAGTAACCACAATCTTCGAAAAAATGGTTCAGATTAGACCACAGGCGCATATAGCTGTCATACAAACTGTCCGATCATAATCAAGATAAAGATATTTTTATACCCTTTTATGCGATCAGAAATTCACCTGTGAAGGGTGGTATAGCCTTGGTGCAGCCGAAGTTAATGTTTTTTCTTGTTTTTCTAAAAGTTTTTTTTTTGTATTATGTTTGAAGTTTTCGATAAAAAATTCATATAACTTTACTTGTATAGTCAAGGGTGTCAGTAATGCATTTAATTATTGTATATAGTTATGAACTTTTCTTTATTTAAAATTATAATGGGTACATAACTTTAAAAATCAAATAATTTTGAATATCAATTTCAGTTTGATTTGTTTTTTAAAATTTGCCTTGCAATTCAAACTAATAATTTATTATGCCGAGTCAATATATTTTCGAAAATCTGAACTTTTCGGACACAATTATTATGTTATAGTTATTTTGCATTATTTTTTAACTTTTCTATTTGGGTACATCAAATCAAATTGCAGCAATATAAGATTTAATATTTTCCAATGATTTCTATAAAAAATGTTGCAATTAATTACGCACAAGTTGAGCTCACACTTGATTTAAAATTTTTTAATACAAATACATAGGCCACGCGGACACCAATGTGATTGTGTTGATGTTGAAAATTATGAATTATGAAAGCAAAAAACTTCAAAATTTATTTTGAATACACACAACGCGCGTGCAATACAAATGTTTCGGGGGGCAGTGTGTTTGTGTGCCACAGGCGCGGCGACCGCAATAAACTAACTTGATCAACTGGAAAATTGTGCTATTTATTCATTTTCCGCAACAAGTGGCATTCGGTTGCAATTTCTACTGTCACATTAGCAATATTGATGTAAATTTTTGCAGCGCGCAATCGGTTTACGACCATCACCTACATATAATTATGATTAGGCGCAGCGTGAAAATGCGTACTTTATTCTACATTGAATTAAATCAAGCACCTGGCGTAATACACATTTACATTGCGAAATTATAAATGAAGTGAATTTATAATAATGATTTTATCAATAAATCGATTATTTATCACTAAATACTTATGAGGAAATTAATTACGCACACATAGAAATATAAAAATAGTTTTTTATCATTTACTCGCTAGCCTTTCACGCTCATTAGCCGCCTGCGTTGTGTTAGGCGAATAAGTGTAGCCTACCCGCAGGCGCTATCGCTGCCGTGCTGTGGCCGCTGCTATGTGGCAGGCGAGTGTTGCGTAATACTCGCCGGTGATAAGCGTTTCGCTTACAGCAACAGCAAAAACAGTAGGCGGGGCAAATAAAGTTGATAATAATTGGTGAGTTTGAAAGTTTTCCGCAATCATATGACGCGCTTCGTGAGTGTATACACTAGTGCGGCAGCAGCCAATAAATTCCAATTCAAGTTTATTGCCTCGTTATGCAGCTGAATACTCTTAACTTTGAGCCACAGCTGATTTATTACACATTTATTGAGTGAATATCTTAGCTAACCGACTGTGTGGGCGGCTTGGTTTTTCTGCGAACTCACCCACACATATGAGTCGAACACGTATGACATGTGTGGACTTGTATTTGATGGAAATCCCACACATATATAGATAAACAGAAAAATAAAACACACACGTATAGTATATGAAATAGTGATGCCTACAATTGTTACTGATAGTGATGGGCGAATTGTTTTGCTTTACTTTTTGTTGTTGTCTATATTTTTTTGTTATGCTAAAATATTAATATAGCAGTCTGACTGCCGCCAGCATTAATTTATTTATGTAATTTACTATTGTGTGCTGCATGAAAAATTTGGTAAGCAGCGGTAGTAATACTTATTTATGACAATACATTAAGGTAATGATATTTAATTGAAATTTAGTGTCAGTCAGTTGAGAGAAGTGCGGAACACTTTTCATTACTCGCGTGTCGTGGACTTTTGTAGAATTGGCTTTAATACTTTAAACACCTGAATCGAGAAGAAGTCACATAAGAGATGCTTGAGAACTTAGCTGAGCATCAAACGCATTATTAGTGATGACCGAACATCGAAACTGGTCAACAATCTAGCGTATGACGTCCCGAAATATGAGCCGTTTCCTTGTCCGGAGCCAATAAGGAATATTACCATACAAACAAGTCGATTGTGACTGACCACCGTATTCGCCGGATTAGGTTCCGTGAAGGCATTGAAAGCCATCCCAGCTGAGATTTATAAAAAGTGTATAAAAATTGATTTACGCATTGACATGCTTGTATTGGCTCAAAACGAGCCTATTTTGAAGGCGATAATAAAGATTTGTATTAACTGAAAAAAAAATTTTTTTGTCAGTCCGGATCACATTTAGATGGTATGAGGTATACAGGGTCTAGGCTTATGTTTGTACCAATTTCAGTTACTTATGTCGTTATACTAAAATATGTTACCGATATACACGTGATATTCCATTTTATATTATTTAGAATAATGAAAAAAAAACATAATAGGTGTTGTATAAATTCTAGGCACATCAATTTCACCTATTTTATCCATTTTTGCACCAAACTGCAATAAACCCAAGATAATATGTTAATTTAATTTTGGTATAAACCAGGGCGGTCATTTATGATCCGATTTTATTAATTCATCAAACCAGATTAGTTTATTATCAGAGTACATGCTCACTCCCATTTCATTGAGATATCTTGCAAATTGACCAACATTTTCGGCATAAAGTCGGCAATAGGTTCGGAGTTACTCATATACGTTATCTAGGCGCTTGAGAAGATATAAGTACACTGCTATAACTCAGTTATTAATCAAGTTACAAAAGTTATATTTATTAAAATGTATACGTTTTACTTTTTTGACTGAGCGTGGCTTTCCCTCAGTTAAGATTTTAATAAGCGTATGCAGACAAGCCCAGCATTTACAAACATTTATATTTGAAACTACTAAAAAAAATATTCATAGAAAATATATAAATATTAGGTCAAGTAAAAAGTTCGTTCGGTTATTATCTAAGAGATGGCGTTATTGTCCATAGTACTAGTGTTACGTGTCGCATCATGTCATACTATACGGCGCTGAAAACGTGTTTATTCGCGCTAAAAGTTTGTCTTTGACAGTTTTTCGATTGATTGACTCAGTACGTTGTGAGCGCTCGTCAAAGATGGACACCAGCAAAAAAAAAATTCGCTATATTTTACAATTTTTCTTCGATCAAGGCGAAAAAGCAGCCGAAGTGGCTGAAAAAATAAATTTAGTTTATGGGCCCGATGCTGTAAACGAACGTGTAGCACAAAAGTGGTTTGCTACGTTCCGTTCCGGTAACTTCGAACCGAACGTACTTTTTACTTGACCAATAAAAAAATAAAGCGAAGTCGCAGTTTTTAACCATAACAGCAACGCAACGCCATGGAATGAGTCTCTTGAAAGAAAATTATAAAATGACCTGCTCGGTGTTCGAGAGCTGAATATTCATGGAAAGCTATATCTTAGTATTTTGGATCAGTGTATATATTATATTTCCGATAGTTTTTAAATATATCATTGATTCATCTTTATAATAATGACTCTCTTCTTCTGTTATATTAAAATGGATAGCAGTTTTATATAACTGAAAAATAAGAGCAAAGAACTTTAGGCATATATTTTACTTTACTACCTAAATTCTATGTTACACTGTCTGACAGGCAAGTCATTTAAGCTACGTCATTTTTGCATAACACTAAAATCAAATGCTTAGTAGTTTTTGCTGTTAGATTGCTATATAATTTCTGTATATAAAATATGTATGTATATTTGTTACTTTTATATTCACAATACTATTTAGCATTAAAAATGTGCATTTAGTTTCCGCTTGTTCATGCCTAAAATTTAGTTATAATCATATAAGTCTTCTTCCTGTAAGCCTTGTCTTTCATCTGAAGTATCAGATTCGTTCGCAATTTCAGTATCTCCGGGAACTTCAGTGGGAGCGTTAGTTGATGCTGTAGCTTCAGTGGGATCGTCGGTCGATGCGGTTGCTTCAGTGGGAGCAGCGGTCGTTTCAGGTGGGCTCCACTGACCAATTAAACAGTTGTTCAGATACAATCTACTGGTAGTCAAGTCATTGATATTCTTAACTCGCGCTTCAGTAGTACACACACGTTGCGTGTCGTTGATGGCTTGATATGAAATTGTCAACCTTTCGGCAATGCCGTTCGAAGTGACACTTATGTTAAACAAAATGTTATTGCTAGACTAGAAAAAAGAGAAAAATGGGGGAATAAGACTGCTATGTATTGTATATACTCGTATATCGATGATGTGCGATACATTTTTTTATTTATTTATTTATATAAATTATAAAGAAAAATAAAAATAATAAATATTTTTTTAAAATGCGAACTACTATCATTCTATCACTACATTTATTTGTGATTGAGTTCGCATTGAGTTTAGCTAAAATTTGTTACGAGTTTTATATTTAACTTCGATCATTTTTCAATTACCTCAAACAAGAACTCATCTTTGTCAATTTCAGACAGTTTTTTTTAAAAAGTATGCAAATAAAATTTGTAGCACGCCAAACATTTTGCTTAGCAATTGAATGTCTTAAATAATAAACTATAGAATTTTTTGAATCCGTTTTAATTATTATAATCATATTTATTATCATATTTTTATATATTTGTTTTTTATTTATTTTCGTTTTATTCTCTAACTTTTTCATGACATTTCTCATCACAGTATAACCCCCTTTCACCAATATGTTAACTAGTAAATACTTACCGCCTCTTCGTAGCACTGAAAGAACTGCAAACCATCGGTAAAACTTTCACAAGCGCTCATACTTGAGCAAAGTGATTGACCATCGTCCAAAAGATCTTGACGTTCCAAAGCACTTTGCTGCGACAGCAATTCCTTGGCCGTCGTTGCTGCGCTGACGCATAAGTTGTATTCCTTATAGTAGACTTCATTGATCGCAGTCTGATTATCCAAATACCAATCGAAACAGGCATCGGTATCCCCAGCTCTGCTACGGGTCAGTTGCAATGTCTGCACAACTTGACGTAGAGCCAAGTTCTGCTGATCGAGCAGTGGCTGCCAATCCACAGGCAATTGTGCCAAGCCGCTGCTGACAATTGTGGCCAACAACAATAAGAGTAAAGATTTTGCGACCATCTTGTCTACTTTTATTTTTTAAAGTACTATTCTATTTTGAGTATTTATAATTTTTTAAATATTTTTTGCTGAAATTTTAAATTTCCGTGCACTTTACATCGTGTTCTTCACATCTGTCACACTTGTACTTTCTCCTGTTACTGATCTTCAAAAGCACTGGTCAAGTGTATATATATGAATATGGAATATTTTGGTTAATATGATTTGGTAATTATATGGCACTACTCAATTTGATTTTATTATAATTTGTCAATTTTAATTAAATTTTGTATACCAACATACAATGCAACTGTAGATACATATTCTGTTAGGTATAAGAGTGTACAATACACAGACAAAAACAAAAACAATTTTTTTTGAGAGATATGGTCATAAGAAAAAAAGTTATCATCTGATGAAATTTCAACCGGACTACAAAACAAAACTCTATATTTTCAAACATTTTTATTTAAACTTTTATTATTGCCTTCAAAATAGGCGCTTGGGCCAATACATGATTGCCATTTAATTTTCCATATGCTTGTTATAAGCCTGGGATGACATTCAGTGTTTTCAGAGAATTTTGGTTTTATTGGTTTCGACTGATTTTTGGAGCGCCATTTGCTTGGTTGATGGCAGCTACGATATCAATTTCAACGAACGTAAACAAAAGTTGTATCAATCTAGGAAAAAAATTGTATCGATTCGGCTTGCGCGTACGTTTGAATGGAACAGCTCGGGTCAAATTTGATCAGTTGGTTTTTTTTTCGTATTTCCTTCTAATTTAGGGCTTATTGGAATCATCAATACTATTTATAGTATAATTGTATAATTTCCTAATATTTCAATAGTGTATAACATTTTTCGGTTAAGGCTTATATGGCACGGCCAGTTTTTTTTCAAAAATATGTAAAATTTTTATTTTTTTTCGAAGATCAAAATCGATATTGTCCATAAGTTGTTATTCATAAATATATAATATTTCTTGTATTTATAAGCATAAAGTGGTAGGTTATTTAGGTAGTACCTGAAATATATTGATTACAAAAATCATATTTTTTGCATTCGCTTACGTGCGCTGGGTATAAGATCTTTATATAATTAATACCCAGTTTTAATATTAATATTTATTCATTCTTTAATTGCTTATCAATTGATTTGTCTACCGGAATGTGACTGATAATATACAAGCACACACTGGGAGCGCATGTACTAAAATACTACTTTGTTTGGGTTTGGAGACCCAGACGCGGATATTCTGTCTGAATAAATTGAAAATAAAAGTTGCAAGATATAGCAATTAAATGATTAATATTATCTCGGATAGGTAAATAATTGGTGAATAATATTATAATAAAGTGATTCATTGCAGCGCATTATACCATAGATACATACAAGAATTATATAAAATTTAATTTTTTTTAACTACGCTATTATTTTTTTTTTGCCGCAATTTAATTCATAGAGACGCGAGCAATTTGATAACTTGCCAAGCTATCTTTATACTAAAAAATCAAAATGAACATTTAAACCGTTTCGTTTAATTTCAATTTAAATGCAACCACAAGGAAACAATGTGGCGTCCAAATGACATCCTCACTTATTCAACGCCATTTTGTAAGCTAAACTTCCGAAGCTAAGCGATTGATGGTCACAAACGCTGTAAGCTAATACGTATACATGTATGTATGTGTGTATGTCTGCAAATACTGAGAAAATGTCGAAAACAATTTTTATCAAACTCCAGAGATCTTTATGCAAATGGCAAGCTTTTGTTGTTGCTAGGATAACTTTCAATGCTGCCATGTTCACTACTCTAACACTGACACAAGTACATTTACGCTCATTTACATTTCCTTAATCGTGCGCTCTCCATTGAGTTGACAACCGAAATGAATTGAAAGAGTAATGCCTTTGGCAAATCTTAGTCATTGGCTTGAGGCTACTCAAGTCGGGTCGATTTGGTTTACTTATTTTTTGAATTTTTGTATTTGACATTTAATTATTATAAAAAGTTTACGACAACAAAAAGTTATTTTTAACTGGTTTGCCTGAGGAAAGGGTTGATCTAGACAGGTGATAAGTAAAAAGCTTAAACGCCTCAAATAAAATTGAATATTAGTTTTTTTAAAATGTTTTCAAATATATTTTTAAGTATTTAATTTATTGCAGGTATATACTGTGCAATTAATATTATATATCCTTCGTTCTTGGAGAAACTCGTGCGGACTAGTTAATTTTAAAAATTGTAAGTAATTGACTAATTGAAAATTTGAAAATTTTCTCTCTTTATCTTGTTTTTTATCTCTCTCTCTTTTTTAAATTTACTGCATTTCCATTAATTTGGATGTTGTAATTAAAAATTTTGTGAAATAAACAAGGAATAGAATAATTAATCGAAAAATAATTATTGGTGAATACTTTCAAGACGAACAACCTTGGTTTCGTCGTTTCTGAAAGGTCAATTGTCAAAAATAGCGATAAAATAGGAAATCGTCGAGTCAGACCGCTTATGATGGTGTTTCGATTACCCTGGAGCTAAACATTCTAAAAACAAGAATATATGTTAACCTCGGTTGCATCGAAGCTATAATACACTTCACAAATACAAAATATTCCTTATATAAACTTGATTCCGATCGTTCAGTTTGTATGGCAGCTATATGCTATAGTGATCTGATCTGAACAATTGTTCGGAAATTACAATATTGTTTTAGACTATGACTATTGCCAAATTTCCCGAAGATATCGTGTCAAATGAAAGAGCTTTCTATGCAAGCACTTGTTTCCGATCAGTTCAAATTGCAGATATATGGTATAGTAATCCTATATCTCAAAAACTGAAGACAAGTTCGCATATATACAGACTGACGGATAGACAGACGACAATAGGCTCCGGCAGCTTGGTTTGGAGGTTCTTATGTATCCACCGTATAATCCGGAGCTGACATCAAGTGATTTTTAAATTGGAACGAAGGTTTCTATTAGAATGTCGTTATGAAATTAGCTTCAAAATGGCAAGAAGTTTTCGTAAACGTAATTGACCAAAACTGGATAATTCTAACTATGCGAAAAAACTTTCATTGTAATTCAAAAAAATTGTATTTTCTTTTACGAGATTATCCTATGATGTTTATCTGAATTTAAACTATATTATAAATAAATCCATAAAGAAAAGGTAACAACAAGCAAGGCAAAATTTACAGCACTTGCAAGAAATACAGCTTTCCATTTTCAGCCACTTGAACTTGAATTTTAATCAGTTTATGAAATCAGAGCCTTCATTTCGAAAGTGTTGCATAACAGCACAATGGTTTCGTAGTTGCTCTGGAAGGATGTGGTAGCAGGTATGTATTTGTGCCGGTATAAAACCCGTAGTGTGTAAATTCATGGACTTTACAGTTTATTGCGAAAACGTGCTCATAAATAAACCTCTTACATTTATTTATTTCGATACATATTTATTGTTTGTTAGGATTAAGCAACGTGTAGCACCTTATTGAAGAAAATTTATTTTAAATTTTATAAGCAAAAGTCGGTGCACTGAAATTTGTTTGCCTAACACATGAAGGCTGATAGGCTAAAATACATGAATATACTAAGTGGCCTGTGGAATATGGTGGTCATGCAGTTTAGATTTGATAAAAAAGTAAATAAATAAGGAAATTTTGTACAATTTGCTAAAAATAGGAAATATTTGCAGTTATTGGATAGGTAGCAGACTTAGTTTCATGGCAATGAAATAAATGTAATTTAAAATTATTATGTAGACTTACAAGCTTGGAACAAGGCGCTGCAGTTCATTACAAAACTATTTAATTGATTTAGACAAATTTTAAACAACCATTTTTAGCAGTAAGGAATAGTAATGTGTTATCACTAAAATGATGTTGCTTTAGGTCAAGTTAGGTTAGTCTGATAGTCTAATGAGCCACACATAGACCAGTTTTGATCCGTGCTGTTATGTGATCTTTGAGGATATTTAAGGATGCCTACGCTTGACGCGAATTTCAATAGACTCTGTGACCTCACTAATGATACCTATTTTAGTATCTATTACCGTGGGTCCACCAAATGCATGATGCCTTGCTTTGCCAATGCAGGACAAGTGCACAAGAGATGCTCCATTGTTTCTCTGGTGACTTGCTCTTGACATTTCCTGCAGTCTTTCGGATCTGCCAGTCCCATTTTACAGGCGTAGGTCGCCACCAGACTAGTCAGTATTCCAATCACGTTCTTACAATCCCTTCTTTCGAGTACCAGTAGAAACTTTGTATAATATATTTCTGATCCACCGTTTTACACATGACTTTTGCAGTTTTGCAAACAAGTAGATCGTTCTATCGCATTTTGATTTTTCTTGCATTATCCCGTCCAGATCGTTGTATAGACAATTCATGGCTTTATTAATGTCGAATACGTTTTCGAGTAACAGCCGTCTATCACTCTTGACAATATCGTCAACTATCACATTGTTCTCGATGCCTTGTGACCTAACACCAAGTAAAAGTAAAGTCACCTGATTATGGCAACACTCTTCACTGCTGTCCTGCGTTTCAATGCCCTTCCGACCTCGTACCCACACTGAGAAGCAAGTTCCGCAGTCTCGAAAAATAAAAAACAATTAATAAGCTTTCTTCTTAATACCATATATGGTGGACATTTATGAAAAAGGGAAAAATTCGAAAAAGTTCGCTCTTAAGGTCTTCATAAATAAAATATATAGGATGGGCAGGGCTTGTACGAGACGTCTTACTCTCGTCAGTTTTGACACTTTTTAACTCATAGTGCAGCACACGCAATACAAAACAGAACAAAAACAAAAAAATTTTTGTATTTATAGTTATGAAGAAATATTATATAATAAATGTTTGAAGTTGAGAATGAAAAGAATAGAAGACATTAGCGACATTTTTAACATAATTATTCTATTGAGAATTTCTACGCATTTAGATAAGTCCGCAATCAGTTGACTCAGACTAAGTGCCTCCAAATTATACCCATGTGTGTTTTGATGTCATCCAATTCCACGGAGGTTTAACTATAGTTTACTTTTAGAAAAACTTGCATTTTTCAACCAGATAGAAGAGATAGAAAAACTTTTTGAGGCAGTCACTTAACCCGTGCCGTGACTTTATCAACTCACTTAGACCAAATCAATTTGAGTAGCTCACTCGCACACGTTGAGCACACAACTCAACACAAAACTGCCACGCACACCTTAACTAACCGGCAGACAATCAGACAGTTGTACCTGAGGTGACTTGACACGGCGAATTTCGCCCTTCCAACCAATGCCAACAGTTAGTTACTCTTTTCGGTTCATTCAATTCGAATCAGCAGGATGAACTCGCATTGTGGTCGAAAGTTAAAAAGTGTAAATTTACAGTCCTTTTTTTCTTGAAGTTAAGTGAAAAGTTTTTCAACGTAATTTCAACATTTTCGCATCGAAAATTGAAGTGTGTGAAATTTCAGTGGCGCTGCGACCACTATTGAGAGAGACATATATCTGATTTTTTATTCGATGTTCAAGCATTTGTGCGGCTCAATTTCGGCTGCATATCAGTATAAATGTGTGTATAGTGGCACTACCTGCCCGTCAGTTTGTCAGGGTGGCAGGCTTCGTGTGCGTGGATGCGTTTTTTCTCTACTTGGCTACCATGATATCTGCAGGCTTTATGGCTCAAAGTAACCTTTTGTGTATTTTCGGGTTAATCTGCAGAAATTCGTGATAGCGGTAGCAGTTGCCTGGATTTTCCAGGTTTTTGTTACGACTCTATTTGATTTCTTTTCTTGTCTATATGTAAGTATGCAAACATGTATTTCCCTGTTATCCGTTTGTGGCTATTTGGGAGCGCGGCATTTGTTTCGTCTCGCCCACATCGAAATATTTAAGCGTTTTTTCACTGACACAGACTGTATACCCAAGTATTAAGTCTGATGTTTCGCATATGATCTTTTTTTGTTTGGATAATTTTGGTATTTTTTTTATATTTATATTGATGAAATATGTATGGTATATGTTTGTAATTAACTCTTTACTTGCAACTTTTCTATATAAAATTACTCTCTTTCGTTATTTATCAATTACAGTATAGTCCTTATTATCTAGCTATTTGATTGGGAATTACTGTTCTTATTGTAAATAAGAAAAAAACGTTAATTTTCACAGCATCTATGTACGGCAGCTACATTCGACCTGGGCATGCCTTACCGCGGGTAAATTTTATCCATACCAGCAGGGGGAATACAGACGGACAGTCGGACAGACAAATGAACACGGCTAAAACGACTCAGCTCGACATGTTTATCATTTATATATATATTATTTATATGATACCAGACGCTTCCTTTGGAGTTTTACAAAAATTTTGGCAAACTTTATGTATCCTGTTCAGTGTACAAAAATAGAAAATGAGAGAAATAAAGCGTTATCAATAATTCATTGGTAATACAAATATTCCTGCGCCAAAATATTTTTTCATACTCAATTGAGTTAAGGTCTGACGCTGATCCTCTATTCGAAGTTCTCCCTTGGATAATCCTGGACATCCAAGATCTAAATCCTTATGTATCGATAGAGCGTCGTCAATCCATTACAAATTTGCTTCGACCAGTGATTTATTCTCCAGCTGACCTTCAAAAGGTAGTAGGTAAGTAACCTCAGCACATGATCACTCATTGTAAAATATCCGATGAAGATGACTAAAAAATACCATTTATTGATAAGAATTGAAATCTTCTCACTTACTGTTGAATCATTAATATTTTTTCACTCCTAAGATACTCTCACAAAATCCTCTACGAATTATATTTAATACATATGTGCAATCAATGTAACCCATTCAGAAGTACCTATATATAAACACAGCACTTAACTGAGATCAATAAAAATATTTAAATCAATAAAAATTACATCGAAATAAATATTGCTACCACAAAATAAAAATCCAGCCACTTTTGGTAAATACCATACACCCAAGAAATAGAACTTCAACTACAAGTAGCTGCGTTCACCTGGAAAATATTCTATGCATTTTCGCCTGCATCAAAAAGTGAGGCAGAATAATAATAATAATTGTTTATGCAGATAACTTAATCCCAGGTAGATAAGCGAATGCATATATCTATTCAAATATATACATTTCATTTCAATTCATTCCTCATATGATGTAAAGGGTTTTATTATATTTTCCTAGCAATTCGGGTTTCATGCAAATTTCATTTCACCTGCGTGCTCACAGACCCTTGGCGGCCAATTCATTGTTGTCAGCGGCGACAACTTTGAGTATGCTCGAGTTTTTGTTGTTGCTGTCGCACTTTTTGTATTGCATGCTGCAATAATTCCTTTTTATCTCGCTGTGTTTCTCAGTTGGCTTTGCATATTTCGGTTTTATACACTCGCAAAGACACGCAGCGCCGAGTGTATGAATTTGTTGCTGCTGTGGCTTGGCTTATCCCGTCTGAAAGTTTTTGTGTCGTGAATTTTGCAATGCTTGCATAATGTTTTGGTTTCGTTTTTGAGTTAAGCTTTTTAAGAGCTTAATGCTTTGTTACGCTCCAGATTTATCTAAGTCGCTTTTTTTAAGCAAGAAAGACTGTTGATGGATTCACATTTCCTTGAAAGCCAAAGTCAAAGCTGTGTGATTATTAATATCAACGGATTTATAAGGAAAATTTATTTAAATGAAAAACAAAAAAAAACTTTAATGGCATTTGGTTATATTTTCGACTTTTTTTTTATAAAACGTAGTAGGTGAAATCTTTAAAATATTTACGATATAATCTTTTAAAGTAAAGTCAGTTGTAGACTGTGCCAAAAAAAAAACCAAATTCCAGCTATCCGCTCTTTAAGTATTATAAATTGTTGACCTTATTGAAAAAATTTGCAAATTTTGTTTGCTGCGGGTCAAGTAAGTGATTCTCTATTGACGAGCACCATCTGAGTGAAGGTCGACCAAAGATTGTGTATTTTGAGCTCCAATTTAAGTCCAGGAATATATAAAATGTGTTTTTTATAACATTGTCTCTTTTGCGTTGTTTGCCTTGCAAAAGCTTCATATAAAATCTTTCAACTGTTTGGATCCAACTCAAACCCCGGTAGGAACTCAAATTAGAGTCAAGTAGGTTTTTGAAAGAAAATAAAAGTTAAGGAAAAGCATTAACTTCGGTTGGACAGAAGCTATAATACCTTACATAAATACAAGAAAATCGGTCGGTTTATATGGTAGCTATATGCTATAGTGATGCGACCTATATAATTTCTTTGGATATTATACCGTTGTCCTGGAAAATAATTCGTGCCAAATTTCTCGAAGATATCTTGACAAACAAAAAAGTTTTCCATACAAGGAAATTATATTAATTGTTCAGTTTATGTGGCAGCTATATGCTATAGTGATGCGATCTGGAAAATATGTTTGGGTATTATAGCGACGTTTTTGAAAAAAATGTATGCCAAATTTCATGAAGATATTTTGTCATATAAAATATTTATAAGAATTTGATGCTGATAGTTCAGTTTGTATGGCAGCTATACGCTATAGTGGTCGAAAATCGGCGGTTCCAACAAATCAGCAGCTATTGGAGAGAAAAGGACATGCTTTAAATTTCACATCGATATTTCAAAAACTAACAGACTTCCTGCTCATTCTACATCCACTCTTTTCTCCTTTCGAATACAGGGTGTGCTTTGGTTACTTATTTTTGCCGCTATTGTCATAGATTTATTAAAAAAGTTTTATAGGTGTGCAAAAAGCTCGTAGATTTTCGAATGTTAATGCATTTCCAACTTCAACAGACACACACAATTGCCTCAGAGTCAAGCTCACATAATCCCTCACTTTTGTGCGGTTATTAAAATTCAACGAAAATTTTATTTTAATGAAATATGCATGTTACGGATTTCAATATTTATTTCATTTGTTTGTTTCTGCATATTTTTTATTAAAAACGTTCGCTTTTTAAGCGGCTTTTAGGGGTTTTTCTCTCACATTTCCTTATATATGAAACTTTCGTTTTTGTTAGCTAATTCAATGGACTGAGCGTTTTTTTGCGCTAAGCTGCTCACGTACATATTCTCGCATGTGGTTGTATGTGTGCGAGTGCAACTGTTGTGTTTGAGTTTGACTGCATTTCGGTGCATTTGAGCATTACACAGCAGGCGATATTTCATGCGCTTAATTCCGTTTTTTTGTATGCAACACATCCTGAGCTGCGGTATTAAACCTAAACATGTCATTGTTGTGGACAGTATTCGGGTATTTAAAACTTCCTAAGTGGTCATTTATGCATAGCAAGCTTGAAAAGCGAAAGTGCATAAAAATAATTTGCTCAAAGTGTTTGAAAATATTTTCGAAATATGCCAAAATTATGAAGCCTTTTGTAAAAATATATAAAAAAATGTAAAAAAAGTTAAACAAAAAAAATAAAAAAATATATTTCTTATGTAACAAAAACAAATGGCCTTGAAAGTTTTTCTGTCGAATAAAAAATTCTATAAGCGTAAACGCGAAGCGGAGCACTTTCTAATAAAATATGTCTTCATGCATAAATCAATTGTTTTTTTGTCAAGCTGCGAGTTTAAGCTGAATTTTAGTTTCGTTTTCCATAACAGTTTTTCCTTTCATACCCAACTTTTCCTCCACCTGCTTAACATCATCCATCTAACAACTGCAGGCCACCATAACCTTGGCAACTAGTGAATTGCCTTTCACGCACATATTTATTATATATATTATCTTCACAACTTTTTCTTATTTGCTTTGAAGAGCGCACGAAAACACAAAAAAACAAAAAAAATTAACAAGAAAAAACGTTAACTTCGGTTGCACCGAAGCTATGATACCCTTCACAACTATAAAAGGTTGCTTAGAAGAACTTGATTCTGATTTTTCAGTTTGTATGGCAGCTATGTATATGCTATAGTGGTTCGATATCGGCGATTCCGACAAATGAGCAGCTTCTTGAGGAGATAGGGACTTGTGCGAAATTTCAGATCGATTTCGCAAAAACTGGGAGAGAAGTTCGCGTATGTACAGACGGATGGACGGACGGACAGACCGACGGACATGGCTAATCGACTCAGTTGATCATTTATAAATATATTTATATATATCGACAAAGTTTCCTTCTTTGTGTTACAAACTTCGTGGCAAACTTAATATACCCTTTTCAGGGTATAAAAAAAGGACACAGCAACAGCAAAAGCTGATAAAGAAACTTTACAGCTACGCGCTATTCAAAAGTTTGTATGTCAAGAAATTGCATTGGCTGTGCCGCTCCGTCTCACACTGCGCTGAGTTGCCCCGCTCGGCTTTGTGGCATCCGAGAAATTGCTACAAATTTGTTGTGGCCCGCTTTTAATTAGTTGTAGGTACACACTCGTACAGTCTTCATTTCTTAGCTGCCTAAGAGTGCGTACGCCTTGCAGAGTGGCAGAGTGGCAAGGTGCAACTTGACACTAGACTCGCACCTGAGGCTGAAATAAGATGAAAATTAAAATAAAGTTGCTACATAAGCCAAATATGTAACGGCACGTTGTAGCATGAAAAATAAAAATTGCTGTGAAAGCACTATTGCTCTTAATTTAAAGTTTCCTACAGCGCTAGCGCCTGTGTCCGCACCTGTTCGCACGCACACTTGCAGCAGCTGTTATGTTGCACTTTCTAAAGCCTGTCAATGAGGCAAACTTCCGTAGACATTGGCTTAATGACTTTTCCAAAATTGAAAATTTCTCTTTGCAATTGCATTAAAATTTACCCTGGATAGTTTCAATATTTTGCTATGGAAAGTTGTGAAAGTGCATTAATAAGAATATCCCCTTTTGGTCGAATATAATTAATAGTATACTTAATCCTATATTATAATATATAGATAGTAGGTTGAATCTATTTTAGTAATAATAGGTAAAAACTTAAACATCGGCGATCGTAGTTTTGTGAGATATTGGGAGCCGTTTTTAACCTTTAAAAATTCATCCATCCCCGTCTTCTTTATCTTATCGACCACAGATCGTCCGTTAACTACTTTCCTTCTTTCCTTTTTTACAACTCTACAAGTGTTTTTTAGGAATCCCTAAGCTCAACAAAATGAGTGTTGACCGTAAATTTTGCTTATTGGTATTACATTTAATAAAAACTTCAGAATAAATATTTACTTTAAACATTCAACCGTATTATTCATCAACGGTGTTGGCAAGCACGAAGCCTTAAAGTTGCTAACAACACACACACTTCAGCGACAGCTGTGCTTTAAATTGTACTCAGTTCTCGTTTTCTCAGAATGTGAAGTATGTGAAATTATATTTTTATTACTTTTCCTAGAATATATGCAGCAATGCTCTCACAATGCCAATCTGTTGCACTCGCAAGTTTCTGCAACAACTGCTGCATGATCGCAGATATTGCATATGCACGAGTAATTGCGAAAATTTTTTAAGTGGGTCACTGGTGCACGAATTGTAATGGAGTAATTTGGGCAAGCGCTAAAAGTTCCTTTATTGAGTTGCACATTAAATTCAGAGCTGGTGATTTATTTGATTTGAATTGAAAATTATTTGTATATGAAATGTATGTACGCATGATTATGACTTGGACGTGATTGCTACTCTGAGTGTATATAGTGTAAATAATTTAAATTTCGAAAATATAGATTAGATTAATGTACAATACTTTGAGATGGTTAAGACAAGAGCTAAGTATTTGATCACACTTCTTACTGTGTGTATTTGTTTAAGCGTATGCTATTATTATATATATATATTATATATATAATATATACATGTGACATGTAAATATGTTCTATGGGAAATATATAGTATGAAGTAGGCATATGTATGTTTCATGTTATATTCCCTATACCCTTTCTTTAGTATATTATATATTTTGTTTACCAAGCTGGCATCTTTTTACCAAATTAAGTATTTAACACAAACATTAATAATATTTTTTAATTCTATTTTTTGTTCTATATTTTAAATTCTATATCCTGTTTACTATATTATATATTATGTAATCCAAGTACTAAATAAGATTGGCTTATGGAATATAACTCTATATTTTATATTCTATATCTGTATTCAATATCTAAATCTATAATATGTATTCAATATTCTATATTTTATATTTTTTATTCTATATTCTAAATTCTAAATTCCATATTTCATATTCTTTATTATATACTCTATAATTTTTATTCTATATTCTATATTCTTAATCCTTTTTATTATATATTATATATTCTATATTATGTATTCAATGTTCTATATTTTATATTCAACATGATATATTCAATATTATATGTACTGTAGTCAACTTTTTCCTTTTTTTATCAACCAATTTATGAATTTCGCATTTGCTTTATTTTTACTCCCCAAACTTGGCTTCTATAAACTACTACCTCTTCAAATTTGCTTGTACAGTAATTCACGGCAGTTTTCCGTAAGTAAAAGAAAATTCAAAAGGTGACCAGTCAAACACATACTTGTGAAAGCCACAAAAAACTAAACGGAAATGTTTGCTTTATTGAAAATTAAATTAACTTTTTAAACAAGTTGACCGCAGTATTATGAAGACAAAAGTAAATGTGCTAGTGAGGGAATATTTTCGTACTCCTATAATGTTTTTACTTAGTAGCTAAAACGTTCACCCCGAGAGGAATTGTTTGACACAATTTGATATTTTTGGGTTAGTACTGATGGCTTATAGATGATACTTTTTTTGTCGTAAAGGTATACAGAATTAAAAGAATTAAAGGATAACGTTTCATATATGAAAATTGAAAATTTAATAAGTTTATTTTCTGATTTAAAACTTGTTTTTTGTCGAATGGCATTCTCATACAATTACTTAAGTAGTTCTTTGCTATTTGTTCGTAATGCCTGAATAATCATATAACCCACCATCTGGTCTTGCGTTTTACTCGCCATTAATTTATTTTCTTTTCATTATTGTCCATTACTCTTTGCTGTCTCTGCAATTACAAACTTCGTGAGCAACTTAATATACCCTGTTTAGAGCACATTAAAGATAAAATGCTATGTTGGCGTCACCATTCAAAGGCCAGAAAAATAAATTACTGCGTTATTAATTTATACTTCCACACAGACGGGATCGAAAATTTCGTTCAAACATATAGCTAAAACAAATGCGCGAGTTATAGGTTATACCACTAATTCCAAGAATCGACTCGCTTAACTAACTTTGATTGTTTCTTTCAGTAAAACCTTTTATCTAATGTACCACACTTCTTCGTATATTTGTCGCATGTCGCATTACAGCTTTTTTGTTGCTGTTGCTTTTACTCCAGAGTCTGCCTACTATATCTATTATTGTCTTTTATCTCGATTACTCTTTGCTCTTCCTTCAATTACAATTGCATCTTTGACCCTATCACCAACTCCAAACTATTCTGATTTCCTGCAGGGTTTGCTTAAAAATGTTTGCATATTTGTAGCTCATTGCATGTAAATTATCAAAAAAAATTACAACTTACTTGGCAAGCGCACTGCATTGCTCACATATACATACACACGAATATCTACAATCAATATGCAAGTGCATATGTTGGGCTTCTGAAGTCGAAATCATTGTCTGCATGTGAAAATTAAATTAAGTTTCAGCTTCTGTGGTGTACTTAACTTTGACCTCTACTTAAAAAGCACACATCACAAGTGAGTATATATATTTGGCATAAAATTGTCGAGAAGCCCCAGCGCTTGGTTGCACTTGAAAGCTTATTTCTTGAAGCGCACACAGCCGATCGTGATTATATAGAAAATGCTTGCAAACCAAAGACAAACATGTTGCAAATTGAATTATGTGGTCAAAAGTTATTGCAATTAAACTTCACTCATTTCACAGCAGTGTAGGTGGCAAGTGGATCAAACTAACATAATTATCGTAAAATACAAATAGATTTTAGCGTGAAGTTAGTTTTATTATACACAGATTTGAATGACAACGCTTTGCCTTAGCTACAGTTGTTGACAACTTATGAGCGGGCGAAATCTTAAACTGTTTAAAAGCAGCCGAAGTATAAAATTTCAGAAGCTCATTCTAATTGACCAAATTTAAAATAAATTATGTCGGTATGTATGCTCACTATTTAAATAGCAACCAAAAAATATTGAATATTCGTTTGCCTAACAATTATTAGCAACGCATATAAGTACGGGTATACTAGTATCTATTATATAATTTATAAAAGTTTTATAAGCTTTGGAGCTCACCATTTATAATGCATTATGTGTATAATAAATTACTTTGGTTAATGTGCGGTTTCGCTATGACTGATTATATGGCTGTTTTAGCAGCGAAATGGTATTTCACACAAATTTATAGCGTGTGACCTTGCTTTCCAAATATAATAGATAAACATATCGATGGTATTATAAAACTTGTGCTCTCACCCACGCACTCTCAAGTGGTTTTATCTGAGATCATAATATTATATTAATTGTAGATAATATTTGTGTCATATGCCAAGAGACCTACTAAAGGTCGGATAATATCATTATAATTTTGATATATGCCGAGTGCTTAAATTCGCGGATTTAGGTTTCGGCTTAAGGAAAATTTCAAATGTAATATACTATTACATCTTTCGTGGTAGTAGAGTGTACTTTAGAGGATTTTCAGCACATTTTTTGACCAAAATTTATCATGAATACCGACTTTAACGTATTTTTAAAGACACAAATATTTTCTAACCGAATACTCGCAAACTTAATTATAACCTTAATTGAAATATTGAAAGTTAATGTTTTTTGGTTGTGTTTTTATTGAAGATACTGTTGGAGATGCGTATGCCCACCTATCCATTAAAATAATTTGTTAATAGTTAGCTCTAAGAAATTTTGTCAAAATCTAGTATTATGCGAAGAATCCTTTAACCCTGTACTGAATATCAAGACAACCATTTTGAAAATAAAGACAGTATGCGCCACCAACCGGGTAAGCATCACGTTTTTTTTCTCGATCTGCATTACTAATTGTTATTGAGCCAAAATCCTGCGAATGAATGTGTGACTTCAGATAATTATGACTATAAACTACATATATATGTAAGTATATTCGTTGATATAATAATTTTTAATTTGAACTACTGAGTTGGGTTTTAAAAAGTTTCTTTAAAAGTGTGTCAATGATCAGCATTTGAACACATACATATCAATAAAAGAGGAAGTGGTAAGTTATTCAAATTATGGGATAATTATATTGACGGCAGGTTACGTGAGGTGTTCAAATGAGTTACGGACAGAATGGAATCTGATGATAGTGATGACGTCAACATTTTATAACAACTAATGAAAGAATTCAAAAATAAAACAAGTAAGGAAGGACTAAATTCGGATGTAACCGAACATTTTATACTCTCGCAAAGTCAAAGGGTATAATCTTTGTGGATTGACTGATATTTTCGGTAGAAGGTCAATTATAGGCACTGGGGTCCACATATTTAGTGCTTAGACGCTTGAACAGTTTTGGTTCGATTTAGACAATTTTTGGTCACAAGGTGGTATACTTTAAACGTATAATTCACGCAAAGTTTTACCCCGATATAATCATTTTTGCTTGATATGCATAGTGGAAAGTGAAAGAATCAGATGGACTTGAAAATGGTGTTATATGAGAAATAGGCGCGGTTGTAGTCCAATTTCGCTCATTTTCGCACAATAACATAGAAATATGAAAAGAACGTTATGCACCGAATTTGGTTGAAATCGGTTAAGCAGATCCCAAGATATGGGTTTTCACCTAAAAGTGGGCAGTGCCACGCCCGCTGTCTAATTTTGAACGCGGTTCCTATAAACTCATCTCATACCATCCCAGAGATAAAATTTAATGTCTCTGGCGTGTTTAGTGCTTGGTTTATCGCGCTTTTAGTATTTTTTAACAGTAACGTTATATGGGGAGTGGGCGGGCTTGTCACCCGATTTCACTCATTTTAATTTCTAAAATCATTTGCTCCCAGTGAATTTGGTTATTATAGCTTTAGCGGTTTGGGAGATATGCACATTAAACTTATTAGGGGCGGGACCACGCGCACTTTTTAAACAATTTTTTAACTACAGATGCCCCTCCCTAATGCAATCCTGTGTACCAAATAACAGTCTTGTATCTTATTGCGGAGCTTAGTTATGGCAATTTATTTGTTTTTGGTTAATGGCGTTTTGTGGGCGTGGCAGTGGTCCGATTATGCCCATCTGCAATACCAACCGTCTCACGGTACCAAGAAACATGTCTACCAAGTTTCATAAAGATATATCAATTTTTACTCAAGTTACAGCTTGAACGGACGGACGGACAGACAGTCACCCGGATTTCAACTCGTCTCTTCATTCTGATCATTTATATATACATAACCCTATATCTAACTCGATTAGTTTTAGGTGATACAAACAACCGTTAGATGAACAAAACTATTATACTCTGTAGCAACAAGTTGCGAGAGCATAATGACTTATTGGCATAACAGCTGCTAGCTATATACATGCGTACGTGCTTTCTGCCAGTTTGAAGGCAGATAAGTAGTGGGAGGGCGTAAAATGTGATATGCCATTAAAAAGAAAAAAAAAAATAAGAATAAGGAAAAGAAAGTTAAAAAATTTGCATATTATAATTAAAAAAAACTTTGCGAATTACGTGAAAATATTTTTGGAATTGTGTTCTAAGGCTGTTCAGCGTTTATGATTACAGTAAGATGGCACAATTTGAGTTGGGAAATTTTTATTTATTTTTAAAGTCTAGATATTTGTCTATAATTCTTGATTAAAAGTGATGCAAGCATTTCACTATCAATAATCACACAGAGATTTAACGTGTTGGAAGCTTACGCATGTAAATACAAATGTTAAAGTGCATGTGGAAATGAGCCGATGCGTATGACAGCATAAATGCCATTACAAGAGTCTGCATGTCAGTTTGATTGAAAATGCCATAAATGCGACGTGCACCGATTTACACGAAATAGCAGACGTTTTCGCACAACAATTGCTCATGCCGCCGCACAATGCCGCGTGCAACACAGCATTATGGCAGGATATTGTCCGACCTACAGGGCGTATGCGCAACCGCCTTCACACTTATGCACGCGCGCACGCTTGACTGATTGCACGAATGAATGTCAATGGGCAGAGTAAATGCAGCATTTATTAATTACGCTATTAATTATGAACATAACCAACACAGCAGACACTGATAACGTAAAGGAAAAGCAATTTCGTTGTTATATACTACTGCATACATACTACTTGCATGTCAACATATGTCTGTGTCTGTGCGCTGGTAGGCCGTGTTGCTGGCGTAAACGCTGGCATAAACCATCGTTAACATTGTAGTTGGAATATTTGTGTGCAGCAATTTTTGCCAGTTCCTTCGGCTCAAGCAGCAGTTAAGCCAGTTGCAGTTGCGCACACTCACATCCACACACACACACACACAACATACATATAGGAAAATATGCATGCCGGCACGCTCATATTTGACTATTTAATACTTTGCGCATGTGTGTGAGTGTGTGTGTGTTAGTGTATGAATGAGTATGCGCGTGTTAATTATTAGTGAGCATATCGCTTGTTAACCGCGAATTGTGATTGCTCAGCAGCTGCAGGTGTCGTGTAGGGGCCATGGCATACCGTTGGGTGTGTGTTTGGCCACATTCGGCCTCATTAACACTTCAAGCAGGTATTTTCGGTAAATTGTTGTATGTGGAAGCAATGCGCTTGCTGTCGGTGATTATTTTTCTTTTCATTATTATTCAGTTTTAATGACCGTGTTGGTTTGTTTGCCCTACTCGATTAATCGATTTAATTGCTGGCTTGTCAAGTTGAATGGAAGTAGTTGGAAGACTACGCAAACAAATAATGAGCGTTATGAAATTTATGTAAAATGGGTTAATAGTCTAAAAACGAAGGAACTAAAGTTCGGAATTAAGATGTTCTACAGGAGGATGATTGCAGGAACACTAACTTGTTTGTAGTCACTTAAAAATAAGATCTTGCAAAAAGAATTATATTTGTTTTCAATAAGTTTAGACATCTACATGTCGAGTTGTAAAAATGCGATCGGGTTACGGTGTATAACTGTAGAAAGATAAGATTTCGTACTAAGAAATATTCTGAGGCTGTTTAGTGATTGCTTTACTCAGTATTGTATCGTGTCAGGCGTGATTCTAATCTAACCTCACTCAACACAAAAGTCATATCAGAAATGTAGGATTCGTTGGCGCTTGGCGATCCTCGCAACATCCTCGTATATGAACTCCTACTGACAGTCTGAAAATATATGAAATTAGATTTCAACACTACCCTCTTCCCATATAATCGTTTTGCTAAAAACTACTAAAAGCACGATAAATCAATAACTACACGATCCAGTCGAAAAATTGTGAAAATTGGACCAGAACTGTTCAAACCGCCATATACCGCATATGTGGACACCAGTGCGTATGGCTAAGCCTAGAAGTCATCTCTGAGTGATTGAAAGGTGTGATCTACAATAAATCTTCAAGCATTTTCACGCAATCCGAATGCAAATCGAAAAACGTAACTCTATCCATCGTCACTTAAAGTCACTTCCACCTCGCATTCACAGTTGTCGTAAATGCGAGCGGCATGGCTCCGCGCCCACGCGCTGCGGTGTTTATTAGGAATTTCGGCCACGCTGTCAATGCGTTCAGCATGCCGTAGCAGCACTGCGTGAAAACGCTGACACTTTGCAATAATCCGCTAACAAAGTTGTGTATAGCGCTGATGGTGCGGGCTTAGGATGTAGCTATTTGGGCGCGTATTTTAGAACGTTTAGACCACGGCGCTGGCATATGCAGAGCGCGCATTCATAACTACCAATCAATCCAATAGGAATATGCATAGCGAAGTTCCGCATATTTTACACCAACTACTGCCGGTGCATGTTGAATGTGTGGCAGGTGACAGCGCGTAGTGTGAAGGCCTAACGCGTATTCATACATACCGCAAGAGGTTAAATATCATTGTTGTTGTTGTTGTCATGCAACACTGCAACTGCCAGTGGAAATTTGCAATGCAATGCCAGTTGGCAAATTGCGAATTCATTGCTGACACACTCTCTTACATATACATATAGCGCGAGCTGTAATAAGCTCCAATCGTCTTTATTCCCGCTTCCCCCATTCTCTGCTGCCTCAGCAGCTGCCAGATAATAATGCGGCGAAAAAAGCGCAGCATTTGCGCGCAGTTATTCAAAAGGAATTCTTATTTTCATTTTCATTTTCTTTATGAGTATCGCATTTGCTATGCATCTGCGCGCTGCACCGTTTTGCAATTTCTCAGCGTTTGATCTGCTTTTTGTTTTTTCCTTACCTTATTTTAGCATATTTCACAGTAAATTCATTGCATTATGTGTTGCACGTTTTGTTGTTGTTTTCATTTGGCATTTGTTGTTTTTGTGTTTCAGTATTTTGCAAGGTTTTGTTTCTTTTTGTTTATTTTCTTGGTATTTTGTTTTTGTTGCTTACATTCAGTTGATTGCCTTCGAAATTACTCTACGCACTTCCTATGCTCTCTGCTCTTCGTTGTTTCAACTCTGTGGCATTCCTTATCTCATTTCCTTGACTTGCTCACCTTTCTCACTGTGCGTCGCTTTATTTACAATTTCGAAAATTTGCAAAATTTAATTTAATGTATTCCAATTTCTATCATTTAGTTGTAATTTTCTCATTTAGTTTTCTATTTTTCTCTACTACAAGTGTATTGTGGGCGCGTGCTTTTTTTTCTGTTTTCTTCAAAATGTTTTTAAGAAGTTGAAGAATAGCAAATGTTATACATTAACATGAAACGTTGATTGATTTTTTATTTTTCTCGCTTTGAGGTACGTTTGGAGAAATTATCAAAATTCTTGAATCCACTATACACAATATACACGGATCTAGAAAAGCGACTGTGCGCTAAAACGTGTCGGTGGTGCAAATTATAAAAAATTATTTATTACCGAATACTGTCCGCGATGATTAACAGAAGTATATTCGGAGAGGGATCTAAGTAGAGGTACTTTTTTCAATAGCCTTTTTTTTGACAGATCACGCGTAAGTAGTGTCAAGCTATTATGTTATTTTTCTTCAATTTTGTAGGGCATTTCATCACAGAAAGACTTACGCCTGAACAACGTTTACAAATTGTTTAACTTTATTACGAAAATTCACGTTCTGTAAAGAATGTGTTTCGCGTGCTTCACTCAATTTATGGTCAACATAATCGGCGTACTATGCTCAACACGATCACCCATCTTGAGACCCAGCTTT
Source organism: Bactrocera oleae (assembly GCF_042242935.1). NCBI lineage: Eukaryota > Metazoa > Arthropoda > Insecta > Diptera > Tephritidae > Bactrocera > Bactrocera oleae. Next base: position 65,965,401 of record NC_091538.1, read on the forward strand.
CATTATTGGATAATATTCGACCGAATAGACCACGTCCAGCACGCAGTGAAGAAAATATAACGGCCGTGGCTGAGAGTGTACACGAAGACCATGGAGAGTCGATTCGGCGCCGTTCGCAGAAACTCGGACTGAATCGTATGAATCGACTTGGCGCGTTTTACGTTGAGATCTTAAATTGAAGGCGTGCAAAAACTGAATCCAATCGACCTTCGCAAGCGAAATCGCTTCGTGCTATGGGCTCTTGAAAAGTTCCTAGAAGATCCGACGTTTTCAAGCCAAATTTTGTTCAGTGATGAGGCCCATTTCTGGTTCAATGGGTATGTAAACAAGAAAAATTTCCGCATTTGGAACAAAGAGCAACCTGAAGAGATTCAAGAGCTGCAATTTCTTGCAGAAAAACCAACGGTTTGGTGTGGTTTGTGAGCCGGGCGAATCATCGGTCCATATTTCTTCAAAAATGATGCCGGTGAAAACATAACCACGATAACTGACTATCTGATGCCTGCAATTTCAGGCATGATCTCGGCGACATTTGGTTTCAGCAAAATGGCGCCACTTCCCACACATCGCATCAATCAATAAATTTATTGAGAGAAAACTTCGGTGACCAGATTTGGGCCAGTCGATTGGCCTCTAATATCATGTGCTATTTCACCGTTTGACCTTTTCCTGTGGATATGTGTAAAGTATAAATTCTATGCGGACAATCCTCGCTTCGATTTAGACCTTGAAGCAAAACGTCATGTGTCCAGTTACCAGTCGAAATGTTCGAACGAGTCATCGAAAATTGGACTCATCGAATGGACCATCTGAGACGTAGCCGCGGTCAACATTTGAAAGAGACAATCTTCAAAAAATAAATGCCAAAGAATGTTCTTTTGAATGATAATAAGCATTTCCCATTAGATTTACAGTTTCTGTGTTTTTTTCTTTAAAAAAGTAGAGAACATCAAAATGGATCGCAAAATAACAAAAGATAGATTTTTTACCTGACTATCATATGTATATTAGGTTGTCTGAAAATATTCATATCAAGGAACACAAACATATTTTTGGTCAATTGTATTTTTAATTTGTTTGCCCTCGCAAGCGAGCTTCCGATAAGTATCTTCCGATTCCTGGATATTGTATAGTTTGATTGTCATTTACTTCAAAATAGAGAAGGCAGTGGATGCGAAGCTAGGTAAAAGTGTGGAACGCATTTGGAAGGCCTTTATGAAGCCAAAAAACAAAATTCTTGTATTCATTACAAAACTTCTAAGGCTTTTAATTTCTACCATATTCCCGCCAGAAGGATACACAGACAGCTGGCTCAGCTGGAGCAATAAAGAAGCAAGTGCTAAGATGTTTCTACCTTATATTCTTCCAAGCAGCTTCTACAACTGGCATCCAGTAAGGTTTTTAACTCTTAAGACAATGATGTCTCTTAGCTGGTCGCTTCTAAAATTAAAATCTATTATTGTTGATGGGAGAAGTTCTCTGATCTTCTTACGATTTACCTGGGCCAGATCAAGCTTGCGGCCGACGGTCGCCCAGATCTGACCAAGCTTCCGTACGGATAGCAACCTTCAGGAGGACGATGGAGTTCCGACCCGTTCCCATTATAACGACAAGGTTCCCTAACTCTTAAGAGGAGGTATCTAATATCTTTTATAGCGTAGTAATATTTGTCTATGTTAAAAAGTTCGGATTGCGACATTTCATCAAAAGACTAAGCTACAGACAAATATGATATATATATATTCTGAAATCGCTAGAAATAGAAGCAAAGGAAATGGTATAGAGCCACTTTGTTTTAATCTTCGACATCTTGTATCGAACAAAAGCGATACCAGCAACGTCTTTTCCTTATTTGCATATTGTGTATTAAAAATCTTCGCCTCTCTCCAGAGACCACCTCCACGCAACAGGGAATAAAGGCAAACAGGAAGAGTTAATGAAAATAAAATAAAGACGTGATTGAAAGAAAAGAAGTAGCAAAGCTTCTGTAAGTTAATCGACTTTTATGGCAAACTGTGAGTGCAAACTTAATTAAAACTTTGTGTGTGCTCATTAACGGTGTTGTAATTCAACCTTACATACAAAAAGACATGCACAGTAGACAGACGAAAAAAGACAAGAAAACTACTTTAATAACGTGGAGGAAAAAAGAGTTAGAACTATGGTAAAATGCCACTGCAGAGTGGAAATGTTAATAAAAGTCTGCACAAGTTTCCATACACACACACATACCATGTATAATATATTTATATATATTAGTTTGCTTTCGCAACTAATCGCTTTCTTTCATTAGCTTTGAACTTCTTCGCTTAAATCAGCGTGCAACCACACTTCGAGAGCTTTGGTATGAAAGTTTGAGTAAGAGTGAGCCAGTTGAGCGCAGTTGTTAAAATATGTAATGAAAAGTTGAGAATAATTATGGGAAAGTGTATCAGAAAGTAAGGTATATAATACTCATAATGAAAACAGTTAACTTATTGATAGCTATAACTTTAATTACTTTGTATATTGTACATTGTAATTAGCGAGTAAAAGTAGTTTCTGAAAGAGACTAGTAACGAGTGGTGTATTGACTCTGTTATGGCTATCCTAAAAATTCAGATTAGTTAAATAAGAAAGTGTGTGAAATTCTGAAAATTCATTTTAATTTTCTAAAAGCTAGTTTACTTCGTTCATTCTTCTCTGATCTCTCCTGAATATGTTGCTGTAAAGTAAAAACTTTCATACAAAAGTTGTTTCAGAGTTACTCTATCTCTGCACCGACACCAGTTGCTATAAAAAAAATATATTAGATGATGCAGGTGATCAGGTGTTTGACCTCGACTGGGCCTTTGAAAAAATTAAACATTAATATCGTTGAAATTGTTGCAGAAAGGTTTTGGGAAGTCTACTTTATCACAAAGACATTGGAAATTTGCCTCCTCCGAATCGTCCATACACCTCTGCTAACGACGTTAATATCGAAAATGTTTAAGAAGCAGAGCTACAAGATCGTTGTGTTGGCATCAAAGAGGTATCAGATCTTAACATCACATATGGATCGACTCAACAAATTTTGGATAATTTTTTGGGTATGAAGCGCGTCAATGCTAAACTCGTTGCAAAATACCTGAATCTTTTGCAGAAACGACGTCGCAAAAGACATGCTTGACAACTTAGCTGGGAAATCTCTACTCATCAAAGGCATCACTAATGATGACGAGTTGCGGGTTTATGAATATGTCGTCAAAACTGTTCAATAAGCGAATGGCGATCGAAAAATTAGTCGAAACCGAAAAAAAAGTTCACCGAAGCTACTGAAGGCCATCCCAGGCGAAACTTAAAACAACTGTATGGAATAATTAAGCGTTGGCATGCTTGTATTGGCTCAGAAGCCTACTTTGAAGGCGATAATAAAGATTTGTATTAAAATGCGTGAAAATGTATTTTTTTCGCGATCATTTTGATCAGATATAAATAATTAATCATCATTAAGTAAAGCTAAACAATGTGTATACCTTTTCTGCATGCTCTCGTGGAAATGGAACTAGTACTTTGTGATCTCAACCTTAATTTGCCTCTTAATATTATCCAAAAAGTCAATTTTTAAATTTTTTGGAATAGACTCCTTTCGCAATCGGCTCCTTTCTTAAATTTTATTGAAAAAACGAAAGCTTAAAGTTAAGATTATTTTAAAGAGTATAGTTTTGCAACGAAGACATTTAGATAGACGTATGTCACGCTAATTGTTTTGAGAGAGAGAATTACCATGTATAGTATCTGCAGAATTCAAGGCAACTTGTTGATATACTTGGTAAGTCATTAGTGCCAATGAGTTTATTTTTAACAAAAACCATATGTCTGCGATTGAGAGCTACGAGTTAGCTTTACTTAAGTATTCCAATTGGAAGTTTAATGTCAATACAAAAGCTAAAAAACACCATTTGCGTATATACCTATACTTAATGCGACAACCTGTAGATACAGATCACCACGTGGCACTTCAAATTACCCCATATTGTTGCGATACTACGTGATGTTCCCGCTACTTCGTTTTATTTTGCATTTTATAATGCCAATTCCGTTATACTCGCCACCTCCATGCAACATATAACCGTTTTGCCACATAACACTCCATCGCAAGCGAACTTGTTAAATTGGCGGTTGTGGTTATGGCGACACTTGGTTTGCTACGTGTAGGTGGCAAGAGCAATGTGAAGCTGGTGAAGACGCTGCCACATTTTGCTGCCGGGCGCATGCACGGTAAGCGGTAAATGAAGCCAATAACTTATGCAGTGTTAGCTGTTGCGTCAGACTGTGACAACATTGCAAGCGCGCGTGGGCGTCCCTATCAGCGCTGTTTAATATGATATGTATGAGTAAGAGCCAAAGTTGTGAAGGCAGCAAAAGAAAGCGAAATGAAAAGAAAAAAAATATGCGAAAATAAAAACTAAACTTAAGAAGACAGTTAAGCGACGCGATGCGACGCGCGTTTGCGGTAGAATGCGTTGCTGGTGGGTAATGAGAAGCAGTAGCGGCAAACACTCGCACACACCGGCACTCCAGCAGCCAACACAAACACAAACAAACCAACAAAAATGTAATTAAGATATGCAAATGAAGCGAATATATGAATTGGAGCGTGTGCGCAGCGCGTGTTGCCACCAATTGGAGAGCGCCAAGTGAGCGTGGATGCAAGCGCCGAATGTAGGGACACAACAGCGGGCTGAAGTATGCAAAATGTAGTGTAAATTTGTACATTTAATAAAATGTGTACCCGCTACTTACGCTCCACTGGATATGCCGGTTAGCTGGCTTGTTTGTTTGTTTGTGTGGCAGCGCGCAGCTTGTTTGAAATTACTATGCAAGGGCTGGGCTTGTCTCCTTGAGTGACACTGAATGACATCATCACAAGATCATCAAATATTTATCAAGTCAATTATCAACTAAATAAAATTTTCCACATTTATGACTGCAGTCGGCGAAAAGCAAAGGATTTAAGGCGACAGAGACAGCAGCCACTTCGGTTTTTGCATAAGATGCGAAAGAGGCAGCGGAAATACAAACAATGATTGGCAACAATTCTGCATTTATTATTGCTTTAAATAATCGGTTACAAACTACTTAATGCATTTGATAATAATATAAATTAGTAACTAAGATATTAATCGTCAGTACTGCTAAGTATTCAAAAGAAAAACAAGAAAATTTTTAACTTTGGTTCCGCTGCCCTTCAACAATAAAACAAGTTTCGATCCAATCCATTGTTTAATAATCTTTACTAAATATTGTTAAAATATATCGTCAAATAAAAAAAAATAATATAAGAACTTTATTCCGATCGTTCAGTTTGTATCTAAACAATTTCTTCGCAGATTGCACCGTTGTCTTAAGCAATAATCCGTGCCTAATTCCTTGAATATATCACGTCATATGAAAATGTTTTTCATACAAGTACTTTATTCCGATCGTTCAGTTTGTATCGATTCAGCTCGTCACGCTAATTATTTCATATGTATTATATTGGGTTTCTGAAAGTTAAATCATCCTATTTAGGGTATAATAATAATCAAAATTGTTATCTGGAAATTTTTATTAAGCGAATCTGATCGATTGTGCCGTACATTATGAACCTACCATATGTACAAGTAGTTCCGTTAGATAGCTTATCGCTCATTAACCAAAATAGCGTCATAATTTAATATTTAAGGTCTACCGGTTAGACGAAAACTATTATGTCCGACATATGACTTCTTTTGGGTAGATGTGCAGCGAGTTAAAAAAATTTCAAGCTGAAATCAAATTAACTGAAATGCAATGTGTTATATTTAAATATAACCTCAAATATTTAATACTTTAAAATATCTTAAATATAATCAATATAAAGACCATACACTGAGTGAAGCGTATATTTACATATTATTATATTTATATATAATCACATTATATGTATATATGATATAAGTGTATGTAAACACTTAAAGTTACTCTGAGTCGCTTCAACTAATTCCCATGATAAAGAGATACGAATATTATTGGTAAAATGATAACACCCATAACGAACTGTTTTTTTTTTGTAACGTGCAACTGACAAGTGTATTGATAAGTAATTTTGATTGAATGTTGAACAAAGTACGCACACTTGATATATTGTATTTAACTATCGAAAGAGTTGACTTGTGGTACTTATGATTGCCACTTTAAATGTCATTAAATAATTTTGTACAACAACCATATTAGAACCAATTATAAAAGGCACAAAAGAACGTTACGGGTGGTCAGTGCACAAAGGCCTGTTGTATAGCTGATAAATTTGCTTTAACAAAATCTGCGCGAGCAACCCCAACAAAGCAGCTGGTGTTCAGAAATTCGACTCTGAAACGAATTCGAGGAGATAAAGAAGTATATTTAAAAAACCAGTTAGTTCGACATGCACTGTTCGCTACAACTTTGCAGTGATCAGAGGTGCCACTAACTCTTATTATCCCTACGCCTATTATGCTTCTATTCTTTGCTATTATTATAGTATTCTATATTTGTAATATGTCGTAGTATGTTGACTCCCACATGATGTTAAGCTCATACTACTTGGTACATAATTATTTAAACACTTTTTGCGCTATTTTGAATACAATACCTTAAACGCGAGTTTGTTTAAAATAATAAATTCATAAAACAGCTGATTCACGCCAACTAAAATGAAAACATTTATTAATTTAAAGGGTCGGATACCTAACTTAAAATTTTTTAGATTACACGTCGTTACTAAAAAACAAAAAATGGTATGCCGTTATCGCAGTTAGTAAGCCCTTATTTTTTCAGTTCGCGTTTTCTACACGTGTTCGCTTTAAACTCTTTAATTTATTAGGTTAACTTTATGGCTTACTTAAGCACAGTAAGAATAATTATATTTCATAGGATTCCAGAAAAAAATTACCCATTTATTATGTATAGGAAAAATAATTTATTAACAAAGAATTCTTTCAATGAAAGTAAATTCCACAACTTTAGTGACTAACCCGCGAACTTTAGCATTAGTCACATTATTTGCAATTATTTGAAATATATAATGTATAACATAAGTTTCGTTATTAGTAACATACAGAAGGAAACGTTGGAGATCTTATAAAATATATTTTTAAATGATCAGCGTGACGAGTTGAGTCGATTTAGATATGTCGATCTGTATCTAAGCGAATTAGTCCCTCAGTGTTGGAGATATTGATCTAACATTTTGCGTATGTTCTTTTTTACACAAGAAGATTTCTCGTTAAACGAAAAAGTTTTCCATGCAACCACTTGGTTTCGCTCGTTCAGTTTGTATGACAGCTATATATTATAGGCGATTCTCACAAATGTGCAGCTTGTTGAAGAGAAAAGAACATGTGCAAAATTTCAGATCCATATCTCAAAAACTGAAGAACTAGTTCGCGTGTATACAGACAGACGGACATGGCTAAATCGACTTAGCTAGTCACGCTGACCATTTACGTATATATTTTATAGGGTCTCTGACGTTTTCTTATGTGTGTTGAAAGCAACGTGGCAAACTTAATACTCGTATACCCTGTTCAAGGTATAAAAATAGACAGAAACCAATTAAAAGGCTATAAACGGAAAACTTCAAAATATTTTTTTTTAACGCAAAGTGTTCTCGTCTTTTATTAATCAAACACTTAATTCAGTTCATACGAATTCGCCAACAGATAAGGAATTATTTTCTAAGAATGCTTAGTCAATTAATAAATAATATTGTTTTTATTACGGTGAAAATAAAAAACTTAGCTACTCCACCGAAAGCCGACTTTCTCTTCTTTGTTGTTTTCTGAAAGACATTTTAATATGTACTAATTTTGGATTTTTACTTCCATTGATTTGTTTTTGATTATTTTTCAAGCATTTCTGTCACTGCTAATAATAGCTATTAATTTCAGTTAGTTTATTATCAGTTTGGCCTTTAGATTATGTCAAAGCCAATAGCGCCGATGATATAGATATGTATATCGGTTCCATTCATTTGGAGCAGTGTGGTATATGTAGTAGAGGCTAAACGCCAGTAAACTGATTATTATTTTTTATTTTTATTTAATTTAGTGCTTAATATTTCCGAACACTTAACGCTGATAGTAAATGAAGCAAAAAGATTTCTTAGCAAAAAGATTAATGGTATAAGGATTAGTTTTAGATTAGGTATACTATTTGTAAAGATTTTTTTATAAAATATTTATCTAAGTTTGACTATTGTCTACTAAAGAATGTTGCGAGTAAGAAGAACATAAGTTTTCGATATTCAAAATTATTAATCAGAGAATGATGTTCACGCGATGTACTCGGTATGCAAATATATATATGACTTATATAAAATATATATATATACAAAGTTATATGGATATATATATTTAAACCAAGAGATTCCTAATAAAGGAGATCGGAGTGTAAATTATGCTTCAAGCCTTCCAACATAAAATATGATATTTTGTGTATGGAACTCGAGAAAAACGAGACTATTTTATTTGTGATTTTCTAGGTCGTTTTAGTATATTCATAACTTAAATCATTTTTTTTTTAATTTAAATTTAATTATCGGAGAAATAAGATTACGAAAAAATTTCGATTTTTGAAGCCACCCCTTAGTGTAATAACTTTCACAAAAATGGACATTTTTTTTAAAACCACCATTTTGACAAAAATAAAAATTTTGACTAGTCCTAAGATCATTACCTGGTCTCATCTATAATAATATTTTTTTAGTTTTTAGAGTTGTGATTAAGGAGAAAGTCTTGCTCAACGCCAGGCACCGCTTTTCGGAGGTTCTCTGGAAATCGACTACGGGAACCAGCGAACCAAAAAATTTTAAAAGTGAGTCATCGATTAACAAAGTAGAGTAAGTATTGCAAATGCATATTTCTTTATCTCTCTTTTTTTATATTTCTTAAAAAAATTACAAAAAAATAAGTTTTTTTTTACTAGTAGGTGAATATAAAAGAGTACGTAAAAGTCTATTTTATTAGCAGCTGCTAAATTCTACCCTTTTTTTAATTTACTCAAGTATGAGTGACGTATATTGATAATCTAACCACCGATCCTCCTTTATTTAGCGGTAATCTTTAAACAAATATCATATACAAGTCATTTATTTGCCGGGCAAACAATACTAAATTTATTTACCCATTAAATATTTAACATTTGGTTGTAAAAAGACACCCGATATTTCAACCAGCAAATATTTATTCAAGTCAATAAAAGATATATATATATATATATATATGTATGAACGTAAATTACTCTATGACTTTGCGGCGATAATGCTGCTATAGAATTATGGGCAGAAGAGATACTGGCTGTCGAGTAGTTGGTATGTGGGTAAATTAACAAGATAACGCAGTTTTTATTTCCGGCAAATTATATACCTTTGTACATATATGAAGGTACGTAATATAATAGTCGACATATATTGCCAGAGCTGGTAAATAATATTAAAGTTTTTAATGAAAAATATAACAATTTTTTTTTCAATTAATTGCATCTACTTTATATTTTGCGAAATAAAACACGTGATTTGGTGTGTGAACTTTTGCCCGGGTTTGGTATATATCACCTGGGAGGATATCAATTAGTTTCTTTTTGTAGCTTTTGTGCTATTTTATGTAAAGTGTATAATTGTAGACTCCCCAGCTTTAAGGCTCGACCTTTAGGATTCTATAACCTAATAGAGGGTGCGTCTTAAACGTTCACCGGTACAATTTTTGAAAACTTATATGCGAATTTAGTAAACCAATACTCTGTATACTGGTACATTTTGTGAGTTAAACCTTCTAGTGAATCAGACTGTCTGGCAACAATGAGTGTCCAAGTAATTAAAGCTCAAAGCTCATCGCGCTTACTTATTTCACTCTTTTGAATTATAACGATTTACATGCGAGAGTTTATGAAATCGGGCTTCGTTTTAGTTAAGACTAGTCACAAAAAGTCACGTTGCTAGTTTTAAATAGTTAGTTGAAATACATTTTGCATTGCGCTTAAGTAAAGAAAGCTTTTATGTAGCGCTAACGTATTTAAATATCTACAATTTTATTTATTGTCCATAGCTGTCACTTGTTTCATTAAAACGGAAGAAAGTGTCACTGAAATGTTTAAAACATTAGCTTGAATGCCGCAAAACTATACACAAAGGCGAGTATAAAAGGCGAAAGAAATGATAGCCAAATACAGTATCTGTGAAATTTTCACAAGCGCCGGGTAACGAGGCTTAGAATATATCCTAAAATAGCTCCTAAAGTAAAAGTGAAAATGTGTGCTTGTAAATTATTGCTCCTTTCGGTTTGCTTAATAACGCCGTTTTGCATCGAATGTGAAGATTCTTTGATGGTGGAGAAGACAAAATTATGCTCTTCGTATTATAATCGAAAAATCGAAGCTGCGCAACACGCAATTCAGAGTACAATTGAAAGTTGTAGTGACAGCGATTTGTTTTGTAAACATATCGCAAATAAAGAATTCTTATTACAAAAGGCACAAATCGAAAAAGAATTGGAGTACTGTAAGAGAGCAGAATGCGATAAAATGTTTACAGTATTAGGCGAGCAAACTGTAAAGAACCGACTAATGCGGGCATATTGTGAAAAATTCATCGTGCTACATGGCGCTCGAAAGCGTAGGAGTACTACTTTCAGCTCGGCAGATTCCGATGCAAGTGATGTGTGGTCAGCGTCCGAAGAAGCGAGTGACACAATGAGCAATTCCGAATCACTTGATATGAGCTACAGTGATTCTTCGTTCTATAGCGTATCGAGTGTTGTATCATGCGAGTCTGAATCTCGAACTGCTGATAGTGACATATCATTTAATAGCGGATCAATAAGATCTAGCGATTTTACTGATGAAAGTTGGGATTCTTCAGAGTCTAAAAGTTGGGAATTGGGTCTTGGGTCTGAAACTGATGAAAGTTCAGAGTCTGAGACTGACGAATCATCCGATTGTGAAAACTGGAAATCTTCAAACTGCGAAACCGATGAAAGCTCACAGTACATTACTGATGAGATTTCGGAGCCTGAATCTGAAATTTCGCTCTCTTCAGATTCCGAAACTGACGAAAATACAATGTATAAAACTAACGAATTTTCTGAGTCAGAAAGCTCGACATCTTCAGAATCAGAAATTGATGAAACTTTAGAGTACAAATCAGAAACGTCTTCAGAATCCGAAATCTCAGAGAAGTCAACTGAAACTGAAGAGCTCCGCGAGTCATCATCTTCATCAGAAACTGAGGAATCAAGATCTATCAGCAAAGAAATCCCCACAATTTTTACAACAACCACGTCAACATCCTTCACTACAAAGCTTACAAATAATCCCACCACTTTCCCCACACAAACTCAATTTAAAACAAATCCTGATGTGTCCCACCACACGACTGATACTTCCACAAAAACATCTGAAAGAAGAGAATTTTCTACCACAACCGAATCCGACACAACTACTCATATATCATTGAAAACAGAGGTAGCAAATATTTTCACCACTACTTCTGGAGAAACACCTTCAACCACAAATCCTGATGCTTCCCACTTTACGACTGAAAGTTCCACAAGAGTATCTCAAATAGGTGAATTTTCAACCACAACCGAATCTGAAGCAACCACATCAACATCCGTGCAATCTGAGCCAGCAAACATTTCCACCACTTCTTCAGGAGAAACTCCTTCGACCACAAATTCTGATGCTTCACACTATACGTCTGAAAGTTCCACAAGAGTATCTCAAATAGGTGAATTTTCAACCACAACCGAATCTGAAGCAACCACATCAACATCCGTGCAATCTGAGCCAGCAAACATTTCCACCACTTCTTCAGGAAAAACTCCTTCGACCACAAATTCTGATGCTTCACACTATACGACTGAAAGTTCCACAAGAGGATCTCAAATAGGTGAATTTTTAACCACAACCGAGTCTGTCGCAACCACATCAACATCCGTGCAATCTGAGCCAGCAAATATTTCCACCACTTCTTCAGGAGAAACTCCTTCGACCACAAATTCTGATGCTTCACACTATATGACTGAAAGTTCCACAAGAGTATCTCAAATAGGTGAATTTTCAACCACAACCGAATCTGAAGCAACCACATCAACATCCGTGCAATCTGAGCCAGCAAACATTTCCACCACTTCTTCAGGAGAAACTCCTTCGACCACAAATTCTGATGCTTCACACTATATGACTGAAAGTTCCACAAGAGGATCTCAAATAGGTGAATTTTCAACCACAACCGAGTCTGTCGCAACCACATCAACATCCGTGCAATCTGAGCCAGCAAACATTTCCACCACTTCTTCAGGAGAAACTCCTTCGACCACAAATTCTGATGCTTCACACTATACGACTGAAAGTTCCACAAGAGTATCTCAAATAGGTGAATTTGCAACCACAAACGAATCTGACGCAACCACATCAACATCCGTGCAATCTGAGCCAGCAAACATTTCCACCACTTCTTCAGGAGAAACTCCTTCGACCACAAATTCTGATGCTTCACACTATACGACTGAAAGTTCCACAAGAGTATCTCAGATAGGTGAATTTGCAACCACAACCGAATCTGACGCAACCACATCAACATCAGTGCAATCTGAGCCAACAAATATTTCCACCACTTCTTCAGGAGAAACTCCTTCGACCACAAATTCTGATGCTTCACACTATACGACTGAAAGTTCCACAAGAGTATCTCAGATAGGTGAATTTGCAACCACAACCGAATCTGACGCAACCACATCAACATCAGTGCAATCTGAGCCAACAAATCTTTCCACCACTTCTTCAGGAGAAACTCCTTCGACCACAAATTCTGATGCTTCACACTATATGACTGAAAGTTCCACAAGAGTATCTCAAATAGGTGAATTTGCAACCACAACCGAATCTGAAGCAACCACATCAACATCCGTGCAATCTGAGCCAGCAAACATTTCCACCACTTCTTCAGGAGAAACTCCTTCGACCACAAATTCTGATGCTTCACACTATACGACTGAAAGTTCCACAAGAGTATCTCAGATAGGTGAATTTGCAACCACAACCGAATCTGACGCAACCACATCAACATCAGTGCAATCTGAGCCAACAAATATTTCCACCACTTCTTCAGGAGAAACTCCTTCGACCAAAAATTCTGATGCTTCACACTATACGACTGAAAGTTCCACAAGAGTATCTCAAATAGGTGAATTTTCAACCACAACCGAATCTGAAGCAACCACATCAACATCCGTGCAATCTGAGCCAGCAAATATTTCCACCACTTCTTCAGGAGAAACTCCTTCGACCACAAATTCTGATGCTTCACACTATATGACTGAAAGTTCCACAAGAGTATCTCAGATAGGTGAATTTGCAACCACAACCGAATCTGACGCAACCACATCAACATCCGTACAATCTGAGCCAACAAATATTTCCACCACTTCTTCAGGAGAAACTCCTTCGACCAAAAATTCTGATGCTTCACACTATACGACTGAAAGTTCCACAAGAGGATCTCAAATAGGTGAATTTTCAAGCACAACGGAGTCTGTCGCAACCACATCAACATCCGTGCAATCTGAGCCAGCAAACATTTCCACCACTTCTTCAGGAGAAACTCCTTCGACCACAAATTCTGATGCTTCACACTATACGACTGAAAGTTCCACAAGAGTATCTCAGATAGGTGAATTTGCAACCACAACCGCATCTGACGCAACCACATCAACATCAGTGCAATCTGAGCCAACAAATATTTCCACCACTTCTTCAGGAGAAACTCCTTCGACCACAAATTCTGATGCTTCACACTATATGACTGAAAGTTCCACAAGAGTATCTCAAATAGGTGAATTTGCAACCACAACCGAATCTGACGCAACCACATATACATCCGTACAATCTGAGCCAACAAATATTTCCACCACTTCTTCAGGAGAAACTCCTTCGACCACAAATTCTGATGCTTCACACTATACGACTGAAAGTTCCACAAGAGTATCTCAAATAGGTGAATTTTCAACCACAATCGAATCTGAAGCAACCACATCAACATCCGTGCAATCTGAGCCAGCAAACATTTCCACCACTTCTTCAGGAGAAACTCCTTCGACCACAAATTCTGATGCTTCACACTATACGACTGAAAGTTCCACAAGAGTATCTCAGATAGGTGAATTTGCAACCACAACCGAATCTGACGCAACCACATCAACATCAGTGCAATCTGAGCCAACAAATATTTCCACCACTTCTTCAGGAGAAACTCCTTCGACCACAAATTCTGATGCTTCACACTATACGACTGAAAGTTCCTCAAGAGTATCTCAAATAGGTGAATTTGCAACCACAAACGAATCTGACGCAACCACATCAACATCCGTGCAATCTGAGCCAGCAAACATTTCCACCACTTCTTCAGGAGAAACTCCTTCGACCACAAATTCTGATGCTTCACATTATACGACTGAAAGTTCCACAAGAGTATCTCAAATAGGTGAATTTGCAACCACAACCGAATCTGACGCAACCACATCAACATCCGTGCAACCTGAGCCAGCAAATATTTCCACCACTTCTTCAGGAGAAACTCTTTCGACCACAAATTCTGATGCTTCACACTATACGACTGAAAGTTCCACAAGAGTATCTCAAATAGGTGAATTTGCAACCACAACCGAATCTGAGGCAACCACATCAACATCCGTGCAATCTGAGCCAACAAATATTTCCACCACTTCTTCAGGAGAAACTCCTTCGACCACAAATTCTGATGCTTCACACTATACGACTGAAAGTTCCACAAGAGTATCTCAAATAGGTGAATTTGCAACCACAACCGAATCTGACGCAACCACATCAACATCCGTGCAATCTGAGCCAACAAACATTTCCACCACTTCTTCAGGAGAAACTCCTTCGACCACAAATTCTGATGCTTCACACTATACGACTGAAAGTTCCACAAGAGTATCTCAAATAGGTGAATTTGCAACCACAACCGAATCTGAGGCAACCACATCAACATCCGTGCAATCTGAGCCAACAAATATTTCCACCACTTCTTCAGGAGAAACTCCTTCGACCACAAATTCTGATGCTTCACACTATACGACTGAAAGTTCCACAAGAGTATCTCAAATAGGTGAATTTGCAACCACAACCGAATCTGAAGCAACCACATCAACATCCGTGCAATCTGAGCCAGGAAATATTTCCACCACTTCTTCAGGAGAAACTTCTTCGACCACAAATTCTAATGCTTCACACTATACGACTGAAAGTTCCACAAGAGTATCTCAAATAGGTGAATTTGCAACCACAACCGAATCTGAAGCAACCACATCAACATCCGTGCAATCTGAGCCAGGAAATATTTCCACCACTTCTTCAGGAGAAACTTCTTCGACCACAAATTCTAATGCTTCACACTATACGACTGAAAGTTCCACAAGAGTATCTCAAATAGGTGAATTTGCAACCACAACCGAATCTGAAGCAACCACATCAACATCCGTGCAATCTGAGCCAGGAAATATTTCCACCACTTCTTCAGGAGAAACTTCTTCGACCACAAATTCTAATGCTTCACACTATACGACTGAAAGTTCCACAAGAGTATCTCAAATAGGTGAATTTGCAACCACAACCGAATCTGAAGCAACCACATCAACATCCGTGCAATCTGAGCCAGGAAATATTTCCACCACTTCTTCAGGAGAAACTTCTTCGACCACAAATTCTAATGCTTCACACTATACGACTGAAAGTTCCACAAGAGTATCTCAAATAGGTGAATTTGCAACCACAACCGAATCTGAAGCAACCACATCAACATCCGTGCAATCTGAGCCAGGAAATATTTCCACCACTTCTTCAGGAGAAACTTCTTCGACCACAAATTCTAATGCTTCACACTATACGACTGAAAGTTCCACAAGAGTATCTCAAATAGGTGAATTTGCAACCACAACCGAATCTGAAGCAACCACATCAACATCCGTGCAATCTGAGCCAGGAAATATTTCCACCACTTCTTCAGGAGAAACTTCTTCGACCACAAATTCTAATGCTTCACACTATACGACTGAAAGTTCCACAAGAGTATCTCAAATAGGTGAATTTGCAACCACAACCGAATCTGAAGCAACCACATCAACATCCGTGCAATCTGAGCCAGGAAATATTTCCACCACTTCTTCAGGAGAAACTTCTTCGACCACAAATTCTAATGCTTCACACTATACGACTGAAAGTTCCACAAGAGTATCTCAAATAGGTGAATTTTCAACCACAACCGAATCTGACGCAACCACATATACATCCGTACAATCTGAGCCAACAAATATTTCCACCACTTCTTCAGGAGAAACTCCTTCGACCACAAATTCTGATGCTTCACACTATACGACTGAAAGTTCCACAAGAGTATCTCAAATAGGTGAATTTTCAACCACAACCGAATCTGAAGCAACCACATCAACATCCGTGCAATCTGAACCAGCAAATATTTCCACCACTTCTTTAGGAGAAACTCCTTCGACCACAAATTCTGATGCTTCAAACTATACGACTGAAAGTTCCACAAGAGTATCTCAAATAGGTGAATTTGCAACCACAACCGAATCTGAAGCAACCACATCAACATCCGTGCAATCTGAGCCAACAACTATTTCCACCACTTCTTCAGGAGAAACTCCTTCGACCACAAATTCTGATGCTTCACACTATACGACTGAAAGTTCCACAAGAGTATCTCAAATAGGTGAATTTGCAACCACAACCGAATCTGACGCAACCACATATACATCCGTACAATCTGAGCCAACAAATATTTCCACCACTTCTTCAGGAGAAACTCCTTCGACCACAAATTCTGATGCATCAAACTATACGACTGAAAGTTCCACAAGAGTATCTCAAATAGGTGAATTTGCAACCACAACCGAATCTGAAGCAACCACATCAACATCCGTGCAATCTGAACCAGCAAACATTTCCACCACTTCTTCAGGAGAAACTCCTTCGACCACAAATTCTGATGCTTCACACTATACGACTGAAAGTTCCACAAGAGGATCTCAAATAGGTGAATTTTCAACCACACCCGAATCTGAAGCAACCACATCAACATCCGTGCAATCTGAACCAGCAAATATTTCCACCACTTCTTTAGGAGAAACTCCTTCGACAACAAATTCTGATGCATCAAACTATACGACTGAAAGTTCCACAAGAGTATCTCAAATAGGTGAATTTGCAACCACAACCGAATCTGAAGCAACCACATCAACATCCGTGCAATCTGAACCAGCAAACATTTCCACCACTTCTTCAGGAGAAACTCCTTCGACCACAAATTCTGATGCTTCACACTATACGACTGAAAGTTCCACAAGAGTATCTCAAATAGGTGAATTTTCAACCACAACCGAATCTGAAGCAACCACATCAACATCCGTGCAATCTGAACCAGCAAATATTTCTACCACTTCTTTAGGAGAAACTCCTTCGACAACAAATTCTGATGCATCAAACTATACGACTGAAAGTTCCACAAGAGTATCTCAAATAGGTGAATTTGCAACCACAACCGAATCTGAAGCAACCACATCAACATCCGTGCAATCTGAACCAGCAAACATTTCCACCACTTCTTCAGGAGAAACTTCTTCGACCACAAATTCTAATGCTTCACACTATACGACTGAAAGTTCCACAAGAGTATCTCAAATAGGTGAATTTGCAACCACAACCGAATCTGAAGCAACCACATCAACATCCGTGCAATCTGAGCCAGGAAATATTTCCACCACTTCTTCAGGAGAAACTTCTTCGACCACAAATTCTAATGCTTCACACTATACGACTGAAAGTTCCACAAGAGTATCTCAAATAGGTGAATTTGCAACCACAACCGAATCTGAAGCAACCACATCAACATCCGTGCAATCTGAGCCAGGAAATATTTCCACCACTTCTTCAGGAGAAACTTCTTCGACCACAAATTCTAATGCTTCACACTATACGACTGAAAGTTCCACAAGAGTATCTCAAATAGGTGAATTTGCAACCACAACCGAATCTGAAGCAACCACATCAACATCCGTGCAATCTGAGCCAGGAAATATTTCCACCACTTCTTCAGGAGAAACTTCTTCGACCACAAATTCTAATGCTTCACACTATACGACTGAAAGTTCCACAAGAGTATCTCAAATAGGTGAATTTGCAACCACAACCGAATCTGAAGCAACCACATCAACATCCGTGCAATCTGAACCAGCAAACATTTCCACCACTTCTTCAGGAGAAACTCCTTCGACCACAAATTCTGATGCTTCACACTATACGACTGAAAGTTCCACAAGAGTATCTCAAATAGGTGAATTTGCAACCACAACCGAATCTGACGCAACCACATATACATCCGTGCAATCTGAGCCAACAAATATTTCCACCACTTCTTCAGGAGAAACTCCTTCGACCACAAATTCTAATGCTTCACACTATACGACTGAAAGTTCCACAAGAGTATCTCAAATAGGTGAATTTGCAACCACAACCGAATCTGAAGCAACCACATCAACATCCGTGCAATCTGAACCAGCAAACATTTCCACCACTTCTTCAGGAGAAACTCCTTCGACCACAAATTCTGATGCTTCACATTATACGACTGAAAGTTCCACAAGAGTATCTCAAATAGGTGAATTTGCAACCACAACCGAATCTGACGCAACCACATCAACATCCGTGCAACCTGAGCCAGCAAATATTTCCACCACTTCTTCAGGAGAAACTCTTTCGACCACAAATTCTGATGCTTCACACTATACGACTGAAAGTTCCACAAGAGTATCTCAAATAGGTGAATTTGCAACCACAACCGAATCTGAGGCAACCACATCAACATCCGTGCAATCTGAGCCAACAAATATTTCCACCACTTCTTCAGGAGAAACTCCTTCGACCACAAATTCTGATGCTTCACACTATACGACTGAAAGTTCCACAAGAGTATCTCAAATAGGTGAATTTGCAACCACAACCGAATCTGAAGCAACCACATCAACATCCGTGCAATCTGAACCAGCAAACATTTCCACCACTTCTTCAGGAGAAACTTCTTCGACCACAAATTCTAATGCTTCACACTATACGACTGAAAGTTCCACAAGAGTATCTCAAATAGGTGAATTTGCAACCACAACCGAATCTGAAGCAACCACATCAACATCCGTGCAATCTGAACCAGCAAACATTTCCACCACTTCTTCAGGAGAAACTTCTTCGACCACAAATTCTAATGCTTCACACTATACGACTGAAAGTTCCACAAGAGTATCTCAAATAGGTGAATTTGCAACCACAACCGAATCTGAAGCAACCACATCAACATCCGTGCAATCTGAACCAGCAAACATTTCCACCACTTCTTTAGGAGAAACTCCTTCGACAACAAATTCTGATGCATCAAACTATACGACTGAAAGTTCCACAAGAGTATCTCAAATAGGTGAATTTGCAACCACAACCGAATCTGAAGCAACCACATCAACATCCGTGCAATCTGAACCAGCAAACATTTCCACCACTTCTTCAGGAGAAACTTCTTCGACCACAAATTCTAATGCTTCACACTATACGACTGAAAGTTCCACAAGAGTATCTCAAATAGGTGAATTTGCAACCACAACCGAATCTGAAGCAACCACATCAACATCCGTGCAATCTGAGCCAGGAAATATTTCCACCACTTCTTCAGGAGAAACTTCTTCGACCACAAATTCTAATGCTTCACACTATACGACTGAAAGTTCCACAAGAGTATCTCAAATAGGTGAATTTGCAACCACAACCGAATCTGAAGCAACCACATCAACATCCGTGCAATCTGAGCCAGGAAATATTTCCACCACTTCTTCAGGAGAAACTTCTTCGACCACAAATTCTAATGCTTCACACTATACGACTGAAAGTTCCACAAGAGTATCTCAAATAGGTGAATTTGCAACCACAACCGAATCTGACGCAACCACATATACATCCGTACAATCTGAGCCAACAAATATTTCCACCACTTCTTCAGGAGAAACTTCTTCGACCACAAATTCTAATGCTTCACACTATACGACTGAAAGTTCCACAAGAGTATCTCAAATAGGTGAATTTGCAACCACAACCGAATCTGAAGCAACCACATCAACATCCGTGCAATCTGAACCAGCAAACATTTCCACCACTTCTTCAGGAGAAACTCCTTCGACCACAAATTCTGATGCTTCACATTATACGACTGAAAGTTCCACAAGAGTATCTCAAATAGGTGAATTTGCAACCACAACCGAATCTGACGCAACCACATCAACATCCGTGCAACCTGAGCCAGCAAATATTTCCACCACTTCTTCAGGAGAAACTCTTTCGACCACAAATTCTGATGCTTCACACTATACGACTGAAAGTTCCACAAGAGTATCTCAAATAGGTGAATTTGCAACCACAACCGAATCTGAGGCAACCACATCAACATCCGTGCAATCTGAGCCAACAAATATTTCCACCACTTCTTCAGGAGAAACTCCTTCGACCACAAATTCTGATGCTTCACACTATACGACTGAAAGTTCCACAAGAGTATCTCAAATAGGTGAATTTGCAACCACAACCGAATCTGACGCAACCACATCAACATCCGTGCAATCTGAGCCAACAAACATTTCCACCACTTCTTCAGGAGAAACTCCTTCGACCACAAATTCTGATGCTTCACACTATACGACTGAAAGTTCCACAAGAGTATCTCAAATAGGTGAATTTGCAACCACAACCGAATCTGAGGCAACCACATCAACATCCGTGCAATCTGAGCCAACAAACATTTCCACCACTTCTTCAGGAGAAACTCCTTCGACCACAAATTCTGATGCTTCACACTATACGACTGAAAGTTCCACAAGAGTATCTCAAATAGGTGAATTTGCACCCACAACCGAATCTGACGCAACCACATCAACATCCGTGCAACCTGAGCCAGCAAATATTTCCACCACTTCTTCAGGAGAAACTCCTTCAACCACAAATTCTGATGCTTCACACTATACGACTGAAAGTTCCACAAGAGTATCTCAAATAGGTGAATTTGCAACCACAACCGAATCTGAGGCAACCACATCAACATCCGTGCAATCTGAGCCAACAAATATTTCCACCACTTCTTCAGGAGAAACTCCTTCGACCACAAATTCTGATGCTTCACACTATACGACTGAAAGTTCCACAAGAGTATCTCAAATAGGTGAATTTGCAACCACAACCGAATCTGAAGCAACCACATCAACATCCGTGCAATCTGAGCCAGGAAATATTTCCACCACTTCTTCAGGAGAAACTTCTTCGACCACAAATTCTAATGCTTCACACTATACGACTGAAAGTTCCACAAGAGTATCTCAAATAGGTGAATTTGCAACCACAACCGAATCTGAAGCAACCACATCAACATCCGTGCAATCTGAGCCAGGAAATATTTCCACCACTTCTTCAGGAGAAACTTCTTCGACCACAAATTCTAATGCTTCACACTATACGACTGAAAGTTCCACAAGAGTATCTCAAATAGGTGAATTTGCAACCACAACCGAATCTGAAGCAACCACATCAACATCCGTGCAATCTGAGCCAGGAAATATTTCCACCACTTCTTCAGGAGAAACTTCTTCGACCACAAATTCTAATGCTTCACACTATACGACTGAAAGTTCCACAAGAGTATCTCAAATAGGTGAATTTGCAACCACAACCGAATCTGAAGCAACCACATCAACATCCGTGCAATCTGAGCCAGGAAATATTTCCACCACTTCTTCAGGAGAAACTTCTTCGACCACAAATTCTAATGCTTCACACTATACGACTGAAAGTTCCACAAGAGTATCTCAAATAGGTGAATTTTCAACCACAACCGAATCTGACGCAACCACATATACATCCGTACAATCTGAGCCAACAAATATTTCCACCACTTCTTCAGGAGAAACTCCTTCGACCACAAATTCTGATGCTTCACACTATACGACTGAAAGTTCCACAAGAGTATCTCAAATAGGTGAATTTTCAACCACAACCGAATCTGAAGCAACCACATCAACATCCGTGCAATCTGAACCAGCAAATATTTCCACCACTTCTTTAGGAGAAACTCCTTCGACCACAAATTCTGATGCTTCAAACTATACGACTGAAAGTTCCACAAGAGTATCTCAAATAGGTGAATTTGCAACCACAACCGAATCTGAAGCAACCACATCAACATCCGTGCAATCTGAGCCAACAACTATTTCCACCACTTCTTCAGGAGAAACTCCTTCGACCACAAATTCTGATGCTTCACACTATACGACTGAAAGTTCCACAAGAGTATCTCAAATAGGTGAATTTGCAACCACAACCGAATCTGACGCAACCACATATACATCCGTACAATCTGAGCCAACAAATATTTCCACCACTTCTTCAGGAGAAACTCCTTCGACCACAAATTCTGATGCATCAAACTATACGACTGAAAGTTCCACAAGAGTATCTCAAATAGGTGAATTTGCAACCACAACCGAATCTGAAGCAACCACATCAACATCCGTGCAATCTGAACCAGCAAACATTTCCACCACTTCTTCAGGAGAAACTCCTTCGACCACAAATTCTGATGCTTCACACTATACGACTGAAAGTTCCACAAGAGGATCTCAAATAGGTGAATTTTCAACCACACCCGAATCTGAAGCAACCACATCAACATCCGTGCAATCTGAACCAGCAAATATTTCCACCACTTCTTTAGGAGAAACTCCTTCGACAACAAATTCTGATGCATCAAACTATACGACTGAAAGTTCCACAAGAGTATCTCAAATAGGTGAATTTGCAACCACAACCGAATCTGAAGCAACCACATCAACATCCGTGCAATCTGAACCAGCAAACATTTCCACCACTTCTTCAGGAGAAACTCCTTCGACCACAAATTCTGATGCTTCACACTATACGACTGAAAGTTCCACAAGAGTATCTCAAATAGGTGAATTTGCAACCACAACCGAATCTGACGCAACCACATCAACATCCGTGCAACCTGAGCCAGCAAATATTTCCACCACTTCTTCAGGAGAAACTCCTTCGACCACAAATTCTGATGCTTCAAACTATACGACTGAAAGTTCCACAAGAGTATCTCAAATAGGTGAATTTGCAACCACAACCGAATCTGAAGCAACCACATCAACATCCGTGCAATCTGAACCAGCAAACATTTCCACCACTTCTTCAGGAGAAACTCCTTCGACCACAAATTCTGATGCATCAAACTATACGACTGAAAGTTCCACAAGAGTATCTCAAATAGGTGAATTTGCAACCACAACCGAATCTGAAGCAACCACATCAACATCCGTGCAATCTGAACCAGCAAACATTTCCACCACTTCTTTAGGAGAAACTCCTTCGACCACAAATTCTGATGCTTCAAATTATACGACTGAAAGTTCCACAAGAGGATCTCAAATAGGTGAATTTGCAACCACAACCGAATCTGACGCAACCACATCAACATCCGTGCAATCTGAGCCAGCAAATATTTCCACCACTTCTTCAGGAGAAACTCCTTCGACCACAAATTCTGATGCTTCACACTATACGACTGAAAGTTCCACAAGAGTATCTCAAATAGGTGAATTTGCAACCACAACCGAATCTGAAGCAACCACATCAACATCCGTGCAATCTGAACCAGCAAACATTTCCACCACTTCTTTAGGAGAAACTCCTTCGACCACAAATTCTGATGCTTCAAACTATACGACTGAAAGTTCCACAAGAGTATCTCAAATAGGTGAATTTGCAACCACAACCGAATCTGACGCAACCACATCAACATCCGTGCAATCTGAGCCAGCAAATATTTCCACCACTTCTTCAGGAGAAACTCCTTCGACCACAAATTCTGATGCTTCAAACTATACGACTGAAAGTTCCACAAGAGTATCTCAAATAGGTGAATTTGCAACCACAACCGAATCTGAAGCAACCACATCAACATCCGTGCAATCTGAGCCAACAACTATTTCCACCACTTCTTCAGGAGAAACTCCTTCGACCACAAATTCTGATGCTTCACACTATACGACTGAAAGTTCCACAAGAGTATCTCAAATAGGTGAATTTTCAACCACAACCGAATCTGACGCAACCACATATACATCCGTACAATCTGAGCCAACAAATATTTCCACCACTTCTTCAGGAGAAACTCCTTCGACCACAAATTCTGATGCATCAAACTATACGACTGAAAGTTCCAGAAGAGTATCTCAAATAGGTGAATTTGCAACCACAACCGAATCTGAATAAACCACATCAACATCCGTGCAATCTGAACCAGCAAACATTTCCACCACTTCTTCAGGAGAAACTCCTTCGACCACAAATTCTGATGCTTCACACTATACGACTGAAAGTTCCACAAGAGTATCTCAAATAGGTGAATTTGCAACCACAACCGAATCTGAAGCAACCACATCAACATCCGTGCAATCTGAGCCAACAACTATTTCCACCACTTCTTCAGGAGAAACTCCTTCGACCACAAATTCTGATGCTTCACACTATACGACTGAAAGTTCCACAAGAGTATCTCAAATAGGTGAATTTTCAACCACAACCGAATCTGAAGCAACCACATCAACATCCGTGCAATCTGAACCAGCAAATATTTCCACCACTTCTTTAGGAGAAACTCCTTCGACCACAAATTCTGATGCTTCAAACTATACGACTGAAAGTTCCACAAGAGTATCTCAAATAGGTGAATTTGCAACCACAACCGAATCTGACGCAACCACATCAACATCCGTGCAATCTGAGCCAGCAAATATTTCCACCACTTCTTCAGGAGAAACTCCTTCGACCACAAATTCTGATGCTTCAAACTATACGACTGAAAGTTCCACAAGAGTATCTCAAATAGGTGAATTTGCAACCACAACCGAATCTGAAGCAACCACATCAACATCCGTGCAATCTGAGCCAACAACTATTTCCACCACTTCTTCAGGAGAAACTCCTTCGATCATAAATTCTGATGCTTCACACTATACGACTGAAAGTTCCACAAGAGTATCTCAAATAGGTGAATTTTCAACCACAACCGAATCTGACGCAACCACATATACATCCGTACAATCTGAGCCAACAAATATTTCCACCACTTCTTCAGGAGAAACTCCTTCGACCACAAATTCTGATGCATCAAACTATACGACTGAAAGTTCCAGAAGAGTATCTCAAATAGGTGAATTTGCAACCACAACCGAATCTGAAGCAACCACATCAACATCCGTGCAATCTGAACCAGCAAACATTTCCACCACTTCTTCAGGAGAAACTCCTTCGACCACAAATTCTGATGCTTCACACTATACGACTGAAAGTTCCACAAGAGTATCTCAAATAGGTGAATTTGCAACCACAACCGAATCTGACGCAACCACATCAACATCCGTGCAATCTGAGCCAACAAACATTTCCACCACTTCTTCAGGAGAAACTCCTTCGACCACAAATTCTGATGCTTCACACTATACGACTGAAAGTTCCACAAGAGTATCTCAAATAGGTGAATTTGCAACCACAACCGAATCTGAGGCAACCACATCAACATCCGTGCAATCTGAGCCAACAAACATTTCCACCACTTCTTCAGGAGAAACTCCTTCGACCACAAATTCTGATGCTTCACACTATACGACTGAAAGTTCCACAAGAGTATCTCAAATAGGTGAATTTGCACCCACAACCGAATCTGACGCAACCACATCAACATCCGTGCAACCTGAGCCAGCAAATATTTCCACCACTTCTTCAGGAGAAACTCCTTCGACCACAAATTCTGATGCTTCACACTATACGACTGAAAGTTCCACAAGAGTATCTCAAATAGGTGAATTTGCAACCACAAACGAATCTGACGCAACCACATCAACATCCGTGCAATCTGAGCCAGCAAACATTTCCACCACTTCTTCAGGAGAAACTCCTTCGACCACAAATTCTGATGCTTCACATTATACGACTGAAAGTTCCACAAGAGTATCTCAAATAGGTGAATTTGCAACCACAACCGAATCTGAGGCAACCACATCAACATCCGTGCAATCTGAGCCAACAAATATTTCCACCACTTCTTCAGGAGAAACTCCTTCGACCACAAATTCTGATGCTTCACACTATACGACTGAAAGTTCCACAAGAGTATCTCAAATAGGTGAATTTGCAACCACAACCGAATCTGAAGCAACCACATCAACATCCGTGCAATCTGAGCCAGGAAATATTTCCACCACTTCTTCAGGAGAAACTTCTTCGACCACAAATTCTAATGCTTCACACTATACGACTGAAAGTTCCACAAGAGTATCTCAAATAGGTGAATTTGCAACCACAACCGAATCTGAAGCAACCACATCAACATCCGTGCAATCTGAGCCAGGAAATATTTCCACCACTTCTTCAGGAGAAACTTCTTCGACCACAAATTCTAATGCTTCACACTATACGACTGAAAGTTCCACAAGAGTATCTCAAATAGGTGAATTTGCAACCACAACCGAATCTGAAGCAACCACATCAACATCCGTGCAATCTGAGCCAGGAAATATTTCCACCACTTCTTCAGGAGAAACTTCTTCGACCACAAATTCTAATGCTTCACACTATACGACTGAAAGTTCCACAAGAGTATCTCAAATAGGTGAATTTGCAACCACAACCGAATCTGAAGCAACCACATCAACATCCGTGCAATCTGAGCCAGGAAATATTTCCACCACTTCTTCAGGAGAAACTTCTTCGACCACAAATTCTAATGCTTCACACTATACGACTGAAAGTTCCACAAGAGTATCTCAAATAGGTGAATTTTCAACCACAACCGAATCTGACGCAACCACATATACATCCGTACAATCTGAGCCAACAAATATTTCCACCACTTCTTTAGGAGAAACTCCTTCGACCACAAATTCTGATGCTTCAAACTATACGACTGAAAGTTCCACAAGAGTATCTCAAATAGGTGAATTTGCAACCACAACCGAATCTGAAGCAACCACATCAACATCCGTGCAATCTGAGCCAACAACTATTTCCACCACTTCTTCAGGAGAAACTCCTTCGACCACAAATTCTGATGCTTCACACTATACGACTGAAAGTTCCACAAGAGTATCTCAAATAGGTGAATTTGCAACCACAACCGAATCTGACGCAACCACATATACATCCGTACAATCTGAGCCAACAAATATTTCCACCACTTCTTCAGGAGAAACTCCTTCGACCACAAATTCTGATGCATCAAACTATACGACTGAAAGTTCCACAAGAGTATCTCAAATAGGTGAATTTGCAACCACAACCGAATCTGAAGCAACCACATCAACATCCGTGCAATCTGAACCAGCAAACATTTCCACCACTTCTTCAGGAGAAACTCCTTCGACCACAAATTCTGATGCTTCACACTATACGACTGAAAGTTCCACAAGAGGATCTCAAATAGGTGAATTTTCAACCACACCCGAATCTGAAGCAACCACATCAACATCCGTGCAATCTGAACCAGCAAATATTTCCACCACTTGTTTAGGAGAAACTCCTTCGACAACAAATTCTGATGCATCAAACTATACGACTGAAAGTTCCACAAGAGTATCTCAAATAGGTGAATTTGCAACCACAACCGAATCTGAAGCAACCACATTAACATCCGTGCAATCTGAACCAGCAAACATTTCCACCACTTCTTCAGGAGAAACTCCTTCGACCACAAATTCTGATGCTTCACACTATACGACTGAAAGTTCCACAAGAGTATCTCAAATAGGTGAATTTTCAACCACAACCGAATCTGAAGCAACCACATCAACATCCGTGCAATCTGAACCAGCAAACATTTCCACCACTTCTTCAGGAGAAACTCCTTCGACCACAAATTCTGATGCTTCACACTATACGACTGAAAGTTCCACAAGAGTATCTCAAATAGGTGAATTTGCAACCACAACCGAATCTGACGCAACCACATCAACATCCGTGCAATCTGAGCCAGCAAATATTTCCACCACTTCTTTAGGAGAAACTCCTTCGACAACAAATTCTGATGCATCAAACTATACGACTGAAAGTTCCACAAGAGTATCTCAAATAGGTGAATTTGCAACCACAACCGAATCTGAAGCAACCACATCAACATCCGTGCAATCTGAACCAGCAAACATTTCCACCACTTCTTCAGGAGAAACTCCTTCGACCACAAATTCTGATGCTTCACACTATACGACTGAAAGTTCCACAAGAGTATCTCAAATAGGGGAATTTTCAACCACAACCGAGTCTGTCGCAACCACATCAACATCCTTAAAAGCTTAACCATCAAGCATGTTCATCACTTTTTCCAGTGCCTTGTGAACTTTTCTTTAGGAACTGCGTCTACAACGAATTCCCGTGTTATGTATGGTGGTGCTATGACTAATTTCTTAGTTTAGTCGTTGGTAAATAGCCAATTCCTCTAAACAGTTTACTATCTTAGCTATCTCTTCCATTCGTTATTATAGACCAGTGAATTCGCGTAGCGTGTTATCTTTAGTGGCGGAAGTAATTTATAAGTTTTTAGTCGATTATTTGTGAACAATGGGGAAACAGCAGCAACAATGATGTATTTGTACTCGAAAGCTTTTAGCTATATAAATTATAGGTTTCTATGTTTGTATGGTATATACTCGTATATGTATTAAGATAAAGAAATTGCAAAATCTGCAAAAAAATAAATTTTGAAAAGACATCGGAATTTTATTGAGTATTTATGGATGTTGTAAAACAATTTTACAAAGGCAAAATAACCATTTTACCTATAAAATTCTGTACGTTCCCTTAATGTTTTCCAGTTATACATTAGCGGCCAATCTGAACGTACAGATTGATTATACTCGACCAATAAACCAAAAGTACTTAAAGTGCATTATACTTAGTGAAAAATTGCAATTCGCGAAGCAACAATTAACAAGAGATCATTCCAGAAATTAATAGAAAATGTATAAGCTATCGATTATTCTACTAAGCCTTATAGCAGGCTCGGCTTTCGGTGCTTCAACAAACAATTTGTTACGGAGCACAGAGATCAACTTATTGCAATTGATGGTGGACACGCGAGCCGATCAACGCGCGAATCCTGAGCAAAGCTTGGCTTGCTTCGATTATTATCTTAAAGTGTTCGACGATCTCAACGAAGAGTACCGCCTAAGTTTTGCTGCTTGCTTGGACACAGCTGATGTTGAGCGGAGAAAGATCGACGCTGCCACACAACCTGAACGCGATGCCATTGAAAAGTCGGCAAATTCATCGTGTGAGGCTCTGAACGTTTGCGCAAACCTTGTTGGTTCTATCGAATATTTCAGTTGCTTTTCGAGTGCTGTAAGTGGAGTCTGATCACCGATGACTGGGGTGAAATATTGTTTAAAAGAATTATTATTTTTTAGGGCAAACGAAACACCGAAAGCATGTACGAGATTTCAGCAGATGCTGGCGAATCACTAGCAAATGTACGCGAAAGCTATCGCTTAATAGAAAATGCTGAACATCGCTGTACGAATGCATCTGAACGTGAATATGTGGAGAATACTTATAAGACTAATTTGGAATTACAAAGCTGTCTTAGAGGCGAAACGGCAGTACCGACGATCGTCGCTCCTACAGAAATACCTACGTCTACTCAGGACATAGCAACAGTGACAACTGAAGAGCCCGAAACAACAGCGGCATCAACAGAGTCAATTTCAGATACTCCTGAAACAACAGCGGCATCAACAGAGTCAATTTCAGATGCTCCTGAAACAGCAACAGAGGGTGATTTCATGCCAGAAGAAGACCTTTTTGCCATGAGGAAACTTCTTGCTAAACTTAAAAGTAGACTTGCATTGAGCAAATATTAAGGGCCTAATGCTTGAAACCCACTAAATAAAAATGCACCAAACTTTATCCTAATTAAAATGTCTACTTTGGCAGAAACACATTATTATATGGAAGATTGAGAAACCCTGTATTTGAAATCAATTAATATTAAATGTTACTTCGAGCACGAAGAAACCGTATTTTGTAAAAATTCTATAAAAATAAATAAAAATTGTGAACAGGCAAAAATACAATTGTTATTTTATAATATTCTGTAAATCAATTATGAATACTTTGAACCGAATAGACAAAAGTCAGCGTATTGAAAACTGTCGTCTTGTCCCTTCAAAATTCGAGCGTAAAGATTTTAGAATGTATGGAGATGAAATCATGAATCTTTCAAGCTTTAGAAACGCGTACCAAATAACGGTACAAATACTCAAAAATATCATGCCTTATAAGTTTTTGACTTGCTGGCGAGCTGCTTTTATAATAGAATTCTCATGTTTAGCATTTTTGAATGAAATATTTATTATTATGTCGATTGCTGGCGTAGATAAGCTCACGATTACTGATAATAGTTCAATACACTTGATTTATTAGTTAGATATGAGGATTGGTTGTCAGTGCAAATTGTAGACACGCAAATATCAAGTTCAGCAATCCAATTTAATTACTCGGCTTTATTGCGTTAATTAAGCAGATAGTCAACATCAATATATGTTGAAACTAAAAAAAATATTAAAGTTTTTAGAAAGTGGTGTATTGTGCCATTAACCAAATGTTAATAATGAAGCGGGTATTAAGATTCTTTGAACGAGACATTTAATTGAAACCCATGTCAACAAAGGCTGTATTTCCTATTTTTTTATGTTTGTCTGAGAAATAGTACAGTGTTGAACAGACTTAACGGAAACTTTCGTTAAAAAAAAATTGTTCATTTCTCTACATTAATATTGTTGCCTTCAAAATCGTTCCCATTCGATATTATCCACTTATGCCAGCGCTTATTACAATCGTCGAAACATTTATCAAACTTGATTTTTGGAATAACCTTTAGCTCTCTCAGAGAAGAACTTTTAAAGTCATCTACGAATATGCTTTTAAAATGACGGTCTGTTGCAGTTCTCTTTATTTTTGGAAATAGGAAAAAGCCACACAGAGCCATGTCTGCCGAACTGGAGGCAGGAACATCGTACATTATAGTTTTTGGCCAAGAATACACGAACAAGCAACTAGGTTTTGAAAATTCATAAAAACCTTAGCGCCTGCTACAGATAAAATAAGCAATATGGGACAAAAGGGGCATATATTATATATCAACATAATAAAAAACCAGCAAGAAAAGCCTAAGTTCGGGTGTAACGGAATATTTTATACTCTCGCAACTTGCACTAACTTATATTGTAGGTCATAGACTCATTTACTTTTATTATTGCTATATTTTACTTCTCGCCAGCGAAAATTATACTAAAAATTCGGGTCATAGGCATGAAATTAATTATTGACATTTTTCATGCATACTTGAGAACTTATTTTCAAGAAATTTTATAAATATATATTACAAAATCGTGAATATCAGTTATATGGCGTAAAACGTAAAACATTTCCGCCCGATTTTACCCATTTTAGGCATAAAGATACACTGTCGAAAATCTTTATATTATGTATATGGGAGCTAAGAGAAATATTGATTCGATTCAAACCATCTTTGATACAAGGGTGTAATATTGTCAAAGAAACATTTTCCCTGAACTTCAATAATATATCTCACAAAGTGATCGGTATTTTCGCCGAAAAGTTAGACATACGCATCGCGGTCCACATATACATGTATGAGTGGCGCAAATCATTCACTGAAGCTCGCAAGTCATCGAAAGCTTGTCTAATGCGAGTCGTCCATCCATCTCTGTTAATAACGATAACATCGAAAACGATGACGAGACGTGGGCTTATGAATATGATGTCGAAATTGTATAAAAATCACGTGAACAGCGCTTCAAAAATGAAACGAAACCAAAAAAAACTAAAATTCGCCGAACTGAAGGCCATCCCAGCTGAGGTTTATAACAAGTGTATGGAAAATGGATTTAGCTTTGCAATGCTTGTATTGGCTCAGGAGGCTACTTTGAAGGCAATAGTAATGACTTGTATTAAAATTCGTGGAATTGTGGTTTTCATTTCGTCAGTTCAGTTCAAATTTGAACAAAAGATATATTATATAAGCATTTATGATCTCTTACAATTTGAGAGACATTGGAACCCGTCTAGCTAATTGTTCATATTTCAATATAGTACAAATTGTTATAATTCATTAAACCTTTTTTATATTAGACTTTTTGGCAAACTCCCAAAATATCGTACTTTGTACTAGATAAAAATTAATAAATATTTGCACTGGATCACGCTTTAAATAATCATCGCATTTAACGCTATCAATCCTTCAGTTAAATACTCAATTCTTAGAAAGTTAGACTCGTATATGACTCAATTTGAAGGCATACTAATTACTAATAAAGATAATAATTTTCTACGTATTCTGGTGTTAATTTCATTGATACTGCAATAAAATTAAACATTATTCATCATAAATATGTAGATGTGTACACGTAGAAAATTATTAAAATACATTGAAGCAAGATTTAGTCAAAATTATCATTAGATATATTTAAACTATTTAAATTTTAGAAAATTGCCTGTAAAAGTATTCACTAAAATGTTCTTGAAACATAATATATTTTTGTTGCGAAAATTCGGACTGAAATATGCCGGTAAATTTCACGATTTTAAAGCAAGTGCGTTGTGCGATGTATGTACATATAAAAATTATTTTCACATAACTTGGAGCAGCTTATTCGTGTTCCTTTCGGGGTACATAAAAAGTAAAAAAAAAATAAGATTTTGTATGCTTTAGGGCTTTAGAAATACCCAATCCTAAAGAATACACAATTTTTATTCTTTTTTAAATTTGTATGTTCCCCGAAACCAAAACATTGCAGTACTGTGGTACCAACATACCAAACATGTGAATGCGTCTTATCAGCCATTTGTCAGCTGCCAAATCAATTGATAAGAAATTTCAAATTAAGTCGTAATGTTAATGTTACAATTTAACAATAATAATGTAATGATCACTTATGCATATACCCAGTGCACATTGCGGAATATAATTAATTTGAACTATTTGAGAAATATTTATGGGAGGTTATTTCTATTTCCCAATGTTGAAATTTACGGTGAAGTTTCAGATATGTGAAAACAGCTACTGTTTTTAAGATTATCAACTACTGTTATCAATGAACGCAATTTATATATTTATGGTTGTTCCTAACCTTCGCATTGTGGATTGGTATTAAAAATAACATTAAATCGGGCAAATATAAATATAATCATAATGAGTAATGCAATATAATTATCAAATGTAAATCACCAAAATAGTTCGCACTCATATAAATACTCTTGAGCAGTGCTTTTGAAGATCAGTATAAGGTGCATAGCCAATTGCGACAGGTGTAAAAGAAAAATTAATCAACACTAAAAGTGATACTTTAAAGAATAAAAGTGTGCAAGATGACAGCAAAATCTCTACTCCCCTTGCTGATGGCAACAATTGTCAGCACTGCCTTGGCACAATCGCCTGTGGATTGGCAGCCGTTGCTTGACCAGCAGAACTTGGTTCTACGCCAAGTGGTGCGGACATTGCAACTGACCCGTGGCGGACTCATCGGAGCTGAGGAAACCGATGCCTGTTTCGATTGGTATTTGAATAATCAGACTGCGATCAATGAAGTCTACTATAAGGATTACAACGACTGCAAGAATACGGCAACGGCAGCAAAGACATTGCTGTCGAAGCAAAGTGCTTTAGAACGTGAAGACCTTTTGGATGATGGTCACTCACTTTGCTCTGCTTTGGGTGCATGTGAAAGTATCTCCGATAGTCTGGAATTCTTCCAGTGCTACAATAAGATGGTTAGTACTCTTAACTTGAGACACTATGCTATATCACATTATTAACATTAACGGTCGTTGTATGGTTGATATTTGGTAATGAGAGTAAAATATCAGTGAAGAAGTTCTTATGAATTAAGGATATAATTTTAGTAACAACATTAATTTGAAACAATTAAAAATAAAACAAATTACAAATTTAGCTAAAGTGTTCTAGACAAAATATGGTATGAAAATATGAACTATAACTTTGATCTAAAGTCATCAGTACTCACATATGTATAGACATATTAAAAATTATTCTAAATATGAACATATTTTATATACTGATTTCCCTTCATCTCCCTTTTTATCATAACAGTCTAGCAATAACAGTCCGCAATTGTTGAACATAACTGTCACATCGGAGCGCATAGCTGACAAATTGACAATTTCATATCGAGCCATTAATGACACCGAACGTGTATGTACTACTGAAGCCCGTGTTAAGAATGTGAATGACCTGAGTATCAGTAGAACGAATCTCAATAACTGTTTGAATGGTGATTGGAACCCCCCCCGGGGGGCGCGAAAGCTCTGAAGCGTCCTATCAGTTAAGTGGAAGCCGAATGCTACTCAAGCAGGACATAGGTATATCATTCTGAGCCAATAGCTCGCATGTCAGAGAGGAAAGCAATAGACGCATGAGTTGGAGCAGAGATAATATTACTTACTAAGAGTAATTTATAATTTATATATATATATAAAATCAAAGAAAATTTATAACAATAACACAGAAATAATATTCTGGCGCTTTATTTTAAACTTATTTACCTATACGTATTTAGAAAAGTATGTAAGATATATATACGGCTTTAGAAGATTAAGAAATTTTATAAGAATTATAAAAGGAAATATTTTTTAAAAGATTATAGGTATTATAAAGTCTAATTAGGTGGCTCAAAGTTGAAATAAACTTCCAGAGTTATCATTCCCGAAATTTAGTACATAGAATATAGTATCACTCGAAGTTTGTGAAAACAAGAAAAAAATCAACTTCGTCAATTTCGGCTGCACCGCAACGTTTGACGACATTTTTTCATCTTGGAAATGTTCACTACATTGTTACAATACCTTTAAGCAGTTTTGTAAACACAGAAATGTGTTAGTAACGGACATAGGCTCCCCCATGGTCAAATGTCAAAATCTGCCTAGAAAGTTTTGACCTCAGATAGGATCCAACAATCGACCCTGCAGCAGTTACCTCTATCAATGCTTTTAAATATCAACTGAAAGCATGAAAATTATAATGAGCAAAAGATAGCGATTAAGTTACTGAGTAACCAAAGGTATTGGGATTTTTTTAAAAACTCTCGAATTCAAGTTTGTGGAGAGTTTTTTTTGTTTTATAGAAAACATTAAACTCGTAATTGGTGTAAATCGAGAGTGACAAAATAGCCAAATAGTAAATATTTTCTGGCATTAGTGCTGAACATACTCACTCTGAGTACCCCTTTGACAAAAAAAATTTCGGACAAACGGTTTTGACATATATCAAGGTTATAACAGTACCAGTTTTAGAGATAATATATGAATATGAGTAAGAGATTTATTGTTATTTTTATTACAACTGAATAAGGCAAATATTCGGACAATATTTTAATTGAAGTTAAGTACCATATAAATCGTTTTATGCGAATTTGGAAAGAGTAAACTAATAATTTTGTGTAGTTGTTGTTGGATCCGAAGATATTTGCGTTGTTAACGTTGTTGTATGAATTGGAGTTGATGTGGATGCTGTGGGACTTGTAGTTGTTGTTGGTACATCAGATACACCATTTAGGCAACTTTGTAAACTATTATAGATGACGTTGTTGTTTCCATCGTATTTGCGTTTCGCATCGATCAGACAACCATTCTCCTGATAATCAGAGTCGCTATAAGCGTGCTTCACCTCAGCCAGCGTATCAGAGGCACTTGCGGAAACATTTGCCATAGTATGCTGATTTGTAGTACTCTATGGGAGAAGCGAAGATGCACTTGTATTTTATAAATTTCTTTTTAGAAATATCTTTACTTACCGCCAACTCGAAGCACTTAAAGTAATCAATGGAGTCCTTATTTGGTACACAGTTTTCTAGCAGCTTGCAGGCATGCGCACTCGATTCTTCGATTTCATCTCGCTGCTTATATGTTGACTCGTCAATTTTTTTGCGTCTATCCTCGGCACTCCACAAGCATTGTGAATAATCCTTTTCATATTCATCATAGCAATCGGAGAGTTTCGGCAAATAGTAAGCGAAGCATTCATTGGAACGCTTCGGATCACTTTGCTGGAGGTTGCGCGTGTTCAGCAGGAAATCGATCAAAGTTTGATCGGTGTTGATTTCGTGTATTCTGTTGCGGTAGCGTGTTAGGTTCGCATGCGCTTGCATAGCGATGAAAAGGACGCTGAGTAGAGTGAATTCCAATGCACGTGCCATATTTTGTGTACTTTGCTCTTCGATGGTCCTGAATTTTTTGAATATTAAAAAATAATTATTTTTACTTTAAATTGCTTTGGTGCACCTTGTTTGCTGCTGCACTAAACAATTTGACTGTGACACTCACTGAGGCATTGTAACATTTTATAATTTACTGCCAGCTCCCAGAGAACATTGTGATACCGCGCTAAGAATTGAAAAAATTTTTGAACATCTGATTTTTTTTTTTTGGTTCTTCATATTTCGCTGATATTTTTAATTTCTTTGCCGGCAATCTCGCTTATCGCTCCACGGGTGTCTTTTACAGTACGGCAATGTGAGTGTGTTCATCCGATATAACTTCTGATTTGCAAGAAGAAAGAACAAAAATCGAACTGTGTTTACCGGTCATTAGCAGTCGCGATAATTAGTTATTCAACAAATCATTTTTATCATGAGTCGGTGTTATATACTTATTATAAACGAAAACTTGAGTTTACCATTAAAAGTTAGTTATCAGTAAACGAAAGGTGAAAGACATTATTTGAGAAATTTTGCAATGAGCATATATCAATGTCAATCAATTCCAACAGGAGTTAGAAGCTGCTGACCCGCAGGTTATTGTGCTTTTAGATATGATAAAGAATCTTCTTCTCAATGTACTCTACACAGTTTGCACCACTGATTATTAATATGACAACAAAAAAATAAATATTTTCTAAATAAATATTCTTTCTAGAGCTAAAGAATTTCCTAAAAGTAAGCTCTTTTTACGGGTCTTTTCCAAGTTTTGGCGCTGGTCAAGGTCTAATCAATTTGTTGATTGGCGTAACAATTAAGAGGTCGAAGGTGATGGTATCTGCTATGGTAAGCGATTATGCAATTTATTTTACCTCTTTGGTTCCCTATATCAATATTAATTTTCCTCCTAAATTCCAACTGGGACGTTGCAACAAGCCACAAACTAGACTTGTCAAATAGGCACCTGTGTTAAATGACTTGAGCCATTAGCGAGTTTGGCCTTTTGATTAATTTTTTCATGATCAATCGGGGCTTTTCCGGTTAACTTATTTATTTCGGAACTGATCTAATCTCTTGTTGGAATCTAGTATAACATCGCAAAAATCATGATTTATTGTGCTCGTATTTCATCGTGTAATATACATATATATTGTAATTGGAGAATTAGCACCACCGCTGTACTAGACACCTACATACATATGTATCTATGTACATATATTAATATTTTTCTCGAAAAGAAACAAGTTTAGTTTTAGTATCGGTTTATTTTCTGACTCCGAAATTTAAATAATATTTGCTTTGCTGAGATTTTCTGTGGTTGATTGAGTCACAAAAATATATTCGCTAATTCATTGGATTTGTAGTTAACATGTTTCCATACAAAGGAGCCCTTATTGAACGCGAAATTGAGGTTCAGTTTCGGTTGAAGTATTATTCGATGAAATGGGTACATAGGCTTTAATTTCGACTGATCTTGAATTTTCGGACTCATACTAGATAAGTTAATGAGTCACTAATATGCGATTAGGAACAAAATAATTAGTAGAAATTTAGGGACTAATATTTCTACTTATCTAATTTTGATATAATTTGAACTTGCAGCAGTAAAGATAGAAATAAATATTTAATCAAAGCCTAAAACCGAAAGTAAGTCAAATGGTAAATAAAAGATGTCGCTGCAGCTACTTAAATGCACTCAACTAACTGTGTTTAGGAAAGTTGCTCAAAAACTTGCTCAGTGAGTAATTAGCTTTCCAGTGGTGCGTATCAGTAACTCAATTCATATCGTTTATATTTGCCTTTATACATATATATGTCGACATACGTATAAAGGTATGTTTTTAAGTGTTAACTCTCTTATCAGTGTTGTAAAGTTAATGAAAACGTGAAATAAATAAAAAATTACGTGGATTTATGGATATTCTCTCTTCTTCTTTGAAACAATATTTTTTATGGCAGATCAGTTGTCTTTAAACTAATTCTTATACGTCGGTATATGGTAGCCTTATCATTTTAGTTGGTTATATCAAACCCTGATCTCATAAACTTGTAATAGTAAATTTCATGTGCAGGTGCACATTGATTAATAATATGAGGAGATGCCTGACCAACGATTTAATTAAAATGTGAAAAATTTAAGCTTCAGGTTAAGCCCAATAAGTTTCGTTTGGGTAAAAATGCATTGAGTTAAGTTTTATTGTGGTATAATAGGGTAGGTTTAGAAGGTTGATATTAACATTTGTAAGATTCCAACAGCTGAGGCTAAATCTGATGATATTTTGTTTTATAAATAATATTTTTTTCAGAGATCGTTCCACGAAAGAGCCTAAATAATTTACATATATTATTGATTATTATTTTTATACTCTTGCAACATGTTGCTACATAGTTAAACAGTTTTGTTTACCTAACGGTTGTTTGTATCACCTAAAAATAATCGAGCTAGATATAGGTTTATATATAAATGATCAGGATGACGAGACGAATTGAATTCCAAGTGACTGCCTGCCTGTCCATCCGTCCATCTGTCCGTCCGTCCATCTGCGCAAGCGATAACTTGAGTAAAAATTAAAATATCCTACGTTCCTTGGCAAAAAAGTAAGGACGAGTTCGTAGATGGTTGTAATCAGGCCCACAAAACGCCATTACATTTTATATTAAAGATGGGTGTAAACCCATATCTTGGGATCTGCTTAATCGATTTCAACCAAATTCGGTACAAAATATTCGTCTTATATTTCTATATTATAGTGCGAAACAGGGCGAAATCGGATTACAACCAACCCTAATTCCTATATAACATCATTTTCAATTCCATCAGATTTTTTCACTTTCCACTATGCATATCAAGCAACAATGATTATATCGGGGTAAAACTTTGCGTGAATAATACGTTTAAAGTATGCCACCTTGTGACCAAAAATTATCTAAATTGAACCAAACCTGTTCAAGCCCCTAGGTACTGAATATGTGGACCCCAGTGCCAATAGCTGATTTTTTACCGAAAATATCGGTCATTGTGTGCGATATACCTATATAGGCAATTCACAAGCTTCGTCTTATGTCGTATTTCAATAGGTTAAAAAATACGACACTTGTGAGCACCCCTTAATTGTTGTATGTTATATTATGTAATATTTCTACACTTCACCAGCTGGTAATGAAAAATTAAGAATACAAACTTTCCACGGGAAAGTGACGAAAATAAAATTAAAGCTTCTTTAAAAACACAATAAAAAAAAGTAAACAGATACAGCTGATAGGATAGCACACTCAAAAAACATACTTCGCCGTGTTGTATTTGTTGTATTTCAATTTTATATAGGAAACAACAACAGTGTTGATATGATAGTCATAAAAAAATGAGATAATACAACGATATGACACAATTTGACACCTTGTGAATACCCTAATAATTGAAACTCTTAGAGGATTATTTTCTAATGATAGTATGCATGTATGTCAATACTTCCCTTAGCCGCCATGTACCTAATATATAAAAAGATTTTTGAACTTCCGAATGACTATATACCGCATATATCGGCCATTATGTGAGTTATCTCAATGAAAATGAAAGAGCGTGTTTTAATTATAACAGTGTATCTTTTTGTCTAAAATGAATAAAATTGGGAGAAAACTTGACCTAGCCCCATATAACCAATATCTAGATATTCGAACATTCGGCTGACTTTGCTCCATATGAGTTACAAATAGTAACTAGCAGTTCAATGTTACCATCTTTTTACGTTTTATCATCTGTAATTAATTTATTAAATGCTATAACTTTTACTAATTAAAAAACAAAAGAAACAACCAAGCATTTATGACCTCATTTACATGTTGAATTATTTTTTTTGCTATTTTATGTTTCTAGTAATGGAAAAATGTTCAGGCATCAAACTAAATCACTGTTTTGATCTTGATGTGTATGCATACATATGTATTAAGGTTAAACAAAAGAAATTAATCTATAGCAGTTATGGGTAAAATACAACCTACATATACATATGCAGAGAAAACAATATCTTTGAGTTAGATTTTTTAGGATATTTTACGTTTCACAAAAATCCGCTATTATATATACTTTTATCCTAAACGGTTCACAAGGTATGATACTTTTAATAAAACACGTATTTTTATTATGTGTTATCTAAATAGGAAATGTTGAATTCCACCGACACCTTTTAAAATTAAGCTCAAAGTCCTGCTTTGCACCGATTTTTTTTCTCTGCATAAAAGTTTATTTTAACTTTTAATACGACATGCTATTTTTTTTTGGCTCACCCTAATACATATAAGTATATGGAGAAATATTTGTAGGTTCCATTCATGGAAATTTAATTACGAGACAACACTTTATAGTTGTTGTTTTTGAGTATAGGAAATAATAACAAATTAAGGTGAGTATTATTATTGGTACTCTTGGACATAAAAAGT
The DNA here is from genome assembly GCF_042242935.1 of Bactrocera oleae. Classification (NCBI taxonomy): domain Eukaryota; kingdom Metazoa; phylum Arthropoda; class Insecta; order Diptera; family Tephritidae; genus Bactrocera; species Bactrocera oleae. The sequence continues at coordinate 66,006,260 of NC_091538.1, forward strand.
TAGATAGTGGGTGCTTAAAAACACTATCAAATAGTTTGCGTACGATTGTGTGTATGCCATATATTTGCCTAGATATAACAAGTGTTGCATATTTTCTAGGAACTGCAAACTTAACGACCACTAAGATGATAAGTAAAAGGAAGTCATTATAAATTAAGTACACTTTATAAATTAAAATTTTTTCTTACTTTATTTTTCTGGAAATACAAAATAAGTAGAGTAGAATAAATGTTTTTATATGCCAGATTCCGTGAAGATATTTTTTCTAATAAAAAAGCTTTCCATACAAGCACTTGATTCCTATCGTTCAATTTGTATGTCAGTTATCTGCTATAGTGAACCGATATCGGCGGTTCTGAGAGATGAGTGACTTATTGGGGAGCAAACGACGCGTGAAAAATTTCAGAACGATATCTCAAACAACTGAGGTGTTAGCTCGCGTATATGGTATATGACTGACGGACAGATGGATATTGACTCAGCTTATCGCGCTGGTCATTTAAGTATATATTTTATAGGGTCTTCGACGTTTCCTTATGGGTTCTGAGATTAAAAGCTTCGTAGCAAATTTAATATACTATGTTAAGGATATACTTGTAACAATAAAAATGATTATAAATCGGTTATTACAAAGCCATTCGGACTATTCGAGTTCACGGCATGAACAAAATCGTGTGCTTCACTTAATCAGAACAATCGAATGAAATATCTTCTGTTGAGTGATTGGAGTTTCCTAATTTCGGCACACCCTGTTTTGTAGCTCGAAAAGTTGCTATACCCAAATGGTTATCTGAGTTGAAGATATTTTTTTTGCTACTTAAAGTATTTTTTTTTTAGTAAATTTCAGTATCTGATGAATTTTTTGTAACATAAGCAAAATTTAGAATTAATTGTTTTTGATAAATGTGTAGTTGATATGTAAACAAAGTTAATTATATTGCAATTTGCGATCAATTTGAAAGTACAGTGAAAAATATATTTTATTAATTTAAAAAATAGCATACTTTATTTGCATATATATTTTTGTTAAAAATAATTTATTTAATATTTTAATATATAATTTTTGGATAATTATCATATTTTCAACTTTCAAAAAGTACTGACGTCCCTCATCAGCACACTAAAATGATTCGGTGAGCTGTAATTGAATTTGTGTTGCGGTTACTTGATATTTTTTTAGAACAAATTCTATCTTGCCCTCAACCCTACCTGTTCTACCACGCTTTCAATTTATGATAAGAGCCAAAGCATTTGCCCCTCACACATGCCGACAGACACATGTGTATCTGATTAACTACTGCTGAGCGAACGCAACCGCCACAACAATTAGTCGACACATTGCCTAGCTCATGTAACGTACACCGCAATTATTGTCTGGCTGTCTAACGGTACGCCTGTCTATTTTCAAGCCCGTCAACTGATTGCTAGCTGTCTGTCTACGCATAAACACACGTAGCTGTCAGTCAGTCGGCGCTGTGTGCGCCGTGTGTGCACTTCATGATTGCAGCAAAGCAAACCAACAAGCACAATTTGCCATTAATTACACATTTGCAATCGCCTACTTGTTGTCTACGTGCTATACGGTGTCGCGTTACGTAAGCACGTGAGCGTATGCACCGTTGTGTGAGTGTAAATGTTTAACCCATCAACAATGGCTCAGCAAGTGTCATCGTTAAAACAGTTAGAGTCGCTGTTGCTGTTGCTGTTTTTATTATGGTTCGCCAACAGCTGTTGCAATCAGGCGCAGGCATTTGCGGTATTGCCGGAGAATGTGTTCGGTGGTGGCGCCGGTTTGCTGGTGAATGATATTGTTGTTGGCGATGTCGCTTTGCCGGTGACGCGCGTTGAAAATGATTGCTTTGAGACATTTTTGCAGGAGAGTCGAAGTGCGAGCAACACCTATGCGTCGGCATATCGAGCATGTCAAATGTTGGGCAGTCGGAAGCGTATGGAATATGTGAGCGCGGAATGGTCAACTCGAGAGGATATGATGGAGCAGGTGACAGCGTTGTGTAAGAATCTTTGTGATTGTGCACAAATTGTGGCTGATCTGGAATTCTTTCAATGCAGTGCCCAACATGTAAGTGCATAGAAATAAGATATTTGTGGTTTATTGGACCGTGTTTGCAAGGAAAATGAGGCGTTATATTGAAAAGCGGTAAACAAGTTAGAATGTTTACATTAGGTTGGTCCTCAAATGTGGGCATACATTTTCCAAAGCATATTTCATGATTCTAATATCACTGCAATCAAAAGTCTCACTTCTAAATTTGGTTCCAATTATAACAATTTGTTTTACAGAAATTATTAGAAATTATAGATATTGAAAATAACACGATACATAATATGATTTTTTAAGAGGTTGAACAGAATTTATACCAATTTATTTGGAAAAATGTTTTTTCTATTCGCAAAGCTCTGGAAGAGCTGAACGAACCTGTTTTAAAATTTCGGAAAAAATCATAAAATATGTATATGCTTAGAAGATAATTCTAAATTATAGAAAATCATGTAAGTGAATCATATTCACCTCCAGAGAGACGGTCATACAAGACCTTTGTTTCTCATAGAGAGAATGTCTTGTTTATGTTTATTTTTGTGGAGTACAGTACAAAACAGTGGCTACCAAATTTATGAGCAGACGTAAAAAAAAGTCTTTAAAAAAGTAGATTATGTGAATTTATCAGTTGTTATTGAAAACTTAATTAGTTTGGCTTGACTTGGTATTTATATTTGTTATAGACAGTGTATTGTGTTCAAATATTAAGAACGCATTTCATAAAGGAAAATCTACATTAACAAAATTCTTTCAATTTGTGAATAATGTATCAGTATTGTTTTGAGAGAATAATTTTTAAGAGAATATCATCAGTATGATCCATAAACCGACTTTAGCAAATCTTTAGATAAAGCTCTTTTGCAAAAACTTGATCTTCTCGGTTTTTAGCCAAGATTTCTTCAGTGAGTATCTTTTTACCTCAACAATAGAATACAACGAGTGACATAAATCATTTGATTATTTGGTGGCATGGAAAAATATGGCATTGAAAAAATATGGCATTGAAAAAATATGCCACTGAATATTAAAAAAAAAGTAAGACGATGAACTTTTCCAATTTCAATATGTATTGTAGTAAAAAACTGTAGTCTAGAACAAGATTTGTTGATTTAGAAGTGACTTGGACCCTAAGCTAATTTTGGTCATCTTGTTAATTCAACAGTTTGGAAAGCTAAATGTACTCTTTGTTCTATTACGTTACTAAAAATCGTTCAAGAATGTCCGATAGGGCTTTATAGGAAGTAACCAAATCCATTCTGACAAGTTAAGATATTCTAAAATAAATTTTCCTAGTCAATTATTCACTTATAATCATCTATTTATTTTTAATTTAGTTTTATTTGTTATAAGCAACTTTTAAGTCAACAAGACTACATGCTCGCTCAACGTGTTGTTTTTGTAGTAATAAATATTATTTTATAAGCTCTTGTCATTTTTAACAATTACAGTTTATATCTTGGAGCTTACAGTTACATATGATTATTGTATTAATCTACAAATAATTGTAAAGTTAATATTGACAAAATCTATTGCATCGATCACTTAGTGGCAAGCGTAATTTTATACCGACCAAACCGAAACCGTAGTGTAATGTTGTATAGAAAATATTATCTTCTTTACTTTTTGATTTCTTATATATTGGAAGGAGTGGTTAAATATTTCTTTTGATATTTACGTAAAAATCAATTAGCAAACTTATATATATGAGTACAAAGGCTTAAGAAATTATAAATAATTCGCTTTTATGTACTTAAATACTTGCATATCTATTATAATTCCAATAATTTATTTAAAAATAACGGCAAATATAATTCGATGAACTCAAGCATAGCGATAAGCTTATACAATAATACTTAACATGAATAAACTTTTGTTGTTCATTTCTGCAACAACAAGAAAGCAGTGCAAATACACCTTAATATTTTAGATGTATAAGTGGCACATAATCTCTAGTTTACATATTCTTTTGTATGCCTATGACATAAATTTACCTACTTTCTTAAACGCTTTAATAATCCCTAATTCTTTAGCTGATAATAAAATAATTTACATGTGACAGTAACATTTTTATGCCTATGCGGTAAAATCTTGTCTATCAACAATTTCATAAGCTATCTGCACCCCAGTCTATACAACGGGTGTAGACATAAAGGTCCAAGGGCGCCATAATTCCAACTAGTCGTATAGATATTAAAGATAATTTAGAAAATAAAGGTTTGTGCTTAGATTAGTTTTTCTATTTTCTCTCTCGCTGATCGCTAAAGACTATAATAAAGATTTGTATTAAAAAACGTTTAAATTTCATTTGATTATTATGTAAGTGTCCAGGTTGAATCAGTTTTTCTTGCAAACATAATATTAATTATAGAAAACATTAAAAAAATGTATCTACAATAATTAAAAATTCTTTTAAATTTAATTTTTTTTTCAACTTATTTAAAATTTTCTACTATATTTTCTAAACATATTCAAAACAGTCCTACAAAGGTGTGAACACAATGCAGCAAGTTTATTTGAATTCAACCGCCGCCACCGTGGAATTGGAACACAAATATGAAGAAGCGGAAAAGGAGATTCTATTATGTATTATCTCTGCCGAGCAGGAATATGTGGATTTGTCTAGTAAAGCGTTTCTAAAGCTGTCGAAATGTTTAAAAGCAACTTGAAATGCGTTTTAACTAAAATTATCTATTTTGTATAAGTAAGGAAGGAAAAAGCTCTAATATAATTGTGGTACAATAACATTTTTAATTGATTTAAGCTTAGTTTTAACAACAACAATAACACAATACACTTTTATTTATTTTTTTTACGTATTAAACGAAACTGAACTGTTGTTTTAAGCAAACTTTTATGCCTGAAATTTTTTGCTAAACGTGTTGGGCAGAATTTCTATATAAAAATATGTGAAAGAGGAGAGAGTATGATATGCTAATCATACATACGTGTATACTAAGGTAAATAATAAAGTGTAAAAAAAATGGATAGCAGCATCAGAAGATGTGCTGATAAAGTATCAATGCTTTGAGTTAGAATTGTGCCAGAAAAAAAATTTGAAGCTTGGCAAAAGATTAGAATTAATGGTAAGCGTAACAAGAATTATATCTCTGCACAAGGTTGCGAATTTTATAATTAAAAATTTTGAGGATGGAAAATAGACTATTTAAAATTTAGTTTTTAATCAAAAATCGGAATTAGGAGAAAATTATTTTTTAAACTTAAAACTGGAGTAAATAATAAAAAAATTCTGTTTTAAATTAAAAGCTGAAATGAAAAGGGATAAAAAGAAGAGATTTACATATTTGTAACGAAAGCCTTTAATTAAAAGTAATTAAATGTAAGCAAGGCAAAGACTGCTAAATTATACAAAAATTATGGAACACGAAGTATGAAATCGTGATAATATTTTTATAGTAAGATAATTAGTTTTTTTAATATTTAATTAAAAGTTTGGCATTAACATTTTTTTATTTTTCAATCCGGTATTTAAAAATAAAATTTTGAATCCAAATTTTGGTATTAAATTTTTTTATTTTATAATCCGGTATTTGGAACTAGAAATCTGAAAATAATTTTTAATTAAATGTCGGGATTACAAAATAAAAAATTCAAGTGTTAGTTCAATTGCTTTTTAATGCATTTTTCAACCCTGCTTCTATATTTTTCTCATAAACTTTATTACAATCTCATCTTACCGTTTCATATAAATAATAGGTAAAACTGGATGATTCTGGTGTAAATTTCTTCTGAATGAGAAGATTTTCAGTTAGATGTGAAGAATATGTTTAATTTTGGGAAGAACGTTTTTTGCAACCTTCTGAGTTAAGATTATATATAAAATAAAAGTAAGTTAATCTAGAAGACATCTAAAATGAGCTTATGCACCAGAAGGCTACCTAATAAGGTAAAATGGTCTTCAATGAAGATCTATAGGCCGATTTTGATAGGTATTTTTGTATGACAGCTATATCCTATAGTGGTCCAATATCAGCTTGTCGGCTTAATTTCAAAACGATATCTTAAAAAATGAAGGACTAGTTTGCATATATACAGACAAACAGATGGATGTACATACAGGTGGACATGGTTAAATCGACTCAGCTCGTCAGGATAATTATTTACCATACATATACTTGTAGTAAATACTTTATAGGGTCTATGACATTATTATTTTCTCTCATCACATTAATGGTTAGCTTCATCTCGCTCTCTCTCGCACCTCCATTCATTACTGATTGTTACGATGACGATGATAACGTCGTACATTATGGAACCTTTGGACGGCGTTCAGACGAGTACTCTTTTGGCGCTCATTATCGGCAACTTTTTTGTTGGTGTCGCGTTTACAATAGGGACGTTCAGACAAGTGAATATTGATTTGAAATCGAGCGCTATTGCAACCATGAAAGGAATTTCAAAATGTCGAATTGCGTAGCAGCGAGCTGTTACGAATATAAACCCGAGCACGAGTGGCACGGTCCCGTTTTTGTCGTCCCCTCGCTTTAAAATACCGGCTTTAGTGACAAAAAGGGGTGCGCGTGTGAACCGGCACCAACATATAACTGTCGTCAAATAGTGTTGTCTTAGATTTATTATATAACATAAAAACGTCACCATGAAGTATTAACTCCAAACTTTGTAATGTGCGGATTAACTCGCGTTGACTGAATCGTCATAAATTCTGCTGTTCTCACAGTATTTGTATATATGAATATCATACTCGCATATTTCGATATAAACTAGTAGCGGTAGTATAAAAGAGAAATCTGGACGAAACAAAGAAGTGACGACCGGCATAGAGGATATTGCTAAGGTAAACTTGCAGAAAATCGGAACTTCCTAAAATTTAACACGAAAGTAAAATATGCTCAAATATGAAATTTTCAACTAAGCAGGAGCAAATTTTATAGATCAAGAAGAGAGACAGCTGAATTTTTTTTACGGTGTCTCCTTTGCATTTCCTGACTGTTTACTTATTTTTATATCGCTTTTTCTTCACACTTCCCTTTTTATTTCCTCTCGGATATTTTCTTTTTCATTTCTTTCGCGTTAAAAATTTAATATTTTGTGTTTGACCGATAGAAGTGACAATATCTCGTACAATCAACTTGAAAACAAAATACATTTAAAGCTACGGGGAGTATATATATCGACATTTTTTGAACGACTGTACTTTCCGGACGCTTTAATACCAAACTAGTTTCTAAATATATTAAAATAAAAGTTTTAAATTCTTTGAGAAAAAGGAGTTATAATGTAATGATGTAATCTAACCAAAATTTTGGAAAGATACAAATAAATCTTCCATATATACTTTGGGTTTAAATATAGATGTATTATATATATTTATAAAATAATATATTTATTATAACAGATTTTCTTGTAGGACTATTTTACATTAACATTTTACACATTTTGAGCCTCTTGATTGCCATTTTGATGCAACCAATTATTGAAAATGGAAATTAAATTACTCCTCGGCGCAGGATGAGCAGCAGCAGCCGTCCGAGGCTGACTGTTCAAAACACCCAAGGGCGTACGACGAGGAGCAGAAATCAGTTGTATATCATTTACGTCAGCGGACGATAGAGAGGGGCTGACTGTAGTGGTGGTGGGTGGTGGTATTGTTGGTGGTGGACCATTTTCTAAACAATAATTAAGCGCGGTGTAGATTTGTCCAGTGCGCTCCACATACTGACGTTCACTCGCGTTTGAGCAACGATAGGACTCGACGTCAACAAAATTGATTTGCTGCCGTAAATCTGCTGCCACATCGGAAGCATTATTAGAGACGACGTAAATGGTGGACACTGTGTTTGAAGACTGCAATAAATTATATATACAAGTAGAAAATATTAATGATTATGTTTTTTATTATATAATTATAAAAAATCTTGCTTTCCACTCACCAAATATCCGAAACAGTCGAGTGCCGACAATGAATTATTGATCACATTACACGATTGCACATAACCACAAACACCAGCTGCTAAATTAGAGATGCCACTTTGGAGTGTACTCGCCTGTGCCAAAATATTATCACGACCATCTTCTGCCGCTTGCACGCATCTCTCATATTCTATCGCCCACTGGTTGGTTGCTTCGTTCAGTAGCGGTACATAAAGGGTGAAACATTGCATTGATGTCGGTGTTGTGGCGCGTCCTTGTTGGGCCAGCAGAAAGTTGCCCAAAGCGATATCAGCACGAGCTGAAATGCGGCTGGGGACCGTACACTATAAAAGTATTATAAAGAATTGTAAAAAAAATATTTTTAAACCAAAATAAGAAATTAACAAACATTAAAAAAAAAATTTCAAATATTAAAAAATAAATGTAACAAAAATTTTAAAAGTTATTTAAAAAAAATTAAGAAAAATTTAATAAAACAAAGCAAGAAAAAATTTCTTGAAGATATCTCGTCAAATTCTGTTCTAACAAATGAGCAGGTTCTTAGTGAGGAAAGAACAGGTGCACAATTTCAAATCGATAGCTTAAAAACTGAGAGACTAAATCGTATATATACAGACAGACAGACGGACATGACTAAATCAACTCAGCTCATCATTTTGATGATTTAGGTATATATTTTATAGACTCTCCGATGTTTCCTTCTGGGTGTTACAAACTTCGTGGCAAACTTAATGTACCCTGTGCAGGGTATAAAAATACAAAGAAATTAATAAAAAAAATTATATAAAACTAAAATTTTAAAAAAAAAATTTAAAAAATTAAAAAATAAATTTAAAAAATTAAAAAATAAATTTAAAAAATTTAACACAATTTTAAAATATTGAAAACAAAAATATCATAAAAATTTAAAAGTTATAAAAAATATTAATAAAAATTAATAGTATTACAAAGTTTGAAAACAATTGCAAATATTTAAATATAAGTATTTAAATAAATTTTTTTTTTTTACAAAAATTATCTTTTTAACACAAAGAAAAAAATCACTTACCTCCGCCACCAGGATGGTGCTGAGTACACACAATACGATTTTGAACATATTTCTGTTCTATTTTATTTTATTCCACTATTCTTAAAATCCTTTCAGGCCACTCGATTAACTTTGCTTTTGCTGTACCGTGCGCTATTGTGCGTTTAACTGAATTCGGAAAGTGTCACAACTACTTTATATTAATATTTGCGAGAAATGCTTAGTAGGCCTCTTAAGAGTTCCTTATCTTGAAAGTGGAGTGCGGTGGCATCTGATAATTTCTAACATATGTAAGGCATGTACGTTGGGTATTCTGATTCCTTCGTATGCACGTTTCAATTAGCATTTGATAAACTAGCGCACATACACTCACACCTACAACTGTTGGATGCTCACCGTTATGAGTGTTTATTGCGTATTTGCTTACCTTTTGATTTGCGTATTTCGAGTAGCTCTCCTCATATATTCCGCATACTTTGTGATCACATTTATATCGTCGAATATATATATATAAACATTTTGTTGAACATAAAAATAATAATCGTATATTCACTCGTATATATTTATATCTTTTTATAATTTCCTCCATTGATTAAAAAAAATTTTCCCTTCTAAGAAGTTGTATCTCAAGCGACTCTCTAATGTAAACATTGCGGTTTTGCACGCATGTGTATGTGGGTGATGTACCTTGTTGGAAAGCTCAAAACCTTTTTACCATTATTAGTAAAAATAATTAACTTATTTTTAAATTATTTAAAATAATCGCTGTTAAAATATTCCTAGGTAATGAAAATTGTAATACCTTTAAATTTTATTAGACCGGGGTATATAATTTTTGAAACCAAAAAAAAAAATTATAATTGGATGAAGTCGGAAAGAGGAACGGGAGGGACGTGGTTGAATTTTAAAGAGTTAAAAACCGTTCAGTTTGATTTCGAGGAGCTTTTTGCGAGCTTAAATATATATCTATGAAATTCAGCAAAAACTTCATGAACTTTTACTCAACCAGTTTAGAAAATGTGAGTACGAATTCTTTAAAAGTGCAAAAAATTATCGACTCAAAATAGCTCAGTAGCACATACGAGTAAATATAAATATATAATTTGTACTTAAACAGTTAAATAGAAAAGAGCTTAAAAGTTCATATAACAATTTAAAATGCCGAAATAATTATTAACTCAAAAAAGCTTCGAATAATTTTAGCAACCATCAGATTGCATACGTATTTTAGAACGAGCTTTTTGAGAGCTTACATATAAATATATCAAGTAAATTCAAAAATATTAAGAAATTTATACTTAAGCAGTTTAGGAAAAGCTTTAAAGCTCAAATAATAATTTGCAATCTTAATAATTTGGTGCTTATATCTTCTAGGAACAACTGAAATAAATAAAACATTCGCTCCAAAGAGTTTTTATTCAACGATAAAGCTTCAAGGGTACTGAAGTTGCTTTTTTAATAAAATTAAACAATTTCGAATTGTTGCAAATTGATGTAAACAAAAGCCTTTGCTTTGTTTGTGCACTCAATATTTCTTAGAAGGAGTCCATATAAAAAACACGTATTAAGAGAGTTTATGGCTTAGTACTTTTATTGTATTTGAGTTAGATTTTGGCATTCTTAACTAAAAATTTTGTTTTGTTTTGGATTTGTAGGCCAAAGAGCTTGCGTTCTTACAATTTCGCTTTATTAACCCTTAGATGACAATGTCGAACATAAATACGAATCACAATTAAATTTTTCAAAAGTTATTGATTTGATGTTTAGAATTTTTTTGTGTGGCAAATTTTTTCTTCTTATTGTTACGTTAAATCTCAAACTGTAAATTGTAATCATAAAGAAAAAAAAGCGTATGAAAAGCCCCAAGGCATAAGAAACACCGAAAGATTTTAAAGAGCGTTTTCTCCCGAAGGGTCTTTAACAATTATAAGTGTCGCATTACACTATACATTATAAAAATACGCACAAGGCATTAGCTACTTAAATTACCAGGAACTACTTATGTTATGTGAATATAAACAAATGTGTACTAAATTAGTTTAGATAAGTGCCATACATTTCTATTAAGTTCAAATTTACTTGTCATTGCCTAAGTGCTTGATGATTTTATCGTTGAAAACCACTTCATTTCTCATCTATATTTGTACCTGCTGATTTTTTTTGCTGCCATTTAGGTTGGGGATTTTCCAACTTTTGTCCGAATAAGTGACTCAAGCGAAGTAAGTGACTCAAGCGACTGTTAATAGAAGTTAAATTTTATGTGATTATTTCGTCACTTTTAGAAATTTTTTAGCAATACTCTTTTGTGGTTATCAGCGTATAATTAAAGAAAGTGATTTCATTGGCGGCGTGCAGAGTTATCAGAAGTATAATTTGGTTTCTGTCAGCAGCTTAGAATAGTTGCCTCGCATTCAGTTCCATTAGCTTAGTTGCCACTTACATATTTAGTTTCGTTTGGTTTGATTGAACTTGATTTTCAGTGGAAATCCAGTGCTTATACCCTAAGCACAGTATATGAAGTTTGCCCCAAAGTTTGTAAAACTGTGAACGTAACATCGGAGATCTTATAAAAAATATGTATAAATATTCAGCGTGACAAGCTGAGGGGATTTAACCATGTCAGTCTGTCTATCTGTATATATGGGAACTAGTCCTTCAGTTTTATAAATCATATGATTTCTTATATTTTGTTTTATAGTTTGAAAATATAATATAGAAGATCATATTTTATATGGTTTAACTTTGTCTTCTTTCAGCGTCTATCATGTTTCACCGTGCTACAAAAACAAACCGTAATAACTTTTTTTCTGTGTGAGTGTTTGATTTACTTTTTTTTTTTATTTGGCAGGTTATTATTTAAATTTTTTAAAAGTGAATACTTAAGATACCAAAAAGAGGGTTTGAATAGTGCAGCGGTACCATGCTTTACAGCCCCTCATTTCCGTCCAAATCAAGGGAGTTCAGACGGGATTTTGGTGGCATTCCTTTCAGTAGATGTACCATTATGAGGTTTGTACACATGTTTGCCGAATTTTGAAGTATCGCAAGAAGACTGTATCATCGATATCTTTATATTCGTGTTTAAGAAACAATCGCGGCTGTTGCACCGTCAATTCAGGCAAATCCAAGAGTTTCGACTCGCACACATGCGTAACTTGAAGTTAGCAGACGGTCATTACAATGGATAATTCAAGATGACGTAAACCTGTTTCCGTACAAAGTTCAAATAACAAGCTAAACCCACTAAATTTGCCTATTTACCTGGAATTTTACAATGTAAACAATCAAAATTGCCGTATATGGAGTGAATCAAATCCAGAAATAATCTGCGAGACGGCACTTTACCCAGAAAAAGTCACTGTGTGGTGCGCAGTTTCATCAAGGTGTATTTTCGGAGCATACTTTTTTGAAGAAAACGGTGTAACAGTAACTGTCAATGGACATCGTTATTGAAAAATGTTGAATATGTTTTTTTACCCAGAACTGCGTCGAAGCAAGGTGAAGCAACTGTACACATAGCCAGAACGGTTACTGCGGAACTCCAATGAAAATTTGAAAACAAATTAACTTTACATTGCGCTGGCACCTAAGGTATCTGACCTGACTGTACCAGACTTTTTTATGGGATTATGCCAAGCCAGAGGTGTACAAAATAAAATCCAGCAATCTGACTGAATTTAAGCAGTCCATTAAATCGATAATTCGGGCAATCCCGACTTCAACCCTTCAGGCCGCAATAAATAATTTTCTTAATAGGTGTCGCATATGCGTGGCTGAGCATGGACGTCATTTACGGTCCATAATTTTAAAAATAATTAATTAATATAATTATGTAAAAAACTATATAATAAAAGCAAAATAAATGTAATGCGTTGATTAAAAAAGGTTATTACGATTTGTTTTTGTAGCACGATTCATGAGCCACCCTGTACTAATACACGATTAAAGGCGGTAAAATGTAGGAAATATATATTTGATGGTCTGATTAAAGACATGTGACACTTTACTTTTATTTTAGCAAATTTCAGCAAATTATATAAAGAATTACAATTTTGTATATGACATCATGTGATATGGTAAATCATTTGATGTATTTTTAACGAAGTGATACTTTTCTACATAAATGTTGCGATATGTGGTGTACCATACTTAAATATATCACTTGATTTCATTTCATATGACGTGATATAATATCACATTTAAAGGTCTATTACACAAATAAAAGTCTTATATAACTGTAAGCGCTAAGGTCGCAAGTGGTCGAAACTCCACCAATAGAAAAACAATTTTATTGAAGAATTTGAACAAAATGTGAACTGAATTATTATCAACATTATCAAAAGCTTCGATTAAATTTAAATTTTTAGTATTAATTACATTTTGTGCTCTACGCAATTGCAAATTTTCTCTATTTCTTTGTCACTGTACTCTCCCTGAAAGTGATTTATGGTAAGTCCTGAAATCGACGACACTATACTTCCAAAAAAAAAATTTAAATAATTGAATGAATGCCTGCTTAGCAATAAATATCGCCTACCAAACAAGGAAGTAATGGGAGATCGTCAAAACACACGGAAAAATTATCTCTCGAAGTGAAGTGCTGTTAATTAAACCAACTAATTAAAGTTGGAAAAAAATGGCAAAAAATTTCACTATCAAAAAATGCACTTGAAATTTAGAAAAAAATCCCTTTCTATTTCGTTGTTGTTGACATTGTCGATTCAAGCAACTACGTTAAATTGACCTTGAAATTTTTTTTTTTTTAAAGTAACTATCACATAATGCTCTTGAAATTAATCTAAAAATTTCTAACTCACCAAAATAAAACGTATGCTATCAAAATTTATTTCCACTTCAATGTGTTTTTTTTTTATAAACAATACTTGAAATTAAATTTGCGTTAAAAACGTAAGTGTAATTGTGCAACAGCAATGTCCAAACACAATAGAAAGTGGAAAAAAATCGCAACCACAAATCCACCGTTAACGATATACAATTATCCGATATAAGTATTTGCAACTTATATAGGGTGATCCATTTTGAGGTTTCCACAGAAAAGTTTTATTTAATCGGGAGTGTTGATTATCATTCGAAAGAACAGCCTTTGGCATTTATTTTTTGAATATTATTTTCGATGACTCGGTTAAGGCTTGAATCGAAGCGAGATTGTCCGCATAGAATTTAGACTTTACACATCTCCACAGAAAAAAGTTAAACGGCATACGATCTCGATGGCCAATCGACCGGCTTAAAACGTGAAATTATCTACTCACCGAGGTGTTCTCTCAATAAATCCATTGATTTGCGATGGTTGGGAGGTGGCGCCATCTCGTCGAAAGCAGATGTCGCCGAGATCACGTGCTTAAATTTCAAATATGAACCTATTATTCCACTGGCCCACAAACCACACCAAATCTTTTTTTTTTGTGGATTTTGTTTTCCGCTGAACAAAATTGGACACAAAAACGTTGGATATTCTTGGAGGTTTTCGGAATCCCATAGAGCGAAGCGCTGTCGCTTGGGAAGGTCGAGCTGCTTCAGTTCTTACCCAAGCTAATATTTGTCCACTTTTAATTTAAGATCGTTCCATATGTGCCACCGCGCTTGTAGTTGTTATAGTCGCTAAAAATAGGATATACCATATATGTATGAACTGATGTGATGTCATGAAATGATTTTAAAGTGATGCTTACAGTCGCGGCAAAGGTTAATTTTCCAACGAGACTTAAGAAATTAATAAATAACTTCTCGTTAGCGATTAAATCTTCCACATATGTATCGAAATGGATTATCTGCATCATGAAGATCATAAATTCATGACTCATGTATATTATATAAAAAGTAGGGCCGGTCTAGCTAAAGGATTAGTTTTGTTTTGTTTTTGCTTAGGCCGCAAGGAGTGTTGAAAATGCCTTCCCACCATATAGAGATCGTCATCCTACGTGAGTGGTGTACCCACTTGAATACTCCCCTTTTCTATCATGGATTTTTCCTTTGCTCCGGGACAGCTTTTGCATTACTTAAGTCCAGGGACGCCTACAATTTTGTAGCCAGCATCAGGCTGACTTTCTTTTATTCAGTGGAATTCATCCGGGGGTCCGCGTCTATGTCGATTTTGTTATTGCGTAGTACATGTTCTACATATGCAGCAATTTGCTGCCAGTTTTCGCCGCTAGTTATAGCTATAGCTATAGATAACAAATAAGCGAAACAAAGAAATTTTCTTTCATTCTTAATTTTACGGCTTTTCATTTGTAAGTGACTGTTGCAGTGCCTAAAAGTATACCACTAATAAAATATTGATTATGTTTAATATATGAGTGGTGTTATGTGTGCGTGCGCCTATGTACTAGTATATGAACAACAAAATTGGAACTTTTATTGTTTTTTATTATTAATTTCCCATCTGCAGTACTTTTAATATTTTTTAGATTAAAACTTGTGTACTGGCTTAATTAGCAGTAACGGTGCTAGCGGCTCACAAGCCATTGACAAAACAAGCATTCAATTCTTTATAGGTCTCAGAGGTCTGCGCAGCATATGCAAGTTGAGCGTTATTGGTGCAGATTTCCTCAGTATCCGTAATTAGTTGCAATCCACCTTTAAGAGAAATGGCTGCATTGGCAGCATCTTTTGACAGATTGTAGATCTCATTGACATCAGTAGAAGCCTAATCAAAAGGAGAGTATTTTAAGCAGTACAAAAACGAATTATAATTTTCCAAAAGTCTTACAGCTGTGGCATAACAGTCGAAGAAGTTCAAATTGTCGCTGTCACTGTTGCAGGAAGTGAAAGCACTGCAAATAGCAGAGGTCTCATTAACGAAAGTTGCACGATTCTGTGCAGCTGAGGTAGAGAGATTCGCTTCAGCTTGTGTAGCCACGGTTACACACTGTTCATATTGCACCGAGAAGTTGGTTGAAATTTGATTTAAGATCGGAATAAAATGGTTGAAACATTCGATAGTGATTTCAGGCTCAGCCGAGCCACTCAACATATTGGATTCGGCGAGCATGTTTAGTATATTATTATCAGCCTTAGCTTTGGCAACGTAGGTAAAGGGCACAGCCTGTGGAGTTAGAATTTCATTTATTTTAAGAAGTGAGAAAGTAATTCTGCTTATATTTTTACTTACCAATGTGGTACTTATGAGGGCCAACGAGAAAATTGCTAATGCTATAGTTTGCATATGTTTGCCTTCTTTACTTTCCATTTACTTGTAAAATAATGAGTTTTCGAAGTTTTAATGCTCTCTTTTATACCAATCGTCTTCACAATCGCATTCTACATATTATTGTTTTGTCTATGTGTATCTAATTGCATTATGCTTTTCAGATAATTTTGATTGAGTGTTGTTTGGCTTCCCTTATCAGTTAATGCTGCTATTAAAGCGTGACGTTCTTAAAGACTTCCCCCCCATGCTTAGCCAGAAAGCCAGACATGTATGATTCACTTTTGCTTATTAGAAGCTTACACCTTTAATACGTCTAATGAGTTACATATATGATATTTAATATATATAACATAATTTTATCATCTGATCAAAATTAACTGGGATTGAAATCGTTAGGCCTGTGGATTTCCAAGTCTTAACGTTGAGTAACAGATGTTGAGCAAGTGGGATATAAATTCTCAAGAAAATAAGAAAAAACGTGAACTTCGGCTGCAACGAAGCCATAGTACTAATTATCAGTTTTATAATATTTTTAAGAAATAAGAACGGATTAATAGCTATCAATGAGGAATTCGTCTAGTCGTTCTGAACTTTGGAATATTCTTATATAATATATAAACTTACCATATTAATTACAAATTCAAGCTGCCGTAGTATTACACCAAGGTTTCGTGCCTTAAATTATTAGAAGATACTGGTTAATCTTCTATTGTGAGTAGTTCCAAGTTCCAAATATTATTTATTTAAAAAATTACATCATTATTTAAGGGGTGACTTGAGTTTTGTCGAGCAAAAAACGTTCTATTTTCAATAATTTTTTTTTTTTTATATAAAAAATTAAATATTTTATACAAACTTATTATTATTAGATATATACTTGATAAAGATTTGGTGAAATTCTCAAAAGAAAATATTCAAAACTCAGTCATTACGACGTCATTTCCAGCAGACCCTCGGAAAAGCGGTGCTTCCGCGTTGACAGCAGAATTTCTAACAGGATCATCAAAAGTAAAAAGAAACAAGTAAGGAAGGGCTAAGTTCGGATGTAACCGAACATTTTATACTCTCGCAAAGTCAAATGGTATACTCGTTTGAGATTTCTTTGTGGATTGGCTGATATTTTCGGTAGAAGGTCAACTATAGGAACTGGGGTCCACATATTTAGTACTTAGGGGCTTGAACAGTTTTGGGTCGATTTAGACAATTTTTGGTCACAAGGTGGCATACTTTAAACGTATTATTCACGCAAAGTTTTACCCCCATATAATCATTATTGCTTGATATGATGGATTTGAAAATGGTGTTATATGAGAAAAAGGCGCGGTTGTAGTCCGATTTCGCCCATTTTCGCACTATAACATAGAAATATGAAAAGAACGTTATGCACCGAATTTGGTTGAAATCGGTTAAGCAGATCCCAAGATATGGGTTTTCACCTAAAAGTGGGCTGTGCCACGCCCACTGTCTAATTTTGAACGCGGTTCCTATCAAGTTATCTCAAACCATCCCAGAGATAAAATGTAATGTCTCTGGCGTGTTTATTGCTGGATTTATCGCGCTTTTAGTAGTTTTTAACAGTACCGTTATATGGGGAGTGGGCGGAGTTGCCACCCGATTTCAACTATTTTCACACCGTCAATAGAAGTGCTAAAAACATTTGCTTCTAGTTGTTATTATAGCATTAGCGGTTTAGGAGATATGCACATTAAACCTATTAGAGGCGGGACCACGTCCACTTTTTAAAAAAAAGTTTTAACTGCAGATGCCCCTCCCTAACGTGATCCTGTGTACCAATTAGCAGTCTTGTATCTTATTGCGGAGCTTAGTTATGGCAAGTTATTTGTTTTTGATTAATGGCGTTTTGTGGGCGTGGAAGTGGTCCGATTACGCCCATCTGCAATACCAACCGTCTCACGGTACCGAGAAACATGTCTACCAAGTTTCATAAAGATATCTCAATTTTTACTCAAGTTAGAGCTTGCACGGACGGACGGACGGACGGACAGACAGTCACCCGGATTTCAACTCGTCTCTTCATCCTGATCATTTAGGTGATACAAACAACCGTTAGGTGAACAAAACTATTATACTGTGTAGCAACAGGTTGCGAGAGTATAAAAATACGTGTTTGAATTAAGACCATTAACTAGGTATTGGAACGAGCAAAAATGAAAAGAGGGAAAATTGTATTTTTGGTAGACGATTTTACAAACACGTGCAAATTTTGGTGAAAATTTCTCGACGTTTTTTGTTTCTTAAATAGTTGTAATTGAACAAAAAAATTTCTCCGCGGCAAGACTTGCAAATTATATCTCAAAGACCTATGTTAAATTTCATTAAGATCAGTTGAGTAGCTTTTGAGAAGTCTTAATAACCGATTTTGAGAAAAACGCGTTTAAATTTTTAAGTGACTGTATAGCTGACCTCGAGCTCGCAGCTTTTCAAGCTGTATCTCCAAAACTATTACTGGTATCAACTTGAGAATACAGAACTATATTCTAGAGATGTTATAGAATTACAAGAGACTATAATTGATTTCTTTTCGAAGCCGTGAAACCAATGTAATCTCTAAAAATAAAACACGGTTAGGTGTATGTAAATAGAACTAATGTGTTAGTCAAACTTCACCTTTTAGCAAATTTTTAAAAAAAAACTTATTTAAATGTGATCATTTTGGTCTCACCCTTGGTCTTCATTGCCGCCGCAGTAGATAGTTCAAATATAAGACAAATTGCGTTTTTCCATAAAGAAATATAGAAAATTTTAATACCCCAGGTTATACCGGTCACTGGGATCCTCAGTTTGCTCAACGCATCCAATTTGTTGGAAGTCTTTGCTGATCTTGAGCTTGCTATCGAATGTGCATATCGTGCAAATTTCTTGAATGAGACCTCCATCTAATTGCAGTGCTTTCACTTCCTGCAACAGCGTCAATTTGGACTTTTTCAAGTGTTGTTAGTATCCAATTCCTACAAGTATTACTAAATAGTATACTATATGCATTGGCCTTCCAGCTGTAATATGTATGTTAGCCGACATATGGTGAGGAGATATGTCGAATTATTGTACCTTCCTGTTCTTTCATAGAGAGAATTTTTTCCAAACAAAATGTGCTAGTTTTAGTGTTACAGAATTTTTTCATTCTCAAAACTGAATTCATTTAATTCATATTCAAAGTGGAATTGAATAAAAACAAATTTTGGATAGCAATAAGTACTGAACAGTTTCTTATATAGACTTCATGTGCTAGCTGAGGCTTTAATAGTACTAGCGATTGGCAATCCATTAGCGAAGCAGGCATATAATTCCTTATAAGTTTTCGAGGTCTGTGTTGAGTATGCCTGTTGGGCCTCATTTTTGCAGATTTGTTCAGTATACTTGATTTGCTGCAGACCACCCTTCAATGATATAGCTGCATTTAAAGCGCTGCCCGACAGATTATAGCTTTCGCTGATATCAGCAGATAACTAGTCGCAAAAAGGATATTCTAGTTAGAATAAAAATGGCTAGTATTGTTCAAAAATACTTACAGCTATGGCATAGCAATTGAGAAAGTCTAAATTATTGTTCTCACTGTTACACGAAGTGAAAGCACTGCAAATGTTGGTCGTCTCATTTACGAAATTTGCACGATTCTGCGCTGCTGAAGCAGAGAGCTTGGTTATTGCTTGTGAGGCCACAGTAACACATAGCTCATATTGCACCGAAAAGTTCAGCGTAATTTGATTTAAGAGTGGCATGTAGTAAGTGAAACATTGCGATGTGATTTCGGGGTCAGCAGAACCCCATGAAATCGTATTTGGACCCAGTAAATAGATTACGTCTTCATTTGCCTCGGCCTGAGCGACAGCAAACGGTGGTACAGCCTGAAATGTTATATAATATGTTATTGTTTGCATATATGCTTAAAAACTTTTGTTTTTACCGTTGTTGTGCCAATGAGTGCCAAAATCAAAATTGTGAAAATCATCGTTTGCATAATGTCAAGTCGTTTACTTCGCGAGTTCTTTCGGTCAAATGAGCAGCCGCAATTTCAAATCAGTTTGCCATAACAATTATCTTCATAGCTATTGTTAAAGGTTTATAGATACCAACAAATTTGGCAATTTTGTTATATGTTCATATTTACACATATGTATATGTAGATATATACATTTGATTGAGTATCCTTAGCTTAACTTTTATCGATTAACGCAAGACAGTTATGACGCTTCAAAGCTGAGAGGCCTGTCGGAAATTACACAGAGTAGCGAATGCGTGAGTCACTTATAATTATAATAAGTTTAAATTAAATTTTCACTACATGGGGGCCGTGATTGGGGTTTAATCCAACAATAAGTATATGAGATTATAAAAAAGTGACCATTTGGTGATAAATTTAAATAATTTGACGATTCACCAAACAATGGGGGCAATGTTTGCTTGAGTTATAAGCTCGAACAAGCCGTCAACTATTCTGTAAACTTCGTATAGTGCGAGCCGAAAAAACAACTGCCATAAATTATATTGACGGATATAATCAAATTAGACATACAATTAATAACTATTATATCTAGAAATCTTATCTTTTAGCACATGCTAGGTTTCTGCCCTGCCATTTTTAAAAATTGGATTTAAGAGCATTTTTACTTTTGTTTTGACATTTGCATTTGAAACAAAGAGTAAGAATTTTTTAAAACTTTAAAGTTCCAAACAAAAATCTAAAGGGGACAGGAATGTGTCTTGAAATCGACAAGTATTTTCTAGGTCACCTACTAACTCATATTACTTTTATACTTTTGCAAAATACCTTCAGGTGTTGGCAAAACTTTATATAAAATAATATTGCAAAAGAATTCAACATTCATATTCGGTCGAAGTTTTATCCCGATACCTTTACTAGTGCTTGATTTTTATACTGGAAATTTAAAATTTTGTTATATGGGCTTTTGTCTGACTTCGATTTTCATTTTCACACTGTAATGTAGAAATGTCAGGCTAGTATTACCTACCGAAATTGGTTGATATTGGTTGAGCAGGTCCCGCGATATGGGTTTTCACCTATATGCGGGCGGTGCCACGCTCATCATCTTATTTTGACCTCAACTCCTAAAAAGTTCTCTTCAACCATTCAAGGTTTAAAGACTAATGTATCTGGCTTATTTATTTATTGATTTATCGCGCTTATAGTAGTTTTTAACATTTAGATTTTCGGCCCACAGGTACTTCTTGCTACTGCGAACCGCTGTGTCAAATTACAGTTCTGTATTTTAATATCTTTGGCACTCAATAAGTTTTCGTTCAATAGCGTTTTGTGGGCGTGGCAGTCCGTCTATGCCCATCTACAAACTCATCCTCATTTTCTTGCGAAGGAAGACGTGTACCAAGTTTCATTGCGATATCTAAATTTTTATTCAAGTTAGATTTATATATACCATATATAACTTCACGGTTAGGTGAAAAAAACTATTATACCCTGTAGCAACATGTTGCAAGAGTTTAATAACCAAGTATTTCTATACATTTATATTCTCTTACTATTCAGTTGTGTAAAATGAAGTTGTCACGTTAATTGCTATTAAATGTTAATTGAAGATTGACTAAGCGTTACTTTTCCAAAATATTGTTTATAGCTATAAATCTAATATTGTCAAGTGTGATATGTTCACGTTCACTTTCAGCTGTCTAATACATATTGAGTTTTGAGCTTGTCATATATTTTTATTTGCTAGTCCACTTAATACTTTTATCATGCACACTTACGTTTACTGTGTTTTATTGTATTTTCGTTTTACATATGTGTACATATGTTTGTAGTATATCAAAGACATTATATACAACAGTTCACATGCTACCAATTAGTTGAGATAAGGGCAATGAGAAGTCAAGATATCGTAATATATTTATATCAGAGCATGCAGACAATTATCTGTATAATTTGAGCATTTTATATATTTTTTAAAGTTTTAAAATAAATAAATTT
Organism: Bactrocera oleae; assembly: GCF_042242935.1. Lineage (NCBI taxonomy): Eukaryota > Metazoa > Arthropoda > Insecta > Diptera > Tephritidae > Bactrocera > Bactrocera oleae. The sequence continues at coordinate 66,028,392 of NC_091538.1, forward strand.
CTATTTATAGTTTTTAATGAAATTTTGAAGAAGTCGTATTAACCATTTTTTGTCGTAAGAAATTTATATTTAAAATTTTTATAATAAATTTTTAATAACTCTGTGATTTAGGTAGTCATTTTGTACTTCGTGTTAGACATATTCTTGAGTTTAGGCATTATTAGATGAGTGGCAACGATTGAGAATGTAGCACCTGCGATCCTTCGCATATTTCTTTTCTCTGTGGGCCAAGGCTACCAATTCCCAATATATCATATAATTTTAATTATTCCATTTAATTCATATCAAAGGGGTTTTAAAAACAAGTAAAAATAATTTTTTTTCGGAATATTTCTAGAAAGCTGTAACAGTCCAATTGGTACTTTAAAACCGCTGACTTGTGTAGATAACGTTATAAGCCTCATAGTAGTTATTATTATTCATGCATGCGGTATAAAGGATATGATAATATGCGCATAAAAGGTATTGACTGCGAGTTTAGGTATGGACTGTGTTGAGCTACGAGCTAACATGCCGAACTCAATGATCTTCCAAATACAAGTTCTTGATCTTTATCGGTAAAAAAAAAAATAAGAGTGTTCCTCTAACATTTGACCGAAATTGAGTTCACATCGAGAGGCTGTGTTACACTCTTTCTGTTGTCGCACACATGATCAGCATAGTGCGAGTGTGTCGGTGTACGTTATGGTTGTAGCCAGGATTTCAAATAATGCATTAATAAATAATTGAATTAGCATTTGAATTAAATTTTTTATTTACTTTGTAATTGTAAATATCGGATTAAAAAAATTAATCCTAAACACGGATAAAGCGAACGTTGATACGCTACATTAACAAAATACTAACTAAAATGTATTAAGGCCATAAGAGCCGTTGTGATCCTCTGCTATCTCTTTGATATAGACAAAAAAAATTATTACACCATTTTGACTTGCAACATTGCTCTATTTAATGGTGTTTCTAAATACATACGATCACAATAAAACATTTCGTCATTCCCATAATTTTATATATAAGAATTCGACTACAAATCAGATTCACAAAGGCTAATGATAAGATCATATAAAAAGTACCATACCACATAAATTTCTTTTCTCTACTCTTAAATGTCTTTATGTATAATTCTACACTTTGACATTCCGTCAGGGCATTTATGAAAAAAGTTAATATGTCATTCCTAAAAACCACGTGCATATTTGAGACTTTTACATAAACGTTTCGACCCCTTGGCTCATCGTTGCATGTGAGTAATTCCTAAAATAGATGTTGCCTTCAACACAATTGCTTTGCAACAACAATCGATAATGACCCATAAACTACTCAATCATAAATATTTGTGATTTGCAAAATCAGTTAATTACTTCAAGAGCACAGATTGTAGCTATAAAAGACAATTTTAATTTTTGGGCAGCTCATTAGTGTTATACTTTTCGAAAAGTACGAGCTAACGACCTAACAACATGCAAACTGTCGCTCTAACTTGCTTTTGCTTGGCGTTAATTGGCGCTGCTGCGGTAAGTGAAATATCAAGTTATTAAGTAAATAATTATTTATTCAATAATCTTCCTAACTTACTAGGCCACACCACTTGCACACGCCGTCAAGGCTAACGCTGACAATGGCATACTCCGCATGTTGGCTGAGGCGAATGCTATGAGCGGCGCTGCTGACCCCACAATCACCACCGAGTGTTTCAATTACTATATGCCAATCATAAATCAAATCTCCCTGAATTTCTCGGCGCAATATGAGCAATGCGTCACTGTGGCCACACAAGCAGCGACTAATCTCACCGCCACGGCTGCTGTGAACCGCGTTGCCTTTGTGAATCAGACCACCAATATTTGCAATGCATTCACTACCTGCAATAGCGACAATGATACTCTGGACTTCTTCAACTGCTACGTTACCACTGTAAGTGTTTTTGTGTAATTGTATGTGAATATATCTCTGTAAACTAATTATTCACCTATACAATTAGTCTTCAGCTGATATTATGGACATCTATACGATCTCGGACAGCGCTTCGACTGCTGCGCTTTCATTGAAGAGCGGGCTACAAACGATCAGTGATAAGGAGACTTCGTGCACCAGCGGCGTTCAGTACACTTACACTTCGCAAACTGCCGAAACTTATAAGGAGTTGTACGCATGTTTCATCAGTGGTTTACCAGGTTCCACTACTGCATCTACCTCCAGCACTATTCCCCCAGCTAGTTCTGCTGCCGATGATGGCACTGTTTCTGTCGCTAGCTCAGCCGCTCCTGTTGCCTCGTAGTTTCTTTGTGTAGATAAAAACAAGTTTGTGCGATGTTTTTTAAAATTTGCTCTCGCTTAAAACTTAAAAGAAGAGAGAGGAGTATTTTAAATAAAGCGACGATTTAAAGAAGTCAACAAAGTGCAAAAAAGGTCGATAATTGTATCATCACTACTGTATAAATATGAATCCACCGTTTTCATTTATCATAATGAACTGATGAAGAAGGTTAATTATAAATTTTATTTTCTAGAAGTTCTGGACTTTATGAGTGTTTTTTTTAAATGACAATAAGACGCTCAGAATTTCGCAATACTAAGAGAATACTGCTATGAGTCTAGCTAAATTTTTATCTGTTTCTGATTTTTTGTGAGAAACTAAGTACTATATACAAAGAGGTTATACTTGCTATAACCAATTCCCTACGACGACCTTAAAGCTTGTATATTTTAGTTGAGAATATTAGTATATACCATTTGATAAAATTTGACATGGACTGTAAAAAACAACACGTAAAATTGCCGTACTTTAGTACAAAGCTTATATATCGTAATGAAAAAAATGCTTTTGAACCAATACCAGTATGCCAGTGCTTAATTAAATTACTCCTCTGTTGTAAGCCTCAGCTGGTAAAGCTTTCAGTGCCTTCAGTATATCACTTTTAATGGGTTCAGTGCTGATAAATGCATGAATTTTCTGCCCACTTATCCGGTCGTTTACCAGTTGCTGCACTTAGACGTCTCTTATCGACCAACTAAAATTCTTTATTGACTGTTTGACTCAGATGCGACATTTACACGACGACGTTTTTGCATAAGATTCAAGTTGATTGGCACGTTTTATTCCCAAAATATTAACCGCAATGTATTGAGTGGATTTGTAAGAAATCTTGAGATCCTCTGCTATCTCTCTGATGCCAGCGCGACGATTTGGCGCACTGTTTCTTTATCTTGTTAACTTAACCAATTTAACTAACTAAACTCGGTCTTTGTGACTTGATTTGCTGTTGTCTAAAAAAAAAACCGGTCAAGAGAATGGAAACAAAGATGACATACTGCCTTTAGTTACCGATTTAGTCTAAAAAAAAACTACCCCTCTCAGAAATCATTCGAACAAAACTATAGCAAGTTTGTTAAACCACCTTCTGAACAAAGTTCCATCATATTCACATCATTGAACTCAAATTAGGAGCATGAGAATTGATGTGCAAATGAAGCATGGAAATTTGATATCACCGCATAGTTCCTCTTATGTTTGTCAAGAAATCAAAACGTCTTGCTTGTGTAATAGATTGCCCAGAGCACATATATATCGGTATATACTTCAATCAATCGACTCGGCTGCGGCGGTCTTTGCTCCCCAGATTATATGAATGAAAAACTTTGCTGTCAGTTTTTATACTCTAAACAGAAGGAAACGTCGGAGAGTATATATATATAATATATATAAATAATTAGCTTAAGAAGCTGAGTTGATTTAGCGATGTCCGTCCGTCTAACTATCAGTTTTGAGATATCGATCTAAAATTTCACGCACGTCCTGTGCATCTCAAGAAGCTACTCACTTGTCGGAACGGCCAAAATTCGACCACTAAAGCTTATAGCTTCCATACAAACAGATGGATCAAACTCAAGTTGCTGCATTTTATTTGACGAGATATCTTTACGATGGTACGGAGTACTATTCAAGGTAGCGCTACATTTTACAAAAAAATAGTTAAGATCGGATGACTATAGCATATAGCTGCCTTACAAGCAGACATATCAAAGTTAAGATAAAGATCATATTATATCATTTTGTGCTATAAAGATGGACTTGGGAGGGTTATTTTAGTATTGGTGCAGCCGTTTTTTCTGGTCTCCTCTTCAAGCTTTTCTCTGCGCTTACAGAAGACATTTATATTATGCTTTGTCTTTCATTTTTTTTTGTATCTTCACTAGAGCACTTGCTTTTAAATTGTATTTAAGAAACCGTTATTGTACCTTATAATTAAATATGTTTATTTATATAACCGTATACACAACACGTTATCGCATTAGAGGTTCAACTCACGCTCTCTGAAGCACATTTTATCATCACTTCCTACATTTATCTCCAGAAATAGTACTGCAAAATTTTACCGTAATGTGTTTGCTTTTTTCAGTAGCGCGGTCTAAGTTATTGCTTACCTGCGTAAAATAACAAAAATAATGCGCGCGTATTTCATCAAGCAAATGTGGTGTGTGGGAAGTAAGCATTACGGATGCATCAAATACCAAGAATATTTTAGACGCTAAAGCGATTACATTAATTTTCTTCATTAAAATATCAGCGTTGCAAAAATGCTTTGGAGGCAAATGTAGTGCGATTACTTAAGCATATGTGTATATGTAATTGTTTGAGTTTGTGTGTGTGTTTCGAGCACTTAAGTTAAACTTAAGCTCACTTGTAGTTGCAGTTCCCTTTTGCTGCGCTCTCACACGATTTCCCTAAGAACTGTTTCTCGTTCGCAGCAACTTTGTTGCTGTTATTATTTTTTTCGTAACTTGCGGAACGCCACAATGTTAACGGTAGTGAGAAATATCAAAATTGACTTTGTGGTAAGGCCTTTTGTTTACTCATACACACACACACCCATTCACTACGACAGCTTACACGCATACACCCAGCTAAGGGTTCATAAGGATGTGGTGAAGTTATTATTGCGCGTCGCTTTTAAAATGCTTTTAAGGACTGAAAGAAAATTCCTTAAGTATAAACAAAGGAGCGCCGCAGCAGTATGTGGAAGAAAAATTTAGTGAATTTGCTTGAGTCTGGCTGTAATTTAATTTGGTTGCACTGTAATGGCGTAGTTGATTGTTAACTTATGAGATAAATGAAATTAGAATTTAATAATAATAACAACAACAATGTAGCACTTAGACTGCTTAGACTTAGACTAGTATGAGTCTTTTTTAACAGAACTAGTTAAATACCTTACAAGGCTAAAGGAAATTAAATCACCGTTATTTTTTACGCAAATTATATTTCTGCACTTTATCAAGTTAATACTCTCGAGATTAATAAATTTCTACTTATTCGGTTTTCTTTAGCCTTTAATGATACTCGCATTTGTGAGGCTGTGTTTCGCCCCTTACTAGGTGTAGTTTACATATCTCACAACATACTAAAGCTGTAACAATCAGACTTGCTGAAGAAAAATTGCTTTGAAACTTTCGTAGAAAGTATGAAAATGTGTGAAATCGTATGACAAACGCGCCTACTCTCCATATAATTGTTAAGTTGAAAACTACTAAAAAACGATAACTGCTAACGAAACACGTAAGAAGAAGAAGAAGGAATTTGTGTAAAGATTGAACAATGGGTGTGGCACCATCCACTTTTAGGTGAAAACATTTATCTAAATAACACCTCTACCGATTTCAATCATATTTGTTGCATCATATAATCACATCCGAAAATATTCGTAATCGAACTATAAGTTTTCAAGCTTCCAAATACCAAATATGTGCACCGCAGTGTCTTTAACTGACTTTTTCACGAAAATATCGGTTACTATGTGAGATACCGTAAGGAATTTCAAAGAGCATCTTTTCCCGATTATATGGTTACTTGTATTAAAAATTAAAAAAATCAGGTTAAAACTTCCCTTAGCTGCCATATACCTAATTTAATTTAATGCGTTTGACTTGATAAATCTGTTAGATATCTCAAAGAAATAAAGACGGTATCTTTTTCTGGTTATAATGTAACGAGATACAAAAAATCAATAAAATCGTGTCAATATTTCTCTTAGCCTTCATACAGCTGACCAAGACTCATACCGATTTTCCAGTCGACTCAAACCATTTATTGTGGTCAATATGAGTAATATTTAAATAATTTAAGTAGTTATGTTTTCATAAATATAATTTGGCTTGACGCTGAATATGAATGAAGTCGGTCTAGATCCTAATTCAAAAATTATATCCTTAATATAATGGCATCTACAATATGTCTACAGTTACTTTTCCTTCAAATATTCAGTAAGTTGAATTTAGTTCTTCTAGTTGAGTTTTTACCTCATACCTATATCTCAATTAAATTTAGTGAGAGCATTATTATTAGTTTCGAGCCATTTGGTGTTAAAAATTATGGATATCAGTAAGTAACTTCAAACAGCACTGATATCAACATTTGTGTTAGTTAAATCGGTTTTAACGTATATATCTCGGAATGAATATGCGTGATTATCTTACATACAGTACAAGTTACGAAAATTCCAAGATTATACTAATTCATTTCTATTTTCCTATTTCAATCACACATTCCGTGGTAAGGGTTTTCTTTGGCAGAAGACTCCATTCGGAGTCATCGCAGCCAGACTGACCAAAAAGTATTATTCAACAAGAAAAACGTCAACTGCGTCTACACCGAAGCCATAATACCTTACTCAGATGCATTTCATATATAGTAAACTCAACTCATATACATTAAAAATCATTAATTGCATTCAACATTAGTTCAATTCATCATCGATATGATATCTCATTTCTTTCAGCGAGAATGCATTCCTGTAGCTAATTGGAAATTGCAAAGCTTTCCGCTAACTAAGAAATTTTACTGTGTAGACGCAGGTCTCTAGGTGCACTCTAACTCTAGCTCTAGTCAATTCTTAAAACCTAGTGTGGAACGCATACACTTCGGTGCGCCGTTGAAGCAAATGTTTTGCACCGCACGATTGCCCACGCTGCAACGGTTGTTAAGTAGTCGCATGCAATGTGCTTTTGCGACCGCCACCAACCCTTGAAAAAACCACCCACACAATTTCGCTTGTAGCTGAAGCACCGACATTACTTTAAACAGCAGCAGCGGCAGCAGCGAGCCTCACACTTGAGTGCTGTGCATACGAAATCACTGCAGTAGAAAATTAGAAATTCACTCAAATGCTGTTTGCTGAACTGTTCCGGCTGCTGCTGCTGCTGTTGTTCTTGCTTTAGCTGCCGCCGCTTGTCTCTCGACTGCCTTTGTTGGCGCAATTCTTGTCCAGCCAGCGGCGACTTTTGTCTTTTAAGCCATTTTAAATGCACAAAAGTGTGGCGCACAGAAATCGCTCCGAGCCGCATTCGGACGTTTCTTTGGCAAAGTTTGCCGCAATTTTCTTATAATTTGATTTGCTTTCTCATACTCGAAGCAAGAATTTTTCGATTTCTTCCATTTCGCTTGCTTCCTTTTTCACTTTTCTGCTCTTTAGTAGATAGTTCACAATATGTGTATGTGGGCCTGTGTTTAGTGTGTGTAGTGGCGTGTGATTTCTGCAAATTTGTGCATTTTTTTGTTGTATTTTTTCTGCATTAATATGATCCTTCTCAATTTAAATATTTTTTGACAAAGTCGCATACTTCAGTTTTATCATTTCCCTATTTCGTTCGTTTCATTATCCACGCTTCTTTGGTTTCTTATTCTTATTTTCGTAATTTTCAATTTGTCAAATGTTTTTTTTTTTGTTTTCAGTGACCTTTACCGTGATGTGTGCAGTACGCTGCCTGCAAGTGCGTGTGGCATGCGGCATGCAGCGTTGCAGCCACTTGAGGCCACTGCGTCTGCATGCGCTGCTGAGCTTTTTTTTTTCTTTTTTTTACAGCTATTCACCTCAAAATTTTTGTATATTTAATTTTGTATGTTTAACGGTATTCGGCTTTTGTTTTATTTTGATTATATTTTTTCAGTGCTGGAAACCAACCAACCGCACATTTTTCTTTTCTTCATCACTGTGTCGGTCACTTGCTGTCTTCTGCATAATATTCCTTGATTGTATTTGTGCAAGTTAATACTTTCTCCGTTACCGATTTTTAAAAGAAGTCGCATGTCTACAGAAATCAAATATATATATATATACATAACAAACATACATACATATATATATATATATACATATATACTTGTATATATATCTATTTTTTCTGTTATATATTGCACATGTAAAATTGAAATCTCACTGGCCATTTCTTCAAGGCGCTGGTATTTTATGTGGCACAATATTCTATTTGCACTCACTCATTCATCGCTCTCTCCTTCAGCTTTATTTACTTACACAAATTTCTTTTGTTCTTACCCGACTCTGTCCGAATCTATGTGCTTGCCGCTTATTAAAAATGCCGCAAATTGTCTTGCGAAAATTTGTCAGCGGAAAATTGAAATCAGTTGAGTGCAAAAGTTGACGCTTATGCTTTGCTATGTAAACAACAGTTAATTTAGGTCAATTATGCAGTGTTATATAAGCTTAGCTGTGTTTCGAATATCTAAGTAATTGAAACAAGAAAAAACGTTAACTACGGTTGCACCGAAGCTAGTACACCCTTCCTATATTAATAAAGTCATACAAGAACTTAATTGAGATCGGTCAGTTTGTATGACAGCTATTTTCGTATCATACAATAGTCCGATCTTTAACAGTTCTTGAAATATTGCAGTGTTGCCTTGGGCAATAATTCATGCTGAATGTCGTGATGATATTTTGTCGCATAGAAAACTTTTTTCATACAAGGGCTTGAGTTTGATCGGTTAGTTTGTGTGGTAGCTATATGCTATAGTGGGCCAATATCGGCGGTTCAGTCAAATGAGTAGCTTCCTGTGGAGAAAAGGAGGCGTGCACAATTTAAAATAATATAATAACTCGAAAACTGAGGGACTAGTTCACGTATATATGGTTAGACGGACGTGGCTAAGTCGACTCAGCTCGTCATGCAGATCATTTATGTATAGACTTGTATTGTATATATATTTGTATATACAATATATTATAGGGTATCTTACGTTTTCTTTTGGGTATTACAAACATGGTGGAAAACATAATTATCACGTTCAGACAATAATTATACAAAGTTTGCATGTTTTCTCAAAATTATAAGTTAAAAGTTGACCAAAATATGATGTCATAATAGGTGATTGCGTAGCAGCTATAACATATATGCCATGTAATCAAATTTGACCCGGAGGGAACCTGGTCCATTTGAGCAGCGCCCTCGTGAACCGAATCGATAATTTTTTTTCCTAGAAAACAAAAACGCTGTATAAACTTTTTTTATGTTCGCGTAAAGTTTGATCTCCATATTGTCAATTATTGTGTGTTTGGGAGCTGTTTGTATACGGCATGATATTGCTCTGGCGATTTTTATCATGAAAAACATTGAACAAGAAGTTTGCTTGATAATTTTGTATTTCCAATGAAATCACAGCTGCGGAATCGTTGAAAATTTTGCTCAATTGTTTTAAAGAGTCTCTTTTAATACGTACAAAATTATTTGAGTGGCAAACAGCTCTCAGTGAAGGTCGTGAAGTTATCGAAAATTGGCTTAATATGAGTCGCCCATCCACCTCTGTTACTGACGACAACATCGAAAATGTTAAAGAAACATTGTCGTGTGTTCCAAATCGTCGTGTTGGTATGAGAGAGATAACAGAAGATTTTAACATCTCATATGGATCGACTCAACACATTTTAGTCGATTGTATGTTTCAAGGAAATTCACACCCTGTTTGCTCTGATAAATTTGGTCGCACTATAAATAAGATTAACTCCCATGTCATAGCCGTATACCAAAAGTTAACAATGTACGTGAAACATGCCTTTTCTCTTACACAATTTAATTTCGCTGTTTTCTAACCTAGTTTAATAAAAATTTCGTTCAATCTTTTTAAAGTAATAACAATTCAATTTCACAAACAGATAAATAATTTACTTTATTATTTTTATCCAATTAAAAATTTATTATTTTTATCCAATTTTATAGGAAGTAATTTAGTTGTTAATTTAGGAGTATTTTGTTTTATACTGAGAACACTTAACATAGAGTTTGATTATATGCTTTTCAGAAGCTTTCTTCTTTCGATAAACGATTGAATGATATTAAAAATATTGGACTGGGAAACTCAATACAATTATTTGTAAACGGTTTTAATTCAAATTATTATTTGTGGATAATCAAAGCTGCAAAAAATCAGAAATTTGTCTTCATAATGGCAATTCTGAATGTCAACAAGCTTCATAACTTATTGGAAATGTAACAACCATAATATAACCGTTGTTCTTACTTGTACTTTGTTGCTAACAAACTCGATGCTAGAAGGAGCTACAAAGTAACATGGGTTTAAGGACATTAGCTGGCTTTTATTTCAAGTCATTTAATGCTCACAATTTATGTGCGAATGTGTGAGTTATGACCCAGTGACCGGGTGCGGGTATGCTTCAATTTGTATCTATTGGCAAATAAATTTTTATAGAGGGGTACGAGTACACACACGTGCTACCACTCATTTAGCTGATGTACTATAGATATATATACATACATATGTACATATATGATATATATATATATATAGTATATGTGTATATCTTCAGTTGCGGAATAAATTTGTGGCGCATTGCTTGTCATTTGTAGTTTCAGCGCATTCATTTCCACATACGCACCATATTCGCTTATGTATTTTTATGGGCATAATCGAGGTAGCCTGTCGAGAGCCGTTTCTGATACGAGTATATTGCCAACCACCGAACGTGCTAATGTGTCATCTATTTGAATTATTGCCAAAATATGGCAACATGCAGACACGCCACAAACATGTTGCAAACACCTTCACCCATATATATATATATATATATACTATATAATGTTATAAGCTTTACTACTTTATGAACGACTATAGCACTTGATAAGCTGCTGTAAATAAATAACTTCATAAATTCGTATACACACACACACACACACATTTGTACATCTTCCTGCAACATATTTCGGTTACACTTTAACCAGTCGCCGTCACTTAATGAGCTATTGCTTTTTCTCAAAACGTTTACCAGCTATAGGCTGGCCTTCGCTTATTTTACTTGGCGAATTTCGCCATTTTATTTATTACACTTATTCCCGCTATTCCCTTTCGGTGGTAGTATTCCTCTTCAGTTGACTCATTGTTGTTTGTTACTTTTACTTCGCCCTCTTTCACCATTTGACGTCGCAAATAGCGGTTTTCTTTTCCATTCCGTTTGCCTTTTGCCATTTTATCATTGCTTTGCTCTGCCTCAGTGGTTTTAATTTGAATTTATGGCTTGATTTTTTCAATAATTTTTTGTTAGTCATCGCCATTTTTCTTTGGCAATTATTCCAATCGTCGCTTGGTGACACTTTATTTTTTATTCGCCAGCCAATTTAATTCAATTTAAGTTACTTGCGTAAATTGTTGTTACAAGTGAAGAAAAATTGCAGATATTTCTTCGCTAGCGCGTATGTTTATAGATATTGGATATATTGGATACATATATATTTATTGGAGTAAAGTTTAAGGAATAATAACTTGAATACACAACAATTGTCAGCATAGCAAACAAATATTTGTGTTTAATCTCAATTAAGCGTGGAAAACTAAACTAAAATCCATGTATACAAGGATTTTTTTCGCTTTGCCTGAGGGTCAAATTTGTAGTTTATAAGAAAAGAAAATTTTTGGAAAAAATTTTTTTTTTTTAACATCTAGAGGCGGCCTACTGTTAAAGTAAAGTTTAAACTTTTTATTTCGTAAAAAATATTTGATAAGTGTTCTAGAAGCTGTGGAGAGTCCCCTTTTAGGCCAATTAAATGTTATCAACTTAAAAAAAACATTTGTGGTCATTATTGGACTAAAAAAAGTCTTAAACGACAACATGCTTTCCTTAAGCGTTAAAATAAATTTTGAGTCGAGAACCGTCAAATTCGGTAATTTTTATATAAATGTGAAAAGCTTAAAACCAAAAAAAATTTTTTTTTGCCCAAAAAAAAATGTTTACTCGAAATTTTATTTAAAACCTCTAGATGTTAAAAAAGGTTTTTTTTATCCAAATATTTCCTTTTTTTATAATGTACCAATTTTACCCTCAGGCTAAGTAAAAAAAAAATTTTTCTGTTCCACCCTAATGTATACCTAAATTCATTACGTTTATTTTATTTTTCCTCGAAATTGAAGTACTTACGACCGTATAAGCGATATGTAAGTTACTCATACGCCACCGTCCAAACAAGATTTAAATGCAGAATGCGTATACGCCCCGACCAAAAGTTTTTCTTGCAAATCAACATATTTGATTAAATGTAAATAAATAAAAATATATATTTAATCATATTTAGTATATTTTCCAAGGAGTCAAGCATTTTTGTAGCCTCAATCAAGTTACGGCGTGTCGTCAGGCTAAGTTAATGGATAACTAAAATATTAAGAGATACAAATAAAGTACTATGATTGCAATTAGAAAATATATAATATCTCAGTTTTTTTATTTAGACCATAACTGACTCAGGTCTCTGACCTATAGCTAGCGATCTTAACACTCCATAAATGAGGTAGTCTACTTTTTCATTTATCTGTAACGTTTGTACCTAGAAATATTATTTTGAGCCTACTTAAGAAGCACGGCTAGAGAAAAAAAAGCGGTTTGGATCAAAAACCTAAATGCGATATCAATTGTTTTAAACTTTAACCGTGCATTTTTATATATTTTAAAAATACATAGTAAAGTTTTTTCAGAAAGAAATTAAATTTTACACGCGATCTTCGACGACGCTAAAAAGCATCTTCAACTGCTCTAGTGATTTCGTTCGTCTTAGTGGATGAAATCTACAAAAACTAGAAACAACGTTAACTTTATCAGCACCGAAGCTATTATACCCTTAACAGGTGCATTTTTAATAGCATAAATAAGTATAAAAATATTTTTAACTCGCACTTGATTGCGAATATTCTATTTAAATGGCAGCTTTAAGCTAAAGTAGTCCGATCTGAATAATTTTGTCGGATATTGCATAACTGCCTAAGGCAATAATATATATATGATAAATTTCGTGAATATATCTCATTAAATGACAAAGTTTCCCATACAAGGACTAGAGTTTGATCGTTCAGTTTGTATGAAAAATTGTGAAAAAAGAACGAGAACAAAAATTTCTGGTCGATATCTGTAAAACTGGGCGACTAGTTCGCATTATACTTTGTATCGTATATTAATCAAAAATTTAAAAAATTCAAATTTTTTTTGCTATGTTTTAGTTTCATTCAAAATATGCTTTTACAAGTATTCGTATAAGTACTGTATATATTTAGGAGCCAAAAACAACTAACTACACATGTACGAATTCAGGATATATGTGAAATCCTTCTGAGCACAATGCAACCACGATACCACGAACATTTTTGAAAACAAACGGACAATTTCTGGCAGTAATAAAAACGAGTACAAATGTGAGTTATACTAGCAATTTTGCCAGCTCTGACGGTTCCACACTGTCTGATAAATAGTATAACCAAGTAAGCAAAATACAAAATTGTAAATGAAAGATATATGCAAGATGAACGGAATGGAGGAGATATTATTATACTTAATAAATATTAAATTATCAAATACTATATTTCTAATTCCTCTTCGCCAACTTTTGAACATACACATTTGACCAGATTTAATGTGCATACACAAAATACTATAACATATTGAAACTTTAATCCCAATCTATATAAGCTGTTTTTAAAATATTTCAGCTCTGGTTTAGAACCTAAGCTCTAAAGCTATCTGTATAGCTCTTTGCTTGCCAAAATCTATGAGGTTCTGATCACTTTGTAACCAATTAAAAGCAAATCCAAGCAGGACAATAACTGTATCGTTTATATAAAATTACTGCTCTGCAAAATACTTCACTTTGTATCACTCTGCATTTTTATAAACTTGAAGATATTACCCAAAAGTACATGCTTAAATTTTTCTGATTCAGCATCTCTATACTTGAAAAATATCGTTAAATTGCTTTATGTGGCAATCATATGTTAGATTTGTGGGGCATTTAAATTGGGTATATGGCTTCTTCGGTAAAATGCAACTTATCTGCACAACAACAAAATCAAATTTTATAACACACTCATGCAGTGAAATGTATGAGCACACACGAGTGAAAGGATTGTTACCCGTATTTTCATTTGCCACTCGCCAAGCAACAATTTGTTATTTAAGTGCATCTTTTATCGTCCGGTTGTGTTTATTGCTTTAGAAGCGCAAACATTTGCCCTCCGCACTACCTCTAAACAAAGCGCATACCCAGTCGGTAAGTTAGATAAGTGCCGAAGTACTGGTGTATAATTTGTGTTTTCAAAAGATTTTATGTTTCAATATTGTACTTACAATATATAATGCATAAACATAAACAAATCATTAATTTGATAGAAACCGAAAAGTACACTTTAAACAGTGTTTAGCCTAAAGGTAGGCAATTAAAATTGTGAAAGAGCATATTTTTAGGCATAATTCATTTCAATGGTGGATACAATGACTAGGATTACATTGTGCATTTTTGAATCAATGATATATCTAGATAAAATATACGCTAAAGACTTTTTAGTCTATATATGTAGTGTAAAAACAGTCGCCTATGACACCCACAATACAGTCCCGAAGCAACTAGCAAATATTTAACTACGTTAAATTTCTACAACTGGGCAACAGGAATCACCTCTGGAAGCCAAGTATAAGTGCATATGCATGGCTATGTGTTTTCCAACAACGACAAGTGTGCGTAACCACATTTTCGCAGGTGGCAAAGTTTAATAATAAATGCCATAAATCGTTTTGGAGATAAACTAACATGAGGGGATAACTAGAAAGAACAATATCGTGTTACAAAAGTGCATAACTAACACTTCTCGTGCATATAGGTACATGCCACAGAACACAACAGGATTGTGATTCAGTTATATTTTCATTTAGTTAAGGCTTTGAATAGTTGTAACCAGTGATAAAGCATGACGAAAAAGGCAATATATTTCTGTTTTAATTTAGGTGCAGTGAAGATAAAACTCCATGAGGCACTCAGTGATAAAATTTTTTTGTTTTATATGGCTAGATTTTGGTATTTTTTAAGTTAATCAGTATGCAACTATTAATTGAGTGTGTGAGCCTTTAAGAATAATAGTATTTAAAAGCTTTTCAGTATTTAGAAGCAGGTTAATGCTAGCTACTTAAGAGCCTAAAATACTTTGTAAATGTGTATACATATATAATTATAGATTCTATAAGTAATTTACATATCACACTATTTTGAAACAATACTAACAACAACCATTGGCTTCTGCACATGGCACAGGCACAGCCGACAATCATTCATACAATTACTTATACATATATGTCCAAAGAAATAATATCTATTTGTTTTGTTGCTGATTCATTGCTATAACATTGATAATAGCCGCAAACAACTCTAACACAATACTTTGTTAAATAATGAGTATTTGATCCGCTGATCAATCATTGCAGTGATTAGTTTCTTTTTGAATGGATAGCATACAGATAAGATACTCGATGTTAAGTGCAAAGCATTAACTATGTTTAAATAAAACATAATAACTCAACGATCTGGAATTTGAAGCAATCGTCGGAAAGCCGGATAAACCGCTGCAGATGAGAGTGCAGTGTTTGGACAGTTTTTACTTATACAGCGTTTTTCAGTTACGAAGAGTAAGCCTTACTTGAACAGAGTATGCAAGTTCTCAGTTCAGCCCAGAATGTCTCTCTCGCCACGATAGCTATATAGTATACCTATGTATGCGCCAGGCTGGCTAAAACACTCCTTGGGTTTCTACTTGTATGATAGGAGATACGTGAGTTGAACGCATATACGAGTATATTGTCTCAGTCTAAGAATTGGGTCGTGAGTTTCGTGAGAATTTCGGTGAATGTAGGTTTTTAATATCCTAGTCAATTTTAAACGAACTTTTGGTAAGCCGTAATTCCATACCGGCCATATGTATATAGCGCGAAGAGAACCAAAAAGGCTGTTACCGACAATATATCGCTAATTATTATACGCTTCCTGGCAAGCTCTGTGCAAAGTGGACGTAGTGGCGCATACACCGTATGCTTTGGAACTGGCTGCCACCCCACTTTTTTCCATTACTATATTTCGGAAAATATTGGTTGGTAAGAAATTCGCGAGACTGAAGCAAAACAGCAATGTTATTGTATTATAAAAATGAGATCAACAAGTTGAATCAATAACACCCTCGGATATTCTTTTCTCAAAATGGTACGAACTCTTCAGCCTGCCCTTTAAAAACGTGGTACAACGTCTTTATATTAGACACTATTTCAATCGAACAGCTTTTCGTTGCATTCTTCATACTAAATAATCGTTTTAGTCAAATTCAATGGAGTGAAATGTGTTGCCGAGAAGTAAGAGAAGATGGAAACTTAGTCGTTTTGTGATTATATTTGATCTATGGGCATGTTTTGCATGGCGCTGAAGCGTTGTTGATATTGTAGTCTCGCTTGCTACTTGCAGCCGTTAGCTGGCTGCATCTCATGTCAGTCCTAATATGCACACATTTTCGCTCAGAAATTTTACGACGCTGAGTGATGGCTGGCACATTCACCATGAGCAGCCAGCATGGCAAAAACAGCAGCAACAGCCAGAGTAATGAAAAATAACAGTAATGCAAGCGGCAGGGTATGTGTGTGTGGGTGCACCGCTTGCAGTAGCTGGTAGAGAAATTGCTGTGAAAACATTACGAAACTACAAAGATGTGAGCTGCAGCGAAGGTGTCTGATGTTGTCAAAAAGGCAGAGATGGCAGAACAGCTAAACTGCGATGCGCGCAGACAGCGACAGCGACACAAGGATATGCGAAGGTGCGAGGTAAGGTAGACAACGCAGTAACTTTATGTGCATTTGTATATGTGTATGTGTGTTGCTTTGCTTATAAACTTTATCTGGCGCGCTGTGATTGATGGCTTAGTAATTTACTTAAACTTGAAGTGCCAGCTAAAGTTGTTGGAGTGTATGACGTTGGCGTATAGCTGAGCGTAAGCAACAGGCGCTGCCGCTGCTGCCTCAAGGTGTTCCGCTTGCCTTCTGCTATATATGTAATAGTATTTGTGCGGCATTGTCATTTATTTTTTAAACGCTCAGGCGCTTTTATTGCACTGTCAGCTATGACTTGCAAAGCCTGGCTGCTTTGACTGCTCCCAACCGCTTGTCATCGCTATATGCGCTTCCTAAATTGCTTCATATTTCTGGCATGCCACATGAGGCAAATGCAATAAAAATGACCGCAACGCGCACCCACTTGAAGTTGCACCAACGCGTGTGTTGACTGTGTTGAAGTGTGCTGTGACAGTCATGAACAGTGCAGCAATAATTGCAACGACAACGAGCAACTTGCAAAACCTTGCCGCAATCGGTGCGGCGAAGTGGAAAGTAATTTTGTAGATCAGTGCTGTTGGTGGTACGGAGAGAGCTTGAACTAATTGCCGTGCGGTCGACCAAACGCACAATTCACATTACCGACTTTCGAAATTGTATACCCCCCGCTCACATGTCGCCATACCACATCGGAATACCACATTTACGTTTGCATGTGTGTATGTGAGAATATGTGAAAATGTGAATATATTTGAGTATTTATGTATATATGAGTATGTGCAATGAGTATGCCTCAGTATATATGAATGTGTGTGGGTAGGTATGTCTGCATATGTATGAATATATATAAATATGCATGTATAAGGCGTATTCCGATTTTGAATTTACTGCGTTTAAACAAATTACGAAACGACACGAATATATAAATGAAAGGTTATTCTTATAAAGAATTTAACGGTCTACAAAAATTGTTTGATGACTTTTTCCTATATCCACTTGTTCAAAAGTTATAAGAGGTCAAAATCATACCTTAAGTTGTAAAAGATAATTTTTTCAACGTTTTTACTAAAAAAAAAACCTCAAAATTATAAAATATTTTATTTTGTATGACTTTTGTTGTTTTTTTCGATTAGTATATATAAACTTTGTTTTTTATTTAGTACGATTGAAAAAGAGGCGGCAAAAAGACATTTTTTAATAAGATAGTTGCCATTATCTAAGGAAAAAATATTTTTGGCCTACCCTAATATACATGAGTATACATATATGAGTACATTTGTGTACTTGCCAATACATTATCAACTGCGTACTACGAGTTTTAATTGCTTGCGATGGTGCCTACGCTTGCTGGCTTTAAGTGGCGTTAACGCATGCGCTGGTTAATAAACATTCGTTCGCAGCATTAAGCTCACCAGCAGCAAACGTTAGTAGTGGCTTCATTTTCGCATTTTCAAAGAAAGACATAAAGACAAGCTGAAAATAGTGCAACGTGATTTTTGGACTATTAATTGCAGCAGTTTCACATATGTGTTTAATACAGTGGTGCAGCTCGATTTGCACAGAATTAGAATTTTCAACAGTTAGGTACAGCGTATGTGGGTATCGTAAAAGTATGCCGAAATTAATTGGACACGCATTGAAGTGCTTCAAAAGGCAGCCAACATCAATAAAGCAAATGCCATTTTTAACACAGCGGTTAGTGCCACTGCTCATTACTATGCCATTATCTTCTGGTTTCGAAATATTTGCACTCACGTGCAGAGATAAGACATAAATGCATCCCTTTTGTTCAAAAATTAAGTAAAGTCATTCTTTGTTTGTCATAAAATTGTTATAACTTTGTTATAATTAGATAAAAATATTGAAAACGTAAAATATTAAATTGATCCCGAAGCATGCTTAAATTAAAGAATATCGGAAAAAGCCTCTTTCAAGCACATTGTAAATTTTTGGTTTACGGCCGCGATAGCGGAGTTGTTCTTATCTCTAGTGCACAAAAATGTATCGGAACAAATCGAATGTGAATTGCTTGGGTCGTGCTATCGATCAACTGGTTAAAAGCAGCTTTTTTCTTAAATGACAAACCACCAAGCAGTAGTTGGGAGAGGTGCAAATACGGTTTCTGACTCGACTCTATGTAGCGTCCAAAACCTAATTTTTGTATACCCAACGACCATGCGAGAGTCGATCGCTGCTAAAATGGGTGCATAGCTCAAGGTCACTCTAGGAACTTTAAGGCAAGTTGATATAATGAACGTAACATATATTTTGACTTTTATTCTTTCAATTATTGCCATCACAATTATTAACACATATATAAACTATGATAGACAATTATAACAATTGTAAAATTTTTTTAATTTTCGTTTCGTTTAACTGGCAGCTATATGTCAATATAGATGTCCGATCTTATATTCTTAGCAGGTAGCGTTGCCTTGGAAAGAAATCTGTGACAAATTTCGTGAAGATAACTCGTCAAATAAAAATTTTTTCCATACAAGTGCTTCATTATGATAGTTCAGTTTGTATGACAGCTATATGCTATAGTGATCCGATATCGGCTGCTCGCACAATTAAGCAGCAGCTTGAGAAGAAAAGAGCGTATGCGAAATATCTGTTCAATATGTCAAAAAATGTACTAGTTAGCGGATATACAGACATGTCTAGATCGTCTCAGCTTATCACGCTGATCATTTATATAGACGAGTATATATCTTATAGGAACTCGTACGCTTTCTTATGGGTGCTACAAACTTGAATGAAAGGTTGATTTATCGACATTATGTCACTACCTTACAATATGAGAAGGCTAATGAGAATATATGATTTTTTGTAAATTCCATACATAATCAGAAGGATAATTGTAATAATACTTAAAAAAGTAAAATATAAAGGATGTTCTGTTTAGCAGTAGTGAATTTCCGGAGAGAATAATTGTCAAACCAGCTATCGAATCGAACAGATATTTTTCATTTCAGCGATAAGTTGCATCCACATTGTTATTATCGAAGCGTCTTCGGCGGTGAGGCACATAGTTAATAGCTGCATAGATGATCAAAATTAATTTATTTAAAATACTTATAAATAAATTATCTAAGATTTTGAGGTTGGTGTCCATAAAAAGCAGACTAGTAATCACATTAATACGAAATTCTATTAAAGCACTATACACAATAAAACCTTCATACAGCGTACGTATAGCTAACATTTTCTTTCCCAATAATTTTTCATTGCCTATATTTGAAATCTACGCTCCCTACCTCTAAAACCAACCCATATACCATAGAAAAATGTTAAATTAAACTTTAAGTATAACCCTACTCATGAAGCAAAACCAGCACGAAGTTACTTGCTGTTCTACTCAATTCACACGACCAAATGAAGTGGAAGGAATAAATGTGCGAATATTGCAATGGTTGTTGCACACTATTGTCCTGCTGTCAGCTTCACGTTGTATCGCCAGCATTAATGCAGATTTTAATGCGTTTCCAGTGTTTGCCTTGGTGGACGAGGCTGGTTTATTGTTTTAAACGCAATTTTCACTCGTATAGCCACTTCGTATACATTTCCTTATTATAAATTTCCTGCATTCTAATGACTCCCTGCTGCAGCATGGATCTACTTTGTTGCAGCACTTCTACCAGCACTGTGGTGTAAAGCATCGAAGGTGTAAATGTCCTGCCGTGGAATATCACTTGCAGCTTTCAAGTTAATGGCTCGAAAGTGATATAAACTAATGGAGGCAAGTAAACAACAAGAACTTGGCGACCACAACTCACAAATCACTTTAAGAGAGGAGAATGCGAGGAACGCAAAAAAATTGCATTGGCGCTGAGTTAGCTTGCTAGCGGCGCATTAAAATTAGTTTAAATCTAATACATATTTATATATAAGTATAATGGAAGTTGTACAAAGTGCAAAATCTAAGCCAGAGGCTTGGTAAAGGCATCAAATATCGTCGAATATTCAAATATAATATGCCCTATAAAGTTATAGTTAAAAAAATGTTCTAAATTGTCGGTGTGAATGTTCGCGACATTGACTGTCGCAAGGCCAGAATGACATGCGAAGAGATGACGGCGTTTTGGTTTATACAGTTCTTCGATGCAGGGTGTCAAATTGGTTTGCAGAACTTTTATAAAGGCCTCACTTTTGACTCTGCCTTCAACTAAATTAATACTTTTTATACCATTATAAGAAAAACAGCCACAGACTATCTTTCTGCCTGGCTGCCGTTTCGTGATTAGTAGGCATCCTCCACTGAACCGTTCACCTGATCTTCTCCATACGGGGTGAATACCATCTGATCCAAAGTTACCAAAAATGGTTTCATTCGAGAAGATTACGGTCCGCAACAGTTCCACCGAGCAATATTCATGCTCTTTCGCCCATACATAGCGCTGCTTTCTCATTTGTTGGCTAAAAAAATATTTGGATCTTGGCCATTTAATCTTGATTCTTTGAGCCTCCGGCGAACCGTTGAAGCATCCACTATCACGCCTGTAACATCGCTAACGTTCGTTTTAATATCTGACTAGGATTTGAACCTATCCAGACTTTCGGATGAGCCTGTCTTGGATGACTGTCCTCTTTAGGACCCCAATTAAATTCTTACCGAATGCCAGTTGCCGAAGCTGCCAGAAATAAGACGGGTCAGAAATAACTCAACACTTTTTTCTGTAGCCTAGAATTTCCGTGAAGAAGGCCCACACACTTTCGACCTCACACTTTAGACATCCAGACGAGCTGGTAGAAATAGAAATTAAATACGTGAACAGATTTATAATGGATACAAGGGTTATCGACATTAAAAAGCTTATTACCGTAGTTCTGTATCTGGTTACACAAACGACTGATCATAGTCAGTTCAAGTGTGATACTCTCTTCGAGTGAGCCATATAACTTTATGTAAGCTAAACTAACTGTGATCCAATTTTATAATACCTATATCTTCATACGATATGTTCTTCAAAGTTGCACTACGTTTTTTCTTCCTCATGAGGAATTTATACACTGTAAGTAAGACAGTATCTAATTTTCGGGTGTATCAAAACTTAGTTCATCTTTGATCATCTGTTATAAGCCATTGTTCACATCTCGATATATTTTAAATTCGTTACTTTCTTACGTCTTGTAATGTCAGAAAAATTTAAAGTTTATTTTGCTGCTAACACCTTTTTCATTCTATGAATATTATGTGTACCTTTTTTCGACTCATGCCCAGGCATGTAAGCTACAGCGTAAAGTACGTTCTTTTAAAGTAAAAAATATTGCTTTCATCGCATTGCAAAAAAATTTTTACACCTTCATCATTTACATTCACAGTTTTCAGCTCAAGCAGCCCCAGGAAGTTCATGTCTAGCATTCCTCCAACTCTCACAATACGTAAGCACTACATTTTTTTACTACTACTTGGAAATTAATTAAGGGAGACCACTTTATAAATACGCTTTGATAAATATTTTACTTTACACTAAAAGAATCTACAGAAATATTTACACAATTCATTTATTTTATCGTTCTGATGTTCCTCTAACCTCTCTGAAAGCCAACTTGCAACTTCACCTGCTTCGCTCTCACCGCCTATACACGCCACTCACCAATGCATGAATGCACTTTCCTGCGGTATTGCAACGACAATCCTAAATTATGAAATAATATAATAAAAGTCCGAACAAAATTGTGAACAAAAACAAAAAAATAAAATAAAAATCTGAAATAAAATAAAAAATCAAACGCATAACCGCAATCTAAAACAAAAGAGCGCATTAACCAACGGCTGGCGCACTAGAAAGTGCCGCAGTCAAAAAGTACAAATACGTGCGCATAATCTTGCCACTTGCCACTGCATCGGAATGCGTATCGGTAGTGCACCAACGTCACGTACGTAAAACTGAGATTTCGAGATTTTTGAATTTTGCATTGCATTTGAATGTAGCAAGCAGATTATAGAACTGCAGTCAGCTACAATGAAAGTTATGCTGCCGCAAACACGCACACACATATATACATAGAAATACACACATTCAAACGCCCAGACGGACACACGGGCAAATGAATGCGCACACTGATTTCAGATTGCCGCTCCAATTTACATAAAGCCGTTGAGCCTCATCTATGTATTGACCAAATCACAGCCTGCTGGACTTAACAGTTTGTATGCAGCCATGCCAGCACCACTTGCTGCTGTTGTTGGCCATTCACATAGTTGGTGCCAGCATTTGGCAGGCTTGGCTGTCTGTTCTGCTGTTTGGCTCACCAAACTTCCGGCTTTCGGATGCAAATTTTGTATGCTCGCGCATCAAGGCAACACTGGTACCGGCGTCCGAGCCCACGACCGCCAACGGCATTTATCCGGTTCAGTGGCGGCGACGGCGACGTCGGCATTAAGATAAAGGACTTGTGCATGAAAATGCTCCGAAAACAAAGTGTGGTAAGCTCGAATAAAAAAGGTGCACCGGAAAGTTAAATGAAAATCAAATAAAAAATTTGTGCTTATACGCCACACAGCAATGTTACGGTATTAAGTGGATGTTGGGCGAGAAGTTAAAATTGAAAGTGCGATATGCGAATGAATGTATCAGATGTATCAGTTGTGGCACGATAAGGCCTTGATGCGGCTGGTAAAATTTATTTGTTGTAATGCTGAAATTATTTTACAATTAAGAGAACCATATCAACAGTGGTATATTTAATGAAAACTTTCTGATTTACTTTACGCTGGACTTGCTAATCATTTTAACTGAATTAGTTCGCCTATAATGTCAAGCATTGAATGGCTGTTTTCAGGTATTCTGGCATCAAATTAATGGATATAGTAGGTAAGTTTGTGTACATGCTAGAAATATATTCATGGTGAAGATTGATAGTGAGCCATGTCAGTTCGAACATCATTTCTGATGACTGGTTTATTTTACATGATTTTTACGAAATTTTCAGTGCGATTTATGAATCCTTCACTAAAGTATTTGCATCACTTCCAGTTAGTAAAATTTTAGACATGTTATCTTTTTTGTAACAAAACGCGATGTATAATTTATTTTAATTTTTAATTTGAAGAACATTATTTGTGTTTGAATTTCTTGTTGAAGCTAAAGAGAGAGAGAGAGCGGTTCTAAGGGTTCCAGAAAATCGCGCGTGTTTTCCAGTGGTACTGATAGCTTTTCTCCATCGTAAAAAGGTACTGGTGAAATCGTTCGCACTGTTCTTGACTTAGATTTTCAAGTTATGCGGGAAAATAGGGCCAAAGGGTGCGAATGAAAAGTAGTTTGACGCTAATGCTATATCCAAATATTCTTTACTTGTTTATTCCTAAATAACTTTATAAACAAAACGATTACATTACAGAAAATCACGAAAATTACAACGCTTCCCGTGATACTTTGTAACAAATGCTTTTGATTTGATTCATACTGGCTTTTATTAGTCATTTCGTAATACTCTCCGGAACCACGTTGGAAAATCATGCAAATTCATGACCAAAATAATGGTTTGGAGCTGTGCCCATCTACCTTATGGCAGATTTTGCGGAAGGATCCCGCTTTGCTAGTTTATAAAGCCAATTTGTGCGAAAACTTAAGTCGAAGCGCGTCTTACGTTCGATGAATGTGCCGAAAACGAGATGGCAACCGATGCCGATTTTCAGAATTGGTCCGTTAATTAAAAAAATAATTGAGATTTCTAGAAGGAGTGAAGCATTTTTGCGCCAATGTCAAAAACGTCAAACGTAATCTATTATAGAGCGGTTATGCTAACGTAACTACTACCGAATATTTTGGAAATATGACTAACAAGAAGTGAGCAAAAAACTTAACTCACAATAAATGTTCTAAAATGATTTAAATATGATACCCCTGTTTTAAGTGCATATGGGATAGCAGAGTCGAGACAGAACACTGGACTAAAATGGTTTGAATTTTAAGAGTGAATTTAGTACCTGGTAGTATGAATCTAGTAACCAGAGACCAATTGTATTACCCTCTCTTCATATAAAGTTAGGTCTGATAAAACAGTTTGTAGAAGCTCTTAACGAGTATATCAGTAAATATAAATAAATATAATATTGAGCATAGAAAAAATTAGAAGTGGTATCTCAAATCAGGGATCTGACAATAACCAACTTTTGCTGAATGTATGGCATATAAAGATTACATTTTTTGGGACAAGAAGAACGCTTTCATCAGGATATTCGTACTATAGGTCGTTGGAAGGGAATATGGTTGCTGATTACTGCTGGAGCACTAAAAACAAGACTGATGTTTCTACTCATTCAAGAAAAGCACATAACAAAAAGTTTTTTTCATTAAAAGTAGAAGCAATATATTTTTTTATAATATTGTAGTATTTTCGGCTTAATATGTAATATGTTCATATTGCGAAAACTAGAGCTGCTATAGAAAAACTGTCTACAGATTTGGAATCAGCATGGCAAAATCATACACAATCAGATAAGAAACTTAATAAAACAAAACTACTGTTTCCCAGTGTTATGTCATAAATTGTATGACTACTTTTAGAGAAGTATATAATGAAACATGAAAAGTATTCAAAGTTAATTTACTTTTTCGAAATTTTATAATAAGAGCTAATTAAACGTTTTCAAAACACTTCAGAATCTTTTGTGTTAATTTCACACTTACTCCGATATCATTGGCGTATTATTGGCATTAATATAATGGCATGTATAGGACAATGAAATTAAACTTCGACTAATAGCCGTCAATAAAAATATGCAAAATAGAAAATTATTTTCGATAATATAATATATACTTATTTTTAAAATTCGGCATTAAATAATTTCCCCACCCCAAAAAAAAAAAAAAATATATATATATATATATGTGGTATAAATTTATTCTTTCTAAACAACACAATGATGTAATATGACGAATATGTACAATCTGGTTTCACTAATTTATGCGAAAACCACAGCATAAATTTATAAATATTTGTTTTTCATAAATTGTGCAATTATGCTTGTAACAAATGGCCAAACTGTGGTCAAAGACTTAATGTTATTATGGTGAACCATAATTTTCATAAGTTGCCGCAAAACCATTATGACGTGCGAGAAAAAAAAAACAAAGCGCTTATATTATATAGAATATGTGAAAATACGTCGCGTGCGAAGGACGAAGCTCCAATGCTTTATTAAATTATTATTACTGTCCATTAAATGCCAGTGGCAATACAACTGCTATCTGTTCACATGGCTGCTCTCACATACATATAAACGCCCTTACACATACGCGCAACGTTGCGCACACATGGAAACGAAAGTTGTGATTGTGAAAATGGTTAAATTAGTGTCAGACGTATTTTGTAGTTGGACAAATCCGAGGGCAGCGAAGGTGAAGTAATGATGAAAAGCATCAAACTTGCATTAGCGCCAAACAAAAAAACCAAAACATAAACAAAAAGAAGTAGAATTAGGAGGAGAGAGCATAAAAAGCTCGGAAACAAATTAAAGACAAATGGACTAAGCTCGCAAATATAGTCATTGTCGCACATAAATACATATAAGCATAAGAATGCATATGTCTATATATATATATATATGTATATGCCTGCATGTATGTATGTGTATGTAGGTGGCGTAAGTGTTCAGAAATTGTCGTTTATTATCATATCGACTGTCTAACTGACTGGTCAACTTAAATACGACATCAAGCAGACAATAAAGTTTATGCGCGACGCAAATCTTACATTAAATGACAGCAGCAAAGTTTTTGTGGTCCATTTAAGGTTATGATGTGAATGAGCATAGATGTTACGTATACGCAGTGTAAGGCATTTAGTATGTGTTATATGGTATACAAATATTCGATTTCTGGATGTGGCAAGAAGCTAAGTGCGCGTAAATTTATCAGAATCGCTTAATTTAGTTGAAGAAATAATAATTTGCGCATAAAGTTTTTATTTGTAAATATATTTGAATCCGCCATTTTCTCAAAAATCAAAATTTCCCCTAATTTTTTTATAATTACATGTATTCATATATATGATAGTAATAATAACTTTTTCTTTGTTTTTGGATTGCAGATAGTTTTAAGCAGATAAATCTTGCTCACGGCCAGATACCATCTTCGGAGGTCCTCCTGGAGATCGACTACGGGATCAGGGAAGTCCAAAATTTTGAAAAATCAGTCACAGTACATTTATTTACTTATTAAATAAAATACCTCTCTTATAAAAAAAAAATCAAAAAAAATAAGTTTTTTTCTGACTTGTTAAAAGCATTTTACACAAAAATTGAATTAAACTTATCTGCCTTGAAATCTTTAAATATCATCAATAATAAATATTCGCGTTTCAAGGATAAAAGCATGAGTAGTAGTGGTGGATAGGTGTTGTTGAAGTTGGTTCATGTTGGCAAAAGCCCACGACTACTCATTTCCTGCGAAAATGCGACCAGTCCTAAATGAGTCTGCGATTGGTTGCATGCGAAAATGTGACTGTTCCCTCGTGAATACCCTAAGAATATACTAATTGCACCTTTTTATACTCGAATGTTTAAAAAAAGAAGACTTCAAGCATTTGTGGGCTGTCACTCTTCTTATCAATTTTTTTAAATCGGTTTGAAAATTTTACTAATCTCTTTACAATTATAGTCTAAAAATAGTGTGAGACTAATTTATACCAAATTGTATTTTAAAGATTTGTGATGGAGAGTAATTTAATTTAATTTTTAAACTTCACCCTATGTAGAGTACCAGAGGAGTTATCCTTATAAAGATTACTCGCATAATTGTTTAAACAATTAGTTTGGGTTCAAAATAAGTCGTTCTATGATACTCACCCTGAGTACAGTTGTAAACTCAGTGCTTCTGCGAATGTACAACAGTTTATAATAAACGCTCGAGTAATACATTAAAAGCGACAGATTGTTCTTGAGATAATTAGAAACTCTCAAGCTCATAAATACAAATAATTGCCCTCGAGGAAAAATGCTATTCCATTTGTTGTTACAGAAATGTGTTTTATCTGATACTGGGCAATCTGTTACCGCAAGTTTTAATATAATAATATTAACCGCGCTATACTGACGAGAAAGAGTTCTAATCTTATAGTTATTCTTTTGTTTTACCATCTGATGAAATTTGACTAGTACATGTCTATTTAATCTGTGCGGGCATATCGAATCGATAATTTTTCTCGGTAGATTGGCGCAACCTATTTTTATGTATGTGTGAAGTTTGATCTTCATATGTCAATATGAAAGCGCGAAAGCTTTGTCTTGCGATTCCTATCTTGCTAAAAAATTAAAACTGAAAAACTAATTTGCTCGAAATTTTGTGTTTCCAATGGAATCACGGTTATGGAAACGTTGAAAATATTACAGTAAGGTCTTAGGGATTCTTTCCCATGAAAAGTAAATGTTTGAGTGACACAAGGCACAAGTCTTCGAAAACTTGTCTCATGCAAGCCATCCACCTACCTCTGTTAATGACGATAACATCAAAAAACTTAAAAAAACTATGCTCGAAATTCATCTTGCTAACATCAGAGAGATATTAAATTCACTGAAAAATTTAAATTCACTGAAGGCAGTGAAGGCCACACCAGCCGATTATTCTAACAAGTGTTTGAAATTTGCCTCTAGCTGTCTTTAAGTCTACAATGCTTATGAAATGGATACTAATATGCTTAATTCATATATTGCCCATTCGATTTCATTGTTTGGTGTTCAAATTTTCAATTACTTCTTACCATAAAGTACTCTCCGGTATACCAACAACATACTTGCATACAAGCAAACAAGCCTTAAGGATGAAACACATTTTTTCTGCAGGCAATCTGTATTATCTACATTCAAATAAAGCAAACTGTTGAGATTTCCCGCAACCAACTCCAACATTTTCATATCGAAAGCAAACTCGCACAAGCACACTCACACTTTTATACACCTATACACTTACAGCGCAAGTAATACAAACAGCCAGTGCTGCTGCATTGTTTTTGTTTGTTATTGCCTTGTTGACCGTATTCCAGGTTTGTACTTATTTTCTTTTCATTCACTTCTCCATGGATTTTCTTTTGCCCCTTCATTGCTACAAAATAGTGCTTCCGGTTTCTGTTCTCATGAATTACACAAATAAATCTAACATTCAATTGAGTGAACACGAGGCGGATTTTCGCCGGTTTGTAGGGTCGGCCTTTCACACTTTCTCCAACTTCTACCTGTGTACAGTTTGCGCCACCCACCCCCAACTAGCTCGTAGGTGAGCAGGCGAACGGTCAATCGTTTCGTAGTCAGCTAATGTTGACTTAATGTCGTATGCGTGTGTGTGTGATTGTGTGTACAGAGTAGTCAGCGAGAGTGTTAATAATATACAAATCCACCAATCTTGACCCACCCAGCTGCCAGTGTTTACATGCACGTGGCACTCTGGGCGGAGTGACTGCCAGCCATTGCCTTCGACCGTTGCTGTTGCTGTTGTTATTATTATTGATCAGTTTAATACTACCTTGCATCAGTGGCCAAAGCAAACAACCTTACACACATACCTATTCTCCCCCTTTCCCCTCTTTGAATGTGTATTTATTTATGTTTATCGCCTGGTTAACCTCACACTCTCGCCACTACATAATGTCGGCGAATTTGTAGGGCACTGAAGCTGGAGCGAGCAAGCAATTGTTGTGTTGCTGATATGAAATGAAGTGAGCCGGGGGTTGTTGAGGTTATGCAGCACAATGCATTAGCAACACTTCAGCAACTATTATGATTTTCTTTTACTTATTTTTGTGTTTTAGCAAATTGCTTAAATGCGAAATGAGGTAAGTGAGTTTGTTGCATGTTGCAACGTGGAAAATCAGCACCAATTTATGTTTTCGGTTATAACTGAAAATCGCAGAGCTAACGGATTTATAACCCAAATTTTACACATAGATTTTCAACACACATATACATATCTTCATACAATGATTTGTGAAGTGCATTTGTATGTATTTCCATACAATTTTGTAGAGAGTGTTTTATGTTGGCCGCTTTCCGTTACCATTCATGCTTCTTCGCCTGGCAATTTCTACCTGCCGCTCAGCTCTCCGCGCAACGAACCGTGTAGCGTGGAATATGAGAAAACTCAGCGGATGCGAAATTCCTTCTTAATAATTTATTTGAATTTTTGGTATTAGTTGAAGTGAAGCGCAATTTATGCTCGTACATTGCATTGTCTTACTAAGCATATAAAATATTCAGATGCGCATTACAGCTGTTAAATGTTTAATCTTTAATTATGATAGATGAATTCAGTTACAGATCGAACGAGTAGTCAAAACTTAGATTTTAGAAAAACTGGCGGCTATCTACAAATTGTAGCTTCTTGTGAAGAAATTTACAGTAAAAGCGTTTAAATTAATACTAACAACTTCGATAATTATCTGAGGAATACTTTTAAGAATGTTTGCTTAAGTAAAATTAAGGTATCTTGTTAAAACTTAGCATATATATTTTACTTAGCTGACCGATTGAAATGATTGACTTGAGCCTATAACAGATTTGTTCAGGTGGCCGAGATATTTTAATCTTAGTCTGGCAAAAGCTGGAAAGTTGAGAAGAAAGTAGCTGGTTGATTCCACATCGTCTTCTTCCATACAGCTATGGCAATTTGCGGCCGACGAGATATGTAACCTCATCGCATGTGCGCCTATTGAACAGTGTCCAGTCAGAACGTCTACCACGGTAGCGAAATAAACTTTACTAAGAACAAATAGTTCGGAGGACATCTTACGTTCCACCGAGAAGCATCTCGCAGTCACACAAATTTTGGTTACTGACCAGCTTTTATCAAGCTCACGGAAGATCCATAGATCCAACGCTTGTCAGCTGAGAAAATTAATCATATTTTTTCTTCATAATATGATTAAATAAATAGGATTATTTAAAAAGAAAATACGTATTAAAATAAAACTACAATATATTGATATAATAATAGGTAAATATATCTTAAACGTATTAAGTAATTTTTCTTAACGATGATGCGGTTTGGCCATTCTTATGCTTTCCTCTTATCTCTGGTTAACCAATATATTATTTTCGCCAGTCTGTCCACTTTTCCCGTCCGCTTTTCCTCCTCACGGTATTTTGAATATTGTACAAATTACTTATTGACTGTAATTATCTTGCGCAACGTGACTTAAATTTTGTTCAAAAGTTTGCTTTTAGTTAACCCGAGTCTTTTCAGCTACCGACTATTCTTGCATGCCTTCTCCATCGTTTGATTAATGTAATGTCAAAAAACGCATTTTTTGGCATATACTATATCGAACGGCTGGCTCAATCGACTTTTCATACGACCTTCTTAGATATAATTGTCAGATACCTTTTTTTGTCAAGTCAAGACACAAGTTCAAAGAAATCTAAAATTTTTCAAAATACATCACCGATCTGTAAATGGCACGCCTCTTCAAAAAATAATTCGCAAATAAACGCAATTTTTCAGACTTGCAGGTGGATATAACCCATTGGGGCCTTTTGCTATTAAATAGCTTGGGGAAGTTCTCATTAGTTCTATATCGACTTTGGGTGCTACTAAGGGTTTACATAAGTTTCAATGTTTTGCTCGTCGAGCAAAAACGTCCTATATTCAATAATTTTTTTCATATAAAAAATTAATTATTTTATACATACTTTCTATTTTTCCAAAGATACATACAATATTTCATTAATATTTTGTGAAATTTTCAAAGGAAAGTATTCAAAACTCGGTTATGACGACGTAATTTCCGGCAGTCCCTCGGAAAAAGTGCTTCCGCGTTGACAGCAGAATTTCTAACAGGATCATCGAAAGTAAAAAAAAAAAAACGTGTTTGAACTAAGACCTTAACTAGGTATTAGAATGCGGAAAAATTAAAAGAGTGTAAAAATCGTATTTTTAGCAGACGATTTTACAAACACATGCAAATTTTGGTGAAAAGTTCTCGACGTTTTTTGTTTCTTAAATAGTTGTAATTGAACGAAAAAAATCCTACGCGGCAGGACATTGTAAATTTTATTTCAACGACTTGTTCGTAGTGCGTGAAACATCCTGACAACCGATTTTGAAAACACAGTTTCGAGAAAAACGAAACGCGTTTAAAGTTTTAAGTGACTATAAAGCTGATCTCGTTGCGCGCTTTTCAAAGCTGTATCTGCAAAATTTTTCTGGTATCAAGTTGAGACTTTAGGGCGATATTCCAGAGATGTTATAGATTTAAATAAGACATTTTAATATAAATAACATTTTTTGTATTTTTTTTTGGTAGCCGCGAAACCCAAGTAATCCCTGAAATGCCATTTTAAAACAATTCCGTTCAAGATTTGCATGACCTATCGTTTCACCGAAATCGCAAGTATTTACATGGCATAAAATTGTTTACTCGCTAAAGATGCAGTTAGAAACAAACCTTTACTCACGTTATGTGGAATAACATTATATCAGAGAATTGATAAATATCGCTTTTGGACTTGATTACAACATATTAGGGTTCGATTTCATTTCTCACCTTTCTTTGATAGACTATATCGATTTTTGATTCATTCATAAATATTTATTTGAATTCTTTCTATCTTAAACAAGATGTTTATCTTTAAATTCGAAGTGAATTTGAATTTCCCGTATCGCAACGAAGAAAATCCAGCAAATCAATAAATAAAATTCAACTTTAGAATAACAATAAATCTTTGTTTCTGTAATGTATGCTGCGCTTGGTTGCCTCAAAAATAACATTTCATACTTTCAGCAATCAATTTCTTGCCACAGCTGCTATCCAGCTGTGCAGCTAATATGCCGAGGCAGGAACAAACAAAATATATTCAAATAAATACTAGGGCAACGTCAGTCGGCTAGCGTGACTTGACACTAAATCACACTTTTGTGCTGACTGGATTTTGTAAAGTCTAAGCTCAAACTTATAACCGAACGGAAGATAACAAAGAAAACGATGATGTTGCACCTTTCTGCTGGCGACAACAAAGAATAGGTGTGGCGTGTTCGAAATGCTGAACTTCTTTAAAAAGTAACAGCTACCTAAAATCCAGTCTAGACGAAATAAATCAGTAACATATACATACCTACATAAATATATATATATATTTTATAAAGTTCTGCAACATTGTACATGTGCTCTCGTTTTTGTATGTGTTTGTGGCGGATTTTGAAAAAATGCGTGTGGTGGGTCGCTGTGCGTTGTCAAAAATACGTATGCATTTGTTAGTTTGTGTTTGTTTTACTCATAAGCGTAGATGTTCGGTGGTACACAAAAAATATGAATATGTAAAATTAAGGGTGTGTCAGTGGGCGTAGCTATATGACCTAGGCATAATTTCACTGTGTGCTTTGTCTTAGATTTGCCCTCGCATAGAAGACAAACTATAGGAATGACTCATCAGTTAAATTTTTTTTTGTTTTTTCTTCTAGTTTAGTTTTTATAAGCGAGTAGAAGTAGATGGCAATCGTAATTGGGGTCAAACTAACTATATTTACAATTTCAATTATTTAACAGTTTCAAAATAAAAATTTCCTATATTTCTTAGCATCCTGATCTTTGACAGTTTCTTAGCACTTTGTAGCTCTTAAACTTAAACTGAGCTTTTTCTTTACCTATTCTGTACTGAATATTAATTACTACAGCGATTTGTTCCAAGCAATATTAAGTTTTGTTGTGTATATGAAGCTGGTCCAGTTTCTTTAAGCTGCTAAATTATCCGATATCGGACTCTAAAAGGAATAGCAATTGAATTTTAATTAATACAGGATTATCCTTCTTGCCATCTGAGCACTAAAAGAGTAACGATGATGGCTAAAGTGGAGCGAGATGTGTTGAGTGTAAAGAGCTTGAGATGTTGGCATCCAAAGTTATGACAAAATGATGCACAGTCGGATTATAGAACTGAGATGAAGACTGTAAATTTGGTTGTAACTTAAGTTAAGATCATTTTCTTACTTTTTGAATGAGCGAAAACAGTATCGGAAGCATGACTAATGGCTTCACCCACAGTTTTGACTCTTGGCATGTTTAAGTGTTATAAATCTTAAGACCAAATTAAAAAGAAATTTTTATTTAAAAATGTGAGAAAAGGGTAAGGCTAACTTCATTTAGCAGACGATCTCAACATCTCTTATGGATCAACTCAACAAGCGTGTAAATTCTAAACTCGTACCAAAACTGACGTCGACTAAAAGTCACAAAAGAGATGGTTGAAAACTTAGTTCATCGCCCTAAATTCATCAAACGCATCATTACTGACTTTTACTCATCGAACTCTGTAAGTTATTTGACTTGCTTGCTGTGGTCTCAATCTTGCTTTCTCGTGAACATAAAACATTTTTTTCTTTAAATCAATCTGTCTTTCGAGAGCGTTTTAAAATCTTTAGATCTTTATTACCCATTAATAATCCTCTTCTTTTTCCCGAAAGCCCTCAAATTATTTTTAAAAATTAGAATCTCCCTGCAGCAATTACACTTAATCTCACTGCTGCTAAATGCTTAAAGAGCAGTAATGGGCTGCTAAGTAAATATCTAGTCTAACATTCTCCATAATTGTGCGCATGTGTTTGTGTCCGTGTGGGTGAAAGTGTCCGTCTTCTTGTAATGAGTAAATTAATGCCATATGTTACCCGAATATCACAACACCAATGGAAATAGCAAAGTCAGATATTCCGCCATCGTGCCCTTGCTGCGTACTAACTAAACCGTTATGCTTGTCTTTAACAATGTGAAATACAAACGTTGCATGGCAGTGGTCGGTGATAACATTTAATAGTTCAACTATGTAGTGGCTAAATGGCATGACATTCTGTAACTGTCAGACATGTGTCGACACACACAAACAGAATTTGAAACTGTTTGTATTAGTTTCAACATTTGTTCACTAATCTCCTGAAATGTACTTACATTAACAGCACTGAATATATTGTGCGCATGTGTGCGTTGCAATTCTGCGAATGCGAATGACATCAACTGCAGTATGCAACAAATCTACAGTTACTAAGTAGCATATAATATTATTATTGCAAAGTTTAATTACACTTTTGACCAATTTCTCGAATGTAAATACATATAAATATATGTATATATGGTATATAAATATACATATATAAACTTGTGTGTGTGTGTGTGTGATAAATGTGTTGGAAATTATTCATTATGTGATTATATTGTAGATGTTGCGCTGGTGTGATCAACACATGCAACAAGCTGTTAAGTGAAGAAATAATTTGGCTAAGCATGCCATAACAAAAAACGAACAGAGACGAAGAGTGAGGGTATCAAAAGCAACAAGTTAAATGTAAGAATTGCAACCGACCGTGGGATGGAAGCACTAAATCACTGAATAAATCCGCAATAATGTGATATTCTTTTAGGAAGTTCGACTAAAAGCTAGAGCAATACTTAGATATTATGTGCTATTTGTTAAGCTTTAGTATCATTATGGAAAATACAACAGATATAAAAGTGTTAGTAAATGGGTGGTATGATTTCAATATCGATAGAAAGGAAAATAGCCGTTTATTACGTAGACACATTTGCCATATTGAAAGCTTTAGTTTGAAAGCTTGCTGTCAAATCTAGAAAAAGACAAAAACCTTACTGCCAAACGCTATTTGCAGTGTGTTTTCCATCAAATACAGGCTTCCTTTCGTTATTCGACTCCGAAGCTATCGAATAAAATAAAACAGATATTTAATGTGGACATCACAAAGTACTTTTTACTTATCTCAAGTGACTTGAAATTGCTAGCTCATTCCAGATTCAACTACAGTTACTCTGTCGGTAGCCGTTATTGCAGCCACTTTGCCTTCTCTAAAATCAATATTAGAAAATATTTTCACATTTTGGTCGACCATTTCTGAATACGCACCACAGTGCGCAGCTTTGTGTTGCTCAACTCTATTCCAAGTCTTGTGCGCTCGTTAAGTTTAGTAAGTAGTATGCATTTATTATTAAGATGATATTTACAGTTATGACAGTTGACTTATTAACTTAACTGCGCGTTCTCTGCGTGGTGACAGACTGAGTATAAATTATTTTATGTGCGCAAACCGAATGAAGTGTTATTAAAAATTACCAGCTCAACAAAAGTTATTAACCATAAAAATTTCTAATTTAAGCGGACGGATTATCGATGACTATTTCCGAAAAGAACGAAAATTAGAACCTAAAAAATAAGTATATGCATAAGAACAAATATTTTTTCAAAAAAATAATCTGTATTCATTTAGTAAATTCTTATCTTATACTAGTATATATTATGTGTTAGGAAACAAACCGAAGTTCAGGAAAAGTAAATATCTAGTAACTAGTTGCGTTTTAAATTCAATACTGAATAAATAATATTTTTTTTCGATTTCTAAATGTGTTACATTTATGTAAGTCTAAGATACAGATTCAACTTATCTATCTATCAAGAATTCTGCAAACATTGATAAAAGTGTTGAAAACTCCTTATACTATTTTTTATCTATCGTCATAGGTATATATTTTTTCCGAATATTTAAAAAAAAAAAAGTTCGATAAGTGTTTTCTATATATCGATAAATATTTAAAAGTTTTCTGGTGTTCACCTAGTGTGAAATTTTGAAAAATCTATTTTACCTTTAAAAATAACATACGATATAATTTCAAATGATATCTCGAACAGTTTTTGTCTTACATACATTTAATGGGTAGCCGCTCAGTTCAATTTGCTACATGAGTTTAGGTATTTTTAAACGCGTTTTTCTCGAAATAAGATTTTTCGAACTTGCTGCAATGATAACTCGAAGGCAACTAATCCGATCGTCATGAAATTGCCTGTACTGTATATACTTCTACACACAATGACCTATCGGATTTTTGATCTGATCTAAAATCGAATTTTGGCAGGCCAAAAGCGGCCCAAATTTGGTCTAAAATTCAACTTTTTTTAAAAAGCGTCGCTTTTGTATTTTTTGGTCGTAAGTCAGTGTATGCCGAATATCTTCTAGTTTAACGATGATTTTTTACTTATAAGTTTCATCCACGCAGATAGCTGGAATCACTGCAGCAGATGACCCTTTTTTAGCGCTCTCAAGAAATTCGTATAACTTTAAAAAAATATGGTTGTTTTTGTTCAAAAATTTCACTGTGTATTCTTGTAGCATATATAAACACACCTTGACATTTTCAAAGCAATCGATACATTCGTTTTTTTTTTTAATTCTAAAAATTGAGGTTCTTTTAGGCTAGATGTGCCGCTTAATAGTTTATTCAAGATAACTCAACTGTAACACTGTTATGTCTTATCACGGATGAATGACCAAAGAACTTGAAATCAGTTTCTCTCTCATTTTTGACCATTCTATTATATCATCTGATGAAATTAGAAACGGTGTGATAAAAAACAAGCTAAAAATTACCGTATTTTGATGGATGGATAACCTTCAGTGTCTTCAGAGAATTTTGGTTTTTTCGTTTTCTGCTCGTTTTTAGAGCGACATTTGCTAGAATGTTGGACAGTTTCGGCAGTTCATATACGCAAGTGAAGCTCATAGTGTTGTTGTGTTGATGAATATATGTTCCTTAGCTATGTTGCCAAACTTCTCTTATGCGACCTCTGCTTGATGTTTTTGCAAAATATTTAGTTTTTTGGTACTAGTCTATCATTGACACGCTTCGTACCCAAAACATTAACCACAATATGTGGAGTCGATCCATATTGACATCGTCGTTTTCGATGACTTCACGACCTACATCGAATGCTATGTGCCACTCAAATATTTGTATTCGTGATAGAGTAGATTCTCCAAAACACGTCTGCAATATTTTCAGCAATTTCAAAACTTCAGGCAAGCTCGTTGTTCAATTGTTTTTTCCATGGTAAAAATCGTAAGATAAACTTTTTGCTTAATAAGCAATTAGCTTCCAGACACACATTATTGACATATAGGGATGAAATATCACAGTATTATAAAAAATGGGTAATACCAATCTAGGTCCATTCTGGGTCAAATTTGATCAACTGGTATATGAATATCCTCTACTTACCTTGATTAATTTTAGGTAAACATCTTCTTTGAGAAAAGCTGTTATACTCTTGTGCAACATGTTGTACATATGAGACGCTAATAAGTGATGCCATGACTACAATTTCATTGAAAATCTAATTATGGGAAAATTTCGAGTTCAACGATCACTCTACTATAGTAACAGCAAATTTTCTTTTTCATATACCGTCCTTAAATTGTGTCAACAAAATTAATGTTTTAAGTGTATTGAATCTACTTTATCTCAATAAACAGGCTACTGTTGAACATTCAAGTGGTATAGTCTTATATATATATTCTACCTGTTAGATAAAATGGTTAAAGCACGTGCGTACAATACCGAAGTTAAAATATGATTACGTTCACCTTATCCGGAAGTAGTTTAACATAACATTTACTGCCTAAAAGCATACATGCATACACACATACATACTTATATCTTAATGGCATTCACATCAAATCCCTGAAGATACGCAAATCAAGCTCAGTCAGTAGACTGGCGATGAATATAAATTCCATGGCGTAACGGCATTGTTAACCGTGAGCACATACACACATTCCATTTGGCATTCACATAAGCGAGTATGTGTGTGTGTGTGTAAGTAGATAACTGCTCGATTGCTGCACTAAAGACGTTATCTTCGCCATTGAATCTCGCATTTGCACGCACAGCAGTTACTATTTATAATTATATTTCTAATTAACTTATGCTCATGAGGTAATTTTATAGCTTCGAACCGTGCCGTATAGCCAATGTGCAACGCGGATGTGTTTTTTTGTTTGTGCTGATTACAATACACACACATACACTTGGCACTGCCATGGGTTCAGCATACACTTACTACATATAAATAACTATATATATGTGTGTGTAGTATAGTGTGAGTGTGTGTATGTGTGCCTGCGTATCTTTGGGTAATAATATAATATGAACGATCTCAGCTGAGACTGCCATTGCTCCAGCTGCTCCGTTGGTATTGTCTTGCGTCTGTTACTGTTCATTACCCCCGAGTATTCGAGGCGTGTTTGCACGAGCGCAAATTGCTCACATGCCATTGTGGTTGTCGGTAATGTACAAGTAGTTGTTGTTGCCATTGCCACTGGTATTCTCACGCTGACATTTGGACTGCAATGGTCGCAGCTGCAGCGGTAACCGAAATGATATTTTATAATACGTTATCACAGTTATAATGGCCATTGTTGCTGTTGCTCATGTCATTGTTATCAATAATGTTGTTAGTATTACTATTGTAACTGCTGCTGTTGCTGGCAAATTTGTTGCTGCTGTTTTTGTTGTTGTTGTTTTGTAACGGTTGTTGCTGCTGCTTGCACCGTTATTTGTGGAATTATTGGTGGTGTAGCGAAATAGAATTGCACCGACAGCGAAGCAATATAACGGGA
This sequence comes from Bactrocera oleae, assembly GCF_042242935.1. NCBI lineage: Eukaryota > Metazoa > Arthropoda > Insecta > Diptera > Tephritidae > Bactrocera > Bactrocera oleae. Next base: position 66,067,696 of record NC_091538.1, read on the forward strand.
ATATAATAACGCTCGTATGGGCACAAATGCGAACACAAAGCACAGTGTCATGTGTCTGAATAAAATATAGTCATAATAATCGTGAGTTGATTTGCAGATTATTATTTCAAGCAGAAAGTAAAACGCTGAAAGAATTGCCCATTTACAATAGTATACAATAATAACAGTATCTTCAAGAAGAAAAAGAGCAAACAAGCAAAATTCTCTGAGATTGGTTCTTATGATTCAAGAGGCATGTTAGGCAAAACTGCTTATGTATACCCTCAACACACATGCGTATATATTATTGCGAAAGGAACGAATACGGGTCGGCTCGTGTATACAGAAGATAATCTTATGCTAATTTGAACCACTTAGTACAGAAAATTAGTCAGTTCCGATCTGCTTCAGAACAATATTATTATAATATTATATGTATACCCTAATTGGGTACATAAAGTTTAGAACGAAGTTTATAATACATATCGGTTGTACCGAAGCTACCATACCCGTCGCAAGTACAATAGATTATTTACAAGAGTCTGGAGATTGCATCGTTGCATTAGACAATAGCCCATGCCAAATTTCCATACAGTTTTCCATACAAGCACTTGATTTCGATCGTTCAATTTGTATGTCAGCTATATGCTATGTTAATCCGATATGAATCTTTTTCGAAAATTGGGGGAAACGTGTGGAAAATTTCGGATCGATATTTAAAAAACTGAGGGACTAGTTCGCGTATATACAGAAAGACAAACGGACAGACGGACATGGCTAAATGGACTCAGCAAGTTATGCTGATAATAAAAATAAAAAATTCTGACAATTGGACTCTTCAAATTTGCCAAATTTTCCCTATATTTTTTGAACACACCTCGTACGTACAGAAAGCAGTGGCTGAGGTGGCCTTCAGTGTCTTGAGCAAGTTTCGGTTTTTTAAAACCACAACTTGTCACCAATAATTAAGATGCGATTGATGGGTATAGAGTCTACACCCAGCTATGTTTTCAAGTCTCTCTTTTGCGACCTCTACTCGAAGTCGTTTTTGCAAAAATGCAGATATCTTGGTACGAGTTTAGCATTGACTCGCTTCATATCCAAAAAAATTAACCAAAATGTGTTGAGGCGCTTCATATAAGATTGTTGAGATTCTTTGCTATCTCCCTGATGCCAACACGACGATTTTCAATCACTGTTTCTTGAACTTTTTAAATGTTAGCGTCATCAATAGAGATCACCTGAGGCAAGCTCTCGATGACTTAACAATTTTCCCTGATATTTAATTTACGTATAAAGACTACCTGAGACCCTTTAAAGTCTTTTTGAAGTTGCTCTTTTAATAGCGTTGAATGGCGCTTACCTACTGTATTGGCCAAAAGTATATATTGTATTTTCAAGCTATTTTTGGCAACGGATTTACTTATGGTAATTTTTGGAGAAATTTATTTTAATTAACAACGATAATCAGGAATTTCTACAATTTATTATTCTATTTGAGTGCAGACAAAGGTATATAGCCTTATAATTTTATTTTAATACACAGAAGAGTTGTCAACGAACTTACAAAGTCAAAGTCTTAGTTTGCTGCATTATCAAATACCTAAATTTGTGTGTGTGTATATGTTGTGATATGTAAATTCGTATATCGCCATGAGTTCATATTTATGTGGAAGACGTGAGATCACCAACGCCAATATACCCACCTAGGCATGTATAACATAGAATATTCATGTCCAACTGTTGCCAAGAGCGGTAGCCACATATGGTACCCCAATCTATATACCTACATATCTATATATACATATATATTACACACAGTATGCACGCGAGGGTAAGCCGTGTGACAAGCAATTTGTACTGTTGTTGTTGCTATAATATTACCATGCCGATTTCTGATGTTATTGTTGTTGTATAACACACCACTGAGCACGCAATGTGGTGAGATTTTAATGTCGTTACAGTCGATTCAATCTCGTGGTTGCTGTTCTCTTGTATAGTTATATATATGGTATATGTGTATACAAATGTACGCAAACTAACAAACAAATGCACCTACGGAATAAACTATTATAACGGTTTTCATATAATACCTATAGCTGTCTACACATATATGTATTTGGCATGGTATTGAGCCAAATAGCCGAGCTTAAAATTGACATAAGTAATGAGTGCATTGAACTCAGCCACGAAGCATATTTAAATATAATATATAAAAAAATGAAAACCGAAATTGTTACAATGATATTCACTTTTATTTACTTTTCATCATCGAAAATTATGTGTTCTTTGTAGTTTGTTTATTTTGATTTTATTTCTATGGTGCTTATCTTGCAAACTTGTAATTCATAAATTATCATGTACATTAGGGTGAGCCAAGGTGCTAAAACCGAATTTCACTTTGTAAAGCCTATACATATGCGAATTTTGACAAAAAACTTTCCGTGATCTCTTTTTTTTTTTAAGAAATTTTATGCTCTACAGAAATCCGCGCTGTAAAAAATTGTATGTTAAACGGGTCAAAAGGTATGATATTTTTAATGAAGCTTAATTTTCATTTTAATGAAATTCGATTTTCATTAATCATATGTGAACTATGAATGCTCACCGACACCTTTTTAAAATTAAGCTAAAAATCCTGCCCGGCAGGGATATTTTTTCTTATATATGGGTTAATTTTAAAACATTAATCTGTTATTATTTTTTTTTTGTAACTCACCCTAACCTAAGAATCCAAATGATTCGTACACCTATTAATTATGGGTTCTGAATTTAGAATAGGGTATAGTAAAAATGCACTGAAATTTTTGTTGATTCTAATTTTTTTCTGTATACATACATACTTACATATACACATATTATATTATTATTGTAATCTCCGATCCGTACAATATTTTCTGAAGTTTAAGTCAAAAACTACTAACTAAACGTATAAATATGTGTGCAAGTTAAATAGTGATAGATGCATTTATAACTCCATAACTAATTTTTTCCTCAGTGACACCGCTTTGAACTAATAAAACATTAAAAAATACTAGTATTTTCTGACGTCATTCTAACTATTATTAAATAAGTAAGAAAAGGCTGTCGTAATACTATTTTAACTTGAAGACCCTATAAACTATATATATAAATGAGCAGCTTGACGAACTGAGTCACTTTAGACATGTCCGTCTGTCCGTTTGTGCATAGAAGTTTTTGAGATATCGATCTTTGTACACGTTCTTTTCATTTCAAGAAGCTTGCCGGCATCGCCGGTATCAGGCAAACTTTTTTATTTCATGAGATATCTTTACAAAATTTGTCGTGGATTATTGCTCAAAGTAAGGCTTCAAACTGCGAACAAATTTATTTATAGAATTTTTTATTTTTCATACCTTTTGGTTAACAGTGTTGTACAATAATGTAAGATTTTAGTTTTAATATTTAAGCAAAGGTTGATAGGTAGCTCTACTCAACAAAAGCAATTTTCGCTACTACTAAATACACATACATATATATATGAGTATTCAAGTAAGCCGTATATAGGTATGTGTAAGGCGCCTATGCTTATGAATGCCTATTATTTTGGTGAAGATAATGCAATGCCTTCCATGCAGCCGCTAAGCCTATCTATTTAACTATTTCACACTCGCATAGCCAATATATTTTGCATGGCATAAATAAATGCACATAACTGCATTGCGCGCTTGTGTGTATGGCTGTATGTGTGTGTGTGTGTGGATGGACACTCGCACGTTCCGAGGCATGTGCTCGCTGCCAGCACTTATAAAAATTTCCAAAAATAAATGCGAGCAATTCTGTGTAGTTTTGGTTGAGCACGCAGCAGAGTCGTAAATAAAAGAGCAGATTTTTGAGATATGAAGATAAAGTGCTGCACCATGAAATGCTTTGGTGTGCAACAAAAACAAAAAAACCAAAAAAAAAAAACAAAAACAATATAACAAATGAAGAAGCGAAACCTGAGAGTATTGCACGTGCTTAGTGCAAGCTTTGCAAGAAATATGTGAGTTTAAGCGATATTTTATGGATTTGAAGAATTGCAGCAATTACCGTTAGATTGTGCACAATCTTTCACAGTGCAACACTTGAAAAAGAAATAAGCGCTTCCTTTGCTTTCCATTGCATTGATCTATGGATTACGATGCGTTTGAAGAAGAAAGATTTTGACAAATTCGATAAGGAGTAATTGTGTATTTACTAAGTGCCTAATAAAAAAGCATGCAATATATGTAAAGGGTGGTTCGTAGGGTTTTTGTTTAACTCATATGTTATATTTTTGGTGTGAATATTCCTACGCTGAAAATCTTTTCTGCATATTATAAGGCATTTTAAGCTAGAATAACTTTGGGATATGAAATAGACATCAAGCTAACAGATAGATATATTTTTCCAATCGTAATATAGAAATATTAACTGTCATAAGAATCAAGTCAAATTTGGAAAACGAGTCGCTTGTAGGGCTACAATTACGCAGCCGTGTGAACTCGTATGAACCACTATTTTACCGAAACTAATTAATTATAGTAAATTACTAATTATACATAACTTAGATTTTATAGTACGATATGTGGAATTAAGAAATCACATATTGCTTGCTAATAAGTCCTTTAGTTTATGAGATACCTATCTGAATATTTGCACACGTCCATTTTCCCTTAAGAAACCGCTCATTTGCCGGAACCGTCGATATCGGATCACTATTGTATATATATATATATATATAATGTATATATTTGATTTGACAAGATATCATCAAGAAATTTTGCATAGTTTGTTTACTAAAGCAACGCTACAATAACTGAAGAAACTTTATAGATCGGACAACTATAGCATATAGCCGCCATGTAAACTGAACAATCGGAAATTAGATCTTATACAGAAAACTTTTTATTTGACGAGATATCTTCACGATTATTTGGAATGAATTATGTCTCAGACAACACTCGCATCACTATATCATATAACTATCATAGAAACTGAACTATCATATAATATTTAAAAAAAATTTCGTTAGTAATGGGTATTCTAACTTACATGCAATCGAAGTTACCGTCTTTTCAGTTGAAATTTTTAGTAAAAATATGTTTACTTTCCTAGAAAACAAGCCCTAATTTATTTCCACACACAAAACTCAAAAAGTTGCTGATTCGTCAAATAGCGCCCATCTGAGTGATTTGAGAATAAATCTAAATTAACAAAATCTTTATGCGCTTGTGTAATTTAAGTAGTAGTTTTACGAGTTCAACCAACTACGCGCTACTTAATTCGACTATGAAATTCCGACCAATTTTACGAGCACTTTAACTTTTAAATCGTTTGCTGGAATTCATGTGGTTGTTATTGTTGTACGCTGGCAAGTTTACTCATAAAAATGATGACCAAGTTAGTTAGAGGCTTACTCTATTTGTATGTATGTAATAGTGTTTAATTTGGAGTTTGAGTGTGGGTTTCTCTTGTAAAGACTGTTGTATAAATCTAGAACCACAATAGCAATAATTCTCCAATCAATAATATATTTTAATATGTGCACTTGTAGTTGTGCAATTTAAGCAACTAATATATCTGCACATGTTGCAACTATTTACGATTCCAAGCAAGTCAATCAAACTAATAGGAGTCAAATGGTTGTAATTTCAAAGCTACAAAGCATGTGCGCAAAGTTATGAGTTCATAAATCGTTTCTAGATTGTTTTTATTGTTGCAATATTTTGATTAATTCACACTTTCTTACTTCAGAGGCGTTCTTTGTTTCTCAGTGGTGTAAAGCGCGGACTTTGAGAGAAAAATCTATAATAATACAATACTTAGACCATAAAACGTATAACCGATTTAGGTAGATTTATATAACATCATATAGTATTTCTATAGTTTTTTAGTCCTCACTTCTCTTCGTTTATATAATAACAATTTTATTACAAAGTTTAGAATTATAATTTCTTAAAATCCTTGTAACCAATGAGACCACTTCAGTTAAATACCCAAGTATCAGATACAAATATAAATTTGTATATATACATATATATGTAGGTAGATATTACATTTAATATTTATTTATGTAGCTCAACTTGTCTTAGTAGACTAAATCTTTTGTAAATCGATTTCTTAAGCACATTTGCTTTTATTTTTTTGTTAACCGCTATTCCTGCTAACTAGACAAATAAAAAATATACCACACACAAGTATTTGGAATTGAGACCGTGGGTTGAGGAAATTATTGTATGTAGATAAGCTAAGGAAGGAATATGTTATATATAAAAAAAATATCACAATTGCAAACAAATGAAACTGCTGACACGAAGTATATCCGTTTCCGTTCAGCAATTTTGTTTTATTTACATAAACATACGTAAACCCACTTCACGGCATATATAACTGGAGGGGGAGTTTGGGTTTTTATTCAAATGGAAAAAATATAAGAAATATGTCTGCACAAGTGGAACGTTATCACGATGATATATAATTTGTTTCGCTTGCTGAAGGTCGACCGATATTAGAAAAAAGTGTGCCATCCAATCCAATACCAAGATTGAAGTAAGTAGTGTCGGTGCTTCGGAGTAGTAATGCAACTGCATTGACACGAAAGGTGGTTTAATTTTTTGTGTAACTTATAATTAAATACCTCTGCAATACTTTCAAAAGGTTATGCAAATCTAGAAAAAAAAATCAGCTTGCGCGTGTAGACCTGGTCAAATTTGATCAGATGGTGTGAAATATTCCACTAATAAGTTCTATAATTTCATCGCTTAGTTTAGAAAGACATTCATTGAAAACGGCGCATGATATTATTGTACTAGCATCTGAGTCGAGCTGAAATCCCAATGCCACACAAGAATTGGCATTCAGTGTTGTGTTCATCTGTTCATTGTGCCCAACTACATCTAGTTAGAACTCTTTTCACTAACATCCAATTTGTGCTTACATATTATGTACGTATGTGTAAATAAGTAATGAAAACATAAAACGCTAGTGTTAGAGCAGGGATAAAATACGGGATTGCCGACGCTTTTACTTCGTAAGTTTCCTTCCGCATAGCCTTCATCATTTTGCAACAGTTGTGGTTACGCTGCTAAGCCTTTGCTTCAATCGCCTTACACTTTTATTCCCCATATTATATAACAACTTCCGCATGCTTGCCAGCTGATACGTTCGTAACTGCTACACACAAACACATATATGAGCACACGCATAAACACACATATGAGCACACACACACATATACAAACGCACATAAAAGTAGGAAACTCGAAGTGTTTCTAGACAAGTGTGCAAAAACGGACGAAGGACTTCATTTCGTATTATGTTTTATTGCGGAAAGCGTCGTAAAATTTTTCGCCTTACACTGAAACACACACACACGTGTGGTAATATGCGCGGTTTTGGCCATATTTTGATTTTATTACACTTTTGTTGCATATAACAATTTCATTTATAGCCACACAGCTGCATTATTTCATTGAATGGCTATTGTAAGTATGTTTCTATGTGTGTGTGTATGTGTGTGGAAGTACACTTACTCGGTGGCAGTGTGGCTTGTTGCGCGTGTCAGCCTTCAATGGTGTCGCATTTAGTTTATAGTTTCGACGCTTTTGTGCGCCTTTTCACCAACAATTGTTACTATTGCTTTTGTTATTGCTGATACCGTTATATTTGATGACCGTTCTTTTGGCACCGCATTTTTGCGCTTCACCACCTCGCCGGTGTTGCATCCACACCATTGCTAATTTTATACAACAGAGCGCTTTGAATAGCGTTAATGCCGTTAGTTGAAGCGTGACAAGAATGGAGTAGGGGAGAGGAGAGGAGCGCATCTATTTCGCTGTTTTTTTGTTTTATAGTCGTTTCATGCAAAGTCAATTTTATGTGCATGTCATTTGTGCTCCATTGTTTTTGCTATGTTCATGTGTTCTCTTTACGGAAGTGCCGTTTCTTTTGCATCTGCATTCCGCAACCGGAAGTGGAAGTGGTTTCATGCAGCACATTTGTCTGATATCTATGGAGTGCCACAATAGCGTTAAATTGCATCGCCGTCGTTTAATGCGAATTTGAGCTGAAATGTTTGGTTGACCGTTTGATTTTTTAGTCTTACCTTGTATTTTATTAAGCTTTTTTTGTGGCTATTTTACAGCCACAGTTAATTGTTGCTGGCATTAATACTTATTTTATAATTGTATTTTAAGCTGTGAAGGGTTTGAGCCTAACGTCCTAGCCGGCCAAAAAAGTTTGAAGATGAAGTACTGGAAGCACTACTCGATGAAGATTGTTGCCACACAAACACGAAGAGTTCCCAGCATCTTTCGGAGTCACTCAAGCAGCCATTTTAAAACGCTTAAAAGCAGCTGGAGACATTCAAAAGCAAGAAAATCGGTCCCATATGTGCCAAGTGGATTTGAAAGACGCTTTTGTATGTCAGAAATGTTGAAACCAGTCAAATTGAAGCGAGCGATGGCCTAGCAATAAGCGGCATTTGTGACTAGGCACTAGAACTAGACTAGACTGGCATTAATTTACCGTCATGACAGCGTTCGGCCTCATAATGTAAGACCGGCTAAAAACTACTTGGAAAATAGTGGCCGGGAAGTTTTGCTTCTTGCGTCTTTTAGTCCAGACCTTACCCCTGCTGACTTCCATCGATGCAGATTGCCCTCACTGGAGTACGATTCACATCAGAATGGGATATTAAAAATTGGTTTAATTCGTTTTTTTCCACCCAGCCTTTCTACATGTTATTCGCAACTCAAAATTAAAATTTGGAAAAAAAAAACATATTATGTTTGTATATTTAGTGTAACGCTAATTTAAATGAATACTGGTATGACTATACCTCTTCTGAGTGATTGAATTGTATGTAGCGGCTCTTGCCGATTTCGCTTAGCCCTATGTAATACTTTGCATACCAAAACTCAAATATTCAAAAATAATTAAGTCGAAAGTGTACGGATTCTTGTCTGATTAAAGACAGGAAGGTCGCTTGTGTAGCTATCTACTACAATAATATATTTTCCGCATCACTTAAAAAGAGTAATGGGCTGCTGAAAGAAACGTATAGTATGAACACGGGCGATCACTCATGGAAAATAATATCTCTGTGATACTTGTTGCATATCTTGAATCTTTCTGGTGAGTACTTTTATTTCCGTAGAGAATGAGATTCAATTTGTCCGTCAGTTGACTTGTTAGCATAGAAAAATTGTATACTTTTAGTTTCAGCAACTCAAAATTGATCGACTGTGAGATATTTCTGTGAAGGATATAAGGATATAGATAGCTAGGAGATGATACCCAAGGGTAATTCATATTAAAGAGAGTATGAAATGTTCTGCTATGCAGTAGTAGAAACTGTCTACTTCGAGTACTTTGAATAATTTAAGGTTCTAAATCGCTTGAAACGAAAACAGCACTCACAACAGCATATAATTCAAGAGGTTGCGATTTGTTTACATGTAGATTTGTTTGTGAAATGTGTGTATCTAAAACTATTTTATATGGTAATAGTTAAACTTCTAACACATATGTACTTACAAAGGCTTATAATATTTATTTTCATTAATTAACAGTGTACTATAAGCCTATCGACTAAAAAGCAAACGCTCGCGGTGAAGTATCCTCTGCATAATATTTCCTTTAAATCAGTAGCTAACGAAGAGACATGCTTCTCGTTGTGTGCCAGAATTCATAACATACGAAAAGCGATAACTGAATTGAAGTAAAGAATATAAAATGAAACACTTTAAAATCAATTGGCACTTTGTTTGATTTAATAAAAGCACCAGCACTCAGTACGAACCGGCATATATTGCACACATATATACATATATACTACACGCTTTTATGTAACAACACTTCAATAAATGTATATTTAAGCAATTTATTTTAAAAATAATATTTCGTTCATATATTTACCTATATAGCTACGAGTACCATAATACATAAAAGTATTTATACAGGCAACTATTTCTATTCATAAATATATGTATGTGGATGTGTGTGTATGCATATTTGTGTGGAAATAAAATTTCGGCGCGCTCGCTGATGAATCAACAAAAAACTGTTAGTCAAAAAAACTGCCACCGGCAAACAAGCCACAAACCGGTTAACAACAACAATAACAACGACCACATCCAGGCATCTAGTCGAGTGACGAGTGCCCACACGGCACTGCACCGCGCAGTTGACACAAGCCATCAGTGTGAGAGACACTAAATGAGTGTGAAAATATAAAATATATATAAATGTTAGTGTGTGTATGAAAGTGCAACAGTGTTGCGTATATTTGCGCATAGTAGCCACAGCGCTATGACAGAGCAGGCCACAGAATTGTCAGAATGTTCACACAAACGTTGGCCATTAGACCGTACGTTTGGGCGACTGGGTAGAATGTAGCAAATGTAAAAGAGAAGAAGGTGACACCGCGAGCCACGAAATATGAATTTAAATTTGACAGCGAAGGTGTAAAAATACATGCTGGTATATGAAAAAATTTACATTATGTGATGGCAAAAGCTGCGGGCGGTGAACGTGTGTACATGGCGTATGAGTGTTATTGGTTTGCGCTTATGGTTGCGTATGGTATGGTAGAGCGTGCATAATATGTATATACTTGTATGTGACTAAATGTGCTTTGTATTAACAGTAAACAAGAAAAAACATTAACTTCAGTTGGAACGAAGCTATAATACCCTTCACAAATACAAAATATTCCACACAAGAAATTAATTTCAATCTGTCAGCTTGTATAGCAGCTATATGCTATAGTTGTCCGATATTGACGGTTCCGACAAATGAGCGGTTTTTTGGGGAGAAAAGGTCGTATGCGAAATTAAAAGACTGAGGAGAGACTAGTTCGTGTATATACAAACAAACAGACAGACGGACAGGGCTGAATCGACTCAGCTCGCCACGTTAATCATTTATATATATATTTAATGGGGTTCCCTACGTTTCCATTTGCGTGTCATAATCTTTTTGGCAAACTTAATATACCCTGTTCAGGGTATAAAAATTATATGCACTTAATTTGAGGCTACTTTTGCAAGGTTTCGGTAGATCATTTAAGAATCGTCAGTCTGTCCGGACGTTTGTAAATACGCGAACTAGTCTCTCAGTTTTGAGAGCTCACATTTTTTTCTCTCCAAGAAGCTGCTCGTTTTCGAAATCGCCGATATCGGATCAATATAGCATATCGCTAGCATACAAACTGACCGATCAAAATCCAGACAAAGATTTTATTTATATCCTTTTATAATTTTTCTATGATTTGTTCTTGTTGTGTTGTGTGGTTTTCTAACATTTCTACATTCCTTCATACATATACGTTATTAATATATAACGACGCCACAGTATCTAAATCGACGATTGCATGAATACTAAAAATAAAATTAAATTCAAGCCAACATGCTTTCAAATGTTTAACTGCAATAACACGTCTGATGCATTAAATTAAAAAAATGTAATGCGTAAAGTAATGTAAACAAAATGAGACCTCTGTCCGATTAAAATAAGTACAAGGGTCAGTGGACTGCGTGCAGCTTTTATACAAAAGTGATACAAGGGCATACAAATAAACACAAGTATATTCATACATATAATATGCGTCACATGACAATGTATTTATGTATGTGCTTTAAAAGGCAAATAACCTACTTTCCATATTTAAAATTCTGTTTGCAGCCACAGTTCACACACATATACATACACGCATGCTAACAAAAGCCAGCTTAACAACATTGCACATATATTTTTAACTACTTCGAACACGCTGATACTTATGCAATTTAATTGCAAACGTGCGCGAAAGTTCAAAAGAAATACGGCTGCCCGTCGCACGGCATATTTTCGCGTTGACCGCAACCAGTTTGACAGCTTTGTTGTTGTTGTTAGCCTCGTTAGTCGGTTGCTGGGTGGGCTGTATAGAGAACTGATCAAGTTGGGCTGCTTAACTTACCGGTGGCAAGCGCCAGCCGTCGACATTTGATATACTGCACCTGCTGTTCGACATGACGTATGAGTAACTTTCATATTATTTTTGGGAATTCATATTGTTTCGATTACCAATTTGTTTTTCTGTTATTTATTATATGAAAGGTCATTGTAGGTAAAAATCATATAATTTAAATAAGATATTCGGTTATATAATTAAGCATCTCTTTAATAAAAGTTACTTTATATCTCTATATAAATTAAAGTGAATAAAATATTTATATTAATGTGAGCCTAGTATTTATCTTTTGCACATATTGCCTTTATTAGGCCCTTTGAAATATTCTTTTGTTATTTCGACGACTTCATCATACTGCAGAAATCACCTACAGTTCATAATAAATAGTAATTATCATCTATGTAATTTCATATTTAGAGGACATTTCTTTGGTTCGGGATAATTAATATTCAGTTCATAGCTTGGACTTGATTATTAACAAAATTAAATTAAATAAAACAAAATGAAAATAAAATAAAACGAAATAAAATAAAATGAAATAAAATAAAATAAAATAAAATAAGATAAAATAAAATAAAATAAAATAAAATAAGATAAAATAAAATAAAATAAAATAAAATAAAATAATATAAAATAAGATAAAATAAAATAAAATAAAATAAAATAAAATAAAATAAAATAAAACAAGATAAAATAAAATAAAATAAAATAAAATAAAATAAAATAAAATAAAATAAAATAAAATAAAATAAAATAAGATAAAATAAAATAAAATAAAATAATACTTATAACTATTCAGGATATAAAAATTAATTGAACTGGAATAAAAAATAAAATAATATAAACGTAAGTAAAATAAAACAAACTTCAATAAATTAAAATTAAATAAATTGTGTTAAATAAGATAACAAAAAAAAAGAAATATTTTAAATAATTTACCCAAATTTATTTAAAAAATATAATTTTTAGTTAAAGTTGGTAAGAATGAATTTGAACCAACGCTGACATCTGGCAACACTAGTTTAATCAACCATTTTATTATTTTTATTATGAAACGCGAGAATATAGCCCACACTATTTAATTGTATTTGCTTTTCGCATCATCGAGTGTTCATATTGATAATATATTAAAATATTATAGCAATTTTTGTTTACCATTTGTAAAACGATCGCATTTACGTATATATAACACGTGCATATTATTACAACAAATGCGATATTATTGTGCGCGGAATACCAGAGAAAAGCAAGGCATTAAAAATAACTGCATTTCGATGCAACCGATAAATGTGACGCGTGAATACCCACATTTCGCGTGTCGTTGCATTAATTTCAAAATAGAAATGCAAGCAAAAATGCAATTTGACGTGGCGACAATGAGCGGCAATTATTTACAGGTAATATAATCTAGCCAATGGTGGGGCATTAACAATGCACCGCAATTGCACACCCACACACACTGACATGCTCGTGCTGCCATTTAAATACGTAAGCGCCGAGGATTGCTTATAATTAAATTTATCGAATATTTTTGCAAACAATGCGTGTATTAAGCGATATAAATCCAGCAAAATTATTGCCATGCGAGTGCCACGTGTATGTGGGTGTGTGTGTGGCAGTTGGCCGCTAGCCGCCAACTCAGCACCCGTAAGGTTGTTATGCGGACTGTGGCGTCTACTGGCCGCCTGCAGCTGTCTGCATATGCATTTTACAAGTGTGTTTATTTATATATACATGGGTGTGTGTGTGTATATGGCAAGCGATAATATGCTGTGGCAGCTCAGCCAGCCGTCCGAAAACTAATGCGTTAATTTATGACGATTTATGTTGGCAGTAAAAGTAAATGCTCACAAATTAATGGCGTGCATGAATAAATAAATATTGCACAAACACATAAGCACATGCACATACATACATACATACATACATACAAGTGTATGCCTATGTGTGTATATGCGTGTGCATTGCATTTGACGTATGTGCTATTAGTGCATAATTTTTAAATGCAACGGCAAGTCATTTGCTGCCACAGTAAATTTGTGGCAATGGCTTTTGTTTAATCAGGTTTCAATTAACCACATATTTCATTACGGTCTGTTGACATTTATAATATCAATTTAATGGTAAATGCTTTCATATTTTATGCTGTAGGACGAAACAACTGAATCTGTTAAATACCAGCCATGTTGTTGATATACGAAAAGCAAATGATCTTTTCTAAGAAATTTTGACAACCAATTGCAACATTGTTGTATCACGTAGAGATATTTTAAGCTTTGTTAGAGCTTGAATTCTGTGAAATACAGCAACAAAAACAAAGTTGTGTATTTATATAATACGTTTATTAGTTATATAAGTTAATACATAATTCATTATTGAAATGAATCTAAAGACTAATCTAAATATAATAATCTTACTAAGCTTATCCGAGACCGTAATAACATACATATGTATCATATATCGTAACAAATGAGATTGGTGAAGGGATTGTTGCCATACTCATGTGTTCAGTTATGTAACGAACCGAACCATTATTTCATTCATTGAAATTCACACGTTTAAAAAAACACCCTTAGCTTTGTGGAATTACTCGATTCTTTTTGTGGCATAGAAGTCTGTGTAATTGCGGGGTCTATATAACTTTTTTAATAGATTGGATATAAGACTCTGTTAGCGGTTTGCTGTTAGTTTATTCATAAGTTTATTTGGTTTTTTGTAAGAAAGCTGCATAGCAGACGGACACGAATTATTCGGTTAGAATCGTAATATCACAGAATGCTTCCCTAACTGTAATATTCGAATATTTTAACCCAGAAATCATCGTGTTAGCACGCGAGAGATATAGGTCATCCACAGTATTGCGTACCTTCACCAGTCGCTTGACAAAAGTTGCCAAAAGATATACTTTTTTTAGCAAAAATTACATTGCGTAGAGGTCACTAAAATGCTGGTGAAAGAACGTCAAATGCTATCCTTATACCTCAAATTTAACTCCTACAATTTCTTTACTGCTTCCGAAGTGCTAAGAATCGTAGCTGGATATTTATCTCAAAAGCAACTATCTGGTCAAATTTGATCCATTTAAAGTGCGCATGCAAATCGAACCGATTAATATTTCGTTGAGGAGCCTATTTTGAATTCAATAATAAAGATTTGTATTAAAATACGTGAAAATGTAGTTTTTTTTATATTAGTCCGGTTCAAATTTGATCAGATAACATTTTGTAATAAAAACTTTTATTTTTATATTATATAAAAGTTGTGTAGTAAGCCTTTATTGCTTTTCCGTATTCCTTTTTAATATAGCAACACTTTAGACTGTACTCTTCTGTATTTGGTTTTATATACTTCCCACAATATTTATGTATAGTATATACATAAAACAACTGCCAACAAATACTAAGCAATAACAACAAATTTACTTTCTATAACAATATGATATATATTTATGCTTGTACATAACTTAAGTATTTGGAACATCAAAAACCGAATTTTTTCGTGAGAAACTCGAGCATATCTCAAAGTTCAACGCATAAACTCAGAAAAGTTGCAAGAATTTGTCTTTAAATTTTACTAAAAATGATTACTACTTGTAATGCAACTTGAAACTTCTGAGAAAGAGCATAACTAATGCCATGAAATGCGAGAAGAAAAATGAAAGCAGAGAAAAATAGCGCATGGCATAGAACAGAAACACAATTCGACATTTGTTGCTCGAGGGCATATTGTTCGATATATGTATGCACCTATGACTGTGTGTGTATTTGTAAGAAAAGAAAATGGTACTTGGAATGCAGAGTTGTACTCGTTCACGTCGCAAGAATAAGGACAAACTGGCGGGGGCACAAATTAACAAGCGTACGCCAACTTATATATTCATATACAGATATATATACCTATATACATTATGCACATATAGAGTATACACATACACACACAAGCTATTGAAATGTTGTACAGGCGGTTCGGGGCCGACAAAACGTTCAGTTTGGCAGTGAATTATGAACTATGATGACGCCAACGCCAACGCCAAGTGGCAAATGATATTCGTGTATGCCTGCGTATGTGTGCATTGTATGTGTGTGGGCGCGTTTTTGTATGCTGGCACAAATGAAAATAAGAATGAATAGGAAATCTGAAAAAGTGTAATAATAAGGACGGATTCCGCAACAAAAGCATTTACAAACAAGAGCAATCAAGGAAATATCAAGGCGGCGATAACCGCAGAATATGTCACATTGAGTTGAAGCCTTGTGTTGTATATATATATGTGTGTGTGTGTGTGCGTGGGTGTATATGAATGGGCGTGTAAATGTAAATATGAATGCGACGTACTGCTGAGCTCATACACGCCAACTTAAAGCTATGATTGTATGTGTGTATAGACATGAAAAACTTTTCTTGCTGAAAACGTGCAGAAATTTTTAATTTGCGCTTTTCTTGCTCTTGAAAGCAATATGGCGGCGCAAAAAAGTAAAGAAAACATGCCGGTATTATTAAAAGAGAGGTTTTCGGGCAAAAGTTCGTAGTTTTCATTTGTTTTCAACTGCAAACTATTTGTGCACTTTTATTCGTTAGTGCTTCCAGCGGTATTTGTGGCTAAGATGAACAAGATGATTGTTTTTTCGATTTGGTTTTTGGATAATACATAACCATCTTGAATAGAGTTGTGAAAGTTCCACCTTTTATTTCGTTTATTAACTGAGTTTTTTTTTGTGCTCATTCTTCACTCCTGCATGCAATTTTTTATCAATATTCTCATATAAAATTTCATTCAATTAAACAGTTTTCAGAAATTAAATAAAAATGTTTATTTTCTCAATAAAAATTGCTTTCAACTAGAAGAGTGTCAGCAAATTCTATGTTAGAAGATATTGGTGGAATATTTTTAATTGGAAACGGACCTTCTTTCTTATTTCTTTAACAAAAATCACAAGTTAGATGCTCAGTTACGATAGGTTAGAGTTGGAAAAAAATACCACCAATAGTTAGGTTAGGTAGAAAACTGGTGGTGAAATTATAGGCAACAGGATACAGAAGCTCGTTTTGATGTGGCATAGTATTGGGGTTAGATAAGGAAATACGACTAGGCAAGCTATGTGGCTGATAAATGAAAATTTGATGAAGGTATTAACTATTTCCTCTCTTTGCTCCTCTTAGTCATATACATTATGTAAACACATGAAAAGACATTAACTTTGGTTGCACCGATAATAATTACGATATTATAAAATAAATTTAGAAAACCATTAACTTGATTTTATTCGTTCAGTTTGTATAGCAGCTATAAGCTTTAATGGCCGGATCTCAATAATTTGTAGCATCGCCCGCTGCCCCCAATATTCGGTGGACAGTGTACATAATCGCCCAGCAGAGTTGATAATTCAGGCAGCCAGGAACCGCTTTCGTACCACGTTTACTCTAGCGGACGCTATTACTGCTGTGGAACAGAGTATCGAAGAAGACCCGAGTGAGTCCATACACCATCGCGCGCAACTATTGGAGCTGTACTTTTGCCCATTATGGAAGATTTCGCAGAAGGATCTTGATTTTCGAGCTTAAAAAATCCAAGTCGTGCAAGAATTGAAGTGCGTAGCACGTTTGGTGAGTGTGCCCTAAACGAGATGACCACCGATTATGATTTCGAGTTATAATTTTTTTAATTATATATCCGACGAAACAATCAGTTTATTGAAGGAAACTCTGTAGAGTTATATGAGGTCGCTTGTCTTCGTCGATAAGTCCGAGACGATTGACAAATTGGAAGAAAATATTGGGCACTAATTGTTGCAAAAAGTGTTCTAAATTTAGAAAGCTCGGCTGGAATATTTTTGAGTTAGCCGCGGCAGTTACTTGTCTTTACAATAAAGTTAAATTCTTGGTCATAACATACATTTATTATAACGTGTCTAAAAAACACCCTAAAAAGGACCCGAAACTTCGTGTCAACATTAGTGTATCTTGAGATTACACAAAATGTCAATAAATACCACTTCAATATCAACTAGAGTAAAAAACGCGAACTTCACATAAACTATCAGAATTATGACAGGGTTACCATCCATCGTCACGAACACTTCATTATATTTCAACCCAGCAATCGCCTATCTAAATCTTTATAACGAAATATGTACCACTGAGCGGCCCGCAAACTACAAAAAACATTTAGAAACTGAATATTTTTTTCAAACTCATCTTTTGAAAGCCGTTAGACATCTTTATTGTGCGCATAAACAAAACCGCTGACATAATTCAATTATGCTAATTACTTGCTTAGATGACCGCAAATTAAGCAAGCCTCATAGTTTAAAGTTCGCTTCAATTTGCAATAACGTTGCACACATTTACGCCTCTGCATGCATGTATGTGTGTGCGTGCATTATCACAAAAGCCACAACGAGATTACCGTTAAGCAGCTGCTGCGGCCGGCGTCTACCGACTAATATCTTATTGTTCGCTTCGCTCTGTGTTTTCACAATCTACGCCGCCGTAATGCTGTTTATGACGACTAATCGTGCGGCTGATGGTGGCGATTGCCGCCGACGTGATGATGGCTTACCAAGTTTGGCGTCGCCTATACGTTGGCGCATAATGATTCGCCACCATCGGCAATATGGCGTATGTGGTGGTAGCTACACAACGGAGTCGTGTGAGCGTGGCGGGGTTTTGGTTTTTGTCTTCATCAGAAGTGCCATATGATAATGGGCATAGGTAGATTATCATCAAGCTGTAGCAGGGCCTCTTAAGCGGTCTAAAATACTGTGTGGTGGAATGCATACGAAATTTGCAGAAAATTTGTGCAAAATGAAAAAATATGCCGAGTAAAAGTAAGAATCATTGATTATTTTCAAACACTGTGAGCATTTCTTGTAGCACTCTTCAAGATAACAATTTTGTTCTCGCGTACATTTCTTCGTTGTTTCCTTTTTCTGTTGAGTTTTTGCTTAGAAGTCACGCACGCTGTTATTGTTTTTCATGTTTAAATTTTTGCTCGGTTTCATTTAAGTAGTTTATGGCAAACGTTTAGTGTCATTTGCATATTTAAGTTGATGCACTCAAGTCTTATCAGACATTACTTTGAATGTTGTCTTTTATTACTGCTCCGCTGCTATATAAGTAATTTGTAGCGGAATTTAAAAATCGAAAAAAGTGGATCTTTAAATTGCTCTTGTTGTTTGAAAATTTTCATTTTCGGTGGAGAGAGCCGTATGAACTTATGGGTTTAGCTTCATCGATAAAGAAGAGACTATTCATCCAAAACCAGAATGAATGCGGACTTATGTTTGGCAAAAAACCGTGCACCCGTCAGCATTTCCGGTTGTTTTTCGCGCATCTCTGGATTTTTTTCTAACGTTACAACAACAACGTTAGCCTTATATGTACCGTTCACCATAAATGTTTGCTGTTTTGTTTTCTATTTGTAAAGTATTAAAATACTCTATTTGGTTTGGTTTATTTCGTGATATCCACTTAAATAGTAGTGAGTCGTTTTGCCTTCAGCCATAAACAACGGTTTTTTTTTAATAAGCTGAGTCGATTTAGCCAAGTTTGTCTGTATGTCTATATGTCAATAAGTCCCTCAGTTTTTGAGTTATTGATTTTAAGCTTTGCACACGTCCTTTTCTACTCAAGAAGCTGCTCATCTGTCGTAACCGCCGATATATTTTTGATTTGAAAAAATATCTTTGCGAAATTTGTCAAGTATTATTGTCTAAGGTATGGCTATGTTGCATCAGGCTTAATTGTTGCTGGAAGATCTGCTAGAGCATTGTTTGTAATTTAAAAAAAAGGGTGTTGGGTTTGTAAGGTTTATTAATTTGTTTATAGGTCGAAGAGGTCCTCAGAATAGCTTATAATATTCGAAGAAATTGTAAAATTGGGAACTAAAACATATAGCTGTCATTTAAACTGACCGATCTAAGTCAAGTTCTTGTATGAAGCAACTTGAAAGTTCAAAGATAACTTGTGTTAATACTTTTTATTGGATCAAATTCCAAATTGCTGATGTAATAAATCTAATAAAAGTAATAAATATAATGAAGAAGTAGGAACAAATAAATGAATCCTGCATTTTTAATATGTGTACTCAAGGCCAACACACGTACATTGATTCACATCCCCAATCCGCTAAACTTATATAGCTAAGAAATTGCCAAAATAAACGAAATACAGTTACACTAAGCACACTTGCTGGGAAATTTCATTGCCAGTTCAGTTCAAATAAATAGTCAGCACTTTCTGCGGAAATTCATCACGCACTGAACAAACAAAAAAACAAACCAAAAAATAAATAAAAGAAATACATAAACTGTTCATTATTGGCGCTGTTGCAGTTGCAGTTGAAAATATTATCCCCTTACAAATGGTATATGCAAGAGCACTTCCCACGCAATGCCCTTACATCCTTACACGCCACGTGGCATTGTGTTTGAGCAACAGCGTAGGAATACCAGCGCCAATGGGAGCATTTTAACACGCGCCTCCGCAGCCTTGTCATTCTTCTTATTGCTCTCGTACGAGTTCTCATTTCGTTTTCGGAACAGCTACATGCTTTCACCACTATCGTTGTTGTATGTTGTTGTATGTTGTTGTATTTTGTACATACATAATTTTTGGCATTGGCGGAGAGCTTGCTGTGCAACCTTGAACCTTTAACCATGCGCTAGCTGTGATATTAAGGTGTTTAGGGTTTAGAGAAATGATTGGAATTTAGTTGAGTTGTAAGAGCAGTCATTTAGCGTACAAACATATAGCAATGTCGTAACGGTTTCATATGCGAATGTGGTTTACAAGGTAGTTTTTCAGTGAAATCTAATTTATTTTTCTATTTGGTGAAATAATAGTTACGAGTATATTGTTTCGAGAAAGAGCGTATTATTTTTTTTTTTTAGAAACTTGTCAGTTTTAAGAAAGGCTAGTTTAATTTAAACAATGGTATCAATACCTAATAAAGGTTACACATTCTTGTATTGAAAACTAAGAACGAGTGAAAATTATAGCAGAGCAGATACTCAACTCCTAACTCCTCTTATGAGTAATTGGTGCTAAAATATATGTCAAACTTGTCATACAAGAAACCGTAGTTCCGAAAAGTATTATTTCGATTTAATATCATCCGGTTAAAATTGAAAATATTTCTATTAATAAAACGTTATTTATACGAATGTAAATACATTCTCATGAAAGGGTGTAGGAAAGTGTTTATGTCTATCAGCCGTTGAAAATACTTCTCTGAAATTTTGCTCGGTTGTAACTTAAACTCACCAGCCATCAAGTGGTTGACTGGATCGAGTCTTCTTATTGCCTTACAGAGACCGAGCGATTTCCTCATATTTTGAGTTATCTGGTGTAAGGGGTTATATCAATGTGCGAATTTCAAAACATCAATTTTTTGTTTACATAAATATCGAATGTATATTTACTTGAAAATATTCTCCAGAAATTTTAAGGTAATCCGACAAATAGTTTCCGAGGTATGAGCGTATTTTTAACTCCCTTCCCGAAACTTTAAAAGCGTTTTTCTCGAAACACTGTTTTTACAGTATTCAAGCAGAATTGTTTCAAAACCGCTGAGTTGGCTTGAAAGTTTGACACGGTATTTTGAGTCATATTTGTCAGGTAATGATGGTATAAATTGCCTCATCTCACTATCTGTATTTATCTATAGTAGTAATATATTTTTTTGGTTTTGGGTTTAAGCAGTCTTGTTTAACTTTTTTCCGGATTCCACCTGGCGATCGGCTACGGAAACAAGGATTCTAAAATTATTAAAAATTAATCACCGATTATTTAGGCATATGAAATTGTGGAAATGCACGTTTCTCAATTATTTTAGTAAATAAAATGCGTCTTCAAAAAAAATTCACGAAAAAATAGGTTTCTTCTGATTTTTAAGTGTATATACCTATATCAGATCAAAGCTGCTTGAACTAAGTAAGCCGCTATCTGAAATACTACTCCTAACATTTAATCGCACGTTTGTCTCAAATCTAATGACAAATACGACAAAACAAAAGTCATCGCAAAATCCATTTAGAGCAACTTCATTAGCAAGCCGTTCGAATAAATCGACTTGAAGGTGGCATTGGAACGCAAATAAAAAAAAAAAAACTTTTCTCCATTTTGTGCTAAGCGTCTGAAATTTCGAAATAACTAAAACAATACTCCTGCTTCGTACATAGTGGCAACTCCTTCGTACGCAATTGCAACAAGAGACAGCAATGATTGATTGTACATGCATAGATAAGATGCAGGCAATGAGAGTTGCCATGGTAAATGATACGGCAGGCGGTGGAGCGCATAGTTGCCACAGCGCAGGCAGCCGTTAGTTACAGTAGAGATTCCGCAAGTCAGCAGCCAGCAAAAGTAATGCAGCGTAGCAGCAAAAAGCAACGGCACAGCACATACCGTACCATGAGTAGTATATGCTCTCATACTGCCTTTGCAGTTGCAACTTATTTACACCAGAATACACTTCTGCTTCATGCACTTCACCAGTTATCCGGCATTCTACGCTACAACAATAAAGTAATGCAATAATCAAGAGTGTAACTGTAGCATTGATATTGCTCGGCGCTAGATTTAAACTTTTACTTTTTTCACTTGGGCGAAATCTGCAGTGCTGTGCGGCGCTGTGTCACCCTTCTGGCAAGCATTTTAGCGCCATCATTGTTGCTTGACGTTGCCACTGACATTAAGCGTAAGTGTGACCATGATTAATGGCGTGTTTCATTTGACATTTTAACAAAGTGTTGGATATTTTCCGCTTGCATTTACTATGCTCACATACTCACATACTGTGAAATAGAGTGTATTTTCCACTCTCCGCTCACGTTCTGCAATTGACTGGTTTGGTAGTCGTTGGCTTGCAGCGTCAGGCAGAGAGTAGAAGTCGGGCTTAAACGCAAATGCGCTTAGACACACTGTTGACAAGTTAGTAACTAACATTATGTTTGATTGCGTTTGAATATATGTGTATGTTATTGTGTTGAGTATTAGTACATACGTAAACATATATACAAATATCTTTTTGTATACCATATAAAAGCATAATATTATAGGGTTTCGATACACTTTTGATGTTCCGAAATCGAGAAAAATTATAATTTAAAAACATTTAATTTCTTTTTTATTTTTAGAACTATTTAGATGGTTATAGAAGCCCGAATTTCAGACATTTTTACACGCTTGATAAGGAAATATTGTCATCATCGATTTCCTGTCATTTGTATATTAATATTTCAAAAGTTTATCAAAAAAACCCAAGGCACAAATTTTAATTTCAGAAAGTTACACTTACAGAAGTAAATAAGCAAAAAGAGCATGCCAATCCTATCATGATTTCCACTTTTGGTCATCTAAAAAAAAAACATCGAAAATATACATATTTTTAGAAAATTTCAAACTTTTCCAAATTTTAAAAATAATACAAATTAATTTTTAGCCATAAAGCGTATATAAAAAAAATGCATGCCAAATATCAAGTAAATTGGTTGTTTAAAACTTGAGATTTTCGACAAACGCTTAGAAAATAGTTTTTTCCAGAAAAATGTATTCAAAATTTAAAGTTAAGTCTAAGCCGACTGAGTTGCCACGGCAATAAAATAATTAAAATTTGAAAAGTATTTTTTAAGAGATATTCATTTATAAAAAACTCAGCTTGGAAAAGCTTACAAGCCTAGATTACACTACAATGATTCTGTAAATCCTGAATGAGTGATTGTATCATTGATATTTACAGAATTTCACTCCTTAATCTAACTTATATTCAACCATGGATATCGCTTAAATTTGCAACAACATCAAAAATTTTGGAAACAAAATTGAGAAAATATGGGTTAATTATGAAAACCAGTTTTGTTTTCCAATATTACAATAATTTCTATGCTGATCATTATATGATTCCATTTGTAGTAACCAATTTCTAAACTTGAGTTTTTCAGCTACCAAATATTCTTAATCTCCTTGTCTATCGATGAAGATTTTATGAGTTTCAAAACAAGATTGACATGACTGGTGATTGACACTTGAACTTTGTCTGTTTTTTGTTCGTAAATTCTTTAGTCAATGGCGTTGTCAGGGTGGAGGATGAAGAATTTTTCTGAATTTGGGTCAACTGGTTACAAAAAGTCGATAATATGGGTAATATCGTAATATTTTATCACTATGAATATTATAATATTCGTATACATTTCGATTGCAGCAATGCCTCTAATATTAAAATATAAAAGAGAATCTTACAGAATGTGGGGAAAACGGCCTAGTATATAGTCTCAATATTCCAACTTTTCGTCGAGAAAACCTTATATTTTCTATACCAAACAATTCCTGTGAGGAAATCTTAAAAAATTAGTCGTAAAATATCTGTTACTATCACTAAGAAATCAGAGACGTGAACGCTGTTTTCAAAGTCGCTGAGCTAAAGTTTTCAAAAACGTATTTTCAGATATTTATATATTTCAGGTAATCATCGATGGCATACGATTTTTGACAATAATTTCATTCTTTACTCGACTCTGAAGTGTAAGTTTTTTTTAAATTGATTTTTTAGGGAAGCCGTCATTTTATCAAAAAAAAATTTGATTAGTCCTTCGAGCATTACCAGTATTCATCTATAGAATTAATAAATAGTCTTTTGGGCTTTTGGTTTTTAGATCATTTTGGCAGAAAAATCTTGTTTACCGCCAGATATCATGTTTAGAGGTCCACCAGGAGATCGGCTATGGGATCACACGAAGCCAAAAATGAGTCACCGATTATTAATGTACACTAAATGCTTTAAATCCAATTTTTTTATATGTATTTATTAAATAATATGCTTCTTCAAAAAAAAAAATAACAAAAAATGCGTTACAAGTGGACATAACCCCTTAGCTAATCCCCCAAAGCAAATACACCAGTTTATTACTCATCACCAAGTTCTAATTATGAACTTAATTATGCTAGTGCTAAAAAGTATGAAATGCGAACAATTATTATGCACCGATGATTAATGATCACAGCGTGGACACTGCGCATTGCCATGAGAAAGAAGTCCTCTCATTTATTTGCCCGAAGCCCCAATCAAATAGTTAACAAAGAAATTAAGCAAACAAGTATTTAGGCTAAGTCGCTTAACGTCAATCAGACAGGAGAAAAACCCCAAAATGAGTAGCTTGGAATTACATGCAAATAGTTAGTAGACTACAGATGACTGCGGGTGACCACCTCAGCTGCAAAAGTGGGATTACAAAAGCCAAAGCAAATATCTGTTACTTATGTAGCTACTTACGCTGACCAACAAAGAGTAGTCCCTTGCAAGTCTACACACAATTTTGATAAATTCACAGCGGCAACTGAGCAGCTTGCTGATGTGCTGTTGCTGGTTTTTGCTGATGAAAGATACAACTTCCAGCTGTCAAGCTACTAAATAGGCTAATGCAGGTTTGAGTGATGAAGGCGGTGAAAAGCATGAAAAATGTGAAAAATATGGGCGGTCAACAAAGTAAATTCTATTTTCTAGGGATGTCAGTGTGGCAAGTTGATTGGCACTAGTTACATATTATACTTGTATGTATAATGTTTGTAGTGAATGTGTGCTTAACTTTTTTTGGTGGCTTCTTGCTGGTTATACTGTGGCACTGCTTTTTGGGTTTGTCGCTTTTTTTTTAGGCGCTCACTTTGACACAAATTTTTGTCTCATAAATCAAAAATGTACTTAAGTCAAGCACGCATACATATTTGTATATATTTATATATGTATGCACATGCCCTCGCACATACGTATATACATACTTAACTGCATTGTGTTGTCGCTCACCATGTTATCGCGCACGCAGACAGACGTTAATGTTGGCGCAAATACCATTTGATTGGCATTTCAATTTCGGAATTTTGTTCCAAAGCGGCGCATGACTTTTCAGTACTTAAGAAAATATGAATATTTTCGTTGTTAAATAGCCTGAGTGAATTTTAAATCAGTTGAGAAATACAAGCTCATACACATCGTCACCTAAATTGCAATATCACGTAGCATCACTGTTTATAAGTTGACAAAAGAAGAAAAAAAAACGATACAAAATTGAAGTATATATACAAAAAACAATAACAACAAAAATTAAACAAAAAAAATCTAATTTCGGTTACACCTTTACAGATAAAGAAGTTTCGATACAAGAACTTGATTTAGATCGTTCAGTTTGCATGACAGCTATATGATATAGTGGTTCAAATTGAATAATTTGTTTGTCGATTGTATCGTTGCCCTGGACAATAATTAGTGCCGAGTTTAGTGTAGATATCTTGTCAAGCAAAAAAGTTTTCCATAAAAACACTTGATTTTAATCGTTCAGTTTGTGTTGAAAGTATATGCTATAGTGGTCGGATCTAAACAATTTCTTTGGAAATTGCACCATTTTCTTAGACAATAACCCATGCCAAATTTCTTGATGATATCTCGTTAAATGAAGCATAAAAGTAAATTATTCTATATATGCTATAGTGGTCCAAAATCGGTGGTTCAGAAAAATAAGCAGCTCCTTGATATGACAAACTGGACGGACATGGCTAAACCGACTTCGCCCGTTATGCTGATAATTTATTTACGAGTATATTTTATATTTGAGAGGGTTTCCGACGAACTTTGTGGCAAACGCTCAGTTCAGTGTGTAATTAAATTTTTAAAAATTTTACCTTAAATTTTAAATAATTTATTAGTAGCGTAGTCCTTGAGTGTTGTGATAAATTCAGATTTTCTAACCTATTTAACCAAGTTGATACTATTGAAGAATTGAGGCAGCTATGATAAAACGATCTCGCAGAAAAGTAAAAAATAAATTAAGTAAGCAAAAACCATTCATATGTACCACTCTAATGCTCATACTTCAATGCATGTATTACTTTTGTCGCTTACTTGTTCGCCTGTAAAGCTATAATTAAAATCTGATTTCGCCAGAGTTATTCTAGTCGATTAGATTTTCACTTTGTTTTTGTAGACATTGGCCTGGTAAAAGTGCTTTAATGATGCTCCCAATTTTGACGGCCTGATTGCCAATTACTTGTCACCGTACGCAGCAGCTGTCACCTCGTCCATAGTTAGTTAGCTATTGCCAGCTTGTGAGCTATAACTGTTTATCTCTCTCCGACCATCGGCATGCTGTTAAATCCAACTGCTTGCCAATCTGTTTGTCACGCTCGAGTTACAGTTTGAAGATTATTGATGATATTCGATAATCATGTGCTCACTTACAAGCATATGTATGTAACTGTATATATAAACTTATATATTATATTATACATATGGGCTTTTCTCTCATCACATTCGGTAGATTGCAAACGCTTTCTTTTTCGAATTCACTTCAACATTTCAACTCTCTTCCATTTATACGATCTGCCTCCATTCGCTCGCGTCAACATTTTTTGGTGGAAAATTTCCAGATTTCGCGTTAAACTGTAATTTTCCATTCACTTGCGTGAGCAGACAGCACACCGTGACAACGCGATGCTGTTTGTGTCAGCGCTGACGCGAACGCGCCTTCCGAGCCATTTCAAGCGCTCGCTGTGCCAAACTAAAAATGTGCATGCTTAGACAAATGCAAAATATATAGAGCTCTATAGATGTACTGACATGCCCGGCGTAGTTATGGCTCGGATGGCTTTGATCGGCGCTGCTTGGCTGCTCATGCTGTTTGATTTATGCGCCAATTGTAACCCAATATAATATGCGTCGGTTTGCATTGCCTTGTTTGCCTCGATATTCGGCTCAGCTCGGCGTATTTGGAACATTCAAATACTTCTTTATTCGGCGCGTGGTGTTTGCCATTCACCTGTGCTTCTTCGCATAAGCCACATGTTTTTTGTTTTGGCACGTTACTGCTGTCGTTATGTCAAGTAGGTCGATACTTGATATGCTGCAATGCTAATGTCAAAATGATTTAAGGGAATCCCATAAGCTGTGTACAAGCGAGCAGCTGCGTTTTTGAAATATGCTGGTAATGAGCATACGATACTTGTTTTTGTTTTTGGATCAGCAATGTTAGTTGTTCTTGTTTTTTGTTTTTCAACTTTGAGATTTTATTACTATTAGATTTTCATATAATTCTCACATCGCATGCTTTAAAGTGTTTCATTTTGTTCTATGATGCTAAGGTATTAAATACTTGGGTTCACTTAGTTTCGCAAATTAGAGTTAATCTTCCTTTGAATTTTATTTCAAGTTTGCACTATTTTTCTCTCTTTCAAGTACAATAGGTTAAAAGCATTCTTCAAAAGCGAAATAAAACTTTTATATATATTTTATTGTATATGTATAAACTTATTTTTTTTTTTCAAAATTGTCTATCCATTCTGCAATAAATTGAATTTTGAAGCACAATCAAAAAGTCTCCTTATGACGCAAATTAATTCACAACGGAAGCGTAAATTCGAACTGGCCCAGTAATATCTTTCTCAGACTTCAGGAGAAGAGAGCGACCTTAAGCGAAAGACAGAATTATTTTCGTTAAGACAACAATAACTTTTCAGCCACTCTGTTATTTCTCTCGCATGCAGTCTGAGAGAGTCTCAGAAATTGTTTCTTGTTGCACATTTAAATATGATGCTCTTTAAAACTGTTATTAGGAGGCTCCCTAGTAATCTAGTCGTAAGCGGCTGGACTTAAGTTAACAGTGAGATTTTTATCTTTTGCGAAAAATTCTAAGTGTTCACTGGTTTAGTTTAAAACAGTCTTGAAAAATAAAGTTGCTGTATAATTTGTTAATTTTTACACATATGTATAGTAGCGGGGATACAAATTGTACATAATTATGACATTGACATTTCGGTCAAGAGAGCCGAATTTGAAAATGTAAAAAGCATTTATGGTCTTCATACTGTAACAGTCAATAAAGGGCAATATTGGTTTCGTCGATTCCTTTGAAGTAATTTTGATGTCAAAGACGCTTCATCCAACGATAGCCAGTTGTCGAAAATCTTGATAAAATTATAGAAATCGTCGAGTCCAACCATTATGTAAGCTATGTTTAGATTACCTATTAGTAAAATATTGCATAAAAACTATTTGGAATTATTTAAATAAGGCTGAATACAAAAAAAAAAAAATTCAGTTTATGGGTGCCACATGAGTGAACGCAAAAAATCTCATGGACAAAATTTCCATCTGCGAATTACTGCTGAATCGCAACAAAATCGATAAATTTCGGAAGTGGTTGGTTACTAGTAAAGAAAAATGGGTCACTTAAGACAACATTAACCAAAAGCTGTTGTAGTCGAATCGCGATGAGCCGGCGCAAACGGTGACCAAACCACCGGATTGATGGTCTAGAAGGTTTTGCTATGTATTTGATGAGATATACGGGTAATTATATAGCTGCACCCGGCCAAACTCTTAATTCGGATCTGCAAAATTAGACTATCTAAAGTAAGTAGTCACCCGGAAGCAGCCAGCTTTGACCAATAGAAGAGTAATTGTTTCCATCAGTACAACACCAGACCATACACCTCGATAGTGAGCTGCCAGAAGCTTCGAATGTTTATTTGCAAGGTCCTTAAGCATATTTGTGGAAGAACCTTATTTTCAATGAAGTTTTTCTTCGAAATGTCGCAACTGATCATGTGGCACTTATAACCATGCCCAAGCGCACACATATTTGAAAACGGTACTTATATTTAGATTTCATTTTTATGTCAACATTTGCAAAAAGTATACCAATAAATTTGTTCGGTACAATCACACATTCGAACCCTTTCGAATTTCATTCAATAATTTAAAATAAATTTTCGTAACCATATTTGGCAAGCAACATCACAAGTGATTTCGTGTTTTTGGTGGTGGCGTTGTGTGTGTGTGTGTGGCAGCGATTTGGCCATAGAAAGCGCCGTCAAGTCAGTGACTTCACATGCCATTTTAGACCATTTGCTCGAGTTGAGCGCTCAATTTATTCAAATGAATTTAATGAATGTCGTCGTCTGCTAGTAATTAATGTGATTTATGCTGACGGGTCATAAATACTAACTGTTCGTCGTACACACAACTCAAGCGACAGGGCACTCCTTTAACAGCAGTAGCTAAAACAGCAACACAAGTAACAGCAACAAGAGCAAAAACCACAGCGACAGTAGCAGCAAACGCCAGAGAACTTTGATTTGGAGAGTGGCGGCAGCTGCTGGCGTTCATCCTTCAGAATAGCTCTGGCAGTGCTTGTATAAAATAAATCACAAGTAGTGGAATCATCCAAGTACTCAGTATATAAACTTTATACAGATATTTATGTTTGTATGTGTTTGTTTCGCCGCTTGTTGTCTGTCTGATAACCAAAATACGAGACAACAGCGGCAAGCCGAATAGGCAAACAACGCTGACAGCCAAGTTGTTGCAAACAAGCGAACGAGTTAGCCTTCGTTACTGTCAATTACAAGCGGTCTCCGCTTTGTTGTTGTATTGCACACAAAAGCGGCAAATTAACAGCAGCCCGTCTATTTATTTATGCGCTTACAAGCAGTGAATGAGTGAAATTAAATGCTCGTTGACTCATTGGTATGTTAGCGATCTAATTGGTTGACTTGTTAGTTGTAGATGTTGCTTTAACTTTGTTGCTGTGCCAGCCACTGTCAACTGTGGTGTTGGGGAGTTTCCTTAAAAGCCATCGATGGGTAAATTTGTTGTACTAGTACTAAACATTACCTCGAACATGTGTGAGGAGATAATTAGGAAGCTTTAGTTATATTAAAATGTTTGATTTATAGAAATACTATATATCCGTAACAGCGATATAGTGAGAGAGTGAATTTCAGATATTCAACTTATATGATTTGCACTACATATTAAAAAAAAAAATTGTATGCCACGAAGAACTAATCGCTGAGTTTTTGAGATATTGATCTGTAATTTTGCACGCGTCCGTTTCTCCATAAGAAGCTGCTCATTTGTCGGAACCGCCGATATCGGAGCGCTAAAGGGTATAGCTACCATACCAACTGATCAATCAAACCGAGCCATTGAATAGAAAACTTTGTTATATGGCAAGATATCACGAAATTTGGCATAGACTATTGTCAAAAGCAACGGTACAATTTCTGGAATTGCCACAACTAAATGTTTTGCTTGTTTTCTCGATTTTGTAAAGGAAAATTTTTAAGCTAAATTTTTCATTGTATTATCTTCCCTAAAAATACTACTCCTTTGGGTATTAAAAGTCAACTGAAAATATTGGCAGATCACTTTTATCTTTGAAGAAAGAAAGGTGTCGCAAAATCGACGAATTCGTTAATATTGATATTCGCTTATTGATATACGCTTATTTATGTAACTCTTAGACGATATTTTAAAATTTTTACATTTTTTTAAATTTCAAAATAAAACTTTTGAATATGACAGTCGGAACAAATTATTGAAAATTTAACACAATTACAATTAACAAAAAAAAAAAAAATTTATATAAATAAGACAATTTTATTGAAAAAATTTACCTCTTTTTTGTAAGATTATAACTATACTGTTCTTAATTTTATATTAATTTAAATCATTTTTTTTTATTTTGCTTTAGCAAGTATTCATTGTTGAAAATGCTGATTATTAAATTTATTATAATATTATATATTTGACAGTCGGTGGTTTTAAAACATTTTTTTCAATCGAGTATTTGGAAACAGAAATTTAAAAATTACTGTTAATTAATTGTGGCAAAAATTAAAGAAGGCTTTTAAGAAAACCAAAAAAAAATTTATGAAAATAGTGCATTTCTACACATTTCCAACGCCAAAAATTTACAATATTTGGATGAAGCACAGATTCAACGCGCCTTTATAAAATCTTCGATGCACGTCAGTTTAATTATCTCAATGTAAATTAATTCAAATAAAATGTTTATTTGAATAATCCGCTTCAAGGTAATTGTTTGACCACAAAACATAAAATGTTTAAGAAATGCGCTAACTCAAAGCCAGCGTGACCTTCATAATATAATAAAATAATAAATTAATTGCCTGCAATGTAAAATATATTACGTATACGCCGTGTATGGGTTGAGGAGCAGGCAAAGAAAATGTGAGGGGGTAAATCAAACAAGCGAAGCTGCAGCGCCTTTGAAGCACAATTTCCGGCTGCAATTAGGAACTACTCTTTGAGATAGGCCACGGACATACTAACAAAAGCATTTAAAGGTAAAGAAATAAATTTAAAAGCAATGATAAATGCGGTGATCACTTAAGAAAGCAGTCGGCAAAAATAAAATAATTTCAAATAAATGTTTACAAATTCGTTTCGAGCGCTTAACAAACTGCAGTCAAAGTTTTATTTTTGCGTTGCGCAAATTGCTGTTGTTGTTGTTGTATGCGCTTAATTTCTGCACAAAACATAACTCAGCCGCAGCAACTGCAGTTTCACCTCGATTCTCATTGAACGATCCGACCAGCCATTTTTCGATGAGCTGTTTGGAAAGCATTTATTTAACTTTGCGCTAAGTACATGCCAATTAATTGCTTTCAACATTTCGGCATTTAATTATTTGCTCTTTAACATTTCTCCATTGAACGTTGCATAACGCTTGGCGGTCAGCACTGGTTGGCCATATAGACGCCGGGCTGTTTGGGCGCTTGGTTGCC
Organism: Bactrocera oleae; assembly: GCF_042242935.1. Classification (NCBI taxonomy): domain Eukaryota; kingdom Metazoa; phylum Arthropoda; class Insecta; order Diptera; family Tephritidae; genus Bactrocera; species Bactrocera oleae. The sequence continues at coordinate 66,100,190 of NC_091538.1, forward strand.
TCGCTTAAGTGTTTTTTGCTTTTTCCCGCTCAAGTTTGAACTCCAACTCCTGCTCACACACACATATACTCATAAATTAATGTATGAGCATAAGTGCTGTGAGCAACGCCATTGCTCTTCGCCGTGCTGCCAAATTCATGGAACTTTTGCAATAATTCTTTATTAATTTTCGATTTATTTCAATCAGTGCGCAATTAAATTCGACTCTGCCATGAAGTGCGCTCTTAATATAAGTGAGAGCAGCAGCTCTAGTAACAGCACTATAAGTTTGTATACAATACATATTTATATGTAAGCATATATTTGTATATATAATATATTACAGTATACATATATGATTACCATGATACAGCTCGCAATGCCCACACGAGTATTTAAATCAAATACGAGTATGTTGGTGAGAGCACGTGAGCTATCATGCTGCGCATGCTAAATGTAAATTACATAAAGACTGAGAATAATATTTGCTTTTATTGTTGCCTTTGACTGTTATAAAATGCACAAAGCGAAAGAAGTTAAATACAATACTCGGAAATGAAACAACTCCACAGTTTTAAAGGCATTCTCGTGAAATTTTCGAAATAAGTTTATGTTTTAATAACTGTCCGAATTGAACGGTAAGAATAACTTTTGTTATGTCGGAAATTAGTTCGTGTCTTTTTTGTGGACAAATACAATCGATTTTTTTTTTTAAATTACCATAAAATAAAAGCTAGGTCAAAAGGACTGAAGAGTGTTTAGAGCTATTAGGTTTTCAGAAGTGCAGTATAAAGTCATCTGAGTGGATCGAAAAGTCGCAACAGTCAACTCTAAAATGTATAATGTTATAATAACGAGGAATTGTATATAGTATTCCGAATAATTTGAAGATAAAGAAGAATTATGAGGCATATGCCACTACTGAAATCAAAACTGCATGAATTAAGCATCAAAATTGCTTCGGCAGCCACCATATGCCGTCTCCAGATCTGAGTCGCAGGAATATTCGCTTATTCTCTTTTAAAATCTCCAAAGAATACTCGCTGAATAGATATTTTGCTACTATAAAGAGATAATCTTCCTGATTAGGTAGGTAGAGTGGATGTCTGATGACGCACGTAGGCTTTAAAGAGGCCAATTATGAAACCACTAGGACTAAAATCCGCTCACTCTATTATGTCCTCTCTTAACCACCCTGCGCTCCTGATGAAGTACAAAAGTAACCTCCGAGACATCTTCAAAAACCTCTCGACTAATATACAAAGCTTTGCATTCGCTTAGAAGATTTCTATAGTATCTTCTTCTTCTACCTCCTGACAGCTTCCACAACAGTCCCAGGCTGCTCGCATGTCTGCCAATTAAACAGTGACCTGCAAGCACTCTTACTAGAATTCTTATGCCATTCATTTTGGATTTTAATAGTCGGCATGTGCGGACCCTTTTCCCTTCATGCCACGTTTGTTTGCTTGTTGAGCAAGTTAGGGATTGACTCCGCCGAGACTCTGCTATATCTATACCATTTTTGTCGAATAAATATCTACAAGTAGCCAGAGGGGTATATATATTTCATCTTTATCGGTGTCTAATTAAAGGGTGCTGCCTGCTCTGGCTAGTGCATCTGCCTCACAGTTACTGGGAATATTACTATGTCCTGTAAAGCATTGCAGATTTATCGTGAAATAGGTTGTTGGATCCTTTAAGAGATCCAGGCATTCTTTCAATATCTATGATGATACCTTAAGAGACTTTAGCGACTTCAAAACCGCCTGTCTATCTGTATATATAAATATATTTTTTGTTGTGTGTGCACTCTTTGTCAGAACACGTAAGATTTCTTTCATTGCTGTGATTTCCATCTGGTAGTCGAAAAGCGATTATGGTATCTAAATTGGTTGAAAAGAAACTACCTCCCACTCGATTATCCAGTTAGATCGTCAAAGTTAAAACCAAACTTTTTTTAAAGTAGCTTCCGATGGCAATTATCATTTTGAATAATTTTCACCCAAAGAGTCATCGAGCAAACTTTTGTCTTTGAATATTGTTCAATTCTCACTTCAGCTAGTTCTACGATACCGGATTTTACCCATATTTTTATCTGGACAAGAGCTGTTATATCGGCAATCTAGCGCTGTTTGGTACGGTAATTAATAAGTAGCAAGTAGCACCAATTTTTCTACTACCTAATTTCCGCCACGATATTTAAAGGGCTACAGCCTTGTAAATTTGCATTTTTCTTGTTGAGTTGAATCCGTTTTTTGCACACGCATTGGTGTGAGTTGTCGTAAAGTAGCCAGCTAGCTCGTGCCACATTTGAGTTGCACCTTGTTTGATTGCCCAAATTATTTTGCGTCTCTTTTTGCTTTTGAATTGCCAGCAATTTAAAGTGAAATTCACACAAACGGAAAAGTAGTAAATAAAAGTAAATTTACTTTTTTCACGACACAAACACCGAAAAAGAACGGAGCCAAATAATAAGGGGACGTTGAAAAAGTTAGCACAGCTATTCGCCGGTAACTGCTGTCCATTATTTTCAAATTGGTTTCTTATGCAAAATAGTCGAAGTATGTCTTTCTAAAGAAATGTGTGTGTGTGTGTGCGTTAGTGGCCTTGTGTTTCTAAGTGAGAGTGAGTATGAGTACGCGTTAGTACCGCCATTCAAGTCAAATTCAAATGAAGTGCCTAATGCGTTAAAGCAATAACAACTAAGGTAAGAATAGCAACAACAACAATCATAGCAACAACAACAAAAATCATAACAACAACAAGCAAAAGCACTAACTACATTTTCGACAAAAGGTTTCTAAGCTGTCCTCAAGGAATACGCCGAATTCTATTGCCGGTGGCCATAGGTAAGCTAAGCTTAGACGAATGATTGTAATAATACCGCAATAACGGGCTATGTATGTGTGCGTGAATATATGTGAGTAAGTAGTGAAAGGCGTATTAAAGCGAGACGAGGTGAGAAGTAATAATACCCGCTACCTTGGACTGAGTGGCAAATAAAGAAGCTGTCTATGTGCTGTGCTTAAGGCACTTTTGGCAAGAATGAAGGACCGGATTTTGCTATTGTCGCATTAAATCTAAATTTATGGTTGCGGTAAAAATGCGTTTTCTTTACATACACCTCTATATATATATATATATATATATATATATATATACATATATTTGCATATGTGTGTTTGTGTATGCAAATGAAAGGCAGCCTTGTGACCTTATCGTGCATACAATGCGCTGAGCAATTTATACGCGCATGCAGCGGTAAAGTACGGTGAACTGAGCTGCACGTAAGTGTTGCCATTCATTTACACATTCGAGAACTTGCAACCTCGCTCGCACATGACCCTACATACATGTGTATGTGCGTATGTAAATCTAGATATGTAAAGCGACCTGATATGCGGCCGCTTGCGCGCTGTGGGCACAGTGAGTTTTATTCTTCAATCTACATGCATACTCGCGTATGTGTGCATGTGTGTGCGTGTGTGGATCGCTTCGTATGCCATTCATAACACCTTCCGCCTATTGTGTGCCGAAATTAAATTGCTCTGACCTGTGCTATAAATTTCCGAAATAACTGGCGCGATTTTTGCCGCACATTCACCACCACCAATACAATCAAACCTGTACAAACCGGCACAACACATTGACACATTCGCTACTCGCACTTCAAATGTTTGGTGTATGTGTGAGAGTTTGCGTGTGTGTGAATTTTTCGTGTCCACTTTTTCCCTGGCTTCATTTACATGTTCGCCGTTGACCTTTGTCAGGCCTGCGCTCACACTCGAACTTCACCTACCATTGGCCACAAAACTGTTTGATATTTGCATGGAATACGACTTGCAAGGTAGAGGAGGGACAATGTGTGAAATGCCCTTGTTGAGCACTCGTTGTGGTTAAAAATTAAAAACATTGGAGATTTACTGCGCTTGAATAAAAAATAGATATATTTTACTCTGTGCGCTTTTTGAGATTTCTATTGATGAAATGGCTATAAGGGCAATCAAGTATAAGTGCAATATTAGCACGACAATGCCACAACCGCAATTTATTACAACTTTATTCGCGTTTGATGTTAGAAGAAAAATGTACGTTGGTTTTATGTGAGTTTGTAATTGATACTCATTCTAATTCGGGTAAAACTGGAAGCTGGGCCGAGTCCTTGCTTATTTTATTGGCAATATTTCAGTTATAAATGTTGTTTCGTTACTTGAAAGGGTAGTTCGAAAGCATGCCTAACCTCAACCGACCACGCTTTATCAATCGTTCGGCTCATACAATCCTAAGCTGCCTGAACTTCATAGCTGTCTAATTTCATTTAGTAGCTTAGATACATAGAAAGCCATGGAATATATGTCGTCTCAACCCGGTGAGGGCTGCACCTTTTGCGGAACTATTATTCTTACTTTTTTTCACGCTTTATGGACAGATCGAATCAGTGGTCCATATTTCTTCAAAAATTAAGCCGTACATAGTGTTATAGTCAATGGGGAATGATGTATAGCCATGATAAATGACTTTTTAGTGACTGAATTGGAGGACGTTGACATGGGTGATCTTTGGTTCCAACATGGCAGCGCTACATGGCATTCTGCCAATGAAACAGTCAATTTATTGGACGAAACTTCTGGTGAGCGCATTACCCCTCGTCGTGGGTCTGTGGCGTGTCCTCAATTATCGTGCGATTTACCACCGCTGGAGTATTTTTTGTGCTTTTATGGGAAGTTGCTTGTCTGCCCAGATGAGCCCGAGACGATCGTTGCCTTGGAAAATAATGTCCGGCGCTTTATTAGTTCAAAAAGTGTTCGAAAATTGGGCCTCTCGGCTGGAATTTATTCCAACCAGCCGCGGTGGTGATTTTTCCGAATTCCTTTTTAAACCATAATGGCAAACCCTTTTATTTATAATAAACCTAAATTCTTGGTTATAGCATTAAATTATATGAGTTTTATTTCCTCTTGAAAATCTCATTTCTAAAAAAAATGTCTGCATCAAAATGTTACATAACAATTCCGATATGGCTCTGCTGTGCTTGGAGCGGCAACGGGAGCAATTAACGTTCTTCGAACAATTAAAGACTGCTCTCTATTCGCAGTTTTAATAGTATTTCTCAAATATATATCCTGGCTTAGGTAATTGTCTTAGTTATTATATTGTTATAGGTATTTCCTCCATATAAACATGTGTAATCGTAGAAAAACCTAAAGCCAGCAATGAAATAATCTACAAACAAACTCGATTGACCGTTGCAGCGTGAGTCATGCAGTCAATCTCACATTCATACTCAATAGCATTTATCTGAATATTGCTTCATAACAGTAAATACTTTTGCGAATTACTGTTTAACATTTCTCACAATTTCCAGCTCAATTCTCGTAAATGAAAACTTTCTCAACTCGTTTGCCGAAATTACGAGCGCCTGGAGAGCAATCGACCGAAATGAAGTTATTGATATTTAACGTCAATCTTACGACGATATTTTGCTTGCTTGCCTTCCTTCCTTCATTCAGCGTTCACCATTATTATTTTGCTGAATATATTTGCAATTTAACTTTTCACAAGCAAGCACTGCAGTGTTATCTTACAAGGATAAGTGCGCTTACAGGGTGTTATGTAAACGAGTTTGCGCCTGTATATTCACAAACTTACAGTTATTTTAGTAGGAACTATGAATTTCAATAGTTATTATAAATGTGCGAGTGCTGTTTGAAGGCTTAAGTTATTTTAGTTTGAGCAACATTTTTTTTTTGCCGTATCTGAGTACCCTACATTCAGCAAAAATATCATGGTGGATTTATGAATATGAAATCAAAATTCAATAAAGAGCTTGTCCAATCGTGGCCTAAAACAAGTGCATGGAAAATACATTGAGCGTTGGCATGTTTGTTTTGGCTCAAATTGAGCCTATTTTGAAGCCGATAATAATAAGTTTTAATAGTATTTAAATAGTGCGGGTGAAATTTTATCGGATGGTACTCCCTTGTAGCGTCATTAAGGGTGTGCAAAAATAATATAATCAGCGGTAAATTTCAAAGTAAGCTATTGATCGCTATTTAAATAAAATTACTTATATTATTTTCATAGAGAAAATCTTCATCATTTGTATTTTTCTTCAGTAACCTCAATGACAACTAAAAGTGACCATTAACCTTGTGTCTACGACATGCTATTGAAAGACCCTGTACTCAAAAAATAAATGGCTTGATAATTGTTTTGAGTAATATTTCAATGGGGAAATATTCTAAATTCTTTTATTGTAATAAAGTAGAAAGTCAGACATTTACGTTTTATTCCAATCCAAGATTCGATTTACTTTATACTTTATTTTAGATACTTTTAGTTGCGCTTATAAGATAATTTTGTAAGCTATAAGGGAATTTCTTACATATACTTGCTTAGTCCAAATACTCGAAACTGCAGCGATTCAAGCGCAATATCGAATTTAAATATGTTATAGTTGTTGATTTAGCTCGATAAGTAAAAAAAACACTCGATATAAATCGCAAGCAAAACTACAAAATGTATAAAAATACACATACCTTAATGTAATTAAAAATGTAATTTGAGCGGCTAACATAAATACAAAATTGTATGTCTGAATAATTGAATTCTAAATACCATTTAACCACAATTGTGATTTCAATATGCAAAATCTAAGTTAGAACGGTCGTGAGCACAAAAATCAATTAAAAACCAGTTTTGTATTCAAATTTCCATGACCACCAAACAAATTATAGCATAATGAGCGTATATTATAATATTTTGTTATAAAGCAATGCTCTACTTTTTCAGCTGCTGATGCGTTCGAAATGTCACGAAATCTCTTGGCTGTTTATAGAAATTTCGCAATTTTATATCTTTGCGCTTTGGTTAGTTGAAAAAGATAACTCAATAAATATTACATAATTAAACACCAAGTGTGTTTTGTTTTTTAAGGTGCATGCAAAAGTTGATTTTACAAACATAAAATGTGAAGCCGTGGATGAGGCCTACAACTCAATTAAATACTGTTATATTCGGGCAGTAAATCGCACTTACAAATATTTGTCGGTGGCTAATTATTTCCACTCGAATGAGCCGAAAAATAATTTATCAGTAAGTAGTGTGAAACAGGAGATTCTCCATTTATGTTGTTAATATTTTTCCACTTATTTTTATCCTTAGGTTAATGTTGCTACGCTAAAACGCGCCAATGGTTATAAGCCCTTCCTCTATAATGTCACAGTGGATGTCTGCAAATTTCTTCGCACCGGTGGCAATAACCTGCTGCGTTTCTTATATAGTCTCTTTCACAAATACTCCAATATCAATCACACTTGCTCTTATACCGTACGTTCAATTTGGCACTACGTTTCATAGTTTTTAAATTGACATTTTAATTTTTTGTTTGTTTTAATTCACCAGCATGACATTGAGTTAAGCATGTTGCCGATAAGTCATATCGATAATTTGATGACTAATGTGCTACCAGTTCCAAAAGGCGATTACCAACTCGTAGCATCATGGTACACCTACAATGTTTTGCGCACTGTGGTTAGGGTTTATGTAACACTGTCTTAGAGGGGAATTTTTTTTAAAGAATTCTTTAATGCTCATGAATGGTATTATACTAAATATGTATACGTACGTACATTAAAATATTATACACCGGCAAAAAAATTAAATTTGTGTAATAATGTTCTCCTCATTAAAGTGGTTAATATGATAAAGTGGTAACTGGATAGCAAATTTAGAGTAGAAATATAATTAGTAGTGTTATGTTAGAAATAACTATATAATAGAGCATATATATTTGATTTCAGTTACTAAAGATTTAACTTGTTGTACCACTTGTTTCTAAATATGTTTGAAAAATTACTTATAATCGTATAATAACGTAAATGCAGGGTCCTACAGTTGTTTTTAGTCTTATTAGTAAGTAATCAGTTTTCGCTTTGATAATGATAAGCACGCCTAGAATCATATTTCTCATTTCTTGGAAATAACTGCAAGGCCAATAATACACTCAGCATATACAGGGCTGCACTTGGTTTTATTAAAAAAGGCATTCTGAAATGTTACAAAGGGAATTAATTTTTCATTTCGCTCTTTCAAAGTCTGTGTATACAAGATTATTGTGTTGTACTCTAACCTACATACCTATATATATGCATGTATTGTGTGCCTTTATAATATAAGCACCCATGAAAATAAGTTCTTAGAGGTTTTTCTAGCCTCATTAGTAAGTAATTTGTGTTCAATTTGATAATGGTAAGCTTGTCTTGAATCCGTAATAAAAGTCAATCACAATTAGTATCGTTAATTGTCTAATTATTGTTGCTCTTTTGCTTAGCTCTACCCGGTGCATGTTCCTTTTATTATCGTAGAAATCAATTAAAATAACGTTTTCGATTTTTACATATATTTCTATTGTGCTAACTACTGATAAAGTAAATGAGTTTAAAATTATCATGAAAATGTATAAATAAATTATTTTTTTTTATGTACACTAGGCTCGATTTTCATGCATTAGCATTTACGGTTTGTCTAAACTAGAAACATGTGACACCGAATGAAAAAGCATCAATATTCATTGACTAAAAAAAATATGCAAAAAAACAAATTTTTGACGAGAATTCAAACCTGATCAACGTTTCAACCATTCACGCTATATTATGCGTTACAATTTTGCTTGGCTCTGTGTTTTGGTGAAGAGGATGTTGCTGTTCTCATGATGCTTGGAATTTTCGTTGTAATTTACACACAAGTGCACATTTGTATAGCGTTTGTTAGCCGATCGCGGAGAGTGTACCTCCATATGTATGTAGAGAGCTGTATTGCGACATGTGACAAGCGAAAAATGGACGTGAGCATTTGAGGTGATATATAAAAAGTTTCAATTCAAAAATAACTAATGAAACTTGGTGCGCGTATTGCTTGATACATTGTGGCGGTTTGGAACCAAAAACTTTTACATATAGCTAAGACGGCAAATAGAATAAACAAATTCAATTAAGCAGTGGAGTTCACAGTGGATAGGGACATCACTGGTTTTGGTTACTGAATCACCTCTTAGTTAATATTATTAACAAAAATCTGATTAAGTAGCAAAAAAATTGTGTGGCTTTCGTTCGTCTGTTAAGCAGCATACGTTAATTGAAGAGCATAGTACTCTCTCGTTGGTGCTTAAAAACTTCTCTTGTCTCTCATCATGTAGCTTTTATTATATGGCGCAAATGTTTTAAAAATGAAAACTTTCGATGAGTAGCTTTAAAAAAATTTGAGAAAAATTACAAAAGATTTATGAACTATTGCCCGTAAAACCGTAAATAGCTTATAAGTTGAAAAATTGCATTCAACAGACTCATTTGCTCTTATCACCATAGTTATTTAAGTTAGTATTAAATGAAGGTTGTAAATATATTTGTTCAGAAATGGACTACAAAACAGCCCGATTTTATTTCGAAAGAAACTAGCTGAGTTGGATCCACACCTTTAATATCCTCAAATACTCATACGCAGAGTATGTCTTGTATAATATCATGTCAGTTATAGCAGTAATATTAAAGTATTGTTTTTAATATGCAATTTGAACGATGAAAATTATCTAGTACCACATTTGCAATTATGTATGTCCGTCGGTTGGACAAAAAACTAAAAACAAACAAAAAAAATTAAAAAATAAAAACTCGTTTATTTCACAATCCCAGTGGACCTTTAAAATTATTTTATATTCCGAGAAAGCGCCGACTAAACAAAGTAATTGGCATACTTTCATTTGAATTTCTTTACCACTTTACAGCCATTAAAGCGTCTTCGGCTTTATTGCTTTACGCCAGAGTTACTTTTTGTTTGCAAATATAATAATATTACATAAATGTGCGCTGAGTTGGCTGCGCGATGATTACAAAGCGCTCACCCTCTGCAGCCAAAAGTTTAAGGCCTCTTTTTGTGGTAATCGTATTTGATTCCATAGCACAAAAAAAAAAAAAATGTGCCTCAAATTAACTTGCCGGTGGCAAAAGCAAGTATTTAAAATATTTTTAACAGTTTTGTGCTTATACTCAGGCAAAGTGTATAAAAATTCACAAAGAAAATTAATAAAATCATATTAGCAACCCGAAATTCAAATTAGTTCCTGTGAATACTGAGATATTGCTTTTAATTAGGATTAGGCGAAATCAGTGATTGTTAACAAATGTAAATATATATTGTAGGCTTAAATTTGGTGTAGGCAGTAAAATGTTATGTTTTGCCTTTGAATATATGCACTGAATGTTGTGAAAGCTATAAGGTAGCTTTTTATTAAGCTCTTAAGTATTTCGTTTTCGCTTGGCCAATTATCCATTTGTCGTGTCTAATAGCCTGACAAGCTTGGCGTTGAGTGTAAAAGTTTCTTTGATTCTGCTATTTCTGCTTTGCTTGTTAAAATATTAAGCCAACTATGCTTTTGAGACGCATTTATTTACAAAAAAAAACAGAGTGGGTAGTCTTGTAGAAATAGTATGTATACTTACCTATCAGCAGTGAATGTTTTACATTGTTTATGCTGAAGCACAACCTTATCTATTATATAAATATGAATAATTACATAATAATGGCTAAGGTAATATGATTAATTTAGCAGTCGCAGTCATTTTCCGCCCTCCTTTAACCGTTCTCAAAAAAACAAAGGACTAACTTTTAGCGTTAAAGTCGAAGAGAGCAGAATTTGTTACAATGGTTTGATGCTGCTCAAGTTTTGAGTAAAACTAAATTTTGTTTGGGATATCTGAATACAGTATAAATCGGTCATAGAATTATTATAATATTTATAAAAACAACTTAAGAATAACAGTATAAAAAAATTAGGCAATAACAAGTAAGTAAGAGCTAAGTATGGGTGTAACCGAACATTTATACACTCGTAATTTTCAAAAATCAAAGCCGTGTCATATTTTAAGGTGTTGACATGGCTTTTTATTGGAAAATTTTGCAAAATAAAATCAATATTCAGCAAATTCGACAAAATTATGAGTTGATCACAATGATATTTGGTATCTATATCTATACTCGTACCTATAGTTTTAGAACCATATAACCACTTAGTGCAATATATCTATAGCTGTCTTCGATATGCCGGGGGTTACTCTCCAGTGAATCGAACAAACTATACCAGATGCTTAAACAAACGGGCAGCACTTGTGGTACAACCTTGTGTTAACATGTCTTCTGACGCAGGCGCAATAGTCCTATGAATCTTTCTTGGTGAAGAAATTATTTTTTTGCGTTAAAAATTGTATTTTAATTTGTTATTTTAACCATTTACAATAGTAAAACTGATCTAAACTATTCAAAAAAAAAACTTGGTAGCACCGAAGAGAGCCTCTATACCATATAATGAGGTATCCGCATACTCATTTGCACGGATTCAACTCGATAACTTTGTTGCTGCTTTTACATATAATTTTTTTGACAAGAGAAGAGAAGCGAGAAGAGAAAAGGCGAATCGAATAATATTATATTAACGGTTACAGTTTAGACCGATCACATACATAATTACCAAGTGATACAGAAAACACTTGATTTCATTAAAAGGTCGCATATATTGACCTAAATAAAATGTTTAAAATCAACTGCAAAGTCGGAAATGACTATATTACGGATGTGGAGGGTAAGTGGAGGATTCATTCGATTTCGACCGGTACAATTTCATTCAAGTCTGGTTTTGATAGCTTTACTGATGCTTGATTAATTAATTCATATATTATATATGAAAATAGGCGTGTTTGTAGTCCGATTTCGCCCAATTTCACTGTGTGACATACGAATCTCGAAACAGGTAATAATTGGTCAAGTAGTTCCTGAGGTAAAAAATTTCGCCTAAAAGTGGGCGGGGACACGTTTATTGACCGATTTTGATACCGATTTAACACATTTTCGCAATTTCTAAGGTGCTGCCGGAAGGAATGATTCGGAACAAGTTAATTTAATATTGTTTGAGAGGTTTGTTAGATATCTAGTTTAAATTTATTAGGGAGTGGGACCACGCTCAGTTATTCAAATCATTTCGTCATCCTCAAAATGTATATATGTATAACTGTATATCTATCTCAATTATATTTGGGTATTACAAACAATCGTTGGGTATAATAAACTAGTATACTCTGCAGCAACATGCTGCGAGACTATCTGAGACTTTCCAGATTTTATAATATAACTTTTCATTTACAGATGAGTGCGTATGTTAAAGCATGGTAAATTTCTAGGTCTGTATAAATAAGAAAAAGCTTAACCTCATTATATTCTTGCCTCAATCTCTAGAAAGTTCATATGAAAAAGATCTGGATCTATACAAAATTTCAGTAAGAATAAAGTCTGAGCATGTGAATAATCTCGTATGTCTAATCTGGAAAATCTGGCGTCTTAAACAAGTACACTACTTTATTAGAGTTCTTAAATCAATGATATTTGAAAAAGAAGTCAAAATATTATTGTATTTATATTTCCCGCATGGTTATGCTCTAAAAAAAAACATATATATAAAGCAAGTTGTTAAAAAACAAAAAAAAAAATTCTCAAATATTTTTTCAAGCTCTCAGTTTGCATATTTTAGTTCCTCAAATTTGTCTTTAACTACAAAAAGCAACACTGTGCGAGCTCTGCGAATTTATGTACGAAACATAAGCTCAAGCGAAGGAGCAAAATATGCATAGACTTCTATGTGCGTGAGAATAGTTTTTCACATTAAATTTTAGCATATTTCGCAAGCAGCCAGTCTGACGGACGTACAGCCAAAAACAAGATAAATTTTTTAGATACAAATAGTTAGCGGAAGTTGTGATATATGTATATGCTATATATGCACATGAACAGATATGGTCGAATAGTTTGTGGCATTTCTTTGACATATACTTTCGTAATAATTTTGGCTATATAGGTGTATGTACGAGAATGTGTATATTAAATACATATGTAAACATACATATATGTATATGCTTGCAAGGAAAATGTCAGTGGCGAGTGTCTGATAAAAAAAGTAGCATGCACATTTTATAGGGTCAATACAAATATGAAAGTGTGTGTGTCTGAGCAGCACTTAGTAAAGTAGTTTGAAAGTAATTTATAAAAATTGCTGAAATTTTAAATTTATTATGAACAAAGAAAAACGAAAAGAAATGCAAGGAATTTAGTTTTTAACTTGCAGCGTATGAAATTGTTGCCAATAAAGGCTGGAAATACTTAAGGTAATGTTTTTATACACAATCAACGCCGAAGCAGTAAGCACAAAGGCGCGCCCGAAAAATGGCACAGTTATTGCTATCAAAGCACAATAGGGGAGACAAAAAAACAAAAAATAAGCCCGAAACGAAAATGGCATACGCCAAGAGTCACAATGTGGCGGATTAAATAAGTAATTCCTTCCGAAACCGGCTGACAGGGATATCCATTCGATTGAAGCGCACAGATAAAGCGAAAAGAAAGTAATTAAGCCATGGGGCAAGAATTTGTTTGTGTTTGTTTAGGGCGCCTAGTCAAGCATGCGCCAGCGGAGTGATAAACACACCAACAGAGGAAATTGTCAAACGCTGACGCACATGAAGACACACGCACGCACATACACGCAAGGCCAAACATTTATGGGCGACACGTGCGGGGTCGCACAAAGAACGTTGCTTGTCTTTGCCTCACAATGATGACCCAATAATCCCCGCTGACTTGTACTCTTTAGTTCTTGTCATTTTCTTTATACAAAATGTTGCAGTTGTGTGCGAGTGCGTGTGCGTGTGCGTTTTTCGCCCATTTGTTCCAGCAAAGTGTGCATGTGACAATCAAGTGAAGTGATGTCAAATGTCAGTTACACTTGGCAGCTTCATCAATTTCAATTAATCCTTTTCCAGTCCAAATTCTAGTTGTCCTCTAAGTCGAGTGGAATGTGTACGAATCGGTGTTTATGTGAGTGTGTGTGTGCACGTAAATTAAGTTGTTTGCATTTTTTTGGATTATCTCAGTGGTAACTTAAATTATCTCGACGATTTGGTTGAAAATTAGAGGATTTTAGTTGTAGTTTTTCAAAGAAATATTAATTTTTATATTACTAATGTTATTCGATAATTTTAAATTTCAGAAATTTTACATAAAATAAATGTTTGTAAGTAATATTATATAATTAATCGATTATATACATTTGCATTTTTTTGCATTAAAATATATATTCTCTTTTATTATGCCAAAATGAAAATTAGTAGGACTTTTACTTCTGACATTAAATAAAGCAACGAAAAAGAACCTGAAGTGAAAAACCTATACTGAAAGCTTCCATATATTACGGTATATGCCATGTTACATAATAATAAGATCAGTGGTTGGTAATTAATATCCAATATGGTTTCCAAACTATATCTTTCGAACCGTATATTTCAACTAAGCTCTTGAAAGCTCATTTGCGTAAAAACTTACTAACTTAATTGAGATATTTACTCAAAGAAATGGTCACTAATACTCAGTAACATCAGGAACCATGTTTAAAACTGATTACTCATGCGATAAGCACCATTTTCATACTTAAAAGTTATAATATTATATTTTAAAATGTTGTTAAATATTTTAATAAAAATAATTTTCCTCACCTCAATCATTGTTCGGCAAATGACGTCACCATGGCAGAGTTTTGAATATTTTCTTTATAAAATCTCACAAACTCTTGGTAAAATATGTATATTGAACTTTTAATATGAAAAAACGAATTATTGAAAATAAGCAATTTCTTGCTTGAGGAAACCTATGTAACCCCTTAGCGATCCTTAAGATTTGATTATGTCTATTTATTAAGTACCAACAGCAGAAAGATCTTATTAAATAAGGTCGTGAAAATGTTTATCAAACTTAAGGGGCACATCTTGTGCGACAGCTAAAAAAAACTGGATTCTATTAAATATTTCAGTATTAGATAAATATATCTGAAGAATATACAGCAAAATTTTTGAGAAAAAATATTTATGACACTCCATTGCTGCAGTGATTTTGAACTTCTCTGTGAATGAAATCTCAAAAGAAAAAGTTCTCTACTAGAAGATATTGTCCCTATAATGACTTACGGTCTAAAGACAGCAAAAATTGACAAAACGTTGGTTGTTGGACAAAATTTAATTTTAATCAGATCAAAAAACTAGCATTGTAATCGCTTAGATCTCGACGAGGCGTGTGGGTTTCTTCCAATGCCATCGCTTGTTCTCTCGTATCCAAGGTAAATAGCTTATTACATTTTGCCAAATACAAGCATTTCCGGGAACCAAATTTTCATCAAGGACAAACTTTGCGGGCAGAAACTGAATAGATTCTTAGAAAAGAGACGTTCAGTCACTTTATTGGTGACATTTGAATCACTGTATAATTTTCTTATGTCCAAGAATCAAATATATACTCATTGAACACTGCAGAAGTCCATTAAGTTCTACAAAACAAATATCTAAACTTAAACAACATAAATATTTTCAACTAAAAGAGAACTCCAAGCACTTCGAAAATCGCAAAATATGAAAAAAATAACCTCCTTGTGGAAACAATATATTTCACAAATCACGTCCAAAACAGCATGCAAATAAATCACGTTCACAATAAAATAAAACAAAAAAAAAAAACTGCAATGAAACTGCTCTAATTTACATGCCTTTGAAGTCGCTTGACTGCCCGCTTTACGAATTTATTGGCCGTTTTATTTTCTCACTTACACATGCGCTCTTCTATTGTGTGCTCAGACAGCGACCGCGCTGCAAGCGCCAGTGAATTTCAATTAAGTGACTTGGCAAGTTAAACTGTTGCTTGCAGTGAACAGCGAGCGGCAAGTGGCGAGTAGCGCGTGGCAGGTGGCAAGTGGCAAGTCGAATACAAGCATTTCACTATGCAATTAAGTTCTCAATGTTGCAAGTATACGAGCATATTCCAGCCATACACGAAGACTTTAATTTATTTGTCTTCGTCTTCATATTGATTCAAATGAATTTTAGGCAATAAATTTTACAAGTTCACACGCCCACACCTCGCCTTCAACTGCACACATCGCGTGTGGCATATTTGAATTTGAGGGGCTGTTTGAATTTTTAGGGCTTACAAGACTTACTTTAGGATATAATTTTAACAGAACTTTATTTAAAAATAATTTGGGGAAGCTTAAAAGTGTTAGATAAGTTCTTTTGTTGATTTTGTGCAAAAATTAATTCAATATTTGTAGATTTATACCACTAGAGCAATTTAATGACAATTAAGACGAAAAAATCTTAATCGCTCCACACTTATTTTGCGCTTTTAATAGCCGTTATATAAATTTCCAAAAAGTTTGTAGCTCCTAGAAAAACACTTCGGAGACCTTATAAAATATATATAATATATAAATGATCAGCGTGATGAGCTGAGTTGATTTAGCATTATCAGTCTATTATATATACTATATACTGACTGATAAAAATCAAGTTCTTGGGGGAAAACTTCTTTATTTGACAAGTTATCTTCACGAAATTTGATAAGGATTACTTCCTTAGACATCACCACAATCTTTGAAAAAAACATATAGCTGTCATATTAACTGACCTATAGCTCCGGTGTTGCCACAGAAGGCAGTGGTTTATATACATCAGTTATATTTTATTATTAATCTTTAGCAATCCTCAGTTGTAAGCTTTTGTGTTTGTATTGAATTGTATAGTTTTTATAATTATTTAAAAACATTTTTGTCGCAAACATTTCAAGCGACAAAAATTTAAGTTGAATAATAAATTCCTGTCAACATACATAAATATAAATTTGCCTTTGTAAACATGACTCCTTGACCCTGTTTTTCTATACATACAATTCGTAGAAAGGCTCTGTATATCCGCAGCG
This sequence comes from Bactrocera oleae, assembly GCF_042242935.1. NCBI lineage: Eukaryota > Metazoa > Arthropoda > Insecta > Diptera > Tephritidae > Bactrocera > Bactrocera oleae. The sequence goes on from NC_091538.1 coordinate 66,117,005, forward strand.
CTTTCAGTATTATTTATATAAGCATAACCTTCGCCAAGTAGCTGTTTATATAGGTCCACCAGCTTTCTTCAGTTGGTTACTCTCAATATGTATCTGCATAACTGTTTGCACAAGTGCGGTCGCGACTATTCTGCGCTTGGTTGCATTCGTGAATAACTGTTTCATATTTATTCGTTTCTTTATATAATATTTTTCTCCAATTCCACTTTTCCGTATTTCAGTCATTCTTTGCTCCCCTTCGACGTGCCATTGGTAGTTGTTTCTTCGTATCGCACAACTGACTTTTATTTCGCAACTTTTCTATGCGACGCCCATCTATTGTTGCGGTTCAATTGTTTCGTTTATAATTTTATTTTTATTTTGACTTGCGCTCCTTTTGCCACATGCCTCAGCACTTGTACACGCCGCCACATTTGTTTATTTTCACTGTTGCGTGCGCGTTTTTTCGGCGTCTGCTGGCTGGACTTCCAACACTGTTTCTGAACGTGCGCGTATTTTCATTTCGAATCGTGGAAAGCTGGCAATGTTAAATTTAGTGACTGTCAGCAGGAAGCTGGCTACTCAGTCTGCAATCGGAAAATGTTGCCTGATTGTTTTATCGCCGTTTTGGCGTAGAACATCGCCAAACCCACTAGTGGCGCGCATAAATAATTTTATGCAAAATTGCAATTCTCATTCGAGTTTAGAATTTGTTGTTAAACTACTTGATTTATTGCGCTGTAATATGCCGGCAAAGAGCTGGTATGTTGTAACTGCATCGTGTGTCCATTGAGCAATTGTGGTTTGTGCTTTTGTGTGCAACAAACTTTTATGTGTGAATTTTACACGCACCATTCCAGTTCGTTGTCACGCCATAGTCATTTCATTAGAAGCTGTAAGCTATGAGTATGATTTTGTTTTTGCCTCTGTCATCTCTCTAATGAGACATACATATTATATATTTACAACTCACTCACTCACTTAATGGCATTTATGTTGCTTGAAGAGTTGCATGATTGTTTGTAAATGCAGCTTAAAATGTGGTTTTTGTTATTTTGAATTGAGCACACAAGTTGTCGTTATGTAGTTTTATACATAACTGTACTTTATATATGTGTTAGTTGGTAACTCTTTGTTGCAGTGTGATTAAGCTTTGTTTTGCAATTAATTTCTGTGCTGTGGTGTTAGAAAAGCAGCGCTGCATTAGTTTTCGACTTGTCACTGGTGCGCAAGAATTGTATTTTTCTTCAACTTTGTGTGTAATTAAAAAAAAATCGATATTTTTCACATATTCGATTATAAATAATAAAAAAAAATTTTATATCAATATCTTAAATAGTTTTTGCATTACATGCTTATTAAATTGTGCGGCTGCAGTTCCGTCAGCTAAATCGGTTTATGCTTAAGCGCGTATCTCCCAACACTACATTTTTCTAGTTTGCTTAAATGATTAAGGAAGCAAATCACTATTTTTTCAATATTTGTTCTGTAGTTCTCTACACAATGGCTTACTATATTTTTGAGTAAAATACAACTTTTTTTTTTGGACACAAATATTTCAGTATTTTTTAAAGAATTTTAAATCTGTATTCTGAAAGTTTGTAAAAATATATATTTAAAAACAACTGATAGTTAATTCCTCAAAATCTCAAAAATTTTAAGCTGTCACGCTTAGAGCGCCACTTACGTCATTTGCATACTTTAATTATTGTAATTGTTGTTTACTGTTTAATTTCATTCTTGATTTATGTTGAGAGTGCAAAGTCAACCAAAATGTCGTTGCCTCACCTCAGCACTGTCGATTGACGTGTCGTGCACACCCAACAGTTTTAAATTTAACTTCTTTCTGCGAATAGCATGTTGCCCAAAACAATTTATTCTCAAAATAATTGCAGAAAATTTGTTCGTGGAAAATTTCATAGGCGTGCAATTCTCCGTATTCACTAAGATTCAAACTGCCTCGGTTGTATTTCCATAATAAGGTCAATATTGATACAGGATTCTCTAAATGTAATTTTATATTTATGCTGTTCACAAATAGTTGTAAGTGCTACATACACAACCTCTAGGCTTTGCCGAATATGGTGAAGATTGAAATTTAAAGCTTATTTTAATATAAATATTAAAAATTCCATTTTTCATAGAAATAATATTGATACTTTGATAGATTTTAAAATTTTTCCTAAAATTTTTATTTCTTTTTCAGCACACGGTAAATGGAAAGCTTTGTTGTCTAAAATTTATCTTCAAACAATAAAATATATCTATGGTCTGGTAGAAAAAAAAATCTATTATTTATGCATTGAATTAAACGTTTTATTTATATTTATTAGTTAGACTGATTCGTTTTTAGTCAAATATGAAAGTATTTTCATGATACCATTTTCATAGAACTTCTCGTCTCTATTTGTAAAATAAACTGGGACAGTCGATTTCCACAAACTTCTGTTGATGTGTTTTTTCTGCAGCAAAATCTTTCGCACCGACCGAAAGATGTAGGTACGTGATCCGCACTATGAACTGAATACAAAACACTAAAGAAAGCTCCTGGAACTTTTTTCGATTCATTGTCGATATGTGTGGTCTGGTGTTGTCCTGATAAATCTGCCCGCTTCTGGACGATTGTGTCTTTCATACTGAAGAGAAGCAGCTAATAGTGCGACAATCTGCCAATCCCACCTTATAAAAACTTTCAACGCTATTCGACCAAGAGCATTTTCGCTTAACGTTGGCATTAGTGAGCCACTTTTCATAAATAGATCGAGTTTAATGTGATTCAGCAGCGATACATAAATGAAAATCATTGAACTTTTCTTTACCTTAGCTCGTGTGGCACTCACATATCGAGTTTCTTTTTGTATCCAACATATTTTAGGTTGTTTGTTTCTAACAATCCCTAAACTTTCTAAACAATTTTTTTAGTGCGAAATGTTATCATACTGACGTCATATAATGCAACTCGATCGTTTATACTCGTATATAACTCCAAATACATAACACTATTGTAAAAATAAAGAGACTTTTTACTAGACTTTAATTTATCAGTAATGCGTAAATCGGAGAAAAGCGCTCTAATACGGAATTACTCTGTATGATCTATACGGAAGATATGAAGATCTCCGTTGTTTCGGTATACAAAAAATAATATGTAGTCTTTCGATATAACTTATAAATATGCATTTTGTTTGGTACAAACGGTAGATTTGTTTATACTTTCACGTAATAACCATATCTGTTTATGATATCTGCATTCTTTCGGTAAATATAATTACTAAGAATACTATAATACAACCTTATGACATTAGCGAGAAGCGATTAAGAGTTAAATATCTTCTTTTAGCTCATAATTTATTTATTGAAGCGAAACTAGATTTTAAATATTTTTTTAAAATAATGTTTCTTAACAAAGAGGCAAATCCTAAAGTACCAGAGTTGTAGAGCTAATGTAGGTCAGTCTGAATATGCGCTCAGAATTCTGACACAATGAAAAGAATGAAAAGAGAGGAATTAAAAAATATGGTTATACATATTCTTACCGTACTTTTATTTGAGCTTTGAATTTCCTATTTCAATACTATTAAGCTAGCGTAAAAGACATCTACACAAGAATTTTCTTTTATATAAATTCACTGATCAAACTTAAATATATACTGATGAGTTATGAAAAGATACAAGAGTTCGAACACAATAAACAAACTATTAATATACGCAAATCCACTTACTAGTAAACATATATTAATAGCAAATAATTGTCGATTTTACATGAACTTGAAACGCAAAAATTTAAAAGCATTTATTATTTTAATAATCACTTATACGCCCCGTACAACTCAAGTGTTCGCTCTTCGCAGTTTAAATGCGGGTGTAAATATTTATCGAGTGAATTGCACAGCATGTAACGCGCCGAGTTTATGCGCTTACTTTTGAGTACAGCACTCAAAAATCGAGCTGAGCAGCGCGGTGAAATAAATAAATAAGTAAATATTTTGAGTGGCACTTGGCGAGCGCCTGAGCTGCCAACAAGCACCAAATTAATATCGAGCAGATAGGCAAAGCGCGGGTGCATGAAGATTACACTGCAATGTTGTGCACAACTACCGTTACGTAAATAAACGGCCAGTTATGTACAGTTGCTGAGCGCTAGTGAAGAGTTATTGAGTAGTGGAAAATAATTAATTTTCATCAGTTGCAATTTCTCATTGACGCAATTACCTAGTTCACTGCAGTTTTGTAATTTTCAAAGTGTCACTTGAATGACAATAACAATAACAACAACTACAACAATGTAAATATTATGCTGACACAAATAGAATGTGTTTGTTGTTGTTACACTGGCTGCTTTTGTTAACCGTTTTACACAGTAAGGCAAGTTGACGTTCAGTCAACTGTTTGTTGTTGTAAATTTAATGCTTTTTAAGACGAACCCAGCACTAGGTTGAGAGTGCACTAACATTGTGACTATGAATTGTAATTGTTGTTGTTTTCGTAGCTCTAAAAGTTATTTGCTGATAGTGAATGACAGTCTGATGGCCCTATTACCCCGACAACAAAAACGTGTGCTTAGTGTCTCTGTCGTCCCCTTAAACCCCCCTCTCTCTCTCTTTCTCAAGCCCTTCTCCCCTCTCTACGTCTTTCTCCGTATTTTTCTCTGTCTGTGTGTGCGCGCAAGGCTTCCCGTTCATTCACACAGAAGTAATTGAAAGTCATTCTTCAACATTATAAATGAGTTTTCGTTTCCCAATGCCATTTACCGCCGCCTCCAATACATTACTCTTTTCCTCTATACTATTCTTATTATTGCAGTTGTTATTGCTGTTGCTTGGGATGTTTTACTTTCTTAGTATCTGTAAATACAGCTGCATCTTAGAAGAAGGCTACATAGTAGCCCCTTACTTTCTTTAGCTACGCGAACGCATTCAAAACATCATTGCTGCTACTACAAAAACAACACAATCAGCTGCCTATTTAGCTACACTATTCGTGCTCATTTGTTTGCTTACGTTCGCATCACTTTATTAGTTTTATTTGTGCTCTGTTGTTTTTAGTTTTGCCGCGTTCTTGTTCTTCTTTTCGCTTTGACAAGCAACATCTTCAATCGTAGTTCGAGTTCATTTGTTCAAATGTTGTTGGCAGTCAGCGGGAGAAGACATGGTGTGTATTTCGCAAATGTTGTTGTTGCGTAAAAAGAGCGGACCTAAATGTATTTGTTTTAAAGTACTAGGGTAGTATCGTAAGTTTATGGTTTAGTTTAAGTGTATATTTTGGCGAGGCATCTTACTCAGGAAGGGACGTAGTAGAAATCTGATTGACATGCACTTACATATAGGGTCAGAAGCTGAATTTTTTACGAGGCTATTCTTATATCAGTTTTCTAACTGTGCTCGAACTACATATAAGCGTCAGAGTATCCAGATGAATTTCAAAATTTTTTAGACTCATACACCGCTGGAAAAATATGTCTCAATTAAAGATTTTCCATTGTAGATTTGCAGTTCCGTACGCTTCTTTCAATTATTGTACTACCATTTTGAAGAATTGCTTGGTCAAACTTCTTCTTTTATAAAAAACTATTTATTTCTTTTTTTTTTATATATTTCCAGTTTAAAATGCATAATATTGTACATATAAGATAAGATAATTTAAAAGTGTTTAAATACACAAATCATGAACCGAATTTTCGTCTGCGTAGCATCACTGAATCGCAAAAAAAATCGCTTCATTTGTACAGCAGGTGGTTACTGGTTCCAGCTTTTTGCCAATATGAACGAGGATTTCTATGAGAGTAGCTTTATGAAATTACCATCAAAATGGCAACAAGTTATCGAACACAACGGTGCATATTTGATGGGTTATTCGAATAACGCTAAAAAAAACTTTCAGTTTAATGTAAAAAATAATGGATTTATTTGTACTGGGTTTTTTATATCATGCGATGACCTCTGTTTCAATTTCATACAACACTTCCTTTGTGGGAATATTCGCTCAATTTAAAAATGTTCATTATAATAATTTTGATTTTTACTGCACCACCAGGGTACTGTTAGATATGGTATTGTAACTTTTGTTTGTTGGAAGCACCCCACAGCTACAGTAGTACCAAATAGTATGCATTTAGTAACCATTTTTCTTCCTTTTCCTGCACTAAACAAAACATCGCACTCATTATTCACCAGCTGTCACAGAGCAAGGTGAGGCTTCAGAAGCTTCTCTTTTTCACAAATACGACGACATTGATGACTCCGTTTACTTTACAAAATGTATGAAAAAAAAAAAAAAAACACTACAAACTAAGTGAGAATATATCACACTACAACCAGCATAGTTTATCACTTCGGGTGCTGCTGGTTTTTGCGCTTCACTTAGCAAGACTCTGCTAGAGTTTCAGTGCATTTGTCGTGCAGCGAGGAAAGTGAAATGAATGTGCAAATAAACAAAAAATAAAATAAAAACTATGTGGAGACACTTCAAATGCAAAACGATGAAGCATATCAAATACTCATACATGTGCATATGCACGTGTGTATGTGTGTGCTGCAAATAAAGTGAACGGTATTTGTTAAGTCTCCCTGTTTGCGGACTCTTTGCTAAATATCACTGCAAATACACACACACATGAGCATGTGCTTGTGTGCAAATCTAGAGATACCAACTCATTTGCTATTTACCTTTACACTCAAATACTATTTTCTCGCATACACATACACCTACTCACATACTCAGTACGAGTGCAAATTGTTGCAGCGCAAAATTATTGTTTCGAGATTTCAGAAGCAGCTGTGGGCACTTATGCAACTACGTAATGTTTGATTATCAACGAAATAAAAATGAAACTGTGCTGCGATTCGAACAAAAGTGTGATGGCAACTCCAGTTCCCATTGCACATTCTAATCAAACGTGCATTTGCATGTGATATATGTGTTGTTGTTGTTGCTTCGAATGTTGCTGATTGCAAATTGCAATCACACTTAATATTTCTTCAACTTTTTTAGATCGAAAATTGCAAGAGTTTACACATACACACTCATATGTATATTATATATGAATTATATCTGCTAAGCTAGCTCAACTGTGCTCCATAAATTCATATAAACTAAATATTGTAATGGAAATGTGTACAAAAATCATACGTAAAAACATAGCATAAGAAGCGTTCTCTTAGTAGAATCTCCAATAGGCGTGTATGTGGTATTGCTGAAGATCTTATGGGATGCTAACTATCAATTTTGTATGGTAAAAGAGTGGTAGAAACATTCATCTACTTTATCCTCTATTGTCCAGTTTTTGCAAGACTGGAGTTGAAACATTACAGCAGTCGTGTCTTCGGCAAAGCTGGTGAAATAGCTGGAATCGATATTAGCCACCTCAACAAAAAAAAAAAAAATGGCTAAAGTGCCCTTTCCCGATGAATACTTAGGAGTATTTAGGTATCACAATGGACCGGCTGTTTAAGTGAGTTACGTTTTTGGATCGACATTTTTAGTCTAACTTAACCTAACCTACGTTAACACTTTTTTCGAACAATACTATAGTCTGGTACTAAAAGTGGATAAAATGGATTCAGTATTTTTGCTAGCCACCAAATATCTTATATAATGATTTAAAACTCCTGGTTGACTTCAAGTCGTATATAACGGTCATTATATAAAATATCTTAACAAAATTTTGAAAAACGTTTTTTATTTCTATAACCTTTTATTGTGCGAATTATTAATGCAAATTTAGTTTTCTGTTATTATGATGCTACTATAGTGAAAGAATAATGTGTAAAGAGAATATTCGGATTCTTGTACTGCTTAATGTCTAATATACGCGTTCCAGTTTCTTTTCAACTCTAGCTTGTTCTTCAATAATCTTTTAAACGACTTCGATATTTTTGATACAAAAAACATTATTTCAAATTTACACTGCTGTAATTGAACAGGCTTTTATGGGAACATAAAGTATAATTAATTGTTTCATTATTACCCCACGAGAGAGCACACCATATAAATATTTAAGTTTCGCTTAACTAAAATCGACTAAAATCAGAAATAAATCCGAACATTTATTTTGATACAAATTTGCATAGAAAAAAAGACTTTACACGCCATTTGGGAAATCTGCGCGTAACTTTTAACAGATCGTAAAATTTTAATGGCAGCAAGGCATTTAATTATAAGTATGCTTACTTAAACACATTTACATACACATAGACACATTAGTACGTGTGTGCGTCGCTAGCGAATATAATAAAATAAAGTATATGTATATGTGTGTGTGTATTAAAATGAACAATTCGCTTGTAAGGCGCGGAGAAAGTGACTCCACCATTTGGTTGGCCGGAAGTTTTGTCGGACCTCAGCATTTGCAACAGAAATTGCCTTCACCCTTTTGGGTATATAAACACTGTAATAAACAACAATAAAATATACAAAGAGCAATAAAAGCATGCGCCTTATACAATAACAATAAAATATGTACAACAAAGAATAATTATAATAACAACAAATACAACAATTATAACAAAAACAGCAGCAAATATTATGTGGCATTAAATATGTATGGGCTTGTGTGTATGTGTGTGCTGTGGCATATTAACGCTTCGAATTTAATTACCAAATACAACAGCAACAATAACGATAACGACAACCGAGACAACTTAAGTTATCAAATTTTAGTGCGCAAAAACAACAACAACATGCGAGTAATTGCTTTAAAAGTATCACAGCAACAAAAACGGCAGTGTTGAGTTGGCAGAGAGCTGGCACTGAGCTGAGCGCAAGCAAGTGGAAAATTGACAGTAAAATCTGCAAATGCCTCGTAGCATTACTGTTAATGCGTCTCTGGTGTTGGCCAACAACTTCATTATTTACATTGTTGCGCTGTTTTGTGTAGGTGTGTGTGTGTGTGTGTGTAAATGTGTATGTGAAAGTGTTTGGAGAACGTTCAGTTTTAAATCGTTGAAACTCTCGGCTGTACCTTTTTGGGAATGGACGAGCAGCGCGATTCACTTATTACTTTTAAAGTAAAAAATTTGAATTTACCTCAATATCAAGCATAACTAGAACAAAATTTTAGCTGCTATTGAGCGCTGTGAGAAAAATGGCAGAGTGTATATCATCATAAAGTTTTAATTTACACAAGTTTAAGGATATACTCGATGCTATTATATTCAACATTATTGATAAGCTGTTTGGCCTTAATATTAGTTAAATTTAAGACAAATCGCTGCATAAAAGCTATGGTACCCGTTAAGTGCATTTCTTAAAACATAAAAAGATATAAAAAGATCATTATCTTGCATTTGATTGGTCAGTTTGAATAGTGGCTATATGGTACAGTGATTCCATATCAACAAATTTTCCAGATACAATAGCGCTGTTTTGGATAATACCACAATTCGACAATACATAGAAGAATATGAGTAAATCGCGCTAATCATTTGTACCCAATACATATCTTATATCTTCTAAAATACCATAAACGCTTTGAAAATTTGTTGAAGCCTAACTTCAGCTTCACAATGTTCTGCAAGAGTCGCCAACACTTAGCCACAATAGGCGATAGTGTCTTTATATATTAACACACAGCACTCGACCAACCTTCAGAAAGATATTTGTGTTGAAATTTTAATTAATTTGTAGGCTTTTTACTTTTGCTATTCGCTTTTAAGCTTTGACACTTTTAATTATCATTCAACATGAAGCATATTTGTAATTGGAAAATGAATGAAATCATAGCAGAACTGCACGTAGTTGGAACTTCAACACAGCTCGCTTATTCTTGTATATAAACACAGGAAGTCATATATACTATATACCTACATATATATAATATATACAAATATATGTAACAAATTTCCGCATTTGCATTCAATTGTCGTATATCATCGTACGTTGGCACCGTTCTGTGCCATCACGTAACGTCTGTTAATTTGAATATTTAAATATATATGTGCGTGTGTGTGTGTGTTATGCATGCAAACGAGCAGCTTTATTTATATTTATACACCTGACATACATTCACTTAGATGCTCTACAGTCAACAACTATTGTTGTTTTTTATACGTTTTTAACTCTATTTGGCTTTCATACACAATGTGCGCGACATGGCGTATGAGCAACTTACTTTTTTATTACACCCACCACGTACGACAAGGCGTATGAATAATTGATAATCAAGTTTGTCTCCGCAAATACTCACATACACTTTTATAAATGTATGGTATATGCAAGTATTTTAAAAATGTTTGCAACGAGGATGCTAACATCTGGTGTGACAGTCGAGAAATTGTAATTTCATTACTATTTTTGATTTTTTATTTGTGTTTGCATTTTACACATGCTACAAGAAACAAGTAAATCATATTTTTCAGTTTGCTGGATTCTCAAGCAAAACTTTTGTGAAGATGCTTTTCTGAATTGGGACTTGGTCAGTTTATATGACAGCTATATGATATAGTGGTCTGATTTCAACAATTTGTTTGGAGATTGTGGCGCTATCTCGCAACGTTTGTAGATATAAATGATGGCCCACATGTTATTTAAAAGAAAATATCATAAATTGTCGAAATTATTCCAGAATAAAATTAATTCTAAAAGTGTGTTTGGAAAAACGCTTTAAATACTTGATATACCACTAAAACTCACACAATAAAATTACATAAAAAATCAACAAAATTTATTTCAGTGTAATCACCACAGTATAGTTATAATTGTTTAACGACTATCAATAATACAAATTTTAATCGCAATATCTGTTTATTATCATTTTTCAAATATTGTGCATTTATCTACTTATTTTTCTAACTAGTTCTCAACTCCTATTCTTTATCCTACCAAAACTCACACGGAGACTGCCATTTATCTGCGCTGACCGCCATGGGTGACCTTAAACTTTACCTCAATAATAACCATTTTCGGTTGTAGAGATTCGTTGCAATTTGTCGAAACCACAAAATTCACCGCAAAATCAACCAAAGTGCTCACTTGAAGTCAGTTGCAATCATCGTCACCAAATAGGTAGAGCATTGAATTGGATCCAAAAGGACACCTCACACAGCATTCATATAAAGACTTATACACACACACACATGAGTGTATGTATGTATGTGTACGGTAGAGCTGACATTCTGCATTTGGAGATCAACTAAAACTGCCAATTTAAATGGACAACAGATAAGTTAAAGTCGGTAAGCCCAAGTAGGGCAAATTAAAAGTGCAAAAGGGAGTGCTTTTGAAAGGAAACACACACATACACGTACAATAAGCATTATTGTAGCTGGATGTTGGAAATCTGCTAGGCCAACGGGTTACATTTCATTTGTTAAGCAGAGTTGTATATCCTTTTTCGGTGCTTTTATAAAAAGTCGACTAAGGTTGTCCAGTAACGTTGGTTATTAAGGTTGGCATTTTCGAAGTGATCAAATAAGAAAAAGGACACGAATTTAACAAAAAGTTCAATTTTTGTTGGTAAAACGTATTTGCCGAAGTTTCGTCCAGAAATGGCTGGCTCACTAGAGTGAAGGCAACTGATTTCTGTGCATTTGTGTGATACGCTGCTGCATGCCACTTGCTTTACCGTGCTATGTTTTGTTGTATGTAATGTTTTGCCCGGTTTTTGCCGGTTTGTTTTAGCTTTGACTTTTAAATTGTGCAATTTATTCTATTTGTTTTGCACAACTGATTTGAAGGGTTTGCTTTCTTTCTGCATTTTTATAAATTTGTATTTGCTTGCCTGCCTGGCTCTTGTTTTGCCTCTCATCCTTATGTCCGCTTGCCCTCACTGCCGTTTGCCTTCTTCTTTTGCGCTTTCCTTTCTGAGCTGTCATTAGCACTTTGCTATTGCTGCTTGGCTGCGCAATATGAACTCGCTTCGATTTCGCTTGCTGAAATCTACTGAGCTATAAGCTTTAACTATTTGTCCCTTTATGTGCTGAAAAGGGTCAAAAAGTACACGCTGCCATTTTTGCTTTGCATAACCATAAATGCTAAGCACATAAAATGCACGGAAAATGGGCTTTGTGTATGATTTTTAGCTTTTGCATTTTAATTTTTTTAATATAAATTTATTTGTATATACGCATGTAGGATGGTTTTTTAGAGTTTTCGATTTTTAGCAAATTTGCTAATCTTTATTATTTCGTATAATTTATAAAAAAAAAGAGAGTTGACGTGAATTGTTGTTCAAGTTTGTTAAACATAACTGTCAAAAAAAATTCATTACTTTGACATCTGGTTTGACAGCTGCATTCCTTGTAGAAATTTATATACCCCTAAAATTAACACCCTATGTATATATATGTGTATTTATGTAGATGCGTTTTTTCTTAGTTGGTATAGCTAAAGAATTAAAATTCTTCTTTATGGCAGGAAAAAGGGATTAAAATGGATTACACAATAATTAGAAATTGTTTGCTTCGTATCGTTTGCGGCATTGTTGTGCGCTATCGATGCAATCACATTTAATGAGATTTTCCGCTTTTTGGGGTACTTTCAAACTCACACTTTCACGCCGCTATATTATACAGCTCTACGGTATGTATATTTCGTATAACAGCTAATTTTTGCAACCATTTCGTCAGCGAATTCGATCTGCAAACCGGCAGCAATTTCATTAAATAATGCAAGTACCGCAAGCAATTGTGTTATACCGTGATTTCGATTTTCTTTCTTAATTGCTATCACAGGCAATTGATGTCAAAAATGTTTATCATAAAATCATAGATCCTTTTCAAGCAGCGCACGAGTGCAAAAGAAATTAGAAAAAAATGTTTTTACTTCCTCATCAAAAGCTGTTATTGTCTCGCTGAGTTTCTCTTTAAACAGCTAATTTTACGTTACCGGATTTAATTGTTTTGGTTCCGTTACGTTGTGGTTAATTAATTTTCCTACATTTCCAAGCATTCCATTTTGTATTCTATTACATTCAAATTATTGATTGCTTTTCGTAAGTAGCTCATAATTTGTCATTTTCTTTTATGGTTTGGGTGCCTTTGTTCTATAGCAGAAACGCTCATTTGTACTAAAATATTCTTCGCTTGTACTAACTGATTTTAAATGTAAGGATACTTTTCTTTTAATAAGTGGTCATTTGCCGTAATGTCGTGCAATAGTCTAAATCTTCACACATCTTCTAAATGATGGTAGTGCTTTCATGGGAGAGACCTTTTCTCACCTTATCGAAAAATTATTGTTATACAGGTCTTGCTTACAAGAGTAGTCCTAAAAGTACAAATGCAGTGTGAAGAAAATATTTGGAACGATTTTATTTCCCTTTCTACCCATATGCACTTACAACGAGATGTGTTCAAAAAATAATGAAAATTTTCGTTTTTTGAAAAAAATTCTTTTATCTATTGTATATTAATGCTGTCGCTTTCAACATTGCTACTATTTGAAAATAAATACATATGCCAGCGCTACTTCCAATCGTCGAGACACTACTCAAGCTCAATTTTTGGGATAGCCTTTAGCTCATTCAGCAATTCACTTTTAATGTCAGCTACAAAATCAAGGTTGGTAGGTATGAAGTGGAGCGCATCGTATTTCTGTCGATAAATACTGTTATCGAAGAGAAAATATATCTAAATAGTAAGTAGTATAGTAATAGGTTTCCTAGTATAATAATAGGTTGCCGAAATGGAAATTATTAGCAGTATGTATTAAACTTCAAAATATTGAGCTTCAGTAAATATGTACTGAACGGCAGCGATATTGAGGAATAAAGATACATAAAATGTGAGAATTGATATATATATTTTCAGAGAAGCCCAGTATCTGTGTAGCTTCATAGTTAGAAAAGGAAGGTTACAAACCCTTGAGATTGGACTGTACGTAGAGTACCGTAGTAGAAAAAAGAAAAGCAAAATAGAAAAGCCTTCCAGTAATTCTCAATCCGATAACATCAGTTTGTGAAGAGAAACTTTTTTCTATCGTATCAAATTTTTTAGGACTTTTGTTGCATGTCGTATTACAGTTCACTGTATTTACATACAATAAAATAACTGAATAATTTTTCTAATAACTGAGTGCGCTAGCCCAAATTTGAATACGACACCACTCATCAGTGTGCGAAGGATCCATCCAATTGGTCATAGCAAGTGTTTGAGGTTTGTGTACTTACAGGTTGTATATAAGAATATATTACCATATTACACCATATTATGGCTTCCGATCGTACGTGTTTGGTGTAAAAAAACTTATTAATACTGCGCTATCAATATAACTAAAATTTACAGTTGCAACAGATTGACAATGTGACTAAAAATTTGCGTAAATATGTAAATAAAAATATGATCACCGCCAAATAGTTGACGAACATAATTTATCTTCAAAGTTAAGTCGATAACTCATTGGGATACTCAATTGGTGATCTAGAATTAAATTTTTTTGTACATTCTTGAAACCAAATGCTTAAAATTGAAGCAATGTCAATTTCCTACATTTACATTGACCTTCACCCACTCATCGCTTCAATAAAATTTTAATTTATATTTACATTTACATTTTATGATGCATGAGCATTGATACTCGGAATTTGCCAACGGTGTTGACATTTACGGGTTTTGCTTTTGACCAGCGCCAAATTAAGCTGCTTACGCCGCAATTTCTATAAACAAATTTAAGCTTATAATTCGTTATTGACAGTGTTGCCATCAACCGAAATTGGAATATTGCATGCATACTTCGTACTTGTATATTTATATTAAACGTCGTTTACTTCCACATAAAATTGATGTAATCGTCCAAAAAAATAAAATTCGAACGAAGTGCATTTCGATGTGGTTTTTATTGGGCTCGCTTTCATGTGTATGCATTTTTTCCAACCAAAAAAAAAAAAAAAAAGTATTTTATATATTAAATAGATACATTTTTTTATGCATTTCGCACACCTTTGTAGGGCCGATGGTTCGTAAAAAAGTTGTTTGTGTATTTCAATGTGTAAAAATAGCGCAAATATAATAAAATAAAGCGGTACGTTCTATCTCCCTTTTGGTCTATGATGGTTCATGGCATCGCAGCTTTGTTGGTAAGTCGACCACTTGAATGGTGCGACAATTGGCTGAAAAAATGGTGGGCCCTTGTCGGTGTCATTTATTTCGTTCAATTTCCCTATAATATTTTTTACGAACATACAACAGCAGTGCTGGAATAAATAATAAGCTTGGATTTCATTTGCAGCTGCCGAAAATCGGAAAATATTTTCGCTATTTCGATAAATAAGCTGTATAGTGTTGGTACAGTGGGTAAAGTAGACGATCAGGCGGGCGGACAGGCAGATAGACATTTGCCTCAGCACGTCACGCTAATCATTTATATATGTATATTTTATAAGGTCTCTGACGTTTCCTTTTGGATGACATAAACATCGTTTAATATACACACATCATAGATTATAACATTTACTAAATACATAACACAACTAACTTTACTTAACTTAACTTATAAATACATTAATTAAAAAAAATTTAAATGCAGAATTGTCTACAAAGTAATCTCTCATTTAGTCACTTAGCATTACTTAACTTCAACTAACTTAACTTAACTTAAATTAACTGAACTTTACTTAACTTAACTCGGTCAACTCTACTTAACTTAACTCAGCTTAACTTAATATAACTTAACTGAACTTAACTTAACAGAACATAACTTATCATAGCTTAACATTACATGACATGAGCAAAAATTATAAAAAGTAAAATAAAGAATTGCCTCACATAGCCACTGTTCTTTAATTGGAAGCTTATTTGGCTTCACTCCGCAGCACTTGCTATGACTCCAAGCATGTCTGGCGATAAGTAATGCGCGTTGTTTATAGCTTTTGTTGTATTTATTGCAGGTGTTGGTAGGATTGGTGTTAAAAAATTCGCAATTATTATTTTTAGGTCGCCGTAATTCGCAATGTCAACGCGCCTTTCAGATAATCCCAATATATTCTCCTGTTTTCAATATAAATATATAATATATATTACCGAATATACACATAAGTGTTGGGCGTAAGTAAATAAATATATAAACAATTATATTATACAGCAACTGCTGTTGCATCACAATACATTTTCGCGCTGCTCGTACTGTATTTTTTTTTTTGTAGTTTTATATTTTTCGTGTTACGAACCACTGTTGAAATCGCCAAATGCCAGCCACACCTCGTTGCCGAATTTTTTCATCGTTTGGCGTTGGCGCTTAGCCTTGAGCCGTTCCGCTCACCTACAGCGCTTACGGTATAATGTTTTGTGTGTCAGTATGTGTAAGCGCGTGTGGGCTGTATCTACATTCGTTTCTTTTATCGACGAAATTGCAGGCAGCGCCTTTGTGGCTTTCGGCTAATAAAAGTTATATCAAATAGCCGGCATTGTGCGCGCTTAGCCGCCGATACTTGTTCGAAATTATATTATAATATTTCCATCTTGACGCTTATTCGACGTGCGCTTTTATTTGTCTGACTTTATTTCTGTTAGTTTTTTTATGTTTTTTTTGCAAATATTTATACTCGTATTTTATGCTGCTGCCTTGATCGCCTTGACCCGCCAATATACTTGTATATTGCGAAGCATTTATTAGTGTTTGCTTTATTATGATTTTTCGTTCGATTTTTATTACGCTGCCTGCTCCGAATGGTTTATTAAAAATTTCCGCACTTTGTTATGCTTGTTTACTTGAGCTCATCTTTCTGCGGTATTTAATTAATCTTTCCATAATGTTTTGCATTATTTTCGCCTCTTTCGCTAACTTAGGGTGAGCTCAACTGTTTTAATTTTTTAAGTTATTCAAGCCTTGCTTGTTCTTCGCACTGTAGTGGCACCTTCACCTATTTGTGTTAGAAATGACGTCCTCCATCGAAACTGAAAAATGGCGACTGTAAAAGCAACTATAGATGAATTAAGTAGTCGTTACCTCTCAGGAGTGGAGCACCATGATAACGTACCTGCAATACAACTGCTGGATAATAGTCAACAATATAGGAGACTAAAAAGATATCATCCACTAGATCAGTCCTTTCGATTAAATTAATCTCAACTTCACATTTGTTAAATATTTTTTCATTGTTCTTCAACAACATTATTTTTGTTTAGCAATTATAGTTCTTGGCATTTTAATAATAAGGCAGATTCTAAATAACACTGAATATTAGCAAAGAAATCATATGAACCAATGAGTTCACGCTATTCTATCTTATTAAAATTATGTTTTATTTGGTTCCTTCGAGTATGTGCATAACAGAACATAATATAACATAACATAACATGACATATCATGACATAAGCTTGTTCCATTAATAAATCTAAATCATTTCTGCTCAACTCATTTCAGTTACTCGACTGCAATTTGTTGTCATCTGTTTAACGAGCTCTATTTTCCTGAACTAGTGGAACCCGTGGGGGCCGCTATAGAAAATGATCAAAACATGGGAGCAGCACTTAAGGTTGCTTTTGCACGGCACAACTAAATAAGACTTTTAGTTTTAATGAACGCATTTGCGCCAAACCACTTTATCACCTTAATTTCGAAAATGACTAAGGTATCCACACAGGTGTTGTTTTTCACGCCAACTTCTTAGTTAGTTTTAATAACGACGCCCATAATTACGGCAAAATAACTTTCGCTATAAAAAATTTCAAGACAATCAGTTATCTAATGGCACTCATAGCGGTTGTCGGTGCTAGCAAACCATACTTCCAGCGCATACGCAAACGCGCTGGCAACTTCTTAGTACTTGAAGGTGTTTTAGTATTTCAAGAGCCGCCGAGTATAAAAACACATATATTTTTGCTTATACTTTCGCAAGCTTCATGGTTGGTGGTATAGCGCAGTCGTGCGGTGCGGAAGCGCTGATGAACTTTGAAGTTGTGAGCTGGAAAAATCTCAAAGAGCATTGCTGCCGCCTACGTACACGCAGAAGTTTGGGTAAGGCGAATTTTTGGTGTTTACAGCTTTCAAATTCTGTTTGGCTGAAGTTTTTATTATATTTTATTTTATTTTGTTACCTCAAAGGAGTTTATGGTTGCCGACACGTAAATCAGTTGCTTTGAGGTGCAGTCGCTTGAAAATTCAGTCAAGTTGTAAAAGAAGTTAGAATAGTTAAGAGGAAAATATGACTCTCTTTTGGACCGACTGGAAAAGGCTGTGCGGGAAAATGTTCACATATTTTTTGAGTACACGTAAAATCGAGTTGAATTTTTTTTTATTAAATTTAGCGGCAGAAAGGCAAATGTTTGTTATTTCGTTTTATACATATAAGAAGTCTATATATCTTGACATGTGCTTGAGTGAAATCTGAGCATCATAATATTGCGAGGTAAATATATCTGAACGCTAAGACGAAGGCATCAAGGCATACTAATGTCTGATGTCTCATAAAGTATTTTGCCTCCATTTAAGCAATGAAAAGCTCCATTTACAATGCAAAATTAGCAGAGAATAATAACATAAACTTTCTGAAAAATGAGGGACGTCCTACTTTCTTATCGCACATATCGCACGAACCCTTCAATCAATTCTAGTGAACTCGGCGATAACATCTGACTTCAGCAAGTGATTTTATAATGATGTAGGGAGTTAAAAAATATAATTACTTCCCCATAAAAATTTTCTTTGAATTCAATTACATTTTTCGACAACATAAAATAACACAACGTAACATAACACCACATTACATAACATAACATAACCAAATATAACATAAAATAATATGACATATTATTAGAACATAACATAATATAACATAACATAGCATGGAAGAATATTGCATAACATAACCTAACATAACATAACGTAGCATAATATAAGCTTGTTCCAATAATAAGCCACATGCTAAATCATTTCTGGTCAACTCATTTCCGTTACTCCGCTACAATTTGTTGTTATCTGTTTAACGAGCTCTATTTTCCAGAACTAGTATGACCACACTACTAAGCCATAGAAAATGACTGACACGCGGAGCCAACACTCTGCGTGGCGCTACTGAGATTATTTTCAGTAGATTCTTACTTTTAAATTGGATAATGTTTGTTGGTTTATTAAAACGTTCAATGAACTTTAAAAATTCTAAAGTTTTACGAAAATTATTTTGAGTCTATAAAGTTTTATATAATACATTTTTTAGCTTAAAGCTTATATTTACAATGTATAATATACATTGATATAGATATACAAGTATGTAAGTTATTGACTCGCTGCTAGCGACTACATACAACCGAATTGTGCTGAAACTGTGGTGCACATGCGTATATGCAAAAAGTTTTCACATAAATCAATGTTAACAAATGCGTAATTAATCATTACTTAGACACATCCTTTGTTGCATAACTGTCACTTTTTAAGTTATTTTTTATTAAATGTCTGGCTGGTAGTATTTAAGCTAATATAACGGAAAATTTAATTTTTATTTAGTAAGGTTATATAATTTTTTTTAGTTGTGAAATTTATTAAGTTGCAACTCTTTACGAAAGTATTTTCAATAGAAAAGTTGCATATATTTAATTTTAATATAAGTATATTGCTTATTTTATTAATTAGCTTATACTTACTTGTAAAGTGGTGGCAACTCTTTATAGCAAGTTTTTGAACGGAAGCTGTGCAGAAACCTTTGTAAATATAATTCTTTATTGTTAAAAATATTTTTTTAACTTATTTATGTAATAGACTAATTAAATTTTAACCAAGTGGCAACTTATCTGGAATCCAGTAATTTCAATGTAGGGTTTAAAAACGCTGTTTAGTTTCATACAATATGCTAAGATTTCTTCATTTCTTTAATTCTTGCCACTTAAAAAACATATACAGTTGGCAACCCTGTCACAAAATCCAAAAGTCTCTAATCTTTCATCTTTTATACGGTTGGCAACACTTCGATTGTTTTTTGTAGCAAATCAAAAATATTATTGTAGTCAATAATTTTTTTCTTTTTAAACGACTACAAGTTTTTTCACAAATGGCAACATTTCGATTGTTTTAGTATGAAATCAACAATACCAATACTTTTCATAACTTCTTCTTTTCTTCTTTTTTCCTTTTTAAAAGCCCAAAAGTTTTTAGGCAGCTGGTAACTCTTGGAATATTTTTTGCTTTAAGAGAAATTTCACTGATTTAATCAAATTTTTCCACAATCATGCTTTGAGCTAATGATTATTAGTAATATGACACCATCTGTTGTAGTAATGACACGTAATGAGAACTGATAAAAATCGCTAATCAGCAAATATAATAATCATTTCACCGTGATTATTCCATATTCATATATCATTAATGAAAAGTCTGAAGAGAACGCTCTTTTACAAAAAAATTGCAAAAACAAATCGTACCACTACTGCCAACACCAACAACTCAAGGTAAATATTTTTCAGAGGAATTCACTTAATGTTCTAATGAGCAGCATGCTTAACTGTAACAGTTTGTGGCCAGCAGTTACCTTGCTACGTTAGGCAGACAGACAATTTAAGAAAGCTTGTAAGTGGCTCGCTTGTAAATATAATATTATATTTCACCATATACACTATTTACACTGCAAGTAGGTGTAATATGTAGATCGACATGCATATATACTTATATGTTTAGTTTCATACAATATTATATAATGTGTATGAAAGTGTGCAAGCTAATTTGTGTGAGTTAATGTCGGTTAAAAGCACTTTGTGGTTAACACCAAAGCACATCCGGCCAAAAGCACGGGAGAAGCTTAAAATGGCCAAAATGACGTGAAATGCTCTTTGGCCAAACACTTAAAAGTCCACCGTTACACACGTGCAAGATGGCCAGCTAGCCGACACAGGTACACGAGAGCAATGCGTTGCAGGCGTCGTTAAATGGCCAACACGTTTTCAGACACGACGTTGTTGTTGTGTGTGATTTGGACTCCACGCTGCCTTTATTTATATTTATAGACGTATGTGTGAGAGTGTGTGTGTAGGAGCATAAAGAGCGCGCATGTCACCACAAACACTGCTTTTGTGTTTTATTGTAATTCGTTGCTTTTGTTTTTTTTCACTCTTTTTTCTCCTCCATCCGCTGCTGTTTATCGCCGCTTACGTGCAATTGTTATTCAGCATGCCACTCGGAAGTTGTTGCGTTAAGCCGCCTGTCATGCCAATCTACTGTGTTGTTACTCTGACAATTTCATTGTTCTTATTGTCGTACTTGTTATTGTTATTGTTGCTGTACTTGTTATTGCTGGCCGCATAAAAATTAAGCACAACCTTGGCAGGCAAAATGCACTTAAGTGAATTAACATTCTGAAGTTGGAAATTAAAGCGGACGTCGGGCTTGCAGTGCTGTAGTGTGGCATGGAGTGTGGCATGGAGTGTGGCATGGAGTGTTGTACGGCCACGCGCTAAGCAAATTGTAGTTTAGAAGTGTAGCGAATGTTAGACGCTGAAAGTGACGCGAGGAATTAGATATGAGCATTAGTATAACTTAATTAGGTAATGAAGCTGCTACGCAAGTTGTCTGTCGACGTAGTATATTATCACAATATCTTGTTGTACCGTTTTGTTGCGAGACTACTAGGTTGTTGTTGCGGTGTTCGAATCCCAAGGTGGTCAAATTTGAGAATAATAGAAATCTTTATACTCTTGCAGCATGTTGCCTAAAATTAATGGAGATATATATGGATTAAGGAGATATATATGGAGATATATATATAAATGATCAGGATGACAAGACGAGTTCAGTTCTGAGTAACTGTCTGTCTGTTCGTCTGTCCGTCCATCCATCTGTCCTCCGTGCCAGCGATAACTTCAGTAAAAATTTAGATATCTTGATTAAGTTGGGTACACATAATCCTTGTCATCCACGGATGGTTGGTATCGTAGATGAGCGCAAAACCACCACCATTGCCACGCTCACAAAACGCCATTAATCAAAGAACCTTAAAGTGCTATAAATAATCTCCCCAATAAGGTACAAGCATGTTATTTAATACAATGAATAGCGTTAGAAAGGTGTATCTATGCTTGAAGATTTGTTAAAACTATCAGAAATTTGACAAAAACCACGCATACTTCCCATATAAAAAAATTTTAAATTCCATCAAATTCCAGCAGAACTTTATGACCGAAAATTGTCTAAATCAGACTACAACTATTTAAGCCTTTTTATACCCCAGTTCCTGTTGTGAACTTTTTATCGAAAATATCGGTCAATTTGTGACACATATTAATGAAATTCGGAAAGATTAATTCTTGATAATACTCCCTTTGGCTGTTAAAACTTTTTGGCAAACTTATAAACTGTATAATTCAAATATATAGGATTTATTTTACTCATAGAAACAAATTGCTTATTTGAGTAACTGCATTAGTTTTTTATGTTGGTCCTTTGGCGAATTCATTACTGATCATATATGGTATTTCTTGTAAGAGTGACACGGTGCATATGATGAACATACAAGGTGCTTTCCAAAGTAAACAGGACTTTAAAAAAAAAGACAGAACAAATGGTTTTATCGGCAAAATCAATTAATTTTATACAAAATAGTCTCCTTCTGCTTTAATACCGCTTTTTGCACGGTCCAAAAGCATGTCGAACAAGTGTTTTAGCTCGTTGCCCGGTATGGCCAAAAGTATGCCGGTGCAAGCCTTTTGAATGATCTCCACGTCTGCATAACGCTTTCCTTTTAACGGCAAATGAATTTTTCCGAAAAGGTAGAAATCGCACGTTGCCATATTAGGTGAATACGGGGAGCTGTTGATTGTTAAAATGTGATTTTTAGTCCAATAATCGGCCACAAGCGTCGATCGATGAGATAGCGCATTGTCGTGCAACAACTTCCATCTCCGCGATATTCGGGCCGAACAGGTCGAGTACGGTGCACCAAATGCTTTAAAACTCCAAGGTAGAATACCGCATTAACGCTATGGCCGGGTGAAACAAATTCTTTGTGGACAATACCCTTAGAATGATAAAAACAAGTCGGCATTGTCTTGACTTTTGACTTCTCAAGGCGCGATTTTTTGGGTTTCGGAAATGAGTTCTTACTTATGTTCTCACGACTACTTTGAAAACGTTGAAACTACTCGTTCATTCTGCTACGGGATAGGCAATCATCGCCATAAACTTGTTTCATCAATTCAAATGTTTCGGTAAAAGTTTTACCAATTTTAAAACAAAATTTACTCTTGGCTCTTTGTTCGAAGCTCATTTTCGCACCGATGACAAAAACATACTGACACTTAAAACGCAATAACTTCACTTCCAATAAATGAAATGTCAGGAAATTTTTACTGGAAGTCGATAAAGGATAAAAGATTCTAAAGCACTAGTCGACATACAGATGGCGCCACTAGAGTTTACTTTTTTACTGTTTACTTTGGAACGCACCTTGTAACGTACCCACCTATTTACTTATTACATCAAACTAGTCAGGAAATATAGTAATCTTAGATATTTTCAACTGAAATCTAACTACAAAGGAACACAACAAACTTATGCCAATTATAGAAAGGCTTTCTAATGAGCTATTTCAATAGGCCAATTATTTTGCATCATATGCCAACTAAAAAGGTGTTCGTCTATTTTTGAACTGCTGAGACTGCTTGCATTCAAAGGTATTTGTGAGCTATTACATGCGAATGACAGTGAGTGAAAGAGCATTTTACTAGACTCAAAATATTTTTCTCTAGTTTGCAATTTTGATTTTATTTACTGTAATTGAAATGACTGTGAATAATTTACGAAGCGAAAAGAAAGTTTGCATATTTAGGTCTATTTTTTTTTTTAAACTTCACAGTTTCACCAATTTATAAAAGTGTTTTGGAGAGTCATGAACATAAGTAGTTGGCACAAAAATTGCAGTCAAGGTCGTCAGTTGATCGAGAACATGCCTCATGTGATTTGTCCATCCACCTCGGTTAATGACGATAACATCGAAAAAGTTGAAACAGTACTTGAAAATCATCAGCTTAGTATTAGAAAAGAAACTAAATATCTCTAATGGATGGGAACGATAGTCCTCACTTAGTTACAATACCATATTCGCCAGATTTGGTTTCCTTTTTTGGTTTTTGAAACTGCAAAATTGCTATAGGTCAACTTAAACCTCATTCAAGTAACATATCTGTTCCTGTTTTAAGTTTTAAATACGATAAAGAAAAGTTTCAAATTCTGGGAAAAATTCCCATTCCGCTATGTGGGCCGCTTCTTTACTTAATTAAGTTAAAACCAAATTAGAAACAGTTTTTCCAATTAACAACTCTCAATATTATCAAATTATAGCCAAGAGTGAACACAAGCGAAACAATTTCCTCACATATGCCCGCATGTACAATACATACCACCAGCAAGCAGCTATTGCTTTCCTCATAGCCTCAGCATTCATGTGTCTACAAATAGACCGAGTTGTGCGTCTAACTCGAAGAAATAACAAACATGTTTCCAAGAAAAACTCATTTAATAACAAAATGAGAAGCAGCATATTTGAATGCTCTGGCGCTTGAGAGCATTTTGTTTGTAGATACTCTCTTAGCAGAAACTCAGAACGAAATGTGTGAGCGTGTGTGATGGTCGCCTTTGGCATTTAATACACCTTAATGACGTTCTACTACGCTTTTACATTCCTAATTGAGCCTTTGAAGAGGCAAGCAGCACAGAGATCCAGGTACTTACAACGAAAAGCGAGTGCAAAGAGTTGCTGGGATACCTTGGCAACAGTGCTAGAGGTGACAAAGTGTCAGTAAGGCAGCAGGTGAATGGAACAAGTAAGTTGAAGATCTTTAAGTTGTTGTGCATTTGTGGGCACGTTGACCCGGGAAACGGCTGGTACGGCAGATGGTGGGTGTTTGACAAACGGATTTTTTATATAGGATGATGGTAAACTGTTGCTAAAAAAGGAAACGACTTGATGACATGTGGCAACTCCTACATAAAACAATAACAAACATTATCGTCGGTTGCACCGAAACTATAATACCCTTCACAGGTGTATTTCTTAGACTTCATTTTGATGGATCAGTTTGTATGGCAGCTATATGCTATAGTAATCCGATATTGGCGGTTCCAACAAAAAAGCAGCTTATTTATATTACATTTGGTAAGAAATCTTAATTAAAGTAATGCACTAGAAAAACGCTTAGACCATTGACAATTTTATTTTGATCCACACAGATATTATATTCAAGGAAATAACGGAAACATCTCAAATTATTTCACGTACTTCAAATCTTATAAGTTTCGAAGTCATCCAATGTTTGGCTTCTCCTATCTCGTTTTCTTTTAAGTATTTTAAAACAGTTGAAATGTCAATACATTTTCATCTCATTTCCCACGCGTGATTGCAAGCCAAAATGGAATGAATCTCACAATTATTGTTGTAAAGCGCTCTGGCACAATACCATTAACCCCAGAAGCAGCACGAACACAGTCAACGTAATCGAAATAAATTTCATTTTGGCTAATATTATTTCATTTCATTTCGTTTCATTGCTTTCCACCAGCGCCATTTTTCACAGCGGTGTAAATCCACTTTTATTTACTATAATTTTAACAAAATTACGACATAAAACCTTCAGCAACTCAATCACATTAATGACAAAGAAATGAGTTTTTGATGCCACTGATTTTTTGTGCCACAAACAAAAAAAGAATAAAAAAGCAAAACACACAAAAATGCTAACCAATAAGAAATACAGCAACAGTTATACCTACATGCCGCAAACGAATGGCAAAAGTATGACAGCTTCAATACGACCACTTATCACTTTAATATTTCTCACTTTACTGTCTGTTCTTGGCGTATTGATTGTGCTGCAGACATTTCAGGATGTTTTTTTGTTTTTACGCTTGATCCTCATCGGCAATCTGAGCACATAGCTGTTACTTTTGCGGCACGGAGACTAATAAGTGTCAAAGTTGTTGTTGTAGCTGTGTGGCCCACGTGTATGCGTGTTTGTGTAGGCGTTGGTAAGCCAGAAAATGACACCATAAAAATGATTATTTCGAAGGAAACAGGAAACAGTAAACAGAAAAGGTAATAAACGAGCAAAGTAGAATACTGAAGAAATAAAAAACAGAGAAGTAAACAAAAATGGAAAACCTTAAAAGAAAAACAGTGAAGCCTAATATAAAGCTTTGCTAATGAAGAAAAGTGAGCGCTTGGATTATGCAACTATGTGGCGTGTGTTTACTCTACTTACAGGATGCGTGGCAGTGACGCCACGCCCTGCTGTTTCAAATCGGATTTGAAATAGAGTGTTAAATTCAGTTACGTACACATTTCATAAGACGCAGTTAAGAGGAGCTAAAGAAATAAATTACTATTACTTTATAAAAATATGTTTTAGTTACAGTATCCGAATTATTAAAATATAATCTAATGCCCTGTTGGCAAGGGACTGCTTCCACATATTAGCGTCAGTGAATCTACTTTAAAGCCAATTTGATGGACAATTTTTATGTGAATAAGGTTAGGGCACAATAAAGCCTAGGTCGCGGTGCAAACCACATACTATTTTAATGGGAATAAGGTGATATACTGACCGTTAACTTTGCATGTATGACCATTAAACGTTTAATTTAAGAAATGCTTGGCATTCATTGACCAATTGATTGATGTTTTATTTCAAAATCAGTGTAAATAAATCCTTGAGAGTTAAATACAATAAATCAATCGATTTATATATTTAATGTTTGTATGCATGAGCTTAAAGATGACGCAGCCTGCAAATATTATTATTTCGCATTGCTATTCACATATTGTGTAATATGCGATTGTTATTAATTTTATTACACTTATTTCCCCAGCATATATCGTTTCATATTATTAACTCGTCAGCATTGCATTGTTGAAGGCAAATTTTCGCTTGCGTTAACGACTCAAGCGGGCAAAGTGCGTAAGATATTATTATTGTACAATATATAATCTATATATTAGCATGAATATTAGGGTGGGTAAAATATTCGTAATGATAAAAGGTAAAAATATGCAGTGACTTTATTTAAATTATATTTTATATTTGCAAATTAGTACGTTATTTACAAAGAATTCGGCATATATTTTTTTAAAATTAAAAGTAATATCTGGTGTTGAATAAAATGTACGACTGGCGCTTTTTTTAACCGGAAATTGACATATTTTCCTATGACGTCATACTTTCAATTGCCTGTGCATATTCCTCAACTGTTTGTCAGACAAGCATTTCTCGCGCATATGGTAAATCATTCATTAATCCGCTAAACTGATTTGAAGTGAGTTGTATAACCACCAATATTAATCATGGTAGCATTCGTAGAAAACATCTTTTATATCAAAAAGATATCACGTTATCTTAACATTCCTTCCTACACAATCCAATTTACACATAAAAGACGTGCTTTTTTTTCTTAAACATCGCTTAAGCTTGAAAAAGAGAATATTTTAATGAAATGCAGCAAAAAAAATTTTTCAGCATTCTCATCGTGAGGTAAGAAATGGCAGTGATTTCTTTGCTCATGTGTTTATTGTTGTATTTCTCCTGACAACCTCACAAATTCAGAGAATCTTCCATATAACCCTAATAAATTATTTCTTCATTATAGCTACATTTTTTGGCTGTGTATGAACGCCATATTTGCGCACATTCCTAATAATTTAATATAATCATCACTCTTGTGGATATTGTTTCTTTCTCGTTTATTTTCTCAGTCAATTTCTGTAATGTTTTCCAAAGTTATTTTCGGCTTGTTTCGTAAACTTACTTTGTGGAATTTGATTTTTAGGTTTAAGAAAACTGCACCGCTTGATTTCACTAAGTTGAAAAAGTAAACTTGATGGAAGTTATTCGATGAAAGCGCAGAATATAAATAATGAAAAATAGTATTTTGAAATAAAGGTAATATTGGCTTACGAAAACACATTTTTTGAACCGAATTTTTTACTCCTATGTGAACTCTTAAATAAATTAGACATTTCAGTGACTTTTGGTTTTTTTTTACTGAGATATCAGAAACCTAATTGGAGTAACTTAAAGACCTTAATTGGTAAAAATTACCCAAAACGCAGATTGTTAATATGTACAAAATTTTCGAATACTGCTTAATTCTATTCTAAACATCAGGCTGTGATCTTACATTCTACAAATATGTATACCTTCTGTAAGCTTTGCAGTGTTTTAACAGCTTTACAAATTCTTTTCTTGATAACCATGTACTTTATGTTAACATTACGCTTGTTTTAGTTGTTAAATTGTCTACAACACACAAAATTACTTCCAAGGTAATAAATTTAATTTAAGCTTAACGGTAATACTAATATTTTGGTGTTGTTATATATTAACTGCGCAAGACTACAGACAATTCCCATTAAAGTTGATTGCTTTTGTACTTAAAGGCAGACAGAGCTGAGGGAATCAGCAGACGGGCGGATGAGTTTGTTGTATACACACGCATATACAAACGTAGTGATGCATATATACATATGGTATGTAGCATACAGCAATATACCTATAACGACTATGCTTTGCAATGCGAAACATTAGTTGGAGCATCGATTAAATTTTTGACTGCAAAATCACTTTCGGCACAAAAAAGCGAGTATTCACTAGCATCGCTTGTTGTTGAAAAGCTTTTTGATTAAATAACGAGCTGTAGGGTACATACATATATGCATGCATATGTTTATATTAGCAGATGTAAGCTCAGCACATTTTTAGGTGTGACATTCCAACAGATCAACAACGTGCTTACGTCACATTTACACTTTACTCAGTGCAGTGATATTTCTGGATGCTGAGAAATATAGTGGAGCTGTTGCAAGGAATAGTAGTTGTAAACAAAATTTTTTAGACTGCGAGTAAACTAGTTCGAGAAGAACCAGAATGTAACCAGAAATGAACCAATTGGTAAGCGGTTTAACAGTTGCTTCTTTGCAAAAGAAAGAGTGGATGAACTAGTTGAGCTAGCGGTTCATACTAGTTTACAACTAGTTCATATCATTGGAAAATTTGACTGCAATTATATTACTTTATACTATATATATCTATGCTTTTGTGTGTGTTTGCTTATTGCAAGTGCTCGTAAAACGACCGCAAAGTGAAGCGAAAAGACATGTCAATACAAACACAAATACTTGTACATACGTACGTTTATCAAAGTTTGTACGTATGTGTTTAGTTCGAACTATGAATGTGTGTGTGTGCCAGCACTCACGTGCACAAATTCATTTATACCCACAGCCATGGTTGAGAGAGCAATGTAGCAGCAATTGATAGAGGTGAGATTGTTTATGATTGCGTTATATAGATATGTATGGCCAGCACTCACGTGCACAAATTCATTTATACCCACAGCCATGGTTGAGAGAGCAATGTAGCAGCAATTGATAGAGGTGAGATTGTTTATGATTGCGTTATATAGATATGTATGGCTGTGTGTGTGTGTATGCCATCGCTGATTTAATATTACAGTTGCATGAAGAAAAGGAGTGTGTATGTGTGTGTGTTGGGTTGTTAAACTGCATACACATGCATGTAATTAGTGCCATCCAAAGTAATTGCCAACGTGACTTGGTCGCAATTGCTGTCTGTAAAGAGTGTGGTAAACTATTTCGCAAGGTAAGTTAGAGCGGTTTCGGTGGGAGCACACAAATACAAATATAAACACAGATGTGAACGTATGGCCGGTTGTGTACTTGCGCGAGTATTAGGTAGTGAGGCAGAGATATATAAATATGCGTGTGTTTCACATATTTCTGAAATTGCATTTGTGAGACTGCAGGAAAAATTTTTATAACTTTTAAACATAATTTTCATAAAGGCCCAGTTTCTAAAGCCGCTCTACCTAAACATTATTTTTGTTTTGTTAAATTAGTGAAATTGGTCAATACTTTGTTCTGGAACTTACATATTCAATATTGGGATCATCCCTCCGTTTGAGTCTATACTTTATATGTATCTGGGTTATTAAAGCAGATTTTGTGGGTCATAGGCATTCGATTTTATATAATTTTAATCTCAAAACCTGAATTAAAAATTAGAAATTAAATTTTTTAATCCGAAAATCGAGAAGGAACTTGGAAATAAAATTTTTAATCCCAAACCATAATGAAAAATTAATTAAATTTCAAACACACAATTGTTAATTTTTATAAATAAACTTGGGTTAATACTTTTTTATAATTTTTTAATCCATTACCTTTCTTTTTATTTTTCTCAACAAAATTTTCCTACAGTGACAGTTTTTTCATAAGTGCGATGCTACGATTGTTGGTACGTGCATCCTGCGATAAAAATGAAAAATGAGAAAAACCGAAGTGTGTCACGTAACTAATTTCAACGAGTACACTTAAAACACACCTGTGTCTTGGCAACAACAACAAAGTGAACGATTTAGTCAACAAACGACAATAAACGAGAGTGGAGACTCCTGCAACGAAAAAAAAAATAAAATACTTCCAGCTGCAACATTTATATTTATATATTCTCATCTATGTGAATACCAATATATTCAATTGTCAACAGAAGTGGTTTGATTATTGCTTGTTGTTGAGATTGGTTGGCTTTCTTCGCCACATCTGATGACCATTGATGGTAGGTGGCTTTGCTAGTTTTGTGCGCGTTGGTTATATATTTGTATTTATGGACTCTGTGCCTAAAATATTTAAGTTCGTCATTGATGAGTATGAGAGCAGCATATTGCGGTAAGCGGTCTGTTTCAATTCAACTACAAGAAATATACGAGATGTTCGTAGCTTTTGAAAAATATTCTAATTACTTGTGAGTAGAAATTCAAAACTACAAAGCCTTCGTGGAAAGATAAATAAAACGCCAAAACTTACAAAATTCGTTTGTATAATATTTTAAGTAAAATCAGAGCAGTTTCTTTCTATAATAAATTTTGCTACTAATCACACTTTACTCTCATCATTTCTTTTCACCCCTTTTTAATTTCAACAAAACCAGCAATACCACCTTTTTGTCCATCTCCAAAGGTTAGCGATGCCAAATTCTGTTTTCATTACCAATTCAAACTATCCGGTATATATCAGTTATCATTACACACACACAAATTTCGTATTCATGCATGCGTAAGTGAATTGCTTTTTGGTTGTTAACCCCTGACCACACATGACATCAAAACATTATTTGTTATAACTTCATCAGCGTCGCAAGCACAAAGCACTCGCCTGGCTTCTTTAATATATCTATTTGTGGCTATATCAGCTCAAATATATATAATATATACGATTTATTTTGTATAAAGAAAATTGTGATTGTGTGTGTGTGTGTGCGCATTGTTGAATTACAAAAGGTGTCGAACTTTGTTGTAACGACCTCGTTGTCAAGTTGTACAAACACTATTCATCACTTTGTGGTTGACTTCCAACGAATTCATATGCATGTTAGGGAGCAAATATTGTTATCACGATTCCAATACTAAAAACAAAATATTATAATATTCTTATTTTGTTAGAAGTATGGAATTTTTATACCTTGAACAGGTTATACTAAGCATGCCACGATATTTGTAACATTCAAAGGGAAACGTCGGAGATCCTATAAAATATATTATATCTAAATTACCAGCATGAAGAGCTAAGTCGATTTAGCCATGTCCGTCTGTCTATATATATGCAAACTTGTCCTTCAGTTTTATAGATATCGTTGAAAGCTTTTCTCCCCAAGGAGCTACTCGTTAGTCGGAACCGTCGATATAAGATTACTATAGCATATAGCTGCCATACAAACTGTACGGTCGGAATCTAGTTCTTGTAAGGAATCTTTTGTATTTATTAAGTGTACTATAGCTTTGGTGCAACCTAAGTTAACGTTTTTTAAAGTTTTTAAATATTTTCAGTTTTTCACTCTATTCCATGCTTTTTCACATTTGTCTTATTAGCTAACAACAGCGCGTCAATGCAAGTTGTACATGGCGCATGAGTAATAATCATGAGTTGTATTGTATGACTCTGTACTTTATGCTTTGAACTCAGTACAACAATAATATTTGTGTGTTTGGGCATTATATTATATGAACATCTGTATTGTATAAGTATTATTGTTTTAAATTAAATACTTAATTAAAAATACTTTTCGAGTTAATTATTTATTACAATGCAATGTTCATCATACGCACTGTAGGATACATTGGTCAGCACATTGGGTAAAAAATTGTAATTGTATGCGTTAATGCGATAATGAATGTTTGAAGAGCAATATAAATATATTACTTGCACTATTTTTTAAAAATAAACTATTGTGAATCAAAATATGTATGTACTTGAACTGAATATTCTAGCTATTATTTAAAGGTGATGTGTTGAAAAACGTTAACTCTAGCTGTATCGAAGCTATAATACCCTTGATAGTTGCATTTATTATAGCATAAAATATTATAAAGAAATCTTTATATCGATCTTAACGACAAGTTTGTATGGCAGCTATGTATATATATGCTATAGTGGTCCAATATCGGTGGTTACAACAAAGTTGGAGTGGATCATCATGTTGGCAAAATTATACCAATTTTTTTTTTTAATTCAATGATAATTGCGAAATTTTTCCAAGTAGACTCTTTTTTGCTCACGTCCCTTGAAGTTTTAATTTTTGCTAAAAAAATAGATATCCATAAGTAAGCTCTTTATTTTCAATTTCCCTTTGCATATAACATGGTATTGTTTGATCTTCTGTATAACATTTTTAGCGCCGAAGCACATAATCCCAGAATTTTGAAAAGAGGATATTCTGAAACAAAAATTTGCATGCTATAAAAAAGGTTTTATGAGTTTTTCATATAAATATTTTTTTAGAGTTATATGCAGGGAAATTCACACATCAAATGTTCTAAGCAGAATATAAAAGACAATTGTATGAATGTTCAGTACATTTTACTTTCAGTGAGGACAAGATTACGGAACGTGCAAAAATTTCCGCGAAGTTAAAATTAAAGCAGATATGTAGGCCTGCAGAAAGATGAAAGGAGAGAAGAATACAAGCACATGCAAAAAGTACCTGTGCAATGCAAGAGAAATGCAATGAAGTGCGCAGAAAATGTGGCACGCGGATTCGGATAAAGCGGTAAAGTTCGCCAAATATGAAGAGAAATAATGAAAAGCACAAGTACGCAAAATGTACGAGCTGGCAATGGCATATATTCTCAAGAAAAAAATAAAAACAAAAAACCAAAGCAACAAGTTCAACAGCATGCAACACAATAATGCGAACGTGAAGTTATGCACACATGCGCAGAGAGTATGTAAAAAAATATCATACCTGAAGGATAATGTTTCTTTCATCTTCACAATAGCAGCTGCATGCAAATGCGGACATTGTAAGCTTATATTTATTCGCTTTCGTGTGCGCTTCTGCGAGAAGTGAGTAAAGTGCAATAAGACATCTTCTATGTAGTGGTAAAATATGAGCTGAATTCGGAAGTACTTGTAGTCTATAAAAACGCAAAACAAGCACAAACAGAGATTAACTGGATGTGTATGTGAGCCAGCTTGCAGTTTGTAAGTTGGCGATGCGGTGAATAAGAAAAATAATGTGTAAGAAGTGGTAATAGAAATAAACATGAAGACAATAGACTGTAACAGTATAGCAACATTCTTAGTAGTAGTCAGCGGGGCAAGGGTAACTATTGGCAGCCAAGTGTAACAGACTGCAACAGATTTGTAGCTGCAAGTGGGAAAGTTCATGAACACAGAGACTACCTTGCAACTTTAGTTTGTTGTCTGCATTTGTTTTACTTGTGTCGAAGAGATGTTGGAGATTTCAACGTTCTTTGTGGCAAATGTTGTGTGGAAATGAGAGCAAACTTTCTAGGCTAATTTTATTACCGAGCGGTCAAAGTCAAGTTACTCATACGACCTAATATGCTAGCAAATAAATGTGTAAACATATACATATATATATCAATATGTGTGGTTTTTAAAATATAACAAGCGAAAGTTTTAAAGAAAGATTTAAAAAGTTTCAAAAGTTTTTTTTGTCGAAATATATTCGTATGTACAATATATGACTTTTTTTATGAAGTGCCAACATTGCTGTTATGATCACACTCAGGTGCTTATAATAGCTGACCTTATTTAATTTGAGAGTGCCTTCTGTGCAGTGGAAGCTTAAAATTTTGAAAGAATTTTGTAGAAATTTTAAGCAAATATTATAACATTTTATTACAAGTTACCAGTAATACGAATAGATATAAAACACAACAGGCCTTTGCATCGCCAGAACTTCTGAAATACTCTACATAACTTCTGTAAAGTTTGTGGAAGTATGGTTTGCCTTTGAGATTCTGGAGACTATATGAGATTGAGAGCGTTGTGATTTTTGTCTTCAAGAATATCCTTAGTTTCAATGATCGTAAACATATAGACACAACGTTTTATTACTACCTTTTTGTTTCCAGATTGAAGCAGTTTAAACAATTCCCGTACCGAATTACGTTTAATTATGTATTTTCAGAAACCAACATTGATTATTTGATAAATTGCACTGCTGTTTTCTTCGTTATTTAACTAGCTGACAATTGAGTTTATTTGCGTTTGAATATTTAGATTAAACTTACAAATACTGAAATTTATGGTCCAGTAAAAATAAATCCAATATATTTGCTTGAAATTGATGATTTTATTTAACATTGTTGGAATTATCCGATTTATTTGAAATATGATATACTTATATATTATCTACCGATATTTAACGCCAATTCTTGCATTATAAATAAATGTATCACAAAAAATTGCATTTTATTTAGATAATAATTCGAATAAATTCACACTTTAATAAGTGTTATCTATAAAATGCTTTGTATAAATTATACTATTATTCCTTACACCACAACAATTACATTTAACATACTCATATTCATCCACTTCTATTTGCAATGAACACTTTCGAATTAAACGCTTGCAATCGGCAGCAATTGTTAACGCTTTCGAAACACAAAAATGAAAGCATGTTTTAAGTGCTTCTATCATATTAGACCCACCAACCCACCCCACTGCCCAATGGCATTAGTACAGACATGCATACGCTTGTATTATAAATATGTATTTGCTAATGCACTTTCCGCAACTCACAATCTAAGAAAGAGGAATACACGCTGCCAACAAATACAACTACTTTCAATTATGTATGAATGGCACTACAAAACTTGCTGGGCAAGGCAGGCGAGCAATGAAATTGCATTTCATTGTAATCACGACCATTGCAATTTTGTATGCAAATCTTTTTTCTGCTTCTTCTTCACTTTGCTTCCTGTTTCATTGCTGTTTTCTGTTATTTTATTTTCGAATTAAGCCTATAAAATTTACAAAGACCACAAAACAGCTGGGTGACTCTCTTCGCCTCTTCGGCAAACAATATCAACGAGATCACACTTTTACTTAGAAATTTATTTATACTTGTATATGTATGTATATGTGTAAGTGCATTATATTTGCTTGTTGGCCTGCTTGAGTTGGAGCATTGCATTCAAATTATGTGCATTTATCTCGAAGTGTGTCCACATTTATTTGTGTGTATGTGTGTGTACTCGTATAGTTGCAAGAGTATTTGAGTGCTGTTGCAATACAATGTATAATATTACACTAAAGTACTCGTTTATGCAAGTGCTGTATTTTGTGTTCATTATATATTTATTTTGATAGCTTTTCAAAATGCCTTTGTATACGCTTCAATCGTAGTTGTTCGTAGTATTTGAAGATATTTTAAGAGCACTGGGCTTAGACGCTTACCAAATCATACAAATATTCGACATTTTGTATAAGAATATATATTTACTTATGTCGTTACTTGTGATATTATACTTTAGTCAGGAGTGTAGTGGCCAATTGAAAGGTGTTTCCGTTAGCTACATTTTCGGATTATTGAACTGTGATTATTGCTGCATTTCGGTTGTGTTGATAAGCGAGTAGTGAGCGTTGAATATTTATTTAATTGGATCACTTGTTGTGAGGTTTGAGTGAATTTGATATTACTAGTAATTTTTTAGGGCTTTGCAAACGTGAGTTGTGCTTGAAGATGTACTCGGCTTATACTTAAGGATTTGCTCGAGAGTTTTAAGTAACACATGCAGTTGTATATGAATGTATTGAAACTTTAAAAGCCTTACATGTTTTATACTCAGATTTGTCTCCCACTAAAACAACTTCCTTGGTAGTAACAAAATATTCTTAGTTCTTCTGAAGCCTTTTAGATCAAAGACAATTTCAAACATTTTTTTCGAAGTTGATAGATTATAAAAAAGAAGGCTGCAACTTACTAAAAGCTGCCTTTTAAAATAGAGAAAAAGAGAGCCATGACCTTGTAACCGTCTGATCAAATTTGATGCGAACACAAGTATTTTAGTAGCACAAAGCATTCAGTGAAGGTCGAGAAGTCATCGAAAACTTGCCTCATGCCAAACGTCCACCCACCTCTGTTAATGATGAAAACATCGAAAAAGTTAACGAAACTGTACTTGAAAATCGTTCTACTGGCATTAGAGAGATAGCTGAGAAACTCAACAACGCTTATGGATTGACTGAACACTTTTGGTTAAAGTTTCGGGTATGAAGCGCGTTACTGCTAAACTCGTACCAAAGAGCTAAATTCCTTGCAAAAGCGACGGAGAGGTCGGAAAATAGATGCTCGACAACTTAGCTGCGAACCCTTCATTCATCAAACGCATCATTTGTGGTGATTAGGCGATTTAATTGTATTGTCAGTCTGAGTCAAAATTGATCTGATGACGCCATAATCGAAATATTATCAAAAACCGTAGAAAGTAAGTCGCTAGGGCAGCACTAGAGTCAAACAAGTATATACTTTCTGATATAACTCATTGAATAGTTAGTTCTTAATTTCAAAATGTCGAAATATAAATGATTGCCGAAATCGCCATACTTTTAAATTATATTCATTGAAGAACATCAATTTGGTTTAAAGTCGAGTTAGAATATCCCAGTAGCGACCAATAAGGTCTCAAAAATAACGGTTACAATAGAGATCGCTCCGTTGGACCCAATCTATGAATTAGTTGGGAGAGAATAAGTAATTGATGATCAAATTTGGCCATTCGTCTTGATGGTTCCGTAATCTGTTATGATCAAAAATACGATTTTGCAGCAGATAGTTCCATCGATGCCTAAAAATAGAATTAGGCAAGGATATTTCTTCGAAATATTCGAAAATGAAATACATCACGTTATATATTGAAGAGGATATAGTGAAAAAGCTGGGTTTCGCTCCTCTTTCTTTTCCTTAAATGCATCTACACAAATGTTGTTACTAAAAAGGATTTTTATTTAATAGTTACTCATAAATTTTATTTATTTTTTACAAACCCTCGCAAGCAATGAACGCTTGAGTATGCAAAGGGGTAATATTTAAAAACCATATAAGAGTTGAGCCAGAAGTATATGCGCGTTGCAAATACACATGTAAAAGCTGCAAACCCATCAGTGCACAAATATTCTTAGTTCTGTTTATGCTTCATGCGCGATTTTATGCTTGCAACAAAACACAGCTATTCACATAGCATAAACAAATGGCAGCTTCGCTGCTTGAAGCTGATACTTTCATACCATGTAAGTACATATGTATGCATATATGTTTATGATGTGTGCCTCTGCGATTTATTTTCCTAAGCCACTTACACATATATATATATATGCATATGTTGTGGCTTGAAATCACACAGCCGACTGACTTGCTTTCGTTTGATATATGCCAAGCTAAAGCTCCGCAACAGTAAGTATGCTTATGCGCTTATATTTGAATGCATACAACTTATTAGAAATGCATATTTGGCTTATTTTGCGGTGAGTAGTCACGAAACGGATTTTGCTTATTTTTTGAAAAAAGAAAAATTGGATTGCTAAGTTATGTAATATAAACATGGTTCCCTTTATACGGTGCAAGGCGTATATACCATCATGTATTGGTTCTTTAATATTTTGCGAAGTTGTGTAAGTGTTTGATGGCAGCGCTTTAGCTTTGTTAAATCCACCAACGTAAAATAAACGATTGAAAATATTAGTTATTAGGATTAGTTATTTAAATTTTTACGGCCTTTCACATATAGATAAAGCTAACAAAATCGTTACGAAAACAAGTAAGGCATACCAGCTTGAGCTGTTTAAAGTCAGATGGGAAATCAAAATGTATGGAAAACACTATATCCCCTGTATTTAGGCCAGGGGAAGATCTGGAATGATTGTATTAATTTTTGACATTACTCAAGTATACTCGAGAAAATGTTTAAAGAAATTTTATGAAGATAATTTCACACGTAGAGTCTGCTAAAATATCAAGAATTATTATAGTAATTAGTATATGGAGCTTGGGTAAATTGATGGATGGATTGATGGATTGATCGATTTTAGGCATTTTTGAAATAAAACTGGAATACGTCAGATATTATAGAATCACTTTATTTTGCTAAGATATCTTACACATTGATCGGTATGTACACTATACATTTAACTGGAAATCGGAAATTCGTATATTAGGTATATGGGGACTAAGGGTAGAAATGGTCCGTTTTTTGTCGATTTACGGCGCATGAATGCACTGTTATCAAATAAAAATGCTCTCTTAATTTCTTTAAGATATCTCACATACTGACAGCCATATATGGTATGCAGTCAACCAGAAGTTCGAAAATCTTTATATTAGGTATGTGGGGACTAGAGGACGTTTTCACCAGAATACACCCCTTTTTGGCAATAAGGCACACTATTGTTGGGAAAAAACTCTCTTGGAATATCAAAAATAACATATATAAGAGTTCATCTAAAAGTGAGTAACGCCTCGCCCATTGCCCAATTTTGATGCAGGATCTCTGGAGCCTTTACAAGTATATGTTGAGTTGTCGTGGTTTTAGTTGTGTACAGCATAAGCTCTATATGCGGTGGTGGTGTGGTTATTATCTGATTTCACCTATTTTCACACGGTTCGAGGAAGTGCTGGAAAATTTTTAGAAATTATCATCCCATAGACGAATGTTTTATGGCAAAATAAATAATGTAATATAATAAGTAATTATGTAAACCTCCAGCTTCCTTTTGGTAAAGAAAAATATTATATACGCCACCAATACTTCCAATTGATATGTCTTCTGCTAAATGATATAAAAATATGAAATAGTGCGCAGAAACAAGTATCTTGCCATATTTGGTGGTGAGGGAAAACTTTTCGTTTTCCTAGCATCAAACAGGAACAATTTTCTCTTGCGATTTTCCTCACTGAGAACTGAAACAACTCTCTGAACATAATTCTCTTCAGAGTAACACATAATCAATAAACTAAACTATATATAAAGTAAATTACTTGTAGTATTAACTGTGTTCCACGTGGGTTGCTGATGAGTTCTAATGGAGCTGTCTTAAAAACATGCTATACTTTTTCTGGTAATAGCGTGATTATAGTCGCTTGCTGTCAGATAACTCGTTAAACCTCATACAAAATTAAGCCTAGTAATATCTAAAAGTCATACTAAAGGTCTAGTCTAGTCTTGAAATTTGAAAAAATCGAAAACTTTTTCAAAGTTTTGGGCGTCTAAGTAGCATGGCAACTGGACCGGTTTGCACGGATGACGAAATTTTTATAGAAATTTCTTTCTTCGATGCGGTTGTTTTGATATGTAAATTATGAAATAAAACCCTAGCTCTACTTCAAGAACGCATAACTTAATGAAAATTATTTTTCTTTTTTTGAAATTAACTATTTGCGTGCCCCTGGAATCTGAAGCAAAAATTAAAAAAAAAAAAACAGATGGTAAAATATCAATTGCTTTTTAATGCTAATTGCTAAAAATGTTCAAAATGCGATCTTATAGGCTAGAATACAATCCTTTAACAATAGAATTTTACATAAAATATATTTTTTGCCTTTTATTAGTTTTCGTTAGGTCAAGGTGAACTGAACTTATATTCAACCAACAAATTGAATTGAATTCATCAAATGCATCAATTTTCTAGAACGAAGTACAAGTATACAAATATTATCTCAATTTACAGTCGAACTTGGCCGGGCTTCACGAAACAGCACATTTCAGTCGCTTAAATGCAACAACAATATCTCATGTGTCAAACTGCTTCAGCCTGGCAAAACAATCTCACCGAAGACTTACAAGCCACATTCGCTTATTGTCGATGCATATTTGCAATTTAACTAAATAATGCAAAAAAATCTTCGACTATATATTTGTCATGATACTCGCATATTTGGCAAGCTACTCGATTTCGCAAAGCAAACACACGTGCTGGTTGCAACTCGGTTATGGCTTTATTGTTTCAGCAATTCACCACTTAAATGCAAATATAAATATACCACTGTAAGTATTTACAGCTGCATGTATATATATATATGTATATATGTATGTGTGCATGCATTTCCATTGCAATGAAATTATTCAGGAAAATCCAGCAAAGCCGCATTTTGTGCCACCAAGTGAGCGCAAAGCCAAGAATGCATTTGTTTGTGTTCTTCCATTTAATTGACTGAGGAAACAATAGTTTTTGTGGTTAGACGAAAAATCTGCAGATTTGCAATTGTGGCGAAGCAGTGTCGGAGCAAAAGCGGATTGCATTGTGTGTTACCACTCAAATATGCAACATGTTATATATATTTATGAACCATGTAATTTTCAAGCAATTTTGTTGTTTTTGTTATTTTATAACCTCATGCTGTAAGCTTTTTCATCTTAAGAAATTGTCTGCATATTTTATGACACTGATTCCTAATCTCCACATAGGCAACAATGTATAAAATTTTAGTACTTTTGTAAATCAGAAATCTTTAAAAGCAAATATTATTTGTGTTTTGGCCGAAAGCCAGTGCTCAAACGCACATTTTAACACATGCACAAAAATGCATATAATATGTGTATAGATGCGAATGAATAAATGTGAAAAACCGCAATTTACGGATATAT
This sequence comes from Bactrocera oleae, assembly GCF_042242935.1. Lineage (NCBI taxonomy): Eukaryota > Metazoa > Arthropoda > Insecta > Diptera > Tephritidae > Bactrocera > Bactrocera oleae. The sequence continues at coordinate 66,157,793 of NC_091538.1, forward strand.
GCGTTGGCAAATAAAGTTATCACTATGCATATGTAAATACAAACAAATGTATGTGTGTGTGTGCGCATGCGGTAGCCAAACAACTAGTGCATATCATTTTTAATAGAGGGTGCGGCATCATTTATTATTATTTATGAAGGCGTATAAAAATTAAAAGAAAAATAAAAATTTTTTGTTGGACTGAAGCTAGAATACCAATCGCAAATGAAAAAGTTTCCATGCAAGAACTTAATTTTGATCGGCAAGTTTGTATGACAGCTATTTGCCATATCAGTTCGATCTAAATAATTTCTTCGGAGATTGTATCGCTGCTGTGGATAAATATTCATGCCAGAAATAATAAAAATATCTTGTCAAATAAAAAAAATTTTTGTAAAAACGTTTGTATGTCAGCTATATGCTATAGCTTCTTGAGAAGAAAAGAATGTGTAAAACATTTTAGATCCATATCTGAGAAACTGAGTGACTAGTTCGCGTATATGCAGACAGACAGACAGTGGAAAGTCAATTATTTTCGTTTCTTTTTGACATTAGACGTCATGGACTTTTTGACAATTTTCTGCACATTCAGCTGACAATGTTTTTATATTATTTGAGCACGGATAAAGACAAACTAAAATCAGTTAGTAAAACTAACTGTAAGGAGTTTTCAAATCGTTTAGTAAATGTCAAAAGTCATACGAACAAAATTGATTTCGCACCCTGCACAAATGCTACACATATTTGCAACTACTAATCTAGCCTTGCTTGTTCGTTCAAACATTTATTTGTATTTAATCTTTATTTACACAGTTTCTATTTCGATTAACTCTTCGAAAATAAATATTTAATAATCTAATAATATTCGCAAATTATGTGCGCGTTTTTATACAATATATATTTGGTCTAAAATCCACTTTTAAATATATTAAATAATGGTATTACCAGTAATAATAAATATAAAACGACAGCATGTCAATATTAAATTTGCTCTAAAAACATATGCCGGAGCAAAAAATATTTTTTATATATTATTTTCAAAAATAAAAATGCAAAAGTTTAGATACGCACGCCAGCAGACAATAACAATAACAATAAAAGTACAGTCGTAGTTTGCTGCGATGAAGCCAAGTAAAATGCGTGCAGCTGCCAACAATGCCGCCATAAACTGTAGTCAACTGCATGGCTCCATAAAGCGAGCATATGTTGCGCTGCCAAAAAACAGCAAAAAGGCTACGCAGGAGCTTTTACAAAATATTACAAATAAACATTAAACTATAGAGTTGTAACATGAGAGCACATAATTGTGCGAAGAGCTTGTGAAATAAAATAATTTTTGAAGGAATTTGTGATGCGAAGTTTTTGGAAAGTAGCAAAGGCACTGCATGACTGGCCAATGGACTTTGGACTGGAAACTTTGACCTCACGAGTGGTGGCACGACACGGAACGTGGATAAGTGGGACAGCGGCAATCGGTGAACATCATAAGAGTAACTGTAAAACTCAATTGCTTCAGTTTCGAGAAATGCGTAGAATTTAAAGTTACGGAATATATGGAAGTATATTATCGATAACTTGTAATAACAAAAACTTTAGCGATAAGTAATATTGCTAAATTCGATCGATATTTCATTAATACTAACACAATATTTTTAATTCAATTAAATTTTGTAAAATTAAAAAACTCAAATAAAACGTTAGATTTGTGAATAGGTCATCAATATAAATTAGCGATAAAGTTACCGCTATTAAAATTCTCGATAACTAATATCGATTTATTATAATTTTTAGTGATGCAAATGAATAAAACTCGTAAGATATTTTCATTTAGTAAAAATCATTTACTAAATTTTGCAGAATATCGTACCAAAAGGATTTTTTTAAATTTTTTGTGGAATTTAGGTTGTAAACTAATCCCACTAAGCTCAATCATTGAAAATAATTGCATAATGTTTGCTTTAAATTTAAGACTATTTACAGCGCCGTGAAGTCAAACCCGGCGAAAATCGAATACCGAAAGCCCACACAATTCCCCAATCCCCTAGCACAACACGCTTATCGCGTTTACAACTTCCTCGCGCTGTTATTCTGCAACTTCCGTGTTTTGTGCGGCACACACACAGACACCGACCGACAGATAGACGCACAGCTGCTGCGACGGGTATGCTTTTGGTGATTACACGCCATTGTTGCCTTGTGTTTGCTTGCGTTGTGTCACTTGTAAATGGTTTTCTCTTTGACTTCTCTCAACAGCCGTTGTTCCGTTCGCTCAGCTGCAGCCATGTGCAAGTCGTTTCCACCACCACCACCTTGCATTGCCACCTCAAGCCCCTCGCTGCATTGTTGCATGTTTGTTTCAAATCCCCATTCACCAGTTTCTACACACTTGTCGCTCGTTGCTAGCGTCGTGTCTTGTCTTGTTATGGCTTCACAGCGCCAACGAGCGCTTGCATGTCCTGCCTCGCATGTCTGTGGCAATTTCAATTGTCATTTTCGTCTGTCTGTTCATTTGCATTTTAATACCCACGTTAGCCGCCCACCAATGTAGTTTTCCTCAAATGTATTGGATTTGGTATTATCGGCTATTTTTGCAACAACAATTGTGCCAGTAACAAAATTTCTCTACGTTATGTGATTTTATTATTAAATTCCTTGGAATTTTAGTTGTATGAACATGCGCCATATGAAAACCTTCTAAAGAATTCCACTCACAATTCTTTTACTAACTAAGTTGACTTTTGCAGTAGCTGTATTTTTCGAATTTTCTGTTAGGGAAAACGACTATTTTATATAGAGTAAGACGAAAGTTTTACACATAAATGGAAAGGAATGTCAAAGAAAGCTTAATAAACAGGCAAGTATCACAACGTCGATTAAATGCTTACCTCTTCCTGGAAATATATTTATATTTCACATGTTTGCGCAAGACAACAATCACTAAGCTACTAGCAGCATTCAGAGCAAGAATATTAGGTACTTAAACTACAATTTCATTTCTATTTTTAGTTCGCAGTTCAAGGTAATTGTGATGCTTAAAAAATTATTCACAGATAAGAGACCGAATGTTTTTCAAAACTTGGGAGTTTATTCGTTCAAATATTAGCCTATTTTTAAAACAGAAAAAAAAAGAATATCATGTATGAGTTTAAATTTCACCGACTTATTTTAGATGCTATGTTGCGGCAATTATATGTATTCAGAAATCTATAAATTGAATTGTGATCGAAATTTTGAAGGTATAACACCACTCTCATAGAAACCTCCTTTCTCCCTGTGGTAAAAAAACGGAATAAGTCGAGTTTTATAAGCTTCTCTAAAAGGTAAAATTTTCATCAGCAAAATCATGTGACGCTAACAGGACACGTAGTAATCACCCAACCAAGCTTCTGACGTGTCACTATCCATGTACCATATGTGGCTTGTGGCGTTGTCCTTGAGGAATCCAATTCCTCTACTAGTGACCACAGCTGGTCGCTATTGATTCCTTTAAATAGTTGTTCAAATTCATATCAGTTTAGCTCCGAATTAAGCGTTTGGCCGTAACGTCGTAACTCATAGTAGTTTTTTCTCTGCCAATCTCTTTGAACACATAGAAAAACTTTTCATTTCATTGAATCCAATCGCTTTTAAAAGCTTCCAAACTATTTTATGCCGATCCAAATGGTGTTTACATGATGCTTAGACTTGACGATTTCCATTATTTTAGTGATATTTTCGAAATTTGGCCTGCAAAATATGGCGCATTTTCTCTTTGCTGGCGTCCGTTTTTGATGCGTGCTCAAACAGTACAGAGTCAAGCGATCACAAAACTGTAGAGGAAGTGACTTTAGTACAAGATATTATCTTTCTAACTCCGTATCTGTGTAGTATTACCCGCTTACACAACGCGAGCTACAGAGTATTGAAACCATCTATTGAAAAAAGGGCTTTTTAGTACACCTTATATATTGCTCGGGGTGCGACGTCGAAAAAATGTATCTTGATTTATGTTCGGATACAGATTGCAACAAAGCAGTGTTATTGATTTTGAAAAACTTAGTTGTAAATAGTAATTCTAGATATTTCTCTGGTATACTTGTATAGTTATAAACGAATTGCAGTTTGCACTGCACGCTGAGCGTGCTGGAAATAAATAAAAACGTTTGCTCCAAAATAAAAATTTAGATAATCATTTCTTATTTAAAATTTTCAAAATTTTAATGCGTTATCCCAAAAATCTTACTTAAAGTTCCGAAAGCTCTCATAGAGACCAATGAAATGTTTAATAAATCCGTACGGTTTCGTTGAGACGCGGCTTAATATGATTTTTCTCAATTTCAAAGTACGAAGCACGAAGAGCCAACACTTTATATAAGGAGCGTGTTAATTTAATTTCTGTGGTTCATTTTAAAATTGCTTCGTATTTTATTTTAATATATTTTGAGATTTCAATATACAAATTTAATGTTTTTAGTGAAATATCTACACTAACAGTTTAATTTCATATTTTTAGAGTTTTAAAATTTAAAAGACACTTATAGCAGTATTAAAAATATAATTTTAAGGCAACCTAAACAACAGCGCAACAACAAGAATAGCAAATACAACTGCAATGTGCAACATTGTGAATATATATGTGCACCTATATGAATGTATGTCAGCAACACTACAATACACAGCGGCATATCATTAAGTAAAGCAACAGCCGAACGAGCGAGAATTTTCTTTTCGCCAAACATTCTTATATAGTATATAAGTATGTATATGTGAATATACATGTGCAACATTTCAGTGCATCAGCTTGTTGGCCTTTTGTTCCAAAGGAAAGTAGAGAAAATATGTTGCCATTGCTGTAAGCGACTTATGAGGTAATCGCTGCCGTCGCTACATTAATACAACTCTCAGCGCTTTATTATAGAGCGCCGCTGGTGCGGCGCACACTGCTGAGCGCAATTGTTCGTGTGTGTGTGCATTTATGCTTTTGTTGCCATCGTTGTTGACCTCGGGAACCACAGTTGTGACCCCGACTCAGGCGACTAAATCCAATGGAATTTACGAGACAATCGCCAAAGTCATTGTCGCTGTGCCACTGAGCGCTTTGCTGTGTGCTCTGTGCTGTTGTGCCGTCGCTTGCCGCATAACCTCATGACTGTTGGTGCCCACTTTTTACCACTTTGCCATTTCACCACATCACTTTTGCTGTTGTGCGCTCTGTCTGTGCCGCATTCTTTGTTTATAAATATATAAATTTTTTTTGTTTCCTTTCGCCTTCGCTTTTGTCCTGCTGTGCGGTTGACAGAAGTCCGCTTGGACTAAAGTGGGTGCCGTCTGTCTTCTCTCAGTGGTTGCACTGGGCGCTGTCTCCATCGTTTTCTTGTGAATAAGTGTTGGTGTGTGTGTGTGTATATGTTCATGTCCTTGCGCGCTTGTGTGTCTAATCGCAAAGTGCCTCCACTCGCACGTATCTTGTTGCACGGATGCGGTCACATGCGGATATTCTTCAATGAAAATTGTTGTAATTACTGTGCTTCTTTTGTGGCATCCGTTGTTGTTGCTATCGCAAGTTTTCTACAGCTCTCGTCCCATATGGTCAGCTATCACGTCGGTGTTTCCTTTTAAATTTCCTTGCTTTTATTTTCCGCCTCCGTATTCTTTGGTTGTGTGTGTATACCTATATGCATTTTTAAGGGACATCTAAAGATAAATTCGAGTTAAAATTTTATGCGCACTTCTTGCTCTTAATCCGTAATCTTTAAAAAGCATCCACTTCAGTGCACTGCTGAGACGCGTCTCGCTTGCGTTTCTTGTCGCTGAGCGCTGCGGTTGTAGTCGGCTCCTCAGTTGTGCTTATTCGCTTTTAATAGTCGCGCTCCCTTTGTCTCAACGCCCGCTACACTCCTTTCAGCTCAGCGGTCTATAAATGTCGAGTAATTTTAGTCATAGCTAAAGTGAGTGTTGAAGCCGTTGCTTGTCCGCTGCTGTTGTTGCTACTGTTGCATTTTTTGATGAAGTCATTCAAGCTGCTGAGTTAATATTGATTTTATGTGGATGACAGAGAAAACTGTCGTTAATGAACTTGCGCGTCACAGTTTCTTCCACAAATAGTATGCACTAAAGGATTAAAATATAATTTTGCTTTTATATTTAGAGTTGCAGCTTTATGGGTAAAATTGTCTTAAACATTTTATTATCCTGATTTTTATGATTTTTTTTTGATATTTGTTCTAATAATTCAAATAAATTCTATGGTAGTTATACTGATATAATGAATATGGGTTAGGTTGGAGATCGATCCAGAGATCGCTCATGGTAGAACACATAAAACCAGAATTTCTGTATTCGATTTTATAAGTCAGCAAAGCGCTTTGTGGCTTATACAATTTTTTTCCGACGTTTAATTTCTATACCCACCAGCGGGACATTGATGAAGGAAGTGTGGAGATTTTTCCACCTCGTCTTCCTTAATACACCATCTGCAGCTGGCGTCCGGTAAGATTCTCAACCTTACAGCATGGACGCCGATAGGCCAATGAAGGCTGCACTTGAAAAACACTAAAATACTCAGTAAGTCTGAAGCTGACGTTGACAGAGAGTTTCTGTCTATAAACCCCTCCACCAACCTTCCCCCCATGAAATATCATCTTATTTTCGGACTAAAATTTTCTATGCCCAATATCTATGGCTGACTTCTTACCAAATATAGCGGTCAATTTGTGAGATATATGTACATATTTTTTAAATTCTCAGATAATTGTTTTCTGCTAATAATGCACAACTTTGTCAAAACTGGATAAAATCGATACCAATTATAAAGATTTCCGAGCGTGCGGTTGACTTTATAACGCATATATCGGTTAACCCATGAGGGGTCTTAATCACATTCGTAGCGCATCTTTTTCTGGTAATTGCAGAACGTAGTCCAGAAAATTCGTTAAATCGGATCAATAGTTCCTCTAGCCCCACGAAGGTTATATAAAAATGTTCAAACTTCTGATTGAGCACAAAAACTACTGAAAATATGCTTTCAGCTTTGAACTTTAAAATTTGCAAGAGTATAAAATGTCTACCTTACTTGTTTTATAATTTATATATGTTTGCATCTACCACTCTGCTCGTCTTCTTGTTTATGGCAATTAGTCGGCACCGTTCAAAGAGTTTTTACACTAAATAGTACCGTATTATTATTTGACACTTTAATCTAATCTTACTTTTTCTCGTAAAAATAAGTCAGCAAGTTTCAAAGACTTAATATCTTGCTTAAAAATTTCCTTCAGTACCTATTTAATGCAACAGTAGTAGCTGAAATATCTACTTTTACATCAAAACTTAACTGAAAAGTTTCCACTCCATTTTAAAATGCTTGCTTTCACAAACACTTAACGGTGCCAGCAGAAGCTCGAAATTGTTTTGGTGACACGTGAATATTGTTATTCATGTAATATAATAGGGACGTTGTATAAAGTTTTTTTATAAGTTTATCACATTATTCGTTCTGGCTTCTCTATTTCACCAATAATAATAATAATGTACAGTTCGTGGAATAAATTTGCAAACATATCAATATATAAATCAATAATTAATATATAGCACTCACAAGGATGTACGTGCAGCTTGCAACACAACAAAAGCGGTGGTTGTAGCAGCAGTGATGAAAGCAACCAAAGTCGAAAGCTAAAAATACAACAACAGCGGAAACCATAACAACCTCTGTTTCGCATTCTACACTCAATTCAGTTAGAAAACAATACCAGCAACCACTAGCACACGCAGTCACTTATTGTTTTGCTTAGATCTTCATGCGTCCTTCAGTTTCGCTCCACAATGGCAAGGCAAACACCAGAAATTTGGATATCGTTTGTTAGTTTGTAGCAACGGTATTTTGAGGAGTATACGCATATAAGCAGAAATGTGTGAGTAAATGCTTACGCGATAGACAAAAGAAGCAACTTGTTCGGTGGGAGCGGTTGTTTTGTTGAATGCTGATTGCATGTTCAACAACAGTTGGCCAATAATTCCCGTTAGGAATGAAATGTGCTCGATTTGGTGTGCTGTTGTAGTTGCTGTTGTTTCCAAAGTCTCTTGTGCCTTATCTGTGTCTACATTTCTTCTTCCTTTGCTCATCCGTTCATCATCATCTTTCAACTTTTTTATAGTTGGATCTTCTTTCGTCTCTGCCCCACTTTTGTGCATTTCAAACGCTCGACACCTGCAGCAATACACAACAAATATACACACACACACCCTGTGGCACATTTGTCAATCTGCGTGCAATGAGTGCAACAAAAAACTCAACAAATAGAATTTATATATCTCCTTTTATTGCTATAAAATATGTGAATAAAACACAGAAGTACTTTTGAGCTTGACTAGTTAGAGGTCATTCTGCTCACTTTCATTTGTTGCGCTTATTCCACTCTCTGCTCGTATTGGTGCACAGTTAGTGTTCTTTTCATTTTCGTTGTGAAGCGAAGCTGTTTTGTCTTTGCGAAATCTTTGTTATTGTCTTGTTTACTTGACTTGTTGAATTGGCTCACTAAGGTTACTAGTAATGCGCTCACAACAAGGTCGTGTGCGCTGTACATAGCACTGACTTTAATCATCATTTGAGACTCCGGCTTGCATTTTTGTAAGCGTATTCCTATAATTAGAAATATGGATGTGTAGTTCGCCACCGTTTGGAAACTCAAGCCAATGTCTGTACAAATGATGAGGCCTTTGTTTTATAGTCCATACATACGCATTGAGTTTTAGATATTTATAAGAGTGTCCATTGTTTTCCAAGTTGATTTTTTTGCATGAAAAAATTATCGATCGTAGAAAATTCTTTATCTTCAATCTAAACCGTGCCTAAGTCACGTTTCTTTCCCATATATTTAACATGACATTTCTTGATATTTTACATTAAGTAAATTGTCCTAAAAATTTTTAAAAAATAAAAGTCGTATTGGTTTTTTCCGTAGAGACATTTCTTTAAAAGTTATAGGCAGAGTTATGCATCAAATGTACTGCGTATTCAAGCAAGTAATTTATAAATTTTGTGTTGCTCATACGACATGGTGTACTGTGTGAATGCTCAGAACAAACAAATTCAATTCTATGATATTTATGATATTTCACTTTCTTATGGGATTTCTTGATGATTGACTTTTTATCTGAATATATCGTTCCCTCTTTTCTTTTTTCCTTAATTGGAAACAATTCCAATATTTTCAAAGGAAACATCCTCAGATGCTGCAATAGAAATCGCCTATAAGAAATGCAGTCATGAATGCGTTTTGCAGAGCGAAACTGCTGTAAAGATCGAACCGTTTAAAATTTTTTCGTGGGCAAAACTCGAATTGCTTGAAACAAAAAATTTAAATTGCCACCTATTTTAAAAGTTTTAAATCGAAAAATAACAAATATATATACCATATTGAATTAAAAGAAAGAGGTTGAAATATACTTAGTATTGAAAGTATTTTTAGCAGCGTTGCCACCTGTTTAATTGAGCAAATTCATAAAAAAGTTAAATATTACAACCATCCAGGTATCACTTGGAATGGTTGTAGAGGTTTAAAGAGTACAGTATTTTTGTAAAGGTTGCCATCTGTTTCAAATTTTTAACTCAAAAATTTGTAAAATTAATTAAAGAAATGAAAATTGGTATTATATAAAAAAAATTTTGAAAAAAGGTGCCACCTGCTTCAAATTTTTCTTATAAAAATTGATTAAATTAATTAATATAACTTCAAATATAGTATTGAATAAAAAACTATTTATTTTTTTAATTTTATTTAATTGGTGAAATAAATAAAACATAAATTTAGTTCAAAATTAATTTATGAAATGTCAAATCTTGACAACTAGCTGTTCTGGATTGAAACAGAATATGTGTTAGAAAAGGAACCCTATCAAATTATTAGACTTTACAAACGGTAGCTTAAGCAGCAGCAAAGATATCGAAACCAACCTTAAGATTAATAGGTGGCATCTCTCTTTCAAAAATATGTGAACTGGGTTGTATTTTTATTCGGCAAAGGACTGCCAACTCAGCATTATTCCTCCGAATTTTTTTTGGGAAGTCTTTTGTGTCGCTACAAGAGCAATAACAACGACTTACTTTATAATTAATCTCATTCCGTATACAAATTTTTATATGTGGGATATTAAGTTTTTAGGGAGAAATTTTTAAAAGATCTTGGTATATTAGCAAAACTTTAAAATGGTGAATTTATCGTTAAATGCTTGGCAAATATGCGAAGTTAGTGTAGATTTTTGAGCTTACTTCACGAAATTTGGCACTTTTTTTTTAAAAACTGTGAGAATATATTTCTTAAAATTCCCCACTAAATGTCTTCTTATGTTTATTTCCCTATCTGAAATAACTTATCTGCAAAGTCTTGCATTTCCAAAAATAAGTAAAGGAACTCGTTAAATTTGCCGCACATTGCGTATGAGCAACATTTTTCGAAGGAGAGTGACATATTGCTTGCAACACGGATACACGTATGCGCAAAACTGTGTGAGCAAGCATGTTTTGTGAGTTGTTGTAAAAGTTTAAAAACATTTGTTGCAAAAGATTATGAAATGAGCCACATAGCGGAAGTGCAAAGTCCAAAAAGCAAACTTCACAAGATTTCCTCAAGCATCTTTCCTCACTTTTGTAACATGCGCATAAAGTAACAGTTGAGTGGTGAAAATTTCTGACAAAAAGAAAGTTGCATGCAACATGCAGGTTATTGTGTAAGCAAACTTGTTACTTGGTAAGGGCAAACTTATCGGCTTGGACTTTGTTGCAAGTATGCGTATAAAGCATTTACGTTGCAAATACCAAGAAGCTAGCGCAGAGCTGTGAAAAAAGTACATGTAATAGCAGCTGTGCCTAATTTCAAAGCATATCTTCTAACATATACATCATTTACGCGTATGTATGCGAGAGCGTGTTTTTTGTGTGTTCATGTGTGGTCTAAATGTGTTATTTATACTTGTATGTTTGTACATTCAGTAATTGCTTTCTTACAAGTAAACTTTTTTTTTTTGTTGCGTTTCCTTGTATTTTGGTATTCGTGTGCATGTGTGTGTTAAGTATGCTGGCAGGCTTACTGACCAGTAGCAGTTTCTCATAAAACAGAAACTCATGTTTTATTGACAAAGTGTGACATGAATTTGGTAGCTGGTGTACAAAAGCTCAAAATTATTTGTCATGCGAAGAGGCAGAAGTTGTTATTGAATTGTTTATTGTTGTTATTGATATTATCCAGCATGCCTTGTGTTAAATTTTTGTAGCATAGGATATTCAGCAACAATATCATAGAGTTTGAGTAATGCATACTTCCTCAAAAATATTACGATAGAGAGATATTCCTAAGATACATGCACTAAGAAGCAGCAAAGCAATTTATTTTCTCTTTAAACTCTTCCCATTTATATAGAAATTACCGAATTTGACAGTTTTTGACTCCAAATTTATTTTAACGCTTAAGGAAAGCATGTTGTCGTTTAAGACTTTTGAATCAAATAATGACCACACAATTTTTTTTAAGCTGATAACTTTTATTTGGTCAGAAGGAGAACTTTCCACAGCTTCTAGAAGACTTATCAAACATTTTTTACGAAAAAAAATTTTAACTCGAAATTTACTTTAAAAGTCCGCCTCTAGATGTTAAAAAAAAAATTTTCCAAAAGTTTTCTTTTTTTTATAATCTACAAATTTGACTCTCAGGCTAAGCAATAAAAAAAAGAAGTTTTTTTTTTTTATTTTAATTAAATTTTCCGATAACTTTAAGCTGATTCTAAGATATGCATGTATTTGTAAGACTTTTTTAACTTAGTGTAATCGGCTCACAAAACTTTAAACGCGTTTATCTTCAAACGGTGTTACCACAGTCGGTGTGCGAAATTTCTACGAAACGAATTGATCTGTCGACTTGAAATTTTAAGACGACCTTCTCTGATATATTTGTCAGATAATGATCGAAAGAATACGATTTTCGATAATATTTTCGATTTTTGAAATGTCGACAAAATTTATTTTGTAAAAAGTAGCCCAAGTAACCTGTTATTAGTGAGTGTAATATTAATAACTATTTTATCCAAGATACTCGTAACTTTAATAATATGGCATCAAAGTAACGCACATTTCATGTTCTTTATATGGTTCATGACGGAAGCGATAAGCCCATAAAAAGGTGTTATAAAAATATTTCTCACCAAATTTACTGCGTTTATATTCATTATCTACACGTACTTAATCAGTGTACCGAGAAACACGTATACTGAGCTTCATCCAAATAAATCACAATTTCATTGTCTCATTGTTCTGCTGATAGTATTAGAGTGTGAGGAGGAAGCCTCTTACCCTCTATTCAATATGCTGTGCGAGTAAATATAGAGAAAAATAAAAAATAACATGTCGAAGAAAGCGGTCGCAAAAGGGTTTGCTCTAATTGTTTGCTTCGAAATTTTACTCAACTGTGTCGTTTAGTTATGTTTAAATGTTTATATTTTGACGCTGCTTAACAGCAATGCGACCATTTGTATTTTATGATCATCAGTTTGGTCAGGCGTTTGACCCTTCAAATGAATTAAGCCCCTGAACGTGGCATTTGGCAAGGGATTAAGGTCAGCAAATATGCGAGCATTCGATTGTGTGAAATATAGCTAACGTATGTTGAATTTTTTGTAAATGTGTGTTGCATACAACTACATATTTTTCCATGCGGGCCTAAAAATTTTTGTGAACAGGATGAATGTAATCGCCTATGCCGTATGTTACATACCAGTTAAGCTATACACTGAATACCATATAAATATAGTCGGATTTCGGTGGGTAAAGTATCCTCTGAGCAAATTTGATTCACTGCGCCATTTAAACTGCACGCGCAAAAATAATCGTTAATTGGTTTTTTCCAGACTAACACAAAAGTGTTTTAGGGGAGTCCATATGGACATCAGTATTTGAGTGGCGCGAGTAGTCCATTCATCTCAGTTAATGACGATAACATTGAAAATGTTAATGAAAATTGCTTGAAAATGGTCGTGTTGGTATCAGAAAAATAGCAGAGAAGCTCAACATCTGTTATGGAAACATGAAACATGAGTCAACGCTGAGTCGGTGTATTCGCCAGATATCGCTCCCTTTGACTTTTTTCCGGTTTCGAAACAGAAATTCTGCATCGGAAAAGGTGCCATTAGTTCATTAAAGCCATTAAAATTCATTACTTGAACGCCAACCGAGCGTGTACATGTATAACAAATAGTATGAAATGAAGCCAATTTTGCAAGCGACGAAATACCTTTAAATGGTTTTTTTTTTGTTATTCTGGGTCACAATTGGTTGAATGGTATATTCATAATTCGCATCCTTCATCATTTATCCTCAAATTTATTCTAAGAATAGTTCCTGTAATTAATTCGGGGTATACCAACAAGTGTCTTGCTGTTGTTACAACAAAAATTTAGGTCAACCAACATATTTTTTTTCAAGTCTTTCTTTTATGTGGTCTTCACTATGTATGAATATTCGAAATTACTATATTATTAGCATCAAAGTGCAAATGAATAACTAGCCAACGTATTAAAAGGCCTTATCTCCATTTAGATCTGTCTTTCGTTGGCATTATCATTATTACATATTACTATAAATAAATTGAATTTTCGTGAATGACATTTCCAATTAAAATAATCACTTCTAATCAATGTAGCAAATATTTAATCAGCACACCATTGAAGCACTCAACAATTTATCGGAGCACTCACACATGCATATTTGTGTAGTAAAAATAATTTTCAAGTCAACAAGCTGATATCAGCTTGCGTTTATAGCAAATTAACTGCTTCAAAACCTGTCAAAACACTTTATCACACACAAACGCACGCAGTATTTATTAAGTAGTTTTAAAATAATATTTTACTTCCAAACAAATAGCTTTTCGACCTGTCTTTAAAGTAATAGCCATGTAAACTTTGAATATGTTATCCTTGAATATCAATATATGAAAAGGTCAGTTAAGTTATCTTAAGAAAGTCATAATATTAGCTTGCTTACTATTGTTTTTGTTTATATGGATGATCTTGTTTTTGTTTTTGTTAATACTTGACTTGGTGTGCTAATGACAATCTCATGAGGTGTGCGGCTGTCAAATACAAACAAGTGTTTGAACTTAACTTTAAACTCAAGGAAATTGAAGACGCCCAAAACACAAGTAGAGACAAATTAAGCTGGTGTCGGGAAAACTTATGTGAACCTTTTGCGATTTATAACACATTTGAGGTCTCGTCTCTTAAGCTACATGTTCTTAATGTGTCTTTGTGACCGGCGCTCACAGCCTTAGTGCGCTTGTTGCTGCTCTAATAATATTCATAATTTTCACAACTGGTCGGTGTGTGATGAGTAGCTGCTTTCAACGTTGCTGTCGATACCCTTTTCACTAACCCACTACTAAGTACTAATTGTTATCCTGTGTTTTGCGTACGTGACGCACTCGTCCCTAGCCGTGGTCGGCCTTAACGCCTCAATTATGGCCACTTTTTATTGCATGATATGTGTAAAATTGTTGCTAGCTACCCATTAACATTCTGTCATAAATTCTCTATGCTTGATTTGTTATGTTGCGTATACGCAACGCTGCGCCGTACGCTTGATTTCTTTATCATTTGCGTTGTGCGGCACACACACACACACGTGTAGTCCTACACTTACATTTCCCTAGCGCATTCTAGCTCAAAAGCCTATGTTTGTATTTAGTGCTGTTTGTTTTTGTAGTTGCTGCCTCATTGTTTACTTTTGCTGTTATTTATGCAGACAATTTGTTGACTAGGCAAATTTTTGCGCTTGAATAAATTTGCCAAAACTCGGCTAGGCATTGTGCATTGTTTTCCTTTTCGGCTATATGAAATTGACTTTGTTATTCTGCCGTCACTTTTGCTCTATGCCAATTGGTGTATGTGTGTGTGTGTTTGTGTGCCCTAGTAAACTTTCCATATGTCGGCTTGATTAATTTAACCTTTTGTTTGTCTTACTGTCAGTTTGTTTTGTCATTGGTTATAGTCGTTTATTAATTTTCCTTATCATGCCGCAGCGTTGTGTGCGTATTAGGAGAAAGAGAGCGAGTACTATGGCGAATCTTTTGAATAGTATTTTACTAGGAAGTGAAAGGGGTACTTAATCAACTACAATGTTTAAATTTTTACATTAATACTCTTTAGTAAATAGAAGGTTCATATGTTATATTTAGATACGGAAATGACATTTACATTGCTACAAATAAGTACTTTGTATTGTCGAAAAACATCTGAACATGGGTCTAACCCTTATGGGTGGAAAAAGCGAATTGAATTTATCAAAAAATTGATAAAGCGATTATGGATGATGAAATCTAAGGTATTTCCGCCTTAGTTATACAAAATAAGGAGACGAAAAAGAATGGTTAATGTTCTACCAAGTCGAGGATTTGCAACCGGCAGTGTTGTATTCCACTACATGAATACTCAAAGCCATCCTAAAGTAGGTACCAGGAGCATTCCCACTCCGATGATTTTATTAAAAACCTGTTAGTCCTTGCAATATTTCTGAGATCTCTATATATAATATGTTATTTAGCTAGTTACTACAGAAATAATTTTTAGTGAGCTTAATAAGTTACATGGATTTCCTCTAGCAATAATCGGTATATTTTTAATAATTAATTTTTAAAATATAAAAAATTAAACATTTTATTTTTACTGTTTTTTATTCTAAAGACACATGTTTTACAAAATTTTTTTTTAAATTTTCAAAGGAATATATTCAATGCTCGGCCATTACGACGGCATTTTTGACAGTTTCTTGGAAAGTAGGTGTCTCCGCGTTGACTTGGAAGTTAACGCGTTTATATTAGAATATTTTCGAAGAGACATTTTTTGTATTAAATAAGTAAAACCAATATACGTTTACAGAATATAAAGAGATTTGATAATTTGGAACTAATTTTGGATTCTCTTGTTCCCGTAGAGGATCTCCAGGAGGTCCTAAAATGAGGGGTGTCTGACCATAAGGAAGCTTTTTCTGCTTTACTTGTAAATTATCACAACTATTGTACAAAAATTGCACAGATGTGTTCATTCGCTAAAAAATAGGCTTTGTTTTTTAATGGGCACACCTAGTGTGACAGTCTAAAAATACGTCCATTCTGGTCAATTAAAAAAAAATTTGTGGATTGTTTTTAAATTGTCAGGGTATATTTATACAAGTTTCAAAATTAAGCAATGAAATTTTTGGAAATTTTTTTTTTAATTTTGGTTGTTATATGAAATTTTCGGCGGTGCTAAAACGTAGGTCCTCCACTGCTGCAGCGATGCAGACGTTCTCCATGAATGAAACCTAGAAATAAAAAACTCTCGTTAAATTAGAATATTTCGCCGTACAAACACTTACGATCAGAAGAAAAATCATAAATCTAAAAAATAGGGGCAATTTTTAGAATAAGTTTAATTTTAACCCAAATTTTGGTAGTTTTACCTAGAAAATTTGGTCGTTTTTGGTTCAGACAAATAAAAAAACTCTAATGAATCGTAGGAAACTATATATTATGCAGTAAATCTTAGAATTTGTTTCGAAAAAAAATGCGTTTAACTGATTGAACTGAGTTTTAGAAAGCTGGTACTCAAAAACTGATTGAGATATCGATTTTAAATTTTAGTATGTTATTTTTAAAGGTATAAGCTATCGAAATATGAAAGAAAAAAATCGATTTTTTCAAAACTTTACACTAGGTGTGCTCCTTAATTCACAAGTGGATATAAACTTACGAACTACGAACACCTTGCCATAGTAGTTAATTCTCACTACTGTGCAGAAGTTTGAACTGGTTGACCCAATAGTTTCATAATGACACGATTATACTTTATATAAAATTGGAATACTTTGAAAAAAATTACTAATGCATCCAAAATAAATTTGCAATATAAGACTAAAGCGATTTAATAAATATTTACCTTACTTTTATTGCTGTCCTCTATACATAAGACATCCCGCACAGTTGCGCGTCAATATCGTTTACAAAAACAATATTTATTGTTTTACAATCTTCGATCTACTTTAAAGCAGCACATTAAAATAGTTTAGATATGCTTGCCGTCCTTTTATGCAAATCATTTGACCTATTTTCTCCATTCATTAAAATTTACACGTTGCCAATGCGTATGAGCAACTAAACTACTATAAATGCATTATTTTTAATTATTTAGTGTGCTTTAGATTTTTACAACACAGCATACTAATTACTTTAACACAAACAATTTGTTTGCAGAATTTCGCATAAAAATGAGCAACCAGCTAATTATAATAATTATTCTTGCATTATGCAAGCTCACACACATCGCATTTGCTACACGCCCGCACAAAGGTTGCTGGCACAGTTAGCTCAGTTCTTCATTGTTGCAATATTTATTCATTAATGTCTTCCGGCACGTGTCGGCAATTTCATGTAGGCTTGTGTATGTATGTATGTTTGTAGTGATGTAAATTATTAACAAAAGCGTCACCAGTTCTACCCTTTACTGGAAAATATATGCATATATATGTATATGAGTCTATGTGTAAATGATTATATATAGTACCATTTATGCTTCCGTTATAGTCATGCAAACAAATTTCTGTATCATCACATAATTGTTCTTGCAAATGGCCGGAATAAATTCCACACTCATGTTGGTTAAATTTAGATAAATAGCCTTAAATTTATCATAATTTCGTTGTTCATTATTAAAAGCAAGAAATTTGTATTCGCTGCTTGAGCACTCAGTTATTTGCATATAAGTTTGTAATAAAGTCGCCGGAAAGTAAGAGAACAAAGATCTATTTGCATTAGTGCAAACAGGCGAAAAGCGCTTCCGCAGGTATATAATTTACAACAACGTGACAGCATCTTCATTTAATTGCAAATTTCTATGTTTTTTGGGCAGCGCAAACAAATTAGCATAAATACGTGCATCATATTACAATACAATAAAAGTGTTGATTAAAATTGCAAAGACTGAAATTAGTTTATTATCCAAAATCTCTATGCAAAGAAATCAAGTCTTCAAGCTGCTAAATATTTATTCACATTTCCCACTGATTTGCATACTGAGCGTGAATTAGAAAATATGTAGAAATAAATATGCTTATCCATTTAAGCACTTATCATCATTTCTATGCGCCAGTCAAGTGCTATTTTCGCAATCAATTTGCATCTGGAGTACCATCATTGCTGCTTGAATACTGGTTAATTCAATTGCAAATGTGTTTAATTATGTACACACTTGCAAATTATGCATGAATCATTGCTGGGTGATTATCCGGCCTAAGGCGCAAGATAGTCGACACTTGAGGGTCATTGAGTAAGGTTGAATACTATGCTCTGATAAATTTACAGCACATCGAACGAGAATGAAAGTGCCTGATATCGAAAGCACACAAACACATACACATATATACTAATATGTATTTCATGTGGGCTGGTGCGTATGAGTAATATGTGCATAATTCAATTGAAACACTTGAACTGAGCGCTGGAAGTAAGCGGTACTTAGACTTATTTGTATGCTGTAAGGCAAGTAAAATAGCTGAAAAATTTTAGCAAGTAAAACAACCTTATTATTTAGTTATGTATGTTGCCAGGGAGTAAGCTGTAGGCATGTTGTTTTCAACATAATTTCCATTTCATATTCACAGTTAAGAGTATGTACTTATTTGTATTTGTGTTTCTTGTTCTTGTAGGCTCTGAAATTATTGTTTATACAGTGTGTATAGTTATATGTAAAGGTACTTATGTCTTAGCTTGTGGGGGCTTGAAATACTTAGCTTTAATAGCTGCTGTAAGAGAAATTTTATTCGCTTGCCACAATGGCTTAAAATTGTAGAGATTTACTTTACCAGAACTTCGATAATAAATCGACTTTTTAGTAGCTAATGCTATTTCAAACTAACAGCCGGTACTTTTAATAGTTATGTTAGAGTAATATTTATAGTATAAACAGGGGCCTGTCATCTCTGTTTACAAAGCTGTTCGAGTAAGAATTAATGCAGATAATTCAGAAGAAAGAAAAAGTGATCAAAATCAAAAAGCTCAAAAATCACATGATCCAAGGTTACTAATTAAAGAAAAGTTGACATTCGGTAGGGAAGTTAACCTCATACACCCTATATTCCAAATTTGTGTCGTTAGTAATAATGTTATCCAAACTTTGGTGTGACTACAAGCCTTAAGGCAGGACTGATCAAAAAACTTTACCTCGAAATCACACGACAACAAATTATATTTCTACTAGACAAAAAATCTTCACTAAATTAAAAATTGCAATAAATTTGAAGCATTTTCTTATCCAGTAGGGTGCTGAATCAACTTAATCATGTCATCTGTCTATCTGAACGTACGTTTCTCAGTCTGTCTGCCTGTAAATTATGTAGACTAGTCTCTCTTGTTTAAAAATATGTATCAATCTGAAATTTCGCACACAATTTTCAGCCAAAGAAGTTACCTTTTTATCGGAACTGCCGATCTCGCACAACTGCAGCACATATCTGCCACACAAACTGTCCAATCAAAATTAAGTTCTTTATGAACATTTTTTTAATTGACAATATATCTTTCTGAAATGTGTCAATTTTTGGGCATGTAATTGCGTTTTCTGAACCACACGAGAATTTGACTCACCCTAATAGCGACAATTTCGTTTGGTGACGAAGCCATTAAGCCAGAAATTGTCCACAACTGAGAAAATGATATTTTGATGAACATGAATTTGTTAATTTTTTGGGAAAACGTGAATTTCTGTAATTACCTTGGACAATTTCTAAGCGTTGTACCAAAATGAAACGTGACATGATGAAATAATAAATCTTACTTACCGCCACGAGTGGTTAAAATCACGTCATCCCTATTTGTAGAAGTTATACTAACAGTTGCTGTATGATATGCGGCTATCAAGTTTTATTGGCGCTACTTTCACTTAATATGTAGAGAACATACGACAATAAAAAATAAAAAATATCAATAAGAATCCTTCAGCTAAATCAATGCAAAACCAGATAAAAATTCTACAAATTTATAAAATACGATTTCCCGCATAATAAAGTAAATATATAAGAAGGAGAGATCTCAGTAATTAATTCGGTGCCAACAGCGCCAGCAGTAAGCACAATATTACTGTGACCATAAAGGTTAAGCAAATAAAAGTTGCAACATGTGAATATTTACTGCTCACAAATCTGCCAGCTTGTGTGTGTCACTCTCGTGCTTACGCTTTGTTCAATGAGACTTCAAGCATACCGACTACGTTTGACATACAAACACGTAAGTAATAACTAACACAAAGCCCACACAAAGGGCAGATGTGACGTATTATCTGCAAGTTAACCGAATTGCTGCGTAAAAATATTTGAAACGCGCATAAATACTATATCTAAAACTACACATGAGCAATTCCGCATAGACAACAAGTAAGCTGCTGGCATGTGGTACACAAAAATATAAAAGCAAATATATATATTATATATAGTATTGTAACATATTTACATTGAGTGTTTGTCTCCTGTTTGCTTAACCGACCTCAGAAGGCGACATCACGAACCGCACAGCAGCGCGCGCCACTGACCGCAGCCGCAAACGTCCATTATTGCCACATACACTTGAGTGCTTTTCAGATATAGAATGTGTGTGTGTGTGCGTGTGCGGTGAAACTTTCGCTGGCATTGTGACGCCAGCGCAGTCGCCAACGCCGAAGTTATCATAGTTGTCTATCGCCTAATGGCGGCGTCACTTTTAGTTATTAGTTTTCGTGTTTACTCGCGCCTGGCGCTTTTGCTCCTCGACACAAGTTCGCGAGGCTCGCACACACACACACGCACTTCCCTTTTAATTGCATATTTGTACAGATTGTAGAACTCTGGATGGTAACGGGTCTGCACGTACACACACACACACATGTACATGTATACAGATATACAAACACACCGAGTCGAGTTCATTTAATTTTATTGTTTTTAGAGCTTTCGGCGCGCAATTTATGGCAATAGCAATATTTTCTTACGTACTTTTCCAACTTTATTTTCTTATTTCGCCTTTACTCTGGCATTCTTAATGTCAGACGGCAGTTTGATGCTTTTGTTTTAGCCAAAGGCATAGTTAGATAATGCACACACACGCACACATACATCGAAATATACACACAATCTGCTTTAATGCGCCTAAATACGATCATAGATTTCCTTGAATGCGGTACATAATACCGTAGCGGTAGACAGAAGAATGTTAGAAAAAATCTCAAAGGTCCTTAGTTGGCCAGCGCGCAAAGCGTATGAAAAAAATGCCGAATAAATAGAAAACATTTGTGCAAAAATTTCATAATTTACTTGAAGCAAAGCTTACTTTACACTCTTTTGCCACTTGTAATTCCACGCAGTGCCCATTGTGCTGTGCGCTTGTATGCGTGGCAGGAATGACTGTGAACAGCTTGTACAAACAATTTAGAAGAGCATAGATTTCTGCAAAAATATATGCATGCATATGTACATATATATACATTTATTTATGTATATACATATATACTCGCATATAAACATACTTAGCAGCGTGATTTGTTGCGTCCAGCTGTCTTCTTTGTTGCCACGACACTCAGTCTTGTGTAACTTGCATTTGGATGAGCTGGGCGTTAGGCATTCAAGCGAGCTATTCTATTATATATATTATATTACACATAACTATATATGTGTATGTGTGTTTGTGTACGCAGTAGAGCAGATTATAAATAAATTTCATAAATCTTTGGCACTTTAACGCTTCCTTGCATGGTATTTGAACTTCCGAAACGGGCACCTAAAGGCGGCTAAAATATGACCAGAAAGGATTAAGGTTGTCTTTTCTTTCACTATTTCATGCTCACACTTCTGGCATATTTTTTTGGCCATAAACGAAATTACATTTTCGAAATAACCAACTTTCGGTATACTCTTTTTCTCTTGTCGTACGTTTGTATTCCATTTAAATTTATTATAACAATTTCACAAAGTTCTTTCTCTATTGTGAAATTTTATTACCTTCATAGATTTTTTATTTTTTCTAAGAACTAAAGTTAGGGGTGGTTAGTTCTACCACAGTGTAGCCTACATATCGGCGCGATGGATAATAACAATCGCTTCCTTGGCGCGCTAAATTTTTCGTACTAAGAACTAGCAGGCGTCGAATAATAATATACTACTAGGCGTAAATATGCTAAAACTATATTGTATTATATATATATACCATTTCGCATGCACTCCATATTAATTTCCAACCAAAATTAATATAGTTTTCTTCCAAAAGGGGTAATTTTTGGAACCTTTGCTCGTATGATTCGATAGTCACGTTCACTTTTATACTCACTGATTATCTGATCTTACGATCTTAGGAATTTTTTTTGTTGTTTTTGATAACTTAAAAATTAAATGAACAATATGTTCGCTGGTTGCTCACCCCAATTATTCTCAGAAGAAAAATCTAAATTTGTGCATATCAATGCACCAAGGCCTAGTAGTCTAAAAATTCCAAAAAATAATTATACGAACAATAAATACATAGTCTACTAATTTTCTCCTGAAGACAAGAGCAGAAGAATCAACAGTATATGATAAGGTATTTCCATTAAGCGTTTTTTTTTTTTTGTGCAATTATTTCTAAGACCATCTGAGGCATAGCACTTGCCTCGACAATATATATCTCCACCTGTGTTTATATATAACTTAAATTATAATCATATTTCACAAATATAATCAACATTCTAATTTATACACGCTTAAATCGTACCAATAAATTCAAAATACATTCACTGTTCTGCTAAAATCCACAATCCATCAAGTACACTATACACAAAAGCTCAGCTTGAAAGGCATAATCAATAAACCAGTAAAACGAAAACGATTTATATTCAAAAGCATAAACGAATAAATAATCACTGCTACCACAAACAGCACTTACATAAGTATTTATCATATTTATTTTTAGTATAGTATTCAAGTGGGAATGAGTAGTGAATAAAAAGTGCAATGATGTTGGTGACACACATATTTATTAGGTGAACAATGCCAACATATTCGTTGTAATAATGATGTTACACAACACAATTTATTGACGTAAACTATGAAAGTGATAGCAAATAAAATAATATATGCGTAGAACAACAAATGATATATAATTTATGAAACCTCGATTGCTTTCCCTGCTAGTTTCTAACTATATAAAACAGCTGCATATCCCTCTTCGTGTGCATGCTAAGTTTGACCGCAGGGTTAGTTGAGCGGTTGAACTTATGTAATATATTTAGACAGTTTTGCATTTGGCATTCAATTAGTTTGGCGCCATTTACAAATCGGTATACTCAACTAGCCCTTTGTTGCCCCATCCCGTGGTGATGGAAAATGAGATGTCTTCTGATATTTCAAAGCATCACTGACCTTCCGCACCTGTTTTTCCGCGCAAACTGCCGGTGATATTTGACGACATTTGAAGTGGAAAGTAGAGAGTACGTTTTTTATATTTCGTGCTTATTTCTAATATAAATTTAAGTAGGTGTGTGCTGAGGATTTTGAAACTACGAAGCATTATCAGTGCATATTTGCAGCCCTCAGTCGGTTAAGTAACAACAGTAAGATGGTTAATGTTGCAGTCCAAAGAAAATTAAAATAACGGATATCAACCGAGTTGGAAAGGGAGAGCTACAGAAGCTATTGTATTGATAACTTTACATAAGTATGGAAAAAGCGTGAGTCAAATTTATATCTGAAGCTACTCAAAACCTTGGTTTTCCCAAACGTCTACAGTTGATGACAAAAATAAAACAAAAATGGTCTTTCTCAAGTGAATTGAACCAATTCAGCCATAAAAACCTCAGAAAACAGATAATTATGTTAAGGGAAATGAATATATCGATCTGATCAATGTCGAAACTTCTAAGAGATGATCTGCACATGAAAGTCTATGATCGGTTAACTGGGCACCTTCTGGCAACGCCCTCTGAAGCAAATTAGATTCAACAGATGCTTCTTCAGATGCAGATGATGGGCCATCTGGTAGTCCAGATTTTATTCCATTGAACTACAGTTTGTGATCAGAATTTAGGTACACGAACTATTTACTAACCCACTGAAATTTAAAGATGCATTATTAAATAATTATTAAATAAAGTTAACCTTATTAAAAATGTATTAAATTTTACTCATTAATTTTATGATGGCCTGAACTTGTAACAGAACATATGGCAGTACCAAGTATAATATGCTGTACTCGTTTTGAATATTTGGCATAAAAAATTAAGAAAAAAGTCTGACATGTAAGTAATTTGTAAAAGCTCTAACATATGTTCAGAAGCGCTTTGAAACTTGTGTCTTCTTTCCTTACCTTTTAACAGCGGTAAAAAATGTTCAGTAGCAGAATCTCATAGCTGTGCGCTGTTCTACAATGATCAAGATTGGGATACCAAGCGCTGCTGAATGCATTGGCAGCTGAATATATATCCAAATTTGGTAACAATTAAAAAAAGTCAGTTGGGAAGGACTTCTGCTCCTGCTTTTACTTCCAAACTTAGACTTCAAGCATAAAACTAACACAATTGGCTGCAGCAGAACCCCTTTAGTCAATCCGAAATGAAATAAACAAAGTAAAATCACAAATTAAATTTTTAGTCAGTAACTCAAAAACTGTTCTAAATGAAGTTCTTTTACAATTCGTAAAGTCTTCTGTGCAACTCATTCACTAAATGACTTCGTGTATGTAAATGCTATTACTAAAAGTAAACTGATTTGCGCTATAAATCAGTGAATTTCACTAAATCAGATTTCAGCGCCAAATTGCGTTTGAAGAAAATGAAAAAGTTTAAAGATATGACAACGAGGGAATAACGGCGCGCAGAACTTCTTCAACTTCAATTCGTTAAGCGTTCAAAATAAGTTTGGCACATGTCACACGAAGTGAAATATAAAACACACGGCGACCACTCGGCAACATGCCAAAAGGCAGGTAAAACACTCACACAGTCACACACACACACATAGACAAGCAGCCACAAAGTCAGCAAAGCCGTGCGCCTAAAGCTAAGCAGTAAGCGAGACAGCTGGTTAGGCAAGCGTAGAGGCACAAGAGCAGGAATGGCGAAATTAAAATATCATTTCTCAACAGTTGAAATCGGAAACTTATCTGACAACATTATAACGAGCAAACGAAACGTGTGAGCAGTCGCCCGCTTAACAAACGTCAAGCGCTACTGCACACCTACATACATACATACATGTATTAGGGGTGACGAGTAGGCAGCGTCTCACCTATTTGTAATCACTGCGATGCTGCCCTGCTGCATATTTGCTGGCGCACATACATAGCTATACGCAAACATAAGTACGTACTTTTGCGGCTGTAAGTGCTTCTAGGTATGTAAGTATGTAAGCATGAGCTTGGTTACACAGGTGAAAGGGATATCAAAGCGCGCGCTTTGGAGCGTGCAGTCAACGCTAAGGAACTTTTCAAGTATTTTAAAAGTGCCGAGCACATTTTTATATATATATATATGTGTCACATGCATGTATGTAAGCAATCTGCCGTGCAAAAAATTGGCAAATACATGGGGGAATATCGCATAAAAACTCGGTTCAAATTGACAAATTTTTCTCAAGGGTGTAATAGGATGCTTCATATGAATATTAAAATTTCTGTGCTTACAAATGAAATTTTCGCAAAACCAGGTAAACTATTCCGCAAGTAGTGTGGGTTTATTTCAATGATGGCGCGTTTATTTTCTTCGTTTTTTAAAGAGCGGTCTGAACGGAGTTGACAAGTATAGAAGGAAATGTTTGTGGTAGTGAAGTATTGCTGTAAATAAATATTCAGTTATATCCAAAGTGTATGTGTTTTATCTGATCGCAGCAAAATGTAAGTTTTATAATAGTTTTGGATATGTATGATAGATGTTATTATGGTTTTATGATGTTGTTGCTCAAAACAATTCTTCACAGCAGAAAACTACTTTTCAAGGTAGAAAAAGTACAGTGATAGCACGTGAAGGTCTCCTTAAGGGTATAAGCAAAGCGGTATAAAAACATACAGTTTTAGACTTTTTGAATCGCCTTTTGTAAACGAAGCGTTCGCGAATTTAGAAAATTGAAAAATATAGCAATATCGGTGAGTAATTTGACTTTTTGTGTTTAAAAGAGAAATCCCGCAGTGTAAACAAAGAGTGCTTGAATGTTATATACGTACTCTTCTTCAGCGATCATAAAAAATTAGTTTGACGTGTTTCCTGGTAACAAGTCAGTTTTCGTAGACCCGAACTCAGGTGTCCCGAAAACGGCTACCTTGGAAGATATCATGACGGATAGCAGAGACATTAGTCATCTCAAACGAGCTTGTGAAATATTGAGCATGAAATAGCTGTCAGCGCGATGGTTGCCACGTTTTTTCATCTCAATTTAACAGCAGTGTCTGACATAGTTTAAGGGTAATCCACTTCAAAGGAGTTTCTGCATCGTTTCGAGACGGTCGACAAAATATGTACCCATTGGTACACAGTGGAGAAAAGGAACAGTGTAAATGGTGGACTTCATCCGTTGAACGCGAATCTAAAGATTTTCCAGTCGGACGGAAAGTTGATGGCCAACATTATATGGGATTTACAATGTGTGTGTGTGAAATATATAGCGACCATTTGGAGAAAATAGTCACCGGATTCTATTACATCGAATTATTGGGGCCGATTTGACGCCTAATTGCAGAAAAAATAGCTCCATTTGGTTAAGAAATACTTGCTATTCCATCACGACAATATATCAGTTCACAGCTCTGCTGTCGTCATTCCTAAATTGGTCGCAAGAGGCACATGTATTTTTCTGGCGAGTTAATATAAATGAAGCATCACTGGGTCAGGTGAAGTGCACCAAAAAGAGGACTGAGATAAGAAATAAATCGCCAAACTTCCGACAATAATAAACTATTTTCTAAATTGCTTTAACAAACTCAACATCTTCTCAGTCAGTACAGCAAATGATCTACTGAAAATACTCATTTAAATTCCGTTTGAGATCCGTTCACACACATTCACACATACTTGCGATCGTGCAGCGATGGATGTCAGCGAAAAGAATGCTGAAACTTTTAGTTCTATGCACTAAGCTTTGACAGCAAAGAAGCAAAAGAGTTTAGTGTCCGTAGTGTAACTATTAATTTGCACACTTACTTACACATCAACAAATAAACGTTTGCGAGCAGTTGCGCCATGTTACCTGGCGTTTCCCCAAACAAAAAAATAAATGTGATAGACAATTTGTAAATAAAATGTTCACTTTCGGAATCGAGTTAAAATTGCTGTCAAACATTGAACGCATGAGCGAGTGAGCGAAGGGCAAAATATAAGAATTTTATATGAGAGCGCAGGTAAACTACAAACTGGCAGCTAGCCATATGGCCAGTCATTGAGTCACACAAACGGTTAAATAGCAAACGCGCTGTGCATTCTAAATTGACACATACGTGTATACGCACACACACAAACATATCCACACTGATACTTGATTTGCAGGGGAGAGCGAAGTAGCTACGAAGATATGAAGTTATATTTGTAGAAGGGCTAGTCATCGGGTTGATATAACTGTCGCTGTTGCGATGACTAAGAGGTAAATGCAATAAAAATCTGGAAAACATCATTTGCGTGTATCTAAATGTGTGCGTTAAAAGCGCATCCTTAGGCGATCATTTGTTTGGAATTTGCGTCTCACGCGTACGACAGAAACTGACTCATGTGTGTTAAATTATTCCAAACGAGCTGCTTGTCTATGTCACTTCTAAGAATTTGCATATATAGTTGAAGAGTTGCATGTACATTTGTGAATTTTTCTTATTCTTTCTTTTCATATATTTTTCCTTCATTTACTGGAAATTTTCGCACTAAAACTCAGATCATCTGCATTTGACCTCACAAATGACTTTACACATGTGCATAAGTACAACAAACATATACATAAACACGCATCCGTTATACGTTAGCAACATATGTACATAAGTACCTGTCTCAAGCTCTTCCGCCACCTCCTCGCCGGCTTGCATGTCGGCAATAAGGTCATTCCGTGCGTTTTCAGTACTTTGTTGGCGCTGCTCTGTTTATACAGCAAATGCGCAAATATCGCACAGCTCACAAGCAGATATCTCAGCGTAGAGTCGTCGGTATAAATATGCACAGTCGTATGTAACGTTATCCGCATTCGTTTTTATGCCTGAGTACATATAATGCGTGGGTTTTACGATGCTGAGCTCACCAGCTCACTGGCTCACCGGCTGCCCAGCACACCTGTCCATTCGCCCTGGTGCGCGCTGTCGCTTGCCACTGCATAAACGCTTCGATATGAAATATTCATCGTCCCTTCGGGTTCAAAGCGGTTAAATATCTAACGTAGAACAGATTTGTGCTCGTGTGAAAAGCGGCAAGTGGAACGTAAGACGGACGAGATGAGCATGCGAGACGCCAAAGATAAAATACTGGTGTTATAAGTCAAAGCGGAAGTCTATTTATACACAGACGAACGAGGGCTGTTTGTGGGGTCAGTGATTCGCGTTAAATATATCCCTTTTGTGGAAAAATGGTGTTGTAATTTTTTAATAGAATTTTATTTAAGCTACTTATGTATTGAAGGATGGGCTCGTAGTTTTTTTAATAAATATTTTGTCAATCCAAAAAAATGACCATCTTTGCTCAGGTTGTACAGTCCGAAAAGTTCTCTGTGGTAAATTTTATAGGAATCAGCAAGGTATGAAGGTCAGTGAGTTATCAAGCTGACTATATTTAATGTGAGAAGGGATAAAGTTACGTTAAATATACTTAGTAACGCAAATAAAGGAGAATTTCTTCTAAAATAAATCACACAAGCCACAATTTAGAGTATGCGTTGGTGGAAGTGGGAGGCTTGGTAACGTGGTGGCAACCGAAATTAGTATTTTTAACCAGTAAATTTTTTTAATATTTGTGGTGTAGACTTTGGAGATGAACTACCTACCTCTTCAGGACTCAGGCTCAGATGTTCTGCTTTAAATAATATTAACCTATATTACTTGGTTGAGTTATTTTTTATTTTGTCCACCACTACCCTTACTCCATTGTTATTTGTTGACTCACTGAATATTGGTAGTATAGAAAAACTTTTCGTCAATTCCGAGAATTGTCTGTACATTTATTTGAATACGAATGTTTGTAGGAACAGTACGGTCAGCCAAAAAAGTAATATTGAATTTATAGCTTAAAATCCAATTTATTTGATTAAATTAAATTAAAAATAAAAAAATACTGAGAAAAATATCACAGCAAGCCAGAACTTTTAGCTTAATTTGAAAAAGTATCGGTAAGCATCGTTAAGGTTTAAAATGTTTTTGAATAAAAATATTCTCTTGAGGAAATTTCCTTTTTTTTAAGAAATTGTTTACTTTACAAGAATCCATGATTTAAATATTATCCTTAACGGATCAAAAATGATGATATTTTGCATGAAGGTAGTTTATTCGCTTGAAAGACAAAGCCGTTAATGTTAAATATTTATTGTATCACAGTTGTTCCAGAAAGTATACTTTTAGTGTTGATAATAATACTCTAATATGAGTCCATGTATAGCTTGGCTTGGACTTTTGAAGACTTCATAGAAGATTTTGTAATACATTTTATATAGGGATTTTATTAAGGGTATTTCAGGGTTTCATAAAAACAAATTTTCAATGTTCCCTGCGACTATTCCCTCCTATATATTTATTAAATAACTAAAAATATATACCATATCTATATTTTGTTGCTTTTCTTCTCTTTTAATACTATTTATTTTTCGTTTTCTAAAGGTATATTATGTGGAGGAATGGCTATTTACTTATTTATATTTCATTTATTAAAATAAATTTATAAGTACGAAAACGAGCATATACCGTAGGCATGGTTTGATCTAATATGTACAACAAATATGTAGGTGAAAGAGAAATTGAGTAATTTTTTCCAGTGATCTGAGTGAGTGATTTTATGTAATCTGTGATATATTTGTGAAAAGACTATCTAATCTGTTCATTACTTTGGATCGGAAGTATTTTCAAATACTTCTTAGAGGTTAGGCTAGGGCTGGTAGTGGCAGTCGGAAAAATTCCTATAGTAGGATCTCATTTATTAACAAATCACCTTGAACTTAATATATTATATCTACTGCTGAGTCGTTTTACTTATATTTCTGTCAACTCAGTACTCTTGAAATTTAGTAGTCGACATATGCGGCTTATATTCCATTCATGCCACATTTGCCTGTTTGTTGAGCAAGTTAAGGATTGTCTTCAGCGAGATTTAGCTATATCTATAACATTTTTGTCGATAAAATATTACATGTAGATGTATGCCAGATGCATATAAATTTCCTCTGTGGTGGTGCCTGCTCTGACTAGTTCATCTACGTCACAGTTTCCAGGGATACCACTATGCGCTGGAAGCCATAACATATTTATCGTGATCTACAACTAAATTTTGATTTTCTTATTTAGAAATTGAAATACTTACAGTATAATTTTTCTAATGTCATATTTTTTATGCCACGATTAAAGTCCAAATCATTGAAAAGTAAATAAAAATTATATTTTTTTTTGTTTTTAATTTAAAAAGTAAATTGCTTTTTAGGTTTACAATTTGATTAATGGCTATTTATAATATTTAATACCTTATAAGGCGCACATTAGAGACATTTCTCTTATTATCATGTCACAAACGAAAAAAAAAAATACAAATTATTCTAATGGGCATCCACACTTAGATGTATTCATAGTTAAATGAGCATCTATATGTTTATACAATATATTATATGTATACCATATAATACGTTATGAACATAAGCGTGTCATGTTGCCAAAATGTCTGGAGAGATGAAACAAAATTAGCATACTTAATGTGTGGCACGTTATGTTATTAGCACGACACACTTACCTTGATGACTGTCGGTAAGTATAAAACACACAGCATACATACATATGATATATGTTTATACCCTCACACATCCTAACACAGTTACACATACATGCCTTCGTCTTTATGTGGGTGACTTAACTAAAAATCTTTCGACAGCTTCACCCAGGTATGCGGCACGAGCAAATATTTTGAATGCAAAACAGCGTTCGTAGCTTTTTGTTTGTTTATACTGAAAAATATATAAATAAAAGGCACATGCAAACATTCTCATTGGCGAATTTGACAAGAGCAGTGCTTTGCATAATGACAAGCAAAACAGCGCTTACCGTACGTTGTTGCGACGCTGGCGAAGGTGCTGACGTATTGAGGCGTACCAAGCGCTAACTATTCGCGCCCAGCAAAGATACTAATGATGAGCGTAAGTATGTAAGCTCGATGATATGCAGGGAATAGCCCGCCTGCAATCACTGTTGCATTTCCTCGCCGTGTTTGTTTGTCCTGGCATATATTATATTTGTTCTTGTCTTCATTGTTTTAAATTTCAGTGTATTTTTGCTTCTTGCTCTTTAGCTACCGTTCTTTGCTCTTATATTTTCTTGATTGCCTTTCATTCCAATTCGTGTGCGTGAGTGTGTTAACGGTATTCATGTATGTTGTTTGCATATTAAATTTTCATGACACTTAAATTATGCTAAAATATGTTGTCAACGCTGTTCATGCTCATTTGTATACATCTTTGATGTTTTTTTTTTTGTTGTTTTCGCAGATTTTCTTACGTTTTGCATTCTCAGAAAAAGTCTCTCATTAGACAGTGGGGCATGACAATTTTTGCCTTAAAGTTGTCACTACCTATAGGGCAGAAGAAGGAGTATGCTGCTTTTTTGACCTGTTGTATATATATTTTGGTGAGTCTACTTTATCACGAACGCAAGTATTTGAGTAACACAAAGCAGTCAGTGAAGGTCGGGAAGTCATCAAAAACGGGCCCTATGCGAGTAGTCCATTCTCTCTTAATATCGATAACATCGAAAAAGTAAGCCAATAGTGCGTAAAAATTGTCTTTATGGCATTAGAGATATAGCAGATGACCTCAACGTCTTTTAAGGATCGACTTAACACATTTTGGTTAATGTTTTGGATATGAAGAGTGTCAATACTAGACTAGTACCAGAAGACTTAAATCTTTTGCAGAAGTGATGTCGTGTAGAGGTCATAAAAGATATTCTATGACGATATATATCAAGGATGCAATGATGTCTTTTTCTGGTAACGAACCGAGGCTCATCGCGCTTGTGGATTAAGAGTTGGAGTGCTTTATTGGCTCAG
This sequence comes from Bactrocera oleae, assembly GCF_042242935.1. Lineage (NCBI taxonomy): Eukaryota > Metazoa > Arthropoda > Insecta > Diptera > Tephritidae > Bactrocera > Bactrocera oleae. Next base: position 66,190,010 of record NC_091538.1, read on the forward strand.
GATTTTTATTGAAATACTCGTACGTGAAAATGTGTTTTTTTTGTCAGTCTGGGTCAATTTTGATCCTGTGTTAACACATTTTGTGCTATAGTTAGTGCTTACAACTTTATCAAAAGCTTGGCTGAACTGCATACTTTCATCTTGTCCAAAAATGCGGATTTCTTCAATTTTGAAATCTGTGGCGATCGGCCGTTGTATTTTTACAAAAAAAATTTACAAAAATGACCACTAAATCGTTCCCACGATAGTCGGGTCTAAGTGACCGGAACGAACCCGTCATTTTATCTGGCAAAGGACCGTCAACTCTGCAACATTCCTCGAAATTACTTCAGGTATCTTTTTAACCGCTACAATAACAACAACAACTACATAGGTAAAGGTGGACACCGGACATGCAGAAAGTCTTCCGTAAGTATAGACTCACATATATGTATATGAAAATAACATCAGTACCATAGCGCAAGAAAAAAAAGATGCTACTACATGCAACTAACAACAGCTGTGACAGTTACAATTGCCAGCAATTTGTTCGCGCGACAATACACTCGAGATGTTGGTGGCAGCGAAAGACCACAATACCCCACGGATATTGGAAATGCGCATACATTTTTACTTGGATATAAATATACTTTCGTATTTAGTGATGGACATGGAACTAGGTACACGATCGGGATATTCACCAATAGTTATGGAATCGCCACAGAGTACTCAGTTGTTCAATTCACCGATGGTGAATAAGTAATACTCAAAATGGACTTGATAGATCACCAAAGCTGTGCATCAGAGCTGTTGTTAAAACAGTTTCTCATAAGTAATTATATCGTCTTTGTTAACAAATATATAAAAAAAAAAAAATTACTTCGACTGGTAATAACTTCAAAGCTTATCTTAATTTGTTTGTCAGTTTGTATATCAGTTATATGCTAAAGTAGTCCGATCTGGAGCTTTAGATATTGTGGCGTTGTTTAGAGCAATATTCTCTATCAAAATTCGTGAACATATCTTGTCAAAGAAAAAAGTTTCAAACATAAGAATTTTTGATTTTAATCGATCAGTTTGTATGGCAGCCATATGCTGCGTAGGTCTGATATATGCGGTACCGACAAATGAGTAGCTGCTTGAGGAGGAATAGATGAATGAAAAATTTGAAGTCCATATCTCAAAAAGTGATGGACCAGATTGCGTGTATACAGTCGGACAGACATATGGACAGATCTAAATCGACTCAGCTCATCACACTGATCATTTGCATAAATGATGACATTACAGCGTCTACGATGTTTCCTCTCTGGTGTCACAAAGTTCGTGGCAAACTTAGTGCACCCTGTTCGGAGTATAAATATGCTAAAACCTTTTCCGAGTTAAAATTTATATCCCGAATCCCGAAAACCTTAGAAATATTAGCTGAAGGCGCATAGACTTAAAAGCTCTCATTTTTCTATCACATAGATTCGAACCATTGTCGCTACAAATTCGAGAGAAATAAAGTATAACAAAAACGAAAGCAAACAAATGCATAAGGTAAAGTTGTTACTGCTGCAAAAGTAACGGTCATGTTCTTAGAGTACATTACAACAGTTATGCGTCGACTTGGGGCCTATTTGTTGGCTACGATGGGTCAAAGTATTTACAAGTGAAAGAAGTTGGCTTCAAATTCAAAAAATTGTATACACCAAGATGGGAGGCGTTCCCAGAATATAAAGAACGAAGTAGGTAAGGAAAGAAAAGTAAGGCAAACAAGGAGTGACAATATGGAGTGCCACTAGGACACGATAAAGGAGTGGAAAATGGCAACACTAGGGGAGACAATCGGAATGCTCGTGCACTGGTCGACGGATGCAGGCAATTGCAGATAAAGCAGAAACAATGTACTCACAAGGAAGCACACACACACACACTCATGCAACATAAGCTATGTTTGTAGAATATGGAAGCCAACCCACACACCCACAACATACACATAGACTAAGTGCAATGCAAGCTGCTGCACAAAACATTGCTGTCGAGTCAAGTGGGAAACACGGAATTGCCTCGGACAGCAAGAATAACAGTACGGGCGAGACACTGGCACTGAGTAAAGCAACTGGCGCTTGCAAGCAGGTAAAGAGATAATGGTCAAATGTGGTGGTGGCAGGTAGCTTCGGGCTCTTGAGCATTCCAACTGCGAAATTTCTGTGTTGCTATTTTCCAAAACGAAGTAGAAGAAGAAGAGTAAAATTTCCACAATGAAGTGCAGAACTCGGTGCGAGTTGCCTTCAACTTGGCATTTTTTCTCATACAACATGGGCACATTGCAACAATGCTAAAAGCATTATATTGCTACAACAACAGCAGCAGCACAAGCAACAACAATATTACCGAGCAACATGTTATTGTGTGTGTGTGTGTGTGTGTGTGTGCGTGTGGCAATAGAGCAAAGGAAGCAAGCGAGTGTAGCTTTAAGTGGCGCATTGGCCTCAAATGGGCCAATGAACGGAAAAAGCACAAATCAGCAACATTGCAAGCAGAAGGCGTTGGCTATATGCGGGTGACAATGGCAACATTTAGAAAATAGCTCAAATGCTACTTTAACATTGCAGCTGCAATTGTTGGCGGAATATACGCATTGCTGCCAGTAGTGGACGTGTTTCCTGTTGGCATAACATTGTCCAAGGGGAGCAGCAGGCAGGCAGGCGCGTCTCCAAGTACACGGTACCAAGTGTGTCTGTTCCATTTTGCAATCGGACAGCGCAAAAAGCGATTTGGAATGTGCGTTATTCCGTAACAATATTTGTTAGAGTTAGGGTGTATCTGTCTGAATAAAGATGGATACGCATGTAAATAGTAGGAAAACTCTCGCAAGACTATACGGATTATTTTCTTTTTGTTTCTGCTATATATTTTTAATGCAATATTATTTGTATGAAATGTTGGTCCATTATGTTGGAAGATGAAAAGTTTCGAAAAACGAAATTGCGGATTGAAAAGTATTGCTATAATTCAGTTAATACCCTATCAAGAAGTTGACTGAAGAGTTCTAAGTTGAGGTGAGGTGACAATTTGTCCAAAAGTTTCGAGATTCTATGCAATCGCCTGAGGCACTCCAAAGGATATCACTCTTTTGAGAGGAATTTAATTGCGCGGAAAAGGCTCATTCCAGAACAGCCTTACTAATCAGTATCTATACTACTCATTGCTCAACCAAAATTTCTTAATAAATGGTTCGTGAGCTTTAGAATAACTATGAGAGCTTTCATATAATGGACTTCAGCTGTCATGCGCCTAAAGTAAGACTAAGATTGGTTTATATGAAATATGCAATACATGCGATTGGAAACCGCGCTCGATACGCCTTGTGGAATAATAGAGACTTTGTCAGATGAAGAAAGCTTCGACAGCTTTCGAGTATACTACTCATATTAGTTATGTAAGCAATATCGTAGCAAGATTAGTTCATAAGATCCTTCCCACTATGTGCTTTAATCTTTCCTATTACGGTGGAGCTATGACTTCGGTGCAGCCGTAGTTAACGTTTTTCTAGTTTCAATTACTTCGATATTCACAACATAGCCAAGCTTATATATATGTACTATGCGGTTATAAGCTTAAATGGTATATTATATATTGTTTCCAAATACAAGACCATAATTTTTAATAGAAAAAAATGATTTTAGTCGCTTTTATTTTTTGAGCTCCCCATTATTTGTTATTACTATAGGTACTGAATTATTTCTGTTTGTAGTTTCTACAATCATATATTTCAAGATTTATGACTGATTGGCGCGACCCGATAGTGGGGCTGAGACTGTCAGCCAGCCTGCAGGTCGACACCTAAGCAACATAATTTCCTTTGTACGGGCAGAAGAATACACGGCCTATGTTTAGCGATAAAAGGGATCACCAAGCTTTTATGAACGGAGGGTGGGGAGTTTGCCATTTGATAAGGAGAACTTATATCTTCACTTCACTTCCCATTAGATCCCCATGTGGCCTTATGCTGGTTTCAAAAGGAATAGAAACAAATATATATAACTATATAAGTAAGTATTATCTACTATGTGTATATATAGACACTTATGTAAAGGTTCTGAAAAAAAATCTGTTCCATAATAAATATATATAATTAGACTTCATCAATATAACAAATTGCTATCTAATATACACACCGCTTAAATCTACCCAACCGTCGTCGGTGTTACTGAAATTATCAACGAGCTGCTTAACCTACAGCACACATTGTCTGAAAGTTCACTACCGTCTCTACAACAAGCTCAACACTTCATTATGCATTGTGATGAATTTCATTGCCGCTCGCCGCAGCTAACAATTTCGAGCATGCAATTCAAGTGAGTCAAGCCGAACCAACCACATTCACACACATCTCACACTTCATAGAAGGGAAATTATGTGAATACCACAACAAAGTGTACTTGCCACAGACTACACGACATCCTTGGCAACTAACCATGCTTTATCCCATAATCGAGCGCATCACCAGCTTCAGCTCAGCGCGCGCTCAGCACAAAAGCGGCAAAGTCAAAAGTAGTAAATAATTGTTTAGCCTTATGACTGAAGGCATCCACGCGGCTAGTGAAGGTATGTAGAGAAGCAGCATCGAGTTCGCCGGGTAGAAAGTGCATGGCATTTTTTAGTTGCAATGCAGCAGCAGCAGAAGCGCATAATTTGCGGCATTTTTTGCTCTAAGTGGGGTATTAACTCTGCATACTTAAATATTATAAATAATATAGCTAGTGTGGTTATGTGTGTGTGTGTGTGTGTTCGCATATATTTAAAGGTTCATTGGTTCAGTGGCACGTAGACTGCATTGACGGTGTTCGCCATTTATGATGAGGAGCTGATAAGCATAATGCATGTGGCTAGACAGCATAGCGCTTGCATATATGCATTTATATACATATATATTTACTATATTTTACACACATACACATATAAATAACACACGAGCAATTCGCTTGAATAAACTCATATAGCAATTCAAAGCAAGAGCCAATTAATTTAAGCATTTTGTGTGCATGTGTATGTGCGCCTTTGTCTATTCTACATGTTTGTGTGTGTAGAGCAATGTGTTGCTGCAAATACTCCTTGATTGCCACGGTCCAAGCATCATTTAATTAAGTTGCTCACCAAGCAGTTTACGCGGCGATAAGCCGAGTACGTTGCAGTCTTGGCGGCGTCTCAGTCTTCCGTTTGCTCATTTGCGTTGCTCTACTTTATGACCCGAGCCCAACTACGCCTCAGCGACTTATCAACTAAACGGCTCATTTACTGTTTGCACGCTTGCTCTGCGCTGTGCCTTATTTATTACTTCGCCTTTCGTTCTTACCGCATTGTCCAGGGCGGTGTCGCTGTCTTATCGCTTTCAATAAACATAAAAATTAAGTTGCTTAGGTAATTTTCTTTGAGCAGCAAGCGAATTTATTTATTTTCAAATAATTATCCTTTACGCTCTTAGTCGAAGTGTTAGAGCGTAAGTAGATAGATATTAGGTTTTAATTAAGTGAAGCAAGTTGACGAAGTGTTAAAGTGAAGCTTTGCCAAGTTGGCTATTGCAGATAGCTGGTCCTGTAGAAAATATGAGATTCGAGCAAATAGAATTAAGAGTTTGTGGTTAGAGTTTATCAAAGTTTCTTAAGACTTACATATTGAGAAGACGTGACTGCAAATTTCGGATTAATTGGGTAAGATTTGTGGAAAGTCACACAATGCTATTGAGTTCTGAAATAGTGAAATAGGCGGATGTGAAAGACCTACTTTTTGAGCAAGGCTTTCTCTTGGACCCCTCGATAATCTGTCGTATAATACAATATTTTGACTTATTGTGGATCGAAGTCCCAATTTTTCAAATTTCGCTTATAAAAGATAACACTTCACCTACTTCGTTATTTAATTGAAGCTCTTTCTTGATTTCGTGCTCTTACTTTCTCTATTACAGCAATGTTATTCAATGCATTTCAGTGCAACCTGCTTTCATGCTCAGTAGAGACTTCAAGTTACTTTCTTACTCGCTGCTTTAGAATCCTCCGAAATTACAAGTCTACTAAATATTGAGTTATTTCATTTTAAATCTGTCTTCTAGGTCTTTTGCTGCCATTACCAATTAAATGAGTTGAGATACTAACATTTCTATGTCATATGACATAAAGAGCGAAATGCGTGAAATGCGTTATAAAGTCGAAAAATTATTTTAGTCCAACTGCTATTACTAAAGTAGTAAATTAAAAACTTCATATCTCGCTCAGCTATCATCCTTGAAAAAAAATTATTGGTGGAATTTTCGGTTATAATTTCTGTTTTAAGAGATGAAATTTATACACATAAAGTCTAGTAAAAAGAAAATTATTATTTTTGCAATAAATTAAACATTTTATTTAGTATAGTTTATTTCTAAGTCGTTAATAATTTCATAATTACGCTCGCATAGATAATCCAGTCACTTTTGACAAAAAAAAAACTGTCACAGTGGATTATCACCAGTAAAATCATTTGCCATAGGCAGGAACAGTTAGTAATCACTTGATGTCAGGCCCCGACTAGAAGATAATTGTATAAGAACCTCCCAATCAAGTTCTTGAAGTTTCTGGCGAATCACTAGCGGAATTTGTGGCCTGGCGTTGTGCTAATGAGGTATAATTTCTCGCCTCTTAGCCAAAGCTGGCCGTTGCTGCACGTTAACTTTAGACAGGCGTATTAATATATAGTTAGCAGATATGCTTGCATTTGATCACTTTAAGAATTTTGTTTAAAAATTTTTCATTCATTGGAATTTAAAAAGCACTTTTTGCAATTCCATTGCTTAAGTTGTTAAAAACTCTCAGCTTATTAAATAAATCTATGCTCGTTAAAATTATTTATTAAGAATTAGCTTAATTGCTGAGAATTTAAGCAAGAGCAAGCGCAAGCTTTAAACTGTATCAAAAAATATGCAATGTGATTTAAATTTCTACATTTAAGCACATATCATTATCTTAATTTAAATTACTTGAATTCTAAAATGTGCATGTGTATGTGTGAAAATTAATTACATATAAACATACATAATTAGTGTGTATTAATTACGAATTTGTACAGATATATATGTATATGAGTACATGCTTTGTATTATGCCTTCGGTAATGTAGAAATGTGCGCAGAAACACACACATATAAAGAGTGTATGCACGCGTTTATACATTTTAAGCTTAGATTAGTATTGAGTGCCTAAAGAACCTGCATAAGTGAAACCGCAATAAACTTTTAAGCAGATTTTCAGACAGCCTTGACAGCAGATTTGCTTGCCCAACACGCATTTGCACAGCAGCAAACAAATACTTGAATATATACATATATAAATAATTTATATACCCACAAACCTATATATGCATATATTTATATATATTAGGGTGACGGTTATTTCCCAAGTTGATTGATTTTTTACACATCAAATTACCAGAGCATTCGTGTTGTTCATACGACATGGCGTACTGTAAGAATGTTCAATACATTTGATGCAAAACTTTAATGCGTATAACTTTTAAAAAACTGTTTGTTGGAAAAAATCATTATAAGCATTTTTGTAGAGCGATAAATTTTGTGTTACAACATCACTTTTTCAAAGTTACAACATTATCAGCTTGGAGATAAAATAATTTATTGCAAATGATAAAAAAATCCATGCTAATTACATGGGAAAAGTAAAATGATTTAGGCACGGTTTTAATTGAACATAAAGAGCCTTTTATATTTGATCCTTATTTCAGGACAAAAAGTGAAACTTCATGGAGAATTTACACTGGGGGAAATAACGGACGCCCTAATGTGCATTTGTATATATTACTGCATGTTTATGCAAATGTTCAGTTGAAAGGATTAATGTAATTGTTTTACGAGTGGGGGGCGACGCTGAAACATGCAAAGCATAGTAATTTTGTATAATATAGAACAAAACCTTAGCGATTACAAGAGAAGCAACATTTCAATACAAGAATAACAAGACCACTAAATAATATCAATACAAAAGGCGATAAGAGCGCTGGCAGCAATTTGCAACAACAAAAACTATGCAGAAAAACATAAACGAGGTGACTAGAAATATCGAGACTAGAATTACGCGCACCAGCTGCGGTCTACTATTATTCGTCTGCTGTCTCATACGAGCGATTTTTTCTCATTGTTTAGGGTTAAGCTACATTTTATTTCAGTGTTTTATTAGTGTTGTGCTCTGTTGTAAACCTGACTGAACTACAAAAGTGCGAAATCTTTTGCCGAAGCCTTATTTAGACAAAGCAACTATTCAACAACACATATGTATAATCAAATAACATATGCAGATGCATTATATAAAATATTAATAAATGTATATAAACTAAAATATTCAGACAGCAGCCAAATAATATTTTCAAGGTCAGCTGAACCACAAACAAAGTTGATTTTCTTGATTTGCTCTTAATAAGTATAAAATATGTATATAAATGAATAAATTTGTTACGCTTGAATGCCACTTAACTGATAATATGTCAAGCACACTTTGCGGTTTGTGCAATCAATTTAGCAATTTCATTGTCTTGATTTTCAAAAATATTTATTTTCTTATTAATCAATTTAATTGAGCATAATTAAACTTTAATATAGAATGTATTTGAATTACTTTGGAGATATGATCAGTGTGATGTGTATTTTTTCTAACACTGAAATATTTCAATGACAGCATTCACTGCCAAACAAGAGTTAAACTCTTATCACAAAGATAGTAAATAAAAAAATAAAAACACAAATAAAACAAAAAACACAGAAAAATTTGATTTTGATCAGTCAGTTTGTATGACAGCTATATTATATAGTGAACCGACATCGGCGCTTCCGACTTCTTGGGGGGAATAAAACGTGTGTAGAATTTCAAAACGATATCTCAAAAATTGAGAGACTGGTTTGCGTATATACAGGCTGACATAGCTGAATCGAATCAGCTCGTCACACTGATCATTTACACCTATAACAATATAATTTATAGGGTACCTAACCATGCCTTCAGGCTGTTGTTAATTTCGTGGCAAACTTAATGTGCCCTGCTTAGAGCATAAAAATGAGTTTCGATACGTTTAACGACATTTTTCCGTGAGTTTGAAATTTTAAATAAAATTCGAATAATATAAATAAAAATTTTTTTGTTCCAATTTTAAAATTTTTTTTTCGATCAAAAGCAAATGTATATCTGACAGTGATAATATTTTTATAATCAAGCTATCTAAAAAAGAAAAAGTCGTGTTGGAATCAAAGTCGTGCTATCACCAGAGGATCCCAACAGCACATTCTGGTTAATATTTTGAGTATGACGGGTGCTGCTTGATTATCACTAATGTATTCTAATATTGATCGAGTTCATTGCCTATTCGGAAACTGCAAAACTATTAAGGGTCACACCTTGTGAGAAATTAAAAGAAAAAATTTTTTCTTACATAAATATACATATTTCGATAATTTATACCTTTAAAAATAATCAGTATCTGAAATATGTTTTGAGTTACAGCTATTTAAAGGGTAGCCACTCAGTTCAATACGGATCACCAGTTTAATTATAAACGCGTTTTTCTTCAAACAATAGTTTACGAACATGCTGCAGTGTTATTGCAAATATTTATTTCTTTTTTTCAAAAAATTTCACTGTGTATGCTTGAATAATATAATGTAATAAGTACGAATATACCTCGAATAGTTGAAAGCAAACGATGAATTAGTTTTTTTTTTTATAATTCCCAAAAATCAACGTTTTTCAGGCTGTCACACTAATATAGGTGTGCCCCTTAAACAAATTGCAATTTTAGATACATATAAAAGCTGCCTGCTACAACAAGTGCAACACAAATTTAAAACATTCCTTGATAAATGTAATATGCCGCTGCATGAAACTGTGTATTAAATTTTTCTAAAATTCCATTAATTTTCTATATGTTTTTGTATTTTATTTTTGTATGCATTTTCACTCCGATATTATAAAATTTTGCATGTTTTTCTTTTCTATTTACTGCAAATACATTTTTGTTGTGGCATACCTCATTACACATTGATTCGTGATATTGTTGTCACGCTTCGTGCACACGTTCAGCGCTTTATGGCTTTGTACCGTTGTATTCTAATTTATTTCTTCCTCTTTTATTATGGCATTTATGTTTCATATTTTTGCCATTTTGTGTTTTGTTTATCATTTTCAGCTGAGTTTGGTTTATTTATTTAATTTCTCTTGCAGCGCAAACAATGGTTGGCAACGCACTCCTGGCATAACCAACAGCATAGCCATGCATAGTTCAGGGTTAAGTTTATTTACTACGCACATATTTTAATGTAATAAGCAAGCTTGTTTAGCAGAGGCCATATGCACATATATATGCGCAATTTATTTACGCGCACACACATACACATATATTTGTATATGCTTATACAATAAACACATTGTGTGTGGATCTAGTTTTGCATGCATGAACGCACCGACCTTAACCGAACTATTGCCAACAAAGCACACAATTTTGTTTGTTTTTGTGTTGTTGTACAAGTAAATGAGCCGGCAGCATAGCTTGTTTAATACATATTATATACATATTTGTGTATATGTGTGTAAGCCTATTTAGGAAACACACATTAAACAAAAATTTTCGCATTTAAGCGTTGGCGCTTGTGTGTGTGACTGTGTAGGTGTTTTCTAGCTCATTTTGCTGCGCGCTGCGGTAATTTCTTGTTCTCTATTTTATTGCGAATTTATGTAAATACATTGTGAAGACACATTTCTGATAAAATAAATACACTTTTGCCACAATTGCCTGTTCACATATCTAAATGTGTGCGAACTGTTACACTTGGATCTATATACTCAAATACTTACAAACTTAATACACATATACTGGAAAATATATTTTACTATACTATTGTACATGTATGTATATGTATACTTCCATATGCAATATATTTTGTATATCTCTATATAAGTATGTCCTTTGCAGATTTTCATGTTTGCTTCTCTATCTACATTTCTTCTTTTTCCTCACATTACGTTGTATTTCTATTACATTTATTTTATTTCTTTTTTCATTTTCACGCTGTGCTAATCCCCTAGTTTTATTTACCCTAATTTACTTTTAAACCCGTTTTTGTACTTCGCATGCCAATTTGTGTGTTCTTTTCTTTTGCATGTGGTAGTCTCATTAATCTGTGAGGAGACGTTATTTATGTGAGTTTGAATGTGTGTGTTTATATTGTAAATGTTCACGCGTCCGTTTGTGAATACACACATAAATTAGTGAATTTATGAAATACTTACATTTATATCCGTCACTGTTGCCGGTTTTCGGCTATTTTAAGCTGGAACCTCCATTTTTTTTTAAATACAATTATGTAGAATGTGTGTCTTTCAAATTTTCGCTACTCTAATATATACATATATATCGCTAGAATACCGACTCGGTATATTCCTCTTCATTATCTCTAAATTTGAAATGACTTGGCTTAATACTTGGCCACACTGTTTAACGTTTTCGATGCTTATACTTGTATGTCTTTTACGGAACTCACCACTAATGACGAATGCTTGCGTAAAGCCCGCACAACATTCAGCCTGCCGACTTTTGGTATCAGCAGATATTTTCTTCCAAAAATCTATAAAATTTTCCTTTATCAATCAATCAAAGAACTAACCCACTGTTGTGAAATCTTTCCTGTTCAGAGTATAATAATTTTATATAGTATATACTATTAACAATAATATGCTAAATATCCGCAAAATTTGTGGAGAAAGTGAATTACTATGGAACTACCTTTTCTAAATAGAATTTAAATTTGGTTATACTTTAAAGTTTTGTTCGAATTTTAGTTTCTTTGTCACCATAATATTTTGTTGCTTTTAATGTATTTACAAACAATGAAATGTATACATTGTTAAGTAGAAAGAACTTCATTATTTTGGCATTAAATTACATGTTTTATTTAGCACAGTTGGAATTATTCGATTTAGATAAAAACAAGCAACGGTTTTCTTCATGCCAATATGAATGTAAGTTGATAATGCCAATATCGTACAAATCCCTGTTTCTATTAGCCAAAAACTTTGACAGTTGATCTTCTCAAGCTTCCTTTGACTCATCTTTTTCACCAGCAAAAGTATCTAGTAAGGACGGGAAGAGGTCACTTAGTTTGTACTCCAGACTGTAAGATGAATGCATAATAAGCTCCAAATCAATTTCCCGGAGCTTCCAGTTAGTCATTATCTGTATGTGCGGTATAGCGTTGAACTGTAGGCATTGGACTGTAGGCAATTTATCTTATTAACCTATGCTCTTCTCGTCTGGTTGATTGCTATCTTAAGATGGTTCAATGGTTAACAGTATGAATATATAAAGAGTTTGAGGATGTGCTCACATTAGATGCTTCGCTGTTAATGCCACTATATTAAAACCTTCCTGACCGCCAATGCTGTCCACACCACTGTTTGCACCGGCTAAGCGCGATTCGACTATGACATTCTTCGCTTGACGTTATCGTAAGTGACTAATTTTTCACCACAATTAATCATATGCTTTGGAAAAGCAGAGATTTTTTTGCGAGGCCTTTTTGCGTTAACTCTTGTGACACCCATACGAGCTCCTATTTGTATCCAGCCTTTTTTAAATGAATAGAATATGTTTTTTGTCAAGATTTAACTAATGGCTTTGCTGGTTTCTATACTGAGCTAACCAATAAAAAAACTTTCTGATGTTCATATTGTGTTTTGATACCAAAATATGGATGAAATTAAGCCAAAACTCAGTCTGATCGTAGAGTATGATTATTTCCATACGTATCGTTTATTTATGCTTTATGTGTCGGACATATATATATCAGGTATTAAGGGAGTATTCTAGTCTAGAAGCATGAATTTCAGGTAATTTTTAAAGTGTAATATAAAAAAAAGACAATTATTATTTTTGCTATCCATTTTTTTTGTTATTTACTAACATTACAATAATATTAGAGAAAAAATTCATAAAATATAAAAGGTTAAAAATTTAAATAATTTGCAGCTGATGAAGTGGTAGTCTCATAAAACTGGCACGTGATCATATCCACGATTTCAGCCCAACTAGTAATCTGAAGCAAAAAGAAAATATTAATCTAGAATATTAGAACTTTTTTTTTCACGCCTGAACAAAAAAACTATTTTTATACCACTTTTTTTGACTGTTTCGAATTTTTTAAAAGTAGTAAATTTGAAATTTGTTGATACGAAAAGTTGAAGAAATAGACAGTTCTAAAAAGAGACCTCTCCAAAACCAATTAAAAGATGACCGTTTCGAGAAAAGTGCCTTTAAAGCTTGGCATATACCTAGTATATCTGCGTATACCTATATCGCCTATATCTCCGAAAATAATTTGAATTTTGAAAGATGCTCTTGTAGACATATTCCTGAATAGTTTTTAGTAATATAAATAATATCACTCTTCCAAAAATAGAAGTTAATATTAGGCAAATTTGTACGCAAAATTTAAATTTTTTTATTGTAAACCTAACTTCTTTTAGGTCCAGTGATTAGAATTTTGAAAAAGAGATTCTCCAATATTACTATGTAGTTTTTAAATTTATTTTCTACACAATGTATGTAGATATGCCATCGCTTTGTTACCCCATGCATATTTCGCGATTTCAATATACCCTTGCATCTAACTGTATTTATTAATGGAAATAGGCTGTCAGAATGAAATATGCTTCCCAATGTGTTATGTCAATTTTTATCGGATGCGCTGTTAGTCAAAAATTCGTCAGCGCATTTGGCCAAGCAATGGATTATGTGCGTCGCATCGCTTCGGTTGATTTGTTCGTCCATTTGTTCAATCAAAAATCAATTTGTGCATTCAATAGTGAAATTCAAATTTGTTTTAGCAAACATACAAATACAACGTTACGCTATATGTGCATATATGTGTGTGCAAGCGCTACTGCCGTAAATGCCTGTGCACGCCAGCTATACCCCGGTTATCTGCATTTTTGACGGATGGCTATCTTTCCGCATTTTATTCATATACTCTCACTTGCAAATATTTTCTGCATTTTTTATGTGCATTTGTAATTTTTTGCTCTTTCTCTCTGTTGCTTGCGCTGCTGCTTTATATGCATTATAAATTATTCAATCAACCGGCATTTAAAAATAATACTTTTTCCAAAGCATTTTTTAACACGCTGCCAATGCAGTATTTACGAATTTACGAATTTAATTTGGCAGTTGGCAAATCGCTTTGGTTGTAAAATTTCAATATTCAATTATATTATTATCGCAGCGTTGGTTGCAATGAGTATGCACTAAAAAAGGGAGGCGCAACAATTGCAATTGAATGGAATAATTTACGAAATAAATAAGTAAGGAAGCGACGACTGCAAATTGGGACCAAAAAATTCCCACAACAGTAGTTTCAACGTTATCGGAATTGAATCGGATTTTATCTGCATTTCGATGATCTAACCCTGTTTGGATCGGTAAGTAATGTGGACCAAAAGGTAACTGTATAAAAAAGAATGAACTATTTGGGAATATTTAATTGAAAATGAGGTTTGTGGAGATATTTTCGAAATTAAATTAATATCCGTTATAGATTTTCGAAGTTACACGCAAATTTGAATAAGCCTTTCAGAGTGCTTGGAAGTACAAGGCCGGAGCGGCAGCGACTACCTGAACGCTCTCCCTTTTATGCACCTGCCTATTGTAAATGCTCCATTCTAATGTATTTAGATATGTAAATCAGCAGTGTTATTGTTTTTTTTTTTATACCTGAAATGTAAATTTTTATCTTTCCAACACTAAACTGGAAAATATTATATTTAAAAGTGGTAGTCAGTAAACTTGTGAGTTCGTTTATAAGGCGTTTTTCTAATATTGGTGTTTTCAAAGTCGGTGACCAACATAACTCGAAAACGTCTAAATTTTAACATGAGCTTCCTAAATATATTTTTTAGTAATTAGTCAAAGATTTTTTCTATCCGAACAAATTTTTTTTCGTTTTTATAAACAATTTAAGGCCGAAGTATCGGTGAAAAATCCACTTTTTAGTTGAGAAACCGCCATTTTGTCAAACAATTTTTTTGACTGTATATAACCCCTTCACTAACGTCATCACCATCAAAGTTCTTTTAGTCAGATATTAAAATATATTATATAGCTAAATTCATTTTTGTTTCGGTAATCGTGTTGAATGTATAGGAGGTGCATTTTGTGGAAATATTTGTTGTTTATATTCCTGGATTACTATGAAACCAAACTCTAGAGTTTGTTTACAGAAACAGTAACGAATATTGAGAACATGAAAAACATATAAATATTTATTTTATACCATTTGACTTAACACTAAAGAACTATCCATATTTAGTATTTTTAATAATTTAGTATTAATAATTTTGAGGTGGAGAAGAGGAAGGGGAGAAGGGTGTTTAAATTTTTAGGGGTTAAAAAGGTTTATTCTGATTTCTGGCAGACTACGGTAACCATAGAAAAAAGTTAGGTAATACTCTGTATTATTATTATCTTTTTCACATAACTTCAAAATTAATATGAAAAATTTAAATATCCAAGTTTTTGGTTTTTTTCACATTTCTTTCACGAATTTTGGTTATAACTTATAGGGTTTAAGTTTGTTGAAAACTCTGCTATATACATTACTATAGTAAATCGCATGTAAATTTTTTTAAATTTCATTATTGTTATTTTATCTTTCGTTCTTAATGGACTTCAACCTGTTATGTATTTTTTTCACTTTTTACCATTTTCAAAGGTTTCTACACTGATCTATGACACAGAAATCGTTCGAAAAGTCTTAGAACATACTTACTGGCGGCTTTAACTTTTGTTCAGTAAATACTAATCTTTAAAAATAGTCTATTGTTTTAACTACTAACTTATCGAAATGTCAAATTCGCAAGCGCTTTAAATTTAAATAATGGATATGTCTTTACCAGGCACATGAGTAAGGTCATTCATTTCTCTGGGATGCTTTTACGATATTGTTTCATTCAACAAAACATTAATACCTGAATAAACGCGCTGTTCTCCTGTGTGAAAAATTTATTCGGCATTTTTGCAAGTGAGTAAATAGTATTAAAAATTCTTGCAAACTTGATTGAGTTATTTGAGTGTCGAAAGAAGTGTGAACAATCACAATAAACTTTTGTGCAAAAAAAGTGTAATTGTTTACACGGGTTTTCTGTAAAAACATATTTATAAAATATTCATGATATATTTTATTTACAGTGAGTTATTTAGATAGTTTTAGCAAAATCATGTATTAAATGGAATTTCGTAATAAATTTGCGCACGCCAATGGCTTCATTGTAATTTAGTTACGATCGATTATTTATGTTATATTGTGAGGGATATCAATATGACCAAGTGAACAAATATTTAATACTATTAATTTAGGTAAAATTTAAGGCATTTGATGAAATTTAAAACCGCTTTAGAATTGGCGGTAGAAAGTATGGTTATAATTTGTATAGATTCAAAAGGCCATAGCAAATAAGGTTAAGTTATTATCAATTAAATTTATTGTTTTTGTTTTTAAACCACAAGCAATTGTTTATATTTATTTTACAACCCCACTGAACTCATATGCCAATCAATATACGAAAAACTTGCAAAGCCTATGTGTGCTAAATGATGCCTAAACTAAACCAAACTAACAAGGTACTTAATGCCATACAAACACACACACTTACACATGCGCATTTGCACATATACGGCTTGTATGGCTTTGAGAATGCCCTCTTAGGCCTCTGGCTCGAGCGCACAAGTGTTTCGTAAACAGAAATAGAAATAGACTGTAAATGCGGAACATGCAAATCTGTCCGCCTGTCGACGATAAGTGGTGTTTAATTGTGGTATTGCAGTTGGCAGCATAAATGAATGAATGCCAGTCAATACAATAGGCGAGGCGTATTTGACAACAACAAATGCAGACGATTATTTGAGGACAAATCACAGGATGAATTACAAATTTATGAACGGTAAGTGTGTGAAAGAAGCAGTTTACATATGTATGTGTTTGTTTGAATGGCAAAACGTAGGCATACAAAGATGCATAGTGCATTTATGTAAGACATGGAATAGATTGCATTACTTATCTGACTGGTTCTAGAGCGACCATTTGGATATTACTTACAGAATATTTTGCTTATAACTTTTTTAAAGTGTTTTTCGTAAGCCGATTTTCTTTTTCTTGAAAGGCCACATTAAAAAATTGCAATCATAAACCAAGCCCAAGTTACAGAAGAACTTTCAACAGCGAAACGTGAAGAACTCATCTTCTTTAAAGAAATATAATATAAAAATAAAATATTGTCAGTTATTTAGAAAGTAATATATTCATACATTTATATATATAGACTTCAGTTGCTATAACATATTTGAATCAGGAGCCCAGATAAGAATAAACTCAGCATAATAAGTGTGGAATATGAACGGATAAGTATCTTAAAAATCATCTGATAAAATTTCTCTGATTAATTGTGGAGAAAATTGAACATAGTAGAATATCCCAATTATAAAAGTAGATTGTATACACAAAGTATTGGATGCCGACCCAATTGTGTAAACATTTTATGTTTATCTTCAAATCCTTTATATAAACTAAATGTCGCGTGAAGTAATTTATTGAATTATACGCGTATATACTTGAAAGTCAGAAACAAGGCATGTTTTTGTTATAATTTTTTTTTTTTTGAAAAATTATTTTATTTAATAATAAATTCAAAAAAACTTACATTTACGAAATGAAATTTGCTTTGTTTACTATTGATAAATTTTAAAACATTTTGGGTTTCATTGATCCCGTAGCCGATCTATAGGAGGACTTCCGAAGAAAGGTGTGTGGCGGCGAGAAAGATTTTTCTTCTTATAAGTATCTCAAAATCAAAAGCCGCAAAAATTTACTACTACTATAAATGAGTACAGATAAAGATCGAAAAACTATTAAATTCTTTTGCTTATCGACAAAACGGCGGTTTCCCAAAAAAAAAAAAAAAAAATTTTGTGAAAAAAAATTTATAATTCAGAGTGGGTTAAAAAACTGAAATTATTATCCAAAATTTTATTATTTCGATCATTACCAGACAAATATTTCTAAGAATGAAATTTCAAGTTGATTGGTCCAGCCGTTTCGGAGAAATTTTCTTCTGCGACTCTGAAAACAATTTTTGTAAAAAAAAATGCATGTAAAATTTTGGGAGCCGATTACGCTAAGTTAATATTACGTAATATTAAAGAGAAAATTATGCTAATGAAAACATACCGACTTCTTGAAATTCACAAGTGGATATAACCGCTTAATTCCCCACAGTGCTATTATGAGTTTAGGTATTTTATAATACGAAACAAATATTTTACTGTAATTTTACAGCGCTGTACTAAATATAAATTCTCCCCTTATTAAGTTATTCTGAACAAAAATATTTAATTTTTTATTTACTTATTTGAAATTTTAATTATGGCTACCATTTTAGTGACAATAAAAAGCATTTTAATAAAAAATTAGTTTTTCTTTCACCTCTTCTATGCGAATTTTCGAACACCAGACTGCTTTCATGCCGAATCTGAATGGTTGCGATTTACAAATGAAATCACTACCAATTACCTGCTGGTTAAAGTGCAGCAACTTGAAATGAATTGTGCCTAAGCAGCGTTTACTTGAGCTTGTCAAGCACCAAAGATGAACACTTTTGCATGCTCAAAGCCTTGTTTATTCTATTTGCATTCGAAAAGTTTGCACGCTGAATAATTGGAGAGTCGGCTTATCTTTATGTACGTGTGAGTGTGTTTGTACCTACACCGCCACACATATCTATGTGTTACTTTACCAGCACTTTTAGTTCATGCTCAAGGTGTACACATGTACATGGGGCTGTGTGTGTGTTTGTGTGAAAGTTTGACTATATTTGGAGTGTGGCAGAACGAATGAACTGCTGAAACAAATTGTAGGCCTGTCAAAGTGTCATGCAGTTGCTAATTGCTTTACGCCTAAATAAACACACAAACAAACAAGCAAACACCAACCTATACACACACAAATACACTTGCACTTACAGCCAGATGCAGTTGGGCATATAAAATAATAAAAACAACAAGCGTTATTGCAACTAGACTAGTACAATAAAAGCTCTGCAGCTGCGACAGTTAACTAGCACAGACTTCATGTATGGGTGGACATACACATAAAAACACATACATACACATATATGTATTTATAAATATACAAATACAATATATATATATATATATATATATGTATTCACAGTTAAATTCACATAGCTAACTGCATATACCTACACTCGCCTAGAAATTTATGTGTGTGTTTATCCGGTGTGTGTATGTGCACGCGTGCAGGCAGTCAAGCAAACACTAAGCGTCGACAAATAATCTCTAACTATTGGAATTGGGCTGCGAGTGTATATTGGCCTAGTTAGTGCGTTGACTGTGGTTGAGTACAGTAAATTGCATGTCATACTGTCACGCTTGCAAAGCCGTTCATATGTGCTCACACATTAACATAAACACTTACAAACATATAGGTGTATATGTAGAAGTTTACGCATATTTAAACTTGAACATGCAGCAAATACATGCACTGACGATTTGTCTGGGCTTAGTTTGTGCACACAAACACATATATATGCATTTATGATAGTATATATGTGTATGTAATCGCTGTAATTGTTTTTCTTACATTTTATTTCCATCGTTTTCTTTTCACTATATTTAAATTTTTAGGTCTACACAATTACTATGTGAATTTCTTAGTAGAAAGTCAACAAATATTTTCAGAGAAATAAAAATAATTTTTTCTCTTTAAAATATAAATGCATATAAATGTATTTCACTATATATATTTTTACATTTTTATAGAAAAACTGCTTTCCTTCAATGCAGACCTAAGTACTGCTTTCAAATAAAAATTCAAATAAACTTTTCTAAAGAATTTAAATTACAGAACAATTAAGAATATGCCACAGAGAATATAAATACATAATCTTAATGTTTAAGGAATACAAGTAATATACATTTTTGAATTTCACAAAATTAATTTTATTGAATATATATCGGAAATACATATATACTAAAATATTCTCCTACTATTTTGTAAGATAATTTTTTATTTATTTGTAATTGACTCCCAAAATTTTAAAGTATTTTTTGCTTATAACTTTGTTTTTAGAGTCGCTGAGGAAAACTTCTCCAAAACGGCTGAATCGATTGACTTGATTTTTAATTTGCACACGACTCTCTAAACACGCTCTCTCCTCCTTCAACTGCATTCCTGTAAACTTGGATGGCGGCATTTTCTCTGCTCTCATACCGACGTGGGATATGTGGATGGGGCGGAGTCGCTGGAGAAGAGGCGCAGTGCGGTTTTTCACGGTTGAGCAAAGATGATAGGGAAGATTGGAGGAGGTGTTTTCTGTAAAGTGCTCACCGTCAATCTTAGCTTTAGGCTACCGGACCACTGTTTTTTAGGCAGAAGTGGCTGCTATTAAGATGGAAGACAGAGCGGCAATATCAGCGCTGAGCTCGCTAACTACGCGCTTGAAGCTAGTCAAGGAGTGTCTTTCTTCGTTAGAAATAGCATCAAGCTATCTCATCATCAGACTCGTTTTGGTGCGTGGTCAAAGCGGAATCGCCAGCAACTGCAAAATCGATGAGCTAGCCAGAGTAGACACCCTTACCCAGTTCACATCGGATTTTGAACGAGTTGGATCTCCAGTGCCATTTTGCGTTCTAGCGCTGGAACAATGGGCCTCGCGTACGCTTAGTAGGAGCTGGTTGAAGGTCCACTCTAAAGTTGGCCATCTCAACAAATTTGTGATAAGCTCAAAGCGCTTTGTAGATTTGAGAGGGTCCTATGTTCAATTATATAGCAATTTTCGGTAGAACAACGGACCGGCGTTCTAAGCTGTCCAAGTTAGAACCTTTTTAGGTTTAAGCTCTTAACCTGACCCTGAACTAACCTGCATCATTTGGGGTTGTTTGGTTTTATATTTTACGATTAAAAAACTATGCATTTTCTGAGAAGAAGCATCTGGAATATTTTCTATGATCTTTGTACAGCACACACTTTGTTTACAGTTATTATTTTTTTACGAATACAAATGGAAGCTTAATTCGCGCTACTATTTTAGCTGCAAAAACCGGCGACGGCTGCCACAAATGAGTTTATTTACCTCGTACACACACCAAATCTCAGTAACTAAATGTCGGACATATATATTTATATATGTTCATTGCATATTTTTATTTAGAATTTTCAGAATTATTACTTTAGTTTAGCACTTTTTGTTTCGAGATGAAATTGCAAACAGTTAGAGCGCATGTATGTATGTATTTTGTGGCGCATTGTCGTTAAACAAAGTGCAATTGTCGAATGAAAATCGCACAAATTGCACAGGTGATTGGAAAAGTTTTTCAATTTCACTAATAATACCGGAGCTTAGTGATTTGGCCTGTTAGGCAACCACAGTGCTCCACAGCGAGTTTATACAGTGGTAATAGCAACCAAAGCAACAACAAATGGCCATGCATTAAAACTACTTTGTTTACGGTGCGCATGTGGCAAATAAAAAACAGAAATTAAATTAAAACACAAATAAAGAGAAACGAAAAGAAGTGAGAACTCAAGTGTGGGCGAGCAAACCCATTGGCAAGTGCAAACTTTAAAAACAAATGCTCGTAGCAAGCGGCAAAAAGTAAATGCTTTGCACCTTTGCGGCTATGCAAAGCAGCGCTGGGTACTTTGCATACATGTTTGAGTGTATGAATGTATGAGTGTGTGGGTGTGTGAGCGTGTGTTGTATGTTGCGCTTGCGGGCGCATAAAAGTGTTTGCTTAACTTTTCTTTGGTGCTAAGCAATTTGCTTGCCATTTGTGCAACGAATCAGACGCAGACCGCAACCTTTTTGGCATTGCATGTTGTATGTTGCATGTTGCACATTGCGCGTTGAAATTTCACTTTTCACTTTGGAACTCCTACACTTTGGCTTTTAGTCGGCACCTATGCGACGATGTTAGTGTTTGTGTGTGTGTGTGGCATTGTGCGCTAAGTTATTTATAGTCAAAAGCTTGTGAGACCACTGTATGTGTGTGTTGCAAGCAAGTTTTTTGCCAGCTTGTAATTTTTTGTTTGCCTGACACATAAAAACATATGTACACACATGTAAACATATGCTTGTGAGTGTGCGCCTGTGTGTGGGTACTTTGTTTACACATCAATTTCACCAGCTTGCAACCTTTCACACGCAGCGCTTGCTTGCTCTTCCTTCACACACTTACTTGCTTGTGCCGCTGTATAGATTTCTATGCCTCGGGCAGTTACTGTTGCAAGGTAAATAATGTTTGCGTGTATGTGTGTGTCTGTGTGCGGGTGCCGACATCAACCGGCTTTAGAATTTTGCACTCGCATCATTCAACCGCATCAATTGCTTCGAATTTTTGCTTGCCATGCAAATGCACAGCATAAAATGTGTACTTACTGACACGTTACATATGTTCGCGCATACGGAGGAGTCCTTTGATGAGCGCAGCTTTTGTGAATAGCTAAAATATTGTTGCAACATTTCAAGTGTTGCTGGCTGGGGGGTTGAAAAAAAAGACTCTATGGTCGTCATTGAAAAGCTGTGACCATGCGATTGTAATCCTAACATATGAGAGAGTGCAAGCAGTCAGCGGGGCTCTTTGCCGCCTGATATGCTTCTTCTTGAATATTTTCTAGTATGTACTGATACTCGGCGCTGCATGCTTGTGCATTGTATGTTACACGCTGCTGGAAACATTCCATTCACTTAAGCTGGCGCTTACCAACAAAAAATATTGTGCAACACTGAGTTGTATGTAAGGGTAGGTAAACACATGCGTTGAATATTGATGTAAATATGGATATGAATATGATTATAACTATAAATATAAATATAAATATAAATATAAATATAAATATAAATATAAATATAAATATAAATATAAATATAAATATAAATATAAATATAAATATAAATATAAATATAAATATAAATATAAATATAAATATAAATATAAATATAAATATATAATATTTACAGTATGAGCAGGTATGAGTGAGTATGAGTACAAGTATGAATCTGAATACAAGTATTAACATATTTTTTGGGTAGGAATACAAATAAAAATCTCAATATTAATTTGAGTATAAGTAAGCGTATGAGAAATGACTTTTAACCTCATATAATATTTAATTCAACAAATATTGAACAATGTCAGCATAAATACATGACTGTTAGTTTTATGAGCACTCTTATATAAAAAACTTGCACCTGAATTGACCCAGTTAAAGTTTTTTCCATTTACTTACACATTTACATAAACTAAAGTAAATACATTTGCATTTGAAATGGTGCTAGCATTTGTGTGGTCATTTGTCATATTTACCGCCCACACTGTGTCATGGTCACCAGTTGCTTTTCTACGTCGTTGAACTCGAATTTGAGGCAAAAAATGAAGAAAAGATATAATCACGTCTGTACATTTCGCAACACATTTTTACGCAGCTTCCAATTATGCAGCATTCGTTGCAATAAATGAGGTTGCGCCTTTTGGTGTGTGTGTGCGGATACTTAGTAACGAGTTGCACGGTTAACCACAAGCAACAACAAAAACGTGCAGCCTACAAACATCGCTCCGCAAATGCGCTGAAAATACATGCTATCGTATTAACTTTTCACACCAGACCCAAGGCCACCAAGGCGTATACGTGATTTATTCGCCATGCCTGTGTAATTTTTATGTCACTCGTTTTTGTGGTTAAATAAATGAAATTCTCTGCATGCCCGACATTTCCACAAATAAAATAAAAACATGCGATGTGCACGGTATGCAGGTGCGTGTAGTATATAGTATATATAAAATTGACAGAATGGAAATTAAATTTTTCGCCTGGAACGAGTACTGTTTATTCGTCTGACGACCGTTGATAGGCGGCAAATAAGATTCGATGAAAAGTTTGTTTGCTGCCCTCACAAGCCGGAATCCGTAAGCCGTGACCCGTCAGCCAATACGGCTTATAAATTTTTTAATTTCTCTATGTGCATGTTGCGCTTGATTTGAGTGTTTCAATTAAGTATTGTGTGTGCAATTATGTGGCATAAAGCGAACATTTATGGATAGCGTGCGCATTCCAAAGTACTTCCTATGCCAACCTTATTGTTAATTGTTTTAAAATCAAATTGCTTGAAGGCCTTCATTCTTTTATGAAAGAATAAGAAACAATTTTAATTAAAAAGTCTAACAAGAACTTAATTTTGCCAGTTTGTATGGAAGCTATATGTTATAGGGGTTCAATCTAAATAATTTGTTCGAAGATTGCTCGGTTGCTTTGGATAATAACCCAGCCAAAAAAATCAAATAAAAAAGTTTATGTAGCAGTTATATGCTATGGAGATTCTATCTGAAAAATTTATTCGAAGCTTATACCGTAGCTTTGGGCAATAAGTAATTTCGTGAAGAAATCTTGACAAATAAAAAGGTTTTCCATACGTGAACTTGATTTTGATAGTTCAGTTTGTATAGCAACTATATGGTATGGTGGTGCGTTATCGACAGTTCCGACTAATAAAACAAGTAAAAAAATAGCGCAAGTATATTTCTTATAAAATTACGACTGCTTCAAAAGGTATAGAGAAGCTTAAAAAAAACTTTAGAAAAGCTGACATAACCTATTTTATTACATAACATCTCAATGTGACATTTCACAGATTCTTAGTAATTAGAACTAATATAAACAATTTGAGGTAATGCGCAATATTTTAATCCACTTACTCTTAATTATCGCTTGCGCTTTTAATTATTCTCTATATTATATATTAACCCATAACACGCATTATCTAGGCGATCTCTTAAACATACTATTAACCAATTAAATAATAAAACACTAGACGCCTGCAAACGTGCATATAACATGTACAATAACAAAAAAAGCATGCATTGTATTTATCAATTAACAGGTAGAAAATTGCATAAAATAGCTGTAATTAAGCGAAAGAAAATGGAATTTAATCAGCTTTCCTATATGTTAGCATGAAAAGTCAACAGCTTCGAATGCTCGAGTAGTTACAGACAGCTGAAGGTGACATAAGTAGCGACAAAGTCAACAACTAGCATTCACTTACCATATTCAATACATATAATTGTACGCTTGTTGCTGTTGTAATTGCAAGCTAGTGGCTAACAAATACATTCCAATACATAGATTGGCATAATTACGAAAGCAGATCAGCTGGACAAACTCAACGAACCGCAAGTCAAATGGCAGTCAGACACTCAGCAGCACAGACACGGTTATTGAAACAGACAGTAGATATATGTTTGTGTATGCGTGTGGGTGGCGCACATAGTTAAGCAATTACTTTAATTAACAAAATCAATTTTCTAATTAAAACATTCCATCACTAACACTGCCAACACTTTTGCACAACTGCAGAGCTGCATATTAATGACAGCTAACGGTACAATGTTGATTTGTGTTGCATTTTTATGCAGGTGCTGGAGTGCACGTTAATGTTAGTTAGAAGAAAAGCTGACACATAGTATGAATACTTATACCTGGATTTGTAAAAATATGAATTATGAAAGCGAAGTTGAGTGTTTATCAAAATAATACGCGTTAAAGCTTAATTCATAGATTATACCATCCATCACTTAATTACCATCTTAACTAACTGTAAATTTGCGTCTTCGAGGAAAACGCTTTTAAAGTTTTCAAGGGTCTCTCATTTTATATGAGTAGAGACATTAAACTTTGATACAATATGAAACTTTAGTTAAGCATAATTCCTGTATAAATAATTTGAAAATTGACTTTTTTGAGTTATGACAGTCTTGCAGTAAGCAAACAACTAGTATCGAAAACCTCAAACGAACTACTTTTTACTTGTTCATATTTAAGATCTCACTGAAAAAAAAAATTGTACATCTGCACACACACACTCGACATTAGAGCCGCGGTGACTGCTGTTGGAGAGTTGTCCATGTATATATATATAAATAAATATACCAATAAGATTATGCTTCAAATCAAGCTTTTCAATTTTATAATCGGTTAAAATTATAAAATAATTATGTTCACTGGCTAAATTCACAGGCGGCCTGATGCCTTCTACACAGTTATACGTATCCATTGTACATGTAATAATTGTACTAATCAGCCTTCTTACACACGTTAGGGTAGTATAAGTTTATACAAATGTTGCTCTTTTCACCGATATGAAATTTTTATGCAGCCTACTGTGAAACGCACAATAACAGAGACTCACGCCATTATACTAACTGGCCTCTCATACACACAAACTCACAATTACACAAGCTAACATGAGAATATATATCTTTCGCTCGAATTGTTGCTGCTAATATACATATGAGCATTTCCCCAAAACTTGAAATTGGAAATGCTCATATGTATATGAGGAGCAACAATTATTAATTGTTTCAAAAATTTTAAGAAATTATTAATTTTTAGGTATATGTAATATACATACTTGGTAAGAAAATTAATCATTATCATATAATCCACAAAGCACGAAGCAGTATTCGCCATAAAATGCTCCACTTTCAATTCGCAAATAGTAAGAGTTTTTAGTTTTTCGAAACATTTAAATAATTTTTTCATTTGGTTAAAACTTTCAAGCTGATTATTTTCACTAAACCCCATTAAAAGTTTATAAGCCAGCACAACTTGCTGAAAATCATGAAAACTAGTAGTAGCAGTAAGACCAACACAGGCGCTAACAACAATAACAACATTATGGTGTTGCAATGACATCAACAACAATTGAGTAAATATTCCAGAGGCAGTTAAGAAATTTACCACAATATTTTTTTTCTATAACTAAATAATATAGAAATGATAGTTTGCGCACAAGCGAGAGAAAAGTAGAAAATCTTCAACAAGTAAATTTTATAATAGTAAAATTCATAATAGTTTGTCTACGCGCTTATAAAGCAACAAAAGCAAGAGTATAAAATTATACTAATGAAGGCGATAGCAACAGATATGGCGAGCTGGCTCTTGCCACTTTCATGCAGCGGACTCCACGGCGGATGAGTACTATTTGAAACGCCACTCACTAATGCAAGTACGCCGCTAAGCCAAAGGACTGACAAACCAAATGCTGTTGAAAATAAGGCTTCCGCCACGGAAGCGTGGGGTATACCTAAGAAGCTATTAAACTGTTAGGAAGTGGCTATGGCGGCGTATACATAACATAAATACGTATATGTGTATATCTAGTATGACTTACCATTAGCGTATAGACTTTTTATAATTTCTAAACTCATCTAGGGCCGCGGCGCCGTACGCAAGAAGGACTACTTAGCTAATGAAAGGCAGCGGAAGTGATAATGAGAAATTGTGTAGACACATAAGGCGTTAGATGGTAGAAGAGATGGGCGGTAGAAAGAAGGCAGCTTAATGAAATGTTACGAAAAACTGCAATGACTTTACAAATGAGGCTGCTAGCATGCCAACGCTATTGGAAACCAGGATATCGAGTTGCCAGATAATCAACGACGCTCAGCGAGACGTGACGCTAAACGTCAGGAGGCAAAGCAGTTTTTGCTGATTACCAGCCGTGTCTAGTAGCCGTTGCTGATGATGTAGAAAGTTGTCGGGGTGGCAACGAGACAAAAACAAAGAAAAGAAAATTTTAATACAGAACTTGCTGGCGACAATGAGTTTAAGCGCTAGCATTAGGAAAGTAGAGTTGACGTAAGCGCAGATGGAAAATGGATATGAAAATGATTTTGTCACCAACGCTAATACCCGTCACACGATGACAGTGAGACGCTGGATGGCCGCGCAGACTGCGGTGAGGTGGACGCAGTTGATGAGTGCGGAGAAAAATTGGTTGTCGCGCAACAGCAGCAGTAAGCGCTGCCTCTTCGCAATCGCTGGTAATTGAAAAAAGGATATATAGCTGGGTGCACGTGCTGAGCGTATTAAAGCGTAGCTCAAGAAGATATACCATAAGAAGAAGGAAAACATTAATGTAGAATGAGTTTAGTTGAGTGGAGAAATTCTTCCATAACAACACAAAGATGATGGGAGCTTATATTTGTGATTGTAGCTGGTGAACTGCGCAGTGTAAATGCGACAAAGATGGTTTGTTAAAGGAAATTTATATAATTCGATTGTAAGTACAATAACTTATTGAATAAGGAATTCAAAATTTCCATAAATAAATTGTCACAATATTGTAAATAGCTTAGAATACCAAGTGGCTTAAAAAGTTGTTACTCGTAATTAGTTGCTATCGAGTGCTAAAAAGAGAGCTTCAAAAAATGCCTCTATCTCAGTGATATCTCTTCTTTGTAGCTAAATTTTTGCAGAGCAGGAATTTTTTTAATTTTTGAAGACAAGAACTTGGTATTAGGACCATTTTTTAAATATTGACCAATATAAAGCTAATTGAATGGACGGAAAGAAATAGTTAAATATTCAACCAAGTGCTTCAATCTGTGATTGACCACTCTTCATATGATCGATGTCTGATGAGTGATCCCACTACTAAAGCCTGGATAACTCGCTAACAAAGAAGAGTCGTATCGTCCAATAACTCTCCTTTCCGCAGTAGTGAGGACATTCGCGGCCTTGTTACTGCCGTTTTTTATGCATTATCTGAGCCTACCTGGCTATCACTATGGTTTCTATTAAGTGCACAGCACCACCACAGCACTTAGCGTCATAAATGTCAAGACAACTCGTGGGCTAAAACAAAAACCTACCTTTGAGAGGACAATTCTACTAGCGTTAAACTTCCTAGAAGCATAATTTCATGACTACAACGATGATATAGCTCAACTTACCGAATCTAAAGTGATCCTTGCGCAACTTCAATCTGGGTATTGTAGCAGGTTAAACTCATAGTTATACAGAACCGGCCCCGATATACCAAATATATTTCCTTCACGACTTTAACCACGCCTTTGCATGCCTTATGAAACCAACGGATCTAACACCTCCCTCTTTATGGTTCGTTCCCTTACACCATGCTACCGAAACAGCGTCTGGATAACCACTGCAACAACAACAACAGTTTAACAAAATACTTAATGACATTCCTCTATAACTTAACCCTCAAAAGTTAAATTTTTCACCTAAAAGTGTGCATCCGCTCTTACTTACACTTTTGCTAGAATTACTAGCCATCATTAGCATAAGTGTGTACACACATTCGAGTGCGTAAACTTCGCGCCGATACTCGAGCAGATTAAGTTTCAATAAGCCTTTAAGTGCTTGCAACATATTGCGGCAATTTCCCTTACTGCTTTCGACGCAATAACTGCACGTGCAGGGGATTTCGTCAGACGACTAATGACATTGCGAAAATGAAGAAAAGAGTATAATATTGCAATTAGATGGCATTAAAGTTTGAGTGGCATAACTATTAGAATTAGGGAAGCTTAACGATTATAATGAAAAAGCGAAGCGAAGAAGTAAAAAACGGACGAATTCTGTTGGGCGCAACAGAAATTCGGTTAAGTGGCTGCACATGCATTATTTAAGTGGCAACTTGAAGAGTTGGAAATTTAATGCTGGAAATGTTGCAAATTTCCATATAACTTGGTTTTTATTAATTTTACTTTTACCTATGGTGCTCCAAAAAAAAATTTTCAGGTTTTTTTTTGAAATTACAATTTTTTTTTATTTATTTCCTTAATTTTACTTTTTACACATTTCATTTGACTTTTATGTTATTTACTTGGAAATTTTAACTACACAAATGTTATAGTGCTTCAGTTGCACACTTTTCTAATGCCAACAATCGGCTCTTACATATTTACTTAGTAAGTTTATTTTTATGTACAATTTTTGCTTCTAAGCATTAGTTTTAAATCATATATAGTAGTTATAGATGAAGTTTATTACTAGCTTTTATATATATAAATTTTTTATTTTTTAATGAAGAATGGTTTTGTTTAAATAATAAAGCATGAGTTTTTTAATTTAAATTATCATTTGAATTTGGTGCAAATTTAAAACTGTTTGTAAAAAAAAAAACTGTTTGAAGAAAACGAAAACTGAAATATGTGTTTTTATTTAGTAATATTTTATGTAATTTAATTTTATATATTAAGCGATAAAATTGTTTTTATTTATTTTTATTATTATTAAAAAGCGAAAAATTTGTTTAAAATTCACTTTTCTGTTAACTGAAGATTAATGTAATTAACTTAAATTCATTTGGAGATAAAAAAAATGATTTATAATAAATATAATATAATTTAAAAAATATTTTTTGAAATTCGGAAGCATAAATATTTTTGTTGAAGAAAAACCAAAATTAAAATTTGTTTTTATGTCAAAAATTTTTGCATGATAATATTGTAGGTATTTGGAGCAGAATTGTTATTCATATTTATACAAAAAATTATATATAACATTTTTATTGCAATTCGGTGCAAATTTTACAAAAACGAAAAAAAAAAAAATTTGAAGATAATGAAAACTAAATATTTTATTTAATAAAGTTTTATGTAGCTTAATTATATATATTAAGCGATCCAATTTTTTTTATTTATTTATGCAGCTTTTATTACAGTTCGAAAGCGAAAATATTTTTTTCTAAGTAAAACCAAAATTCGCTGTTTTATTATGTAAAATTTGATGTAATTAACTTATGTATATTTAGCGATAAAAATATATTATTTATAATAAATATAATACTATCTATAAAATTATAATTGAATTGATTTAAAAAACTTTTGTGTTATTAAATTGTAGGGACTTAAAAAATGATTTTTAGTTATTTAGAAAATTATTTATAACATACCCCATTCAGTGCAAATTTTGCAGAAGGGGGAAAAAAACTGTGTGAGGAAAAAACAAATATTTTTTTAAATAAAAATTTTTATGAAATTATTTTATATTAAATTAACGTTAATTATTAATTTATAATTATTAATAAAATTATCTATAAAAAAATTTTAAGAATTACTTTATCTTAATTAAGCGTGTAATATTTACAGTAAAATTTAAAAATTTAGACATAATATTATAATATACAATACAATTACAATTGTACTCTCACATGTGGCAAGAGTAATATAGTTTTGTTTGTATTTTATTTTATTAAGTGTTATACTTTTAGCTGTCATTAACTGCATTGTTTGTTTATAAAATTTTTCTTTTGCCTATTTGTATTCTAAATACAATTTTTATTAATTTTATTTGCATATTTAGCACATTTTCTTAACATTAACTATAAACTGCATATTATATTATTAAATAATATAAATATTTATTATCTAGAGAGCTTAACTTGATGTTAAAAAGTTTTGAGTTTTTTGCTTTTTGATTTATTTTGTTTTTTTTTTTTGATTATTATTGTTATATATACACATATGTTTTGAAGACGTAATTAGCTAAAGGATTTCGACATATTTTTTAATAAAAATATTTTACTTTATTTTATGTATTTTTATATTCATAGATATATACAATAAACATTTACAAAATCTAAGGCTTTCCAAAGTTGTTGTCATTGTATAAATGATATACAAAATAAAAGAAAAATTACAAAAATATTGAATTTAGCTAAAAATTATTAATTTAAAAAATTTTTAATTTTATTGAAAAAATAATTCTAAGCTGGCTTATAGTATGTAAACAAAAAAAAATTTTTTTTTTTTTTGCTAAGTTTACTTTTAAATTTTTCTCTAACCATAATTTTTAGAAAAGCACAGACTTCACACACACACAGAAACATACAGTAATTTTGGTTTTCCACCACTTTTGTCTTCAAAAATTTGCACTCAAAATTTTTTACGCTCACATATTCTATACCGACACTGCCGATTATTTTATGTATAATGTATATATATATATATATACACATACATATGTGCATACAAAATATACATTATACATATGTATACGTATGCTCGCTTTTAAATATATTCAGTTCTCATGCAACCTAGCGCGTAATCATCTACTTCATATCAATTTTTTTACTATACGACTTTCTATGCTTACATTTATCGCACACAGCCACACTATTCCATATGCAAATGCCCCCACATGCACACACATAAATCGCTTTGCGCTTACGTAAGCAGCCAAACGCCCCAGCGCTCGTGAACTCATGACCAACTAACATTATATGCGCTTACATTATGCCTTATTATATGTTTTATCCAACTTAAATACCTATCCATATAAATATCTATGTATAGTATGTATGTATTTATGTGTATACTTATGTATGTTGCATGTTTCTGTGTTTTTGTTAGTAAATACGTGTAATTTATGTGCAGCAGCTTCGAAATGTTTTCGTGCACCAAAATACTGCTTCGCTCTTCAACGGCTGTGTGTTGCTCTCCTTTGTTGTTTTTGTGGCCTTTTTTTGTTGTTGCTGCTCGTCAGCGTAATTATGCCAGGTTAACATGCACATATGTCTGTATTATTCGGTAAGCCATGGCTATTATGGCCGTAATGCCATGCAAATGCGTTTGATATGATTTAGTCGATCCGCCCACATGTCCGTGATACATCGCTGCTGGATTATCACCTGTTGATACAAAACATAACATAAAGCGGTATTAAAATCTGAATTTTGTTTAGTAACAAAGCAAATCAGATTAGTAGTCGCTTAATATTAGAGTGGCTGGCCAATGTAGAGAATTACAACTAGATTATAAATTTTGTTTTTATTGGTGTAGCGTTACGAAAAATATTTAGTGTTGGCTTATTTTTGAAATAATTACATTGATTACAGCAATTAGTTGGTATTTGAAAACTTAGCGAATAAATTTAAACAGAGTTTTTGATTATTGTGAACGAAGTGTTAAACGGCAGCTCATTTAACTCCTAATGAATAAAAAGCGTTACTTTATTTCGTGTTGGCTTATCCCATTTATTAAGTGCTGGAATTATTATTATTATTTTATAACGAGACAACGCATTACTTCGCCAGCGACGTTCGCTTATTTTTCAAGCAGTAGTGTAACCTGTGCGCTCACTATTTTCTTTACCTCTAAAGGACTTGCTGCAAATACAAAGAGTAGTTGATAAACACTTCTCAAAGATTTTTGTATATACTTTTATAGCTGTTCTGCATCTTTATTCAATAATCCCACGATTCAATTTATTATTGTGATAAATATGGCAACATTGTCATTGAGAGATAATATTTATCAAAGCAACCACACAAACTTACATTTCTAAGTATTTACTCTCAATAAATCAATCATTGTTTAGGATATACAGAGACATATGACTAGTACGACATGGCGTATGCGCAACATTATTACGTACCATTTATCAAAAAATATTGGAGAAATGGCGACTCAGCTGTAAACTCACATACAGCTAAGTATAGCGCTAAAGCTGTGTACATTTATTATTGAAGGTGAGAGCAACTTCTGCTACAAACCAAATGTTATTAAAAAGATTACAAAAAAAAACTGCAAAAAACTTGTGTAAGCTTTAGACAAAATCTCTTATAAAAAGGTTTGCTTATGCCATAGATTTACCATTCAAGATTAGGTAAAATTGTGAAAATTATTTTATATCTTACATTTATTGTCTTAAAATACTTACTTGATACATATAATATCCACTTCAAATGCGAATTTAGTATGTTCATCAAGTAAGTGCTGGGGGAATATATAAACGCATAAAATAATATTTCCTAGAGAACTGTACAATACTAAACAATACTTGTATATTTTTACGTACGAATATTCACACGAATTTAAACAGGGTTACAGAATTTATTTTAATAATCGGCGATGCACTTTGCAAAATTTTGGCTTCCCTTGAGAAAAACGGTCTCTGGCGGTGATTAAAATCTTTCTACCTGAAACTTGCCGCAAATTCAAAGACCAAAAAAGTTTACTATTAAAGAGATGGCTACTAACAATAATCGAGGAACTGATACATTTTTTGAATTTAGACAAAATGTCGGCATCCCAAAAAAAAAGGGTTTTTTAAAATACATATACTTCAAATTGGCTTTAAAATCTGAAACTATTTTAGAAAATCTTATTTCTTCGTTTATTACCTGACAAAATATAACTAAGGAGGTC
The DNA here is from genome assembly GCF_042242935.1 of Bactrocera oleae. Taxonomy (NCBI): domain Eukaryota; kingdom Metazoa; phylum Arthropoda; class Insecta; order Diptera; family Tephritidae; genus Bactrocera; species Bactrocera oleae. The sequence continues at coordinate 66,224,083 of NC_091538.1, forward strand.
AAGTGAAAATTACAAGTCAACAGTTAACAGCACAACATTTTAAATTTTGGTAGCCGATTACATTAAGAGTTATATCGATTTGAGAATTTCAAAAATCTATTTTTTTGCACATATATCGCATTTAAATATATTTGAAAATATTCGCCGAAAACTTGGAGTTGATCCGGCAAATAATGTCGATTAATAAATTACATTATTATTATGATATATGTGCAAACAAATCGATTTTTGAAATTACCAAATCGATATGACTCTTTAAATCAGATAACTCAAATACTGAACAATATATTATATTATACATAACTGTATAAAGTCAACTGGAGAGACGGATAATCTTATGTTCTATATCTGAGAGCTATTAGGAGGTTTCAGTGGACTTCAAAAATTTTGTATTATACTCGTAGTAGCTCTTAGAGCCAAATTAGCTTTCCATATTTTTTATAAGACACACGTCAGTTTCAAAGTTAAAAAGGTTGAGAGCATTCGAAAATATAATATTTATGAAAATATGTATATATATGAAAATTATTGTGAAACACTTGGCGAATATATTAAAATGTTCCGGTGTTCCTTGTTAAAGCTATTTAAAATATTACTTCGTCAACGCTTTAAACACAGCTATATATGTGTTTGTGTGTATGTGCTGCAAGTATTGGTGTGCGTTTATTTCACAGGCAAATGACTGACTGACTGACTGACTGACTGACTGCGGTGGCTGGTGCGACATACAGCAAACCGGACGCAGACAGACAATGTTGTGTTGCCGAGCATTTGCATTTGCACTCAACACGCAACACAACTACACACACAAGTAGACATAACTGCTTATTGTAAGTTTTTCAGTTAGTGCGTTATGGTTGCCGTAGGCTTAGTTATTTGCGTCACGTGGCATGGCGTTAGCGCAGTTCATGGTTTTGCAATTTTCATAAATAACTTTTATTACTTGCGCAAAGAATGCGCGCTAAATGATGCTGGTGCTACGACCATGTGGCAAGCAATTGCCGTAACAAACATCAACGACCGCAGCGGGCCAACGCGGCAGCAACAGCCTTACAATAAGCGCATTTACAAACTACGGAAAAAATTCAATGCTCCTAAATATCTACAACCACCGTTGCTGACATGTTAGCCCTTTCAACAACCGATGCGCTGGCCGCTTTGCCACAACCGCAAACAACGTGCAACATTTAATATTTTAGTATTGTTTTTTATGTTGAACGTTTTATGTCGCCACATTTTATGCCACACAGATATGCGTAAGTTACTCAAAATATATGCCAATGTGCTTGTAAGTAAACAACTGTAAATATATATGCATACACGAGCACACTTTACATACGTGATACGATATTAATGGCAGCGAAATTTACGAGACAAGATTTTATAACAAATTCACCTCCGCTCTGCGGCTCTGCGGAAACTAAATGTAATTTAATATGGCTATAAGACAATGACTTTTAGCGAACTGGTTGTGCTTGTTGCGTAAAGGCAGTAAAACATCCGATTTAGGTTGTAAAATATATTTTTAGCGATTTCTTGCGCAAGTCTTAAACATACTTTCACTATAGAGTAGTTGCAAGGTAAATGACACAAGGCACTTCAGACCTCTTTGGCCAATACTGAAGCAGCATGTTTGAGCAAAAGAAGAAGAAACTTTAACTTTGGCTACACCGAAACTACAGTACCCTCCACAAGTGCATGTCTATTTGCAACTCAACATTTTGTTAGTTCTTTTTGCCATGTTGTTTGATATATTCAATGTTACTATAACTAGTTTAGGAAGATAACTCGTCAAAAGAAAAATATTTACAAACAAAAACTTGATTTGAATCTATCAGCTTAGATGACAGATATATCGTATAGTAGACCGATATCAGCAGTTTCGAAAAATTAGCAGCTTTTTGAGAAGAATAAGATCACCGGATCCAATAGAATGTAGTTCAATGTATTGTAGTTGACGGAATAATCTTAAGGATTTAAATATATACCATATTAGCTATATCTACTGGCACGCTTTCCAAGGAATGGCTGCGGGTATAGGGTTTTCTTGAAGCACATAAAGAAATTGTTCTTAAAACGATATCAGATCTCACACAATTCACATCAGACGCGGTGGTTAAAAGAAAATTCCGGTCATATTTGACAGGGAGTCAGTGAACAATATTTTTCTTAATCTGTTCTCAATGAGGATGTCCTCTGAGTTAAACTACCGAGAGGAATTCAGGTAGCATTTATTAAAACCCAACTTCCATACTAGAAGTTGTGGCAGTATAAATGGTAATTATCCAAGGACTAGTACTGATTAGGAGAGCTCTAAAGAGAGTCAGTATAATTGCTACGAAAGCAGGAATATCTGAAGCTATTGAAAGTAAATTAAATGACTTGTATCAAAACTTAAAATTATATCAAAATTTCAAGAGTGTTTGTAATGTTGTAATAATTAAAATGATACTGATTGCAGTAAATAAGAATCATGCTTCTATAGATATATAATATTATATTATTGGTATAAGCAGACTGAGCGAGTCTCTAATTCCGTTGAAGACGTCCATTACATATTTTCTTCGCTTTCAAAATTAAATATATTTCATAATAAATACAATAACTCAACCTTTAGTGAGTACAACGTCTTTAAACTTTTCCAAAACTTTCAACCACACTTTATTTGCTGTAAGTTAATTTGCTATGACAAAATTTACACCTCTGTTGACTTCTTTGGAAGTGTTACTTAGGTCATTCACTTAAAAAAAAAGAAAAATACATAAAGTACACTGAACTTCATAGCTATAAATCTACGCTTTGAGCCACAAATACTAAGGTTAAATTTACTATTAAAAGCAATAATCGTCTTCCACTTAGACTTAACAAAATTAGTACATGTTCACTTCAATAATCATCGCCAATTGAGCTCCTCGAGCGCCGTATTCTGTTTAGCAAGGCGCTTTACAGCGGTACGCACCACATAATAAAGCACTAACCAAATTGCCTCGAATGAGTCAATTGCCACTCGCCAATCTACATTAATAACATAAGTCAAATAAAGCAGCTTGTCGCATGGGTAACGGCCAAACTAGCTGTTTGGAATATCTGAGAGGGACCATCGCCTTGTTATTGCCTTTGTAGGGTCCTCTATTATCCTACTTATTTTAAAAACACTGCTACACAAACACATAAGCACATATGTAGACTAGAGCGCCTCCCAAATATGCCTAAGGCTCTGCCTAATGGCTGGAAATTTATATGCAAAATTCATTAGTGCGCGTCCTGCCATCATGTGTTGCATTAGAGCTGTGCCCTTTGTCTTCGAGACAGCTTGGCCATACATGTTTGACTTCATTCTGGCATTTCTTAGTTCTTGTATAGTTTCCACATACCCATTAAGTATGTTGTCTGTAAACCGATGACTATTACAACATGAGGCACAGATTTATTTCAAAGAAAGTACAGACAATTTATTTCTTGATTGAAAAGTTTTATATTATTCAATGTTTGCACTAAGCTTAAGACACAAAGTTAATGATGCGGTCGGTCAAATTTCGAAGAGGAAATGTCTTCCACTTTTACTCTTCTTACATCTAACAGTGTAAAGTCACACACAGCAAGCGACTTATAAAATGCCTTGGGTTAATTTTCCTTTTATGGCGTTTCGAAGTGTTTATGAAGTGTACTGTACAGAATTGCCCCACACATGGCATGACACTTTGATAGCTGGTTTGACAGCTAAACTCTAAGAAATGTTCTATCTATGAATACACGCTTTATATGCAGCTCACAAAAATGTATATAACTAATTGCATTGAAATCTAAGAGGCATTTTCACAAAACTGCTTAATATATCGATTTTTAGGCATCAGCGCAAATTAAATTTTCAATAATATTTCGAGAATGTCATCTATAGTCGTATTAAATATTTGTTTATAACCAGCAGCAAATATTTAGCATATTAATACAGCTTCATTTGGAATTCGCAGAAACTAATTGGCGCGTTTTTTTTCCATTGCAGGTTTTCGATTGTCATTGACAGAATTTTCCAAATAAACTTGAAACTGATTGATTGAGCTTTGACAATATTGTCAGTCAGAGTTTGTTCAATGAAATGGCTTAATTCAATTAATCCGCGTACGCGTAGTTATATTAGATTATGGTGGAAGAGTAATGGAGGTTGTGCAAAAATTTAATGGTAATGGTGAATTGGTCAAATACAGTGGATTTTGTTATAATAGATGATAGATAGATAGATAAATAATATATATTTCAATAAATGCCATGAATTTAAAAATTTTCATATTTGATAGTTGTTAATTAAGAAGCGCATTTAATGGGCAATTTCGTAAAACCTATATTTACCAAAATTTTAAATTAATATTTATTTATATTATTTTATATTTTTTCAATCAACTCCACAAGTTTATCTTTAAGCGCTTTTTTCTCATTCACATTTTTCAAATTGGTTGCGCTTGTAACTTGAGTCTTTCGATTGTATGAAAAATGTAATTTGTGCGGGCCAAAACTCGTATCATTATACGCTGAACAGGGTACATTAACTTTGCCAGAAAGTTTTTAACAGCCAGAAAGAAACGTCGAAGACCCTATAAGTTGTATATATTAACATGACGAGCTGAGTCGATTTAGCCATATTCGTCTGTCCGTCTACCTATATGTATATATGCAAGTTAGCCGCTCCATCTTTATGATACCGATTTAATTTGCTTGTATGGAAAATTGTTTCATTTGACGGAATATCTCCAAGAGGATTGTCCAAAGGCAATGGTGCAATCTCCGCATATAGCTGCCAAACAAAGTGAACGATCGGAATTAGGTGCTTGTGAGGAATGTTTATTTTTGAGGGTTCTTATAGCAATGTTGCAACCGAAGTTATCGTTCAATTTTTTGTTTTTAAGCTAGATTCGATCTTTTTTATTTCCAAGTCTGCTATTATTTTAAATTTGTATTTCGAATACGACTGTTATTTAATTGTATAAGCAATACCTAATATCATATATTAATATTCCTTTTTATTTTTATTTTTATTTTGTGCTTTCAACACGGTAAAGCACTGCTGCAGTGATGGTATTTTCTAATTGTATAATTAGTATTCTGTGAAAAAGAGAATAACTCGCTACAAAATTTTTTTTTTTAAACTTTTCTATATACTCACTAAGTTACTTTAGATATATACTTAAAATTTTAAGCAGGGCTTATGATGGTCTTATATTTTTTTTGAGATGGAAAACTAAAAGTTTAGGGGGCGTCTCGTAAAAATTATCAATTTCGTAAATAACGGACACCCTAATACTTAGTATTTCATATATATATTATATTTTCTGAGTATTTACAAATAAATTTCTTCTTGTTACAAGCAACAAGGCTTATAACTTTAGTTTCGACTTTTTCCTTAATATGAATAGTAACCTTTAATATAAATAAAATATATATATACAAAAATATTGTGTATAAAAATATTTCATAATTTTTACTGAATTCCAGACGTAGATAAAGTTATATACTTATATAGCTGGTATTATTTTTGCTGCTTTTTGGTTGAATTAATTTTTGCACACATAAAAAACTATCACTCCCACTAGGGGAAAAGTATGCGTGCGTATATTTCTTCAGTTTTCTTTTCACACAATTCTTTTATGTTTACCTTCTGCTGCGTCACGTACCTTCAGCCGTTGTAAACACATATACGAACTCTTATATACACACATATATACACATGTGCATGTGTGTGCGCTTTTTGGCCACTTGAGAAATTTCTTTGCTGGCGCATAGACACTCATGTCGTTTGCAATTATCGCCACAAGTGCAGTCGGCGCATCAATGACATTTGTTGAGAAGCTGTTTAATTTATTGGCAACACAAGTCGAGCTATTTAGTGGAGACTTGTTGCTGCTTGTTGTTGGCGCAATTGAGTTTGACTATGTAATGCAATTTCGCTCTCGTCTGGCAATTGTAATGGCACGTGACAGAAACACGCGTGCTTTTTCTACTATTTTTTAATTAAGAGTACTTGTCAAGAAGTACATGTCTTAAAGCAGGCGTTGGTTCTATTTAAGAATATTTTTTAGACTCGATAGTGTGATTGTGATAAAGTCACTTCTCTGAAAGAGGCTGCAGTTTTTTATTTAGAAACCCAGATTATATTATATGTGTCTGGTAGCAACTTCCGCGGCAGTATACTTTCTGGCTAGATCTATGGAAGATGTATGGTATGGATTTTAGTGTATCGCACATGCTGATAAGCGTCACTCGTTGAAAACTCTTTAGCTTCCTAGCAAGTGTAGTATGTTCTAGCGCTATGCATCACACAAAGACCACATAAAGCATAATGGGATTGGCTATGGTGTAGTAGAACCCAAAACCTTTTTTCAGCGAAAGACCTCAACTTTTATTAATGAGATGGGTCAGTAGTTCAAGATAATCGCAAGTGGGACTTTCGGGAATTAGCTATGACGCTGACGGTACTCAGGAACTCATGTTCAAGGGGTATTACTTGTAAATGTCTCGAATTAAGTAGGCATGGATGGTTAAACGTTGTAGAAGTGTTATATCTAATTTATATATCGCAAATGGTGTTGAATGTTGGGCTTTACTTGCAAAGGTTTTTGGTTTCATTGCAAAAAATATATATGTATATACTCACCTTTGAAAATATGTACCAACACACTTGCAGGTTGTGTATTACTGGCCACGCAGGTAAAATTGCCGGAGTGTTCACGGCGTGTGCGTTGTATTGTTAACTCCGATGATTGGAAATCTGTGGAATATGAAGAAAGAATGTGTTACGATAATAATTTTTGTTTAAACATTTTTTTTAATATTTTATTACACTAATTTTTAAATAATAGTATACATGCAAAAAAACACTTAACATTTTACTAAGGAAATAAATCACCATTGAAGCGATGATCCGAGTTCGTGTCCAAAAAATTACCAAACTTCTGAGTGACTACATAAAATAAACAACCGTTTAAATTGATTTAACTGATTTGAATACAGTTTGTACACGTTTCTAGAACGCATATCGCCCCACCCTAGTATGAGTATTGTGTGTACTACCAGCTTATGCACAAAACTGTTTGCAAATGTTATGCAAATGCGTCGAAGACAAGCGGAAGTGCGAGTTGATTGACGCTATTGGCAAGTATTGCTGCTTATCCGAATACTCGCAGTGGCGTGTACATATATGCAAATTGATGATACTCATGGCATATAAAATATTGAATTTCAACTCGGTGGCGCACTCGATGTGAGAAAATGCACTTTATAGCGCAAATATGTGAAACTGTATATAAAATACTCGTAAAGTGTCGCTTTTGTTTGCGCACGGAAATGAAGGCAAACATATTTGTTGCAGCACTCAAGGCGAATATATTTGTGCGAGTGTGCAGATATCTACAGTGCCTTGAAGTTTCACACTGGTAAGGAGATATAACGGTTTAAAATAATAATTTGCTGACTAGTAACGAACTAGGGCGAAAAGCATTAGATTTGTACCAATTTTTTGAAGAGTTGAGGAATAAAGAGACTTCGTAGAATCAATACTTTTTAAATGAAATCATATTTTTTAATAGAAAAGTCAAAAAAATTCTTCAATATTAAAATTATAATTTTTGCTGAATATATGGTTTGAACTAAAATGCTTATCTATTTAATATGAATTAATTTAAGACCAGTATATTTTTGTCATCTGGCAATTGAATCACTTCTGACATTAGCGCTTAAAAACTAATAGTTAGTGATAATTACTTGGCTAACTAGTTGCACCCTAAGTACTATTGTTGGCAAGTAGTTGTGCACTAGTTTTCAAGTAGTCTGTAATTAGCTCTTTATACCGCTGCGTAGTTACAGCTATAGTTGTGTGTGTACCCACGACTGCATTATATTTGTGTTAATAATAAAATTTAGTGATACTTATTTGCCAATAATATCTATATAATTTTTTTTTTAAAGCACTATTAAAAACTAATTTCAAATAAATTTATATTTTTCAAATACTGATGCTTCAATTATACAAAAGCAATTATATTTTAATTTAATTAATGATTTAGTTCTTTCTGCTTGGTTAGGACGTTTTATAAACGATAAATAAAAATTAAAATTTCTGTCTGTCAATAGAAGTATGGGATGGCAAACGCTATTTGAAAGTGATAAGAGAGCTGCATTCTACCACCACTAGTACCTAGGTTCGTTTCCACTTAGGACTAACATACAAAAATTACTTTCTTTCAATATTAGTCGTTACTTGGCAAAAACTAGTAAGCTGCCGAATGTGTTTATGCCACAAACATGAATTTTATTAAAATAATCAGTCGTTCGGAGTCAGCTTGCAAGTCATTTCCACTGTCGAAGAGCAAGCTCAAAGCGTATGCCAAAAATGGTGAAGATCTTCATAAACGAAAATTTCATAAAATTTTTATTATTTTGCTCATTCAAGAGAAAAACGGTGTTTAAATCAAAATTTTATCAAATATTGCGGCACTTAATGAAAATATGTTATATTTTATATAAATTTATAACTGACTGCTTATACTTATTAACATAATTTGAATTTCGTTCAAAACTCACCTGGCTCCGTCGAAACATTTATGCCTCGATCACTGTCATAGTTGATCATGCGGTTGTCATGATACCAGAATATGAACTCAGACGCCTCCGTATTCTGCACGACGCGACATTGCAGACGCAGCGTAGAGCCCGGTGTCAGATAGCGTATTGGCGGTCCAGATATTTCAGCGCGCGCTTCTAAGCGAATTGAATGCGTAGTATAGCATTAGAATTGAAAATATGGCCAAAAGTTAATTGCAAATTTCAAGCAAATTGCCGTCGGGCAATTCAGTCGTGTTGAATTTGTTGATTATTGTTGCAATTGAAATGTTGATTGTTGTAGCATTTGGTTGTTGTACCAGCAGGCAGCATCATTGAAAATTGCAACGGCGTGTTATGAGAGGCGGAAAATTTAAATGAAAATTGGTTTGGCGCAAATTAGTGTTGGTTAGCTATTTATACATGTATGCATATGTACATTTATATATAAATGCCTATAGTATATATACATATTTATTTGACTAGCTTATGCCTTTCGCTAATGTCATTTCGTTAGCGACAGCTTAAAATAGTGAAATTGACTTTGCGTTGAGTGCTGCCACTACCGCGCACCGTGAAATATTGCTATAACACCATTAATTAAATATCATCACTTCCCGTTACTATGCCGCACAAAACATGAGGATTTAGATATTCATGGCCGCGTGTAGTCGTAATCCGCTTAGCTAAGTTGCCAATTCATTTATACCAAAAACTTTATTTATTTTTGCTGCTTAGTTATTTGTTGCTGTCAATACACAAGTGCTGTTTTTGTTTTAATTGTATTTCCCCCTCAAGCCAATATTTGATTTCATTGAGCGCAATAAATGACTTTTGATCCTGTCATTTTCGACTAAAAATGTTGATAACTTTTGTGTTTTCAATAAATATTAATATTTCTCTAATTAAAATAGTAATTTAACTAAAACACAAACATGTCGTCAACAAAATATCCGGAGGTTGCAGTGCTCAGTTGTATAGTATTAAACTTTCTAAAGAGATAGCTGTCAAACCAGCTGTCAAAGCAGTACATATTTTCAATGTAACTGGATCAATTCTCATGGAGATAAAGTTCAAAAGCTTCTGTGTTGTCAAACTAAGAGAACGGTTAGAAATGTAGAACATTTCCGGTGAAAACAATTTCTCTTTCCATTTTTTTAACATAAAAAATAACTTTTTTAGGATTAACTTTTGTTTACTTAATATAGTAAGAAATGTAAAATCCACTTCAGAAAATATCCAACTGAATCTCAACAAAAACATGTTAATATTGTATTATAAATGAAAAGTTTGAAGGTGGTGAATTTCATATTTATTGAAAAACCGATACAGGCTATACGGCTAACTTTAAATTAAAAAATATATATACAGATTTAGGACAAATGTCCCAGCTGAGTGAGGAGCATAGTCTTCGTTCGTTTTTACTCTTACTAATATCCAATATAAGCCAGACGATCAAATTAAGCAATATCTTTTACATCAAGGGAATCCGTTTAAAAACAATCAATTACTGAGCTGACGGAAGATACATATAACCACAGGAGTATCTAGAGCTTGTTTGGTTTTAAATGCCGCTGTGATTTTATTACTTATTATTCGACTTTAAGAAGTTTGAAAAAAAGGTTAAGAATAAAATCAAAAAAGGTTAATTTGAAAATTTCCCCAAAGTGAAGAAAGAACCAGATACCTACATTCAGAAGTGAGAAATAGGATTTATTTCGGTATTAGAGATAACCGTAAAGCGCTTTTAATAATTTTTACTTGACTCGAGATCACATGTGTTCAAATAGCTTAAGGGGTGGTAACAACTTGTGAATTTCAGTAAATCAATTTCGTTTTGTATATATTGTATAACAATACAAGTATATAACATATATTTGAGAAAATTCTCCGAAAACTTGAAAATGATCCCACAAGTAGTTTCGGAGATAAGAAATTGTATTTTTAACAACACGAAAACTTTAAACGTAATTTTGTTGAAAGTCCGTTTTCAAAAATTGTGAGGAAAACTTCTCCGAAACAGCTGGATCGATGACTTGAAGTTTTCATACAAAATTATAAGTTATATAAATATAAATACATAAAAAAAGTAGTATAAATTTGTCAGATAATGGTCAAAGGAATAAGGCTTCGATTTTTAAGCCACTCTGAATCGTAGATTTTTGCACAAAATATAACTGGTTTTTTTTTTGGAAAGCCGTCATTTTGTCAAAAATCAGAATTTTGACAACTCCACCAATGATTAACTAAACTTGTCTACATTATTAAAAAAGATTGGTTGGTTTTTGTATTTGCGGTAGTTTTTAAGCAGAAAGTTCTCATTCACCGGCAAACACTTTTTTGCTAAGGTCCTCCTGAAGATCGGCTACGAGATCAAGCGAAAATATTAAACATTAAATGAAATTCTATAATTGTATAGTATTAAGTTTACCACGACGTATGTAAAACCCAGGAATAAACGTCGGAGACCCTAAAAAACGTATATGCTAAGAAGCTGCTTATTTTTCGGAACCATGGAGACCATAATAGCTGCAATACAAACTGTACGATCGGAATCAAGTGCTTGTATGGAACTATTTTTATTTGTGAAAGATATTATAGCTTCTGTTTAGCCGAAGTTAAGTCTTTTTTTAATCCAATGTTTGTGAGAAAATATATATTTTTTCAATCTTGTACTTATGATTAGAAATTTAAAAATTATTTTTAATAAGGATTTCAGGAATTTCAATATAAAAAAATAATAAATTTAAATGTTTGTTTAATTATCTTTTACTATTTACATTGCTGCTCTTTATAAAATATATTTCTAGGAAAGAATACACAAATTCATATTCTAATTTTTTTTTCACAATATCTAGCTGTAAAAAATAAATCTTCGCGCCTACATACATGTGTATAATTAGAGACAAAGGGGCTTTATATTATTAACATGTATAATATTTATGTATATGTATAAGTGTAGTACACCTACCTAGCTACAATTTTAACCCTTTAATTTTCAAAAGCAAATTGTTCATTGTTTTACATAAAGTATTATTTACCAAAGCGCAACAAAAGTGCAGTTACGTAGAATAAATTTAAATATATAAATATATACCCGATGCATATCATAAAATTATTTCGCATTTTGGCTGAAAATTTCAATGGATGTTTAGGGAGCCAGCCAACCTAACTACGTTGTTAGTTTAATTGCAAATTATATAAAACAACAGAGGGAAATATAGAATCGAGCAGCAGTGTTGCTGTATAGGCATGCAAACCTGTGCACACGGAGGAGTCACGTGAGCGTCATTGTGTGCGCTTCATTAACGCAACTTTAATTGCCAAGCGTATAAAATGTTAATGTCTGTCCAGGCTATGTCAAACCGATTGCATTCTGCATTTGTTGGTGTTTTTATATTTGCTTAAAATACGCCATTGTTGTGTATGCTGCATACTTTGTGGCGTTATAGCATATTCATTAGATTTAACACAAATCCACACATACAAGTACTTGTATTAATGCAACAAAAACACCCGCAGCGTATTTAAGCTAGTGCATGCGTTTGGTTTGTAGGTTTTTGTGTATGTGTGTGGAGTTTGTTTGACAATGAATTATATTTACGAGGCCGCACTGCTTATTAGAATTATAGTTCGCATTTAGTTTGAATCATTAGGGCTGCTAATGCAACCATGCGCAAAATAATATCGTAATAACAATAAATTTGAATCTCAACAACAACAGCAATTTGACAGAGAAATACATGTATGCTTTAATGAGCTCACACATACACATAATTTATACAATAAAATTGATTACAAATTTAAATACAAATTTAAATGCCTGTAAAAGTGCACAGTTGCGGGTGCGCTTAACCCCAGCAAGAGCTGATTTCGTTCTCCCGCCATCACATGACTGCCTGTTAGTGCGCTCATGGCCACAAATTGCTCTTGCGCCTCACATGCGCTCACACTCACACTCACACATGCATACAAACACATTATCAACATGTGTCTGCATGTTTGCATCGTGTGCGGCGTTGCGAGTGCTGCATGTTGCCATACGCAGGATAGTGACGCGTCCTTGAGCTCATTTTTCTAGTGCACTCAGTGGCACGTTGGGTGCATGAGCACATGAGTTAATGATTTTGTGATTATGTTTTGATTATATTTGAATTTTTAGTACGGTTACAATTTTGCATTTGTTTAGCAATTAATTTCCATAAATAACAAAGTGAATGCGCATTTGCGCAGATATTAAATGTGGTGGACTATCTCGAGAAATATGCTTCAGTTGAAGAACTAAAATTTATTTAAATGATAACTCTCGAATTTAAGCAGTCATTTAGGAAGGCTTGAAGATGTTTTCATAAAATGTATTAAATTTCGTATGCAAAAAAACATTTTAGTTTCGTAGCTTTATTGAATAAAAATCTAAGCAGATTACTTCAAATTCAAAAGCTTTGAAAAGCCAATAAAACAGAAGCTGAAGTGTATTTATAGTCAGGAATCGATCTCTTGAATGGGATATTCTGCACAATATCTGATAACTATTTAGCATGTAATTTTGGGCTGTGAAAGAGCGATATCGTGAATAATCTCCAATCTACTTTGTGCAAGGTATGATAATAATATATCGAAGGTGTTTTTAAACCTCTTCAAGATAAGATTTCAATTAAATAATCTGGAATATATACGCCCATAGGTCCGTAAGAGGTTAGCTAGAATCAGAAACAATTGCTATGACAAAGAAATTACAATTACTATTTGAATCAGTTTAATCATTCAACAACATAAAGACTATCTACAGACAGTACACTTCCTAAAAGTTCAAACTAAATCAAGATCATAAAATAGTTTTCCATATCAAACCTCCTAAATTTATTTTCAATATTTGAGCTGATCCATAGCCACCTGTTTACTAAATTTATTACTAATATTTCTTTGATTGACCGTATGTGGCCTTAAAGGGTTAGGCCAGTCTAGAACCCTGCAATTCGCATGACTTTTTTTTTTTTTTGTCAGTGAGAACGAAAGCTTTATTAAACACATATTGGGATGTTCAAAAAACTTATATAGACACTTTAATATAAAATAGCGGGTACTAAAGCAAAGGTAAAATTTTTTACGGAAAAATTAGCAGTAAACTGTTGATAAAAACAGTTTGGATATAATAACAAAAAACTGATTGGGCAGGAAAACATTTTTTTAATACATTTTGCGAACTCGGTAATGCTTTTAGAGCCCCAAACATAAAGTTTGCTGTAAGTTGCTGTATTTAATTTTTTGAAAATCTTAAACCGACCAAATCCCTTAACTTGTTGGAAAACTCACACAGAAGACCACGCTAGTTATTGAGTTTGTTTTTAAGAAGCCTAGAAAATAATAACGCATATTTTTTTAGACACTTAAGCTGTTTATATAATAACATATAATATTTGTATGGACCAGCTGAAAACGAATATATTTTTTTTTAATTGTTAGAAAGTTTAATATATTTTACAAAAAATCATATAATTTTAATACATGTCATATGAAAAGAAGCTAGTTTAACGAAGAAATATGGGCCTAATTTTAATTTATTGATTCCTTCAAAAAATTAAAAGCAGTTAAAAATATATTACTTTTTGAAAGTTAAATATGAAATAAAAAAATTTGTTGTAAGTATTTAGGTGAGATTAAGAGCATACTAAAACACTTTTTTGGCTAAAACTAAATTTTGATAAATTTTCTTTAAAACTAAATTGGCTTCTAAAGCACGAACTATGTATATAGTATACGCCACTTTAGCACAACCGTAAATCTTGCTGATAAATGTTCATCATACGCCACGGTCAGCAGTGCACTGCACAACACATATACTCTATTAAGCTTGTGGTTGTTGTGCACACTATACTGATATCTGTTGTTGTGAGAGCATTCGCAACCACTTTGCATCGAATACTGCTTCCGTAGATTTATTTGGTTTAATCCCCAGACAAGTAGCATAAACTACACAAAATAAGCTGGTGATCTTTCTATTTGGCATTTCTTTTCGCTACGAAGAAATCTAAATATTCGTACGACGTAGTGGCAGCACCAAAGCAGTCAATCTGTTAAATTTTATGCAATCAGTTTGAACACACACGCTACAAGCGCACTCTAACATACACACACACACACACACACACAGAAATACTTAGTTAGATTTGAGCGGGCGATACTCACCGACAACATTCAAATGCAGAAATATTGATGTGGGCGGATGGGTTGACACTTGACATTCATAGACGCCCGCATCACGTAGTTGCACAAATTTTATTTGCAGCGTCCAATCCTGTGGCATGCCACATCACGATTGAATTGGACAATCGCGCGTTAGTGAGCAGCAATGCAATTGGTTGGGTGGCCGAGTTTCCATCAGGTCCACAGTGTTACGTACGACATGAAATGAGGCAAAGAATTGGAAAATAACAGAAACCGAAATGGAAATAGAAACAGTGAAAAAGTGTCGGATATTATTCGAACAGCATTCGCAGATAAATCTAACACAATCAGTGGCAGTGGATTTTTGTATTTGCTAAAAGTTGGCACTTTTGCATGAACTAATGCATTTTACTTGTAACGTACAGCAAACTAAAGAAAAATGAAAAATCAAAATAAAATTGATTATGAACACCAATATTGCGCGCGAAAATATTTAGGTTTTTTTTTCCTTCGCTTTTCCACTTTCACAACCACTTCGCATTATTTGCGCGAAACTTTTTACAATTCCGCAAATTTGTTGTTGTTTTTTGTGGATTTAGCTGGCATTTCGGCAACAAAGTGTCAATGCGCTGCGAATTGTCGCACACGGCCGCCGCTGCGCTGAGTTATATTTATGCGGCTTATCGCATTTGGCTGCCTGATTGCCGCTGATGCCTTGTTGTTATTGCGCAATTTTTCTTTAAGCCCTTCGAGGGTTAGCTGGCGTGTTCGCTCAACACTTTATGCCACTCACGTTTCATCGTTGCGGCCAGCTATTTTAACCACACATGCGCATGCAACATTCATTGCACTCGTGACGCAACGGCACATCACTCACGTATTCACGCGTGCAGCGAGTGTTGCACGTATACCGACTGCATCCGTTGCAGTGGACACTTTGCTGCGAGTGTGTTTGTGCGTGAGTATTGGTGCACTTTCAAATGCAAGACACGGAAACTTTTTGAGTTTTAAAGTGTGGGAAGTTTTTCAATAATTTTAAAATTTTTTTTTTTGTGTTTTGTAAGTAATTTTATAATATGTGACAAACTTGGTCAATAATGAGCTTATATAGGCTACTTTATAAAACAAAATGTTTGTGTATAATAAACATAATAAGCTGCCGTCTAGAGTTCAAGTCTCACATAACGCTGAGTATTACCTCGGAATGCTTCAAATGTGTGGCGCTGAATCGCTCATCACTGCTGTAGGTAGTCAGTCCCACTGTCAGTAGATGATAGTCTTTTTTGCGTATCCAAGATACCTGAAATGTCAGAAAAGAATATGAATTATATTGTAGTCTTTAGAATATTAATAAAAGTGATCTAATGATATACTATATCAAATTATTTTATTTTAACCTATAAAAATGTTGGCCATATACTATATACAAGGTGCAATTCAAAAGTTTTAGGACTCTTTAAACAACGCGGCTTCTAGTGGCACCATCTGTCTGAAATTGTTATCCCTCAATTGTGTATTCTTCAGTGTTGTCGTATAAAATTTATATAACAGCGCGCTACATGTGACATTACATTTGTAGTGTCGGTCGGAAAATGAGCATCGAACAAAGAGCGAACATTAAGTTTTGTTTTAAACTTGGTAATCATCAAACGATGAAACAAGTTTATGGCGATATCACGAGTGGTTTAAACGTTTTCAAGAGGGACTTGGAAGACGACGAACGTTCGGGCCGGCCAAAAGATGTTGTGAATAAAAAAAAACACGGAAATTGTGCGTGAATTCATTAAAACAGAGCCGAAATCATCGCTTAAATATATGGAAACGGAATTATCAATATCCGCAGCGTCGATTTATCGTATTTTGACAGAAAATTTGGGCCTCAGAAAGGTTTGTGCTCGATTTGTCTCGCACACTTTGAAACAACACGAAAAAGACCTCAGAATCAGACAGATTTTTTGACCAAAAATTGCATTCATATCATCAACCATTCACCCTATTCGCCTGATATGGCACCCTGTGATTTTTATTTGTTCGGAAAACTACATTTGGCCATGATAGGAAACCGCTATGCTGACGTTGATGCCATCCAAAAGACGACAACCGCCATCCTCAACGCTTTACCGACAAATGACTTAAAAAAGTCATTCGATAACCTTCTTGAACGTGCAAAACAATGTGATTAATTTTAGCGTATTATAAACTTGTTAAACGTAACCTGAAATTTTCGTTTCGGAACTGAATACGTACAAGTATATACTATTTTTTATTAAGTTATAGAAATATGGAGTGCTAGAAAATTTTAAAATAAAAATTTATATTAATACGTAATCCCCAAATACATATGCCTACACTTTTATTTTAATTTTGGGTTACTTTTTAAGTTAAGACTAGAAAGAGCCGTTAAGAAAAATAGATCTCTGACCATTAGCGGTATCATATAAAACTCAAACTTTTACTGACATTTTTGAAACGGTTAACTCAAGTTTAAATCGCTGCAAATACCTTCTTACCGACAAAATACATCTGATAAAAATTTTTTTTATATTCTTATTTTATAATAAAAAAAAAAAAATATTTGAAATAATTGATTTCACAACATCCTATTTGTAGCTCATAAAACTCTGTAGGCTTGAATTCTCCTTAATTCCAAGCTAGCTACACGCACTAAAGGTCGACTTGTTGCCCGAAATGGTCATTAATCATTGGACTTAAGCTCATAAAATTCGCAATTCAATCACCCAACAGCGTTGTACTACATTGCTTATACGTAAAATGCACAAAATGATTGTCCAAAGCACGTGTGCTAACGTAGTACGTATATACTCGCTTATATGCGCTTATAAACACACATCTGAATATGTAGCAATCAATTTTAAATTTATAAATTGATGAATTTTTTTATCCCAACGCAAGCCTGAAAGTATTTAAGAGGGGGGAATATTATAGAGGTTATAGAGCGAAGGTAAAAAAAAAATCAAATGAAAGAAAAATATTTATAGAACCTTTATATTTTCTATATTCAACGCAAGTACATATGTATATATACGTACTTATATTTACAAGTGTAAGTGACGGCTTGGGCCGACGCGTACAAGTTATCATAATGACATTAAACAAATTTTAATTTTCTTATCTCCTGCTTTTAAGCTCTTACAACGAAAACTTGAACAAATATTTTTCTATAATCTTTTGCACCTTCCTTACTTTTATTTAAATGCCGCACAGTTGATTGACCGACCCACACTGCCCATCACAAGTGAAGCATTTGGGCTCAAATCACTCAGATCAACTGGCTTTAGATAGAAGCGAATAGGGACACATAATAATATTTTGCAGTTTTGCAAACCAACTAAAATGTGAAAGAAGGCACGATATAAAAGCGTATTGCGGGTATTTTATGCCAAGTACGAGTATCTGTTTAAATTTTTATTGATATGCTCTGCTATCGTCACCAGCTGCTATGAAAGAAGGTAATAGCAGAGGCGAAGCCTGATACTTTATTCTATACCAGCCTTTTTTTTATTAAATATCATTTAGTTTACACGAACTTCGATTGTGTGAGGTCGTTTACTACAACTGTTCTAAGCTTTTGTGATATTGGTGTTGTTGTGCAGCGTTTTGACTTCACTGGCGCTGCTTTGCTTTCGCATTGCGCACAAAATTCTTTGTATGTGCATAAGTACAATTTGTGGGAGCTCATTTTTAAAGTACAAAAGAATAAGAGAAGAAATATTCATAAGGCTCTTTTGTTTTCTAAATTGATTGTGGCGCCATATTGTCGTCATGGAGCCGACCACCCACACCAGCATTAAAGGAAATGAAGCAAAGTGCGTCAAATTGACGCAAATGTCAAGCCATTGAATAATATTTCCACTCATTTGCTGTCGTGCCATCTTGATAGCCTAGGCATACATTGTATGCGTAAGGACTTAGATACACAATATGTTATGGGCGATTATGTAAGCACACACACACACACATATATACGCACACGCCCACATACTTTGTTATTAAGAGAGAATTACTTCGACCCTAAATTGAACTTTTCACAATTACTATTCAAGCACATGAGGTTTTCAGTTGACTTTCCATTTAAAGGAAAGGAAAAAAAGAAATTGAAAGTCGATACTTTAGCATACCATGAACCGTTATTTATGTAAGTACATACTAGGCATATTTATTGTTGGCATATGTTGGTCACTCTTGGCGCTGAGTGGCCCATATCAATACTACCCTGCTTATTGAATTGTAAATGCCAAGCGTTTATAGGGATCGGCGATTTCCGTTATACCATAAATAGTAGCGAAAATTGTTCTAGCAATGATAATATACATTTATATCTTTTTCAATATTTATTTGTTTGCTTGTGAAACTGGTTTAGTATTTGCATGTGAATGGAACATAAGTGCATTATTGTATAATCGCAAATCGAACATACCATATTTGCTTTAGATTTTTAGTGTAAGGGTTACAGAAAGGTATAGTTTCTATTTGCTTCTAAAATCCAAAAGTTTGCCAACTTTAATAATGGTAAATATTTGTATAATGGAGTGGCTAAAGTTATAACCATGCCCAATCGGCAATTTGTTAGGTTTTCATATTTACAAAAGACTAACAATAAACTAGTTTTCGCTGCTTATTTTCTTTTATTTTGAGTTTTATAAACGTTTAAAAGATTTGGGTAATTTTAACAAAAGTTTGCCCATTCCTACTTCTTACAAGCATACATGGTCTTATGAAAGGCTTGAGAGGACTCTCGCTTCTTAAAAATATTTTCCATGTAAAGCTTTTCTTTAACTGAGCAAATTTTTCTCAATTTAGGGAATTACGTCGCTATTGAATAAATAGAAGTGTAATTGTTATAAGAAAGAAAAAAGGAAATAATCTAAATAGCTCCAGCCTCGCAAATTAAGTCACTTACAAAAAAAGGAACTCGTCGGCTTTCGCCTCGAAATTAAACAGTTTTTAGAAGAAATACAGTGCGACATACGTCATGCGACATGCTAACTGTCTTAGTGTGACAAGTTAATGAAAAGAACAATTAATCACAAGAGAGGCAAAGTGTATTGCGAATTTCAAGGGAACTTAGTGTTATATGTTTACAAGCAACTAATTATTATTAGGGTGGGCAAAAAAAACAATTTTTTGTGGTGTCCTGACTATGAGTTTGGGTGCAAAAATTTTCCTTCACGTACAGTTATTTTTATAATTTTAGTAAATGGTGATGATTTGACCCCTGCACCCCTTGAAAACAATACAAAAAATGTTACGTATTCGGAATTTTTTACTATTTCAGTTTAGCAACCTAAAATTAGCAAGAAACAACCGCTAGCACCACAGTCGCAAAATGACTTAAACTAGTGTAATTAAACTTTAAGTGTAATAACCTTTCAGCGGTAAAGTTCCCGAAAACAACTTACTGTTAACAAAAAATATGGTAAAGTGATTATCAGTATCTGCGACACTTTTTGTTTCGGGCATTTTGAAATGTGTGTTATATGTTGCTGTGCAATTGCGTAGAATTCCATTTTTAAGCTGCACGCATAGAGTTGTTCAAAATATTTTCCGCAGAATCACTTAGAAAAGCAAACGACGAGCGCAAATATTCAGCGAGTTACATATTTTATACACTAGCAACATGTTGCTAAAATTGTAGAAGTTTCACTAAAAAAAATGTTTATTACGTGAGATAGGGTAGCCATACTTTGCACTGCTTCGACTAGTTAGTACCGCGTCCACTTCTTACAGAACCAAAACTTATTTGGCTCTCATCGTCTTTTTTTACCTTACAAAAGACATCTCAGGACTTTAAAGAGCTGTCGAAGTGAAAGTAAACGCAAGTATGTAGGAGTTTCAAAAAATTTCCGAAATCTGGCATTCAACTTTCTACGACCTCATAAATATTATGAACATGAAAATCCTTATGCCTTTCGTTGACAGACGTTATATATCATATACTATATCAGGAGGAGCGGGACAAATCTCTAGAAAACTAAACGAAACTCTAAACAGAATCACATTTGAAACAAATTTGTACTATAGGGGGATTTAATCCTCAAACATATATGAATATATATCCCTTTGACTAACTTTCCGCAGTAACGTACATTTATACATATTTCTAATGACATTTAACTATTAAAACTTTCGAAAACATCTAATTTTTTGATGCACCCGAACTCAACCACACCCTACTTGTTACATACAGCAATGTGCCTATGGATATATGCTGGAACTCTCCAAACACCAGGCCAGAGAGAATTGAGTTTTATTTATGTAAACACTCATGAGCAAGAATTTGCATGTTGGCAAAAAAAAATAAATAAATAAAACAGAGTAGTCGAGAATAAACAAGGAAGAAAATTACAAGCATAAAAAATGTGGATAAAGATAACAGAAACCCGAAGGATGCAGACACAGGAAAAGCACAAGCTGGCTGTATGTGACAAATAAGGAAGAGTGAGGAAGATAGTGAGAGTGCGCGTGATGTAGTGAAAGTGAAAATGTGAAACGAAAAAATGCAGCAACAAATCACTTGCAGCACAAAAAAACAAAAAGAATTTATTGCGATTTTATGTTAATTTATCTGGCAACGCACACGAACACATTCGAGCGCACAAACACATACACAGCATGTGATACGTACGTATGCAACGAGTAGCACGTAAACAGGCTTTGAACGGCTCGGTAAAACAACAAGGCGACGGATAAGAAAATCGAATGATTCGTAATTGTGCCAAGCTTTTGTTTTTATGTCAATGTGTCACTGCTGCTATGCTGTACTATGCTCTTCGCTGCTTGCAGTGGCGCATTGACGCAATTCTGGAGCTGTGCTTCGCTTACTTTTTGTTGATAAATTTCACAGTCCGTTTTATGCGCATATAAATTTGTGTGCACACACATTCACACATGTAAAATATCTCACCACTGAGCGTGCATGCTGTGCAGCTGGCTTTGGCTTTGTCTTTATTGTTCAAGTAAACGTTCTTCAACTTTGCTGTTGCGCAGCCATTTCACCACGCAGTCATTTAATGTGTATTTAAACTTTTTCGTGTTTATTTACTATATGGAGTTTACGGCCACCATTTCAGCTTATTTAACCGCACTGATTTGTTGCGTTATCCCCGCTATAAAATTTGAAATACTTACATTCACAGTTGGTTTGCTGTCATTTTTGGCGTTCTCAGTTCACATGACGGCATGCAAGTGAGTGGCTTCTGTGTTTTTGATGCGCACATAAAACACATACGGGAGAAATATATATTCACGTACATGTGTGTGAAGATAGGAAGCTTATTTGAAATATTTATGTAATCGTTCAACACATTATTCAGCCACTGTTCTTCAAGATTTTGAACAACTTTGCAATTATAATTTTTAGCGTCGCAAATAATCAAAATAAATGTCTAGACTTCGCTAAAAGGAGCACACATACATCTTTATTGCATCTGCAACATACCCTTACTGCTCACTTATTTACAGTGGTGGGTTAAGAGCCACAACTGGTGTAAAACTTTGAACATTTTTTTTTTGCTTATTTTCTTAGGTTATACCTTCAGAAAGACTATAGTATAATCTCAAATAAATATCTCAAACAGCTACTGAGTTACACCTATCTAAAATATAAACGCATAATTCAATTAGCTCTATCAGTTTATCGTTAAATGCGTTTTTTTCCAAACAGCATTTTCCGAATTTGTTTTAGTGATTTAAATCAAATATTTTCTGTCTGATCTGTCACACTAGGCCATATCAATTTTCTCATCTGATCAAAAATCGAATTTTGGCATCTCAAAAATTACCAAAATTTTGAGGAAAAGCAAACTTTATTTGAACCGCTGAAATTTTGTAAATTTTTGATTTTTGTAAATTAATGATTTTTTTTGAATCGTAGGTCATACAATATCTACTAGAGAAACTTTTTTCATTTACAGAGAAATCGAAATATTTTCACCCGATTTTTTCCATTTAAGTTACAGAGATGCACCATTAAAAGAAAAACACTCTCACTCAATTTAATTAACATAACTCGCATATTGGCCGAAATATGCGGTATGAAGTAAACCGTAAGTTCAAAAATTTTTGTATTAAGTATATGGCAGCTAAGAAATGCCTTCATATGATCCAACCCATTTTCGACATACAGGCATCCTGTTATCAGAAAAGAATTTGATCTAAAATTCAATAACATATCTCACAGATTGGCCGATATTTTCAAATGTTCGTTGTAGGAACTGTGGTCCACATATCCGGTATCTTAGAGCTTGAAGTATTTGTCCGATTTTAATAATTTTTGGTCATAAAGTTTTATCTAGTTATATTAATTGGTGCTTGATTTGCATACTGGAAAGTGAAAGAATGAGATGGAATTTAAAATTGTGTTATATGGGAGGTAGGCGTGGTTGTGAGCGAATTTCACCCATTTTTGCTGGAACTGGAACATAGAAATGTAAAGATAATATTACATACCAAATTTGGTCAATATTGGTCGGAAAGGTCCGGAGATACGTGATTGCACCTAAATGTGGGCGATGCCACTCCTAACGTATTATTTTGCCGCCAGCTGTTGTCATGCCATTTCTGGTGTAAATTTTATATCGCTGGCGTATTTATTTATTGATTTATCGCACTTTTAGTAGTTTTTAACAGAATCCCTATATATCTGAAGTGGGCGGATTTCATTCATTTTTGCACTGCCGGTAGAGGTACTTAAGTGATTTGTACTAAGCAAATTTGAATCACAAAATCACTATAGGTCAATGTAATTTTTCAAAAACGAAAAAAATCAAATTCTTCTCTGCTTCTATGCAGCAAGGCCAGGGTATTAAAATATTTCTTTTTTCTAATCAAAAAGCACTTTAAAAGCATAGTAATACCGTATTATTATTTTAAATGCAAAATTTTTAAACGATTTTTTCTTATGCTAAGCTTTGTAAAACAGGCTTGCAATTCAAATTCTAAGCTTTAAATAATGTCGACGTTCTACTAAATGTGTTGTACGTAACTGTAAAATTAAAATAATACTGCAAATCTTTGAAGCTATTCGGCTACGGAATTCATATTTTCCACTTGAGTGCCTTGCACAGCAGCAAGATGCAATTATATGAGATTTTACGGTAAACAAATCAATTTTCAATTCTAAGGCATCAACACACAAATGCACACATGCACATGTGTTTGCATGGGTGGAGGGGTGTAGCGGTGTAAGGCTGAGTGAGTGCAAAGCTCAAGTGCTGCAAGCAATATTTTAGTTACCTGCTAGTTGTTAGCTCAGCAAATCGAACAAAACAACACATACAAACACAACTCATACACATTCAAAATGTTTTACAATAAATAAAAGCAAATTGCTTTTCTACTGGCACTATGCATGTTTTTTCATAATAAGTGTGTGTTTTTGGCAAATTCACTCGAGAAAGAAAGTGAAATAAATTTGAAGATTTTCAATAATACAGCTTCAAGCAAATGTGAATGTGTGTGATGAACTTTTGGTAGAAAAAGTACTCATAAATATCTGCTTTTTGCTGAGTATATAATATATAATATATACATATATAAATAAATGGCAAACTGGTTTGAAAGAGTTTCGAGTCTCGCATGCAAGCATTAAATGTTCACCTTGAATCGCTGCCCTTGTTTTTGTTGTTAAATTGAAAATTATACTTTTAAACGCTTGCATATGTGTGCAGAGCACTTAATGTCTAACGAAATATAAAATTTCAGAAAATTTGCTATATTTCCCAGTTGAGCTTTGCATTTTTGACGCAGTCAAATGTATTTTAAATGGTTCAGAAATTGACCCAGGTTCATTGAGTGCTCTACAAGTGGCAACTGAAAGTCAAAGAGAATTAGGTAATAAATATGCAACTGTATGAATTATAATTTCGAGTTTAGTTGAAAGTGTTGAATGCTTTATTGATTTCTGATTGGTAGCAGGGTCGCATATTAATTATAAATAAGAACACCTTGCATGTATAAATACTTCGATATTTCTCTCTATCTGCTGAAAGCTGCGCTGATGCGGGGCGATCCTCAGCAGCTGCTGTTCGAAGATTCTAGAGACAAATTCTGAGAGTGCTGTGCAATATTGCTCAGTTGGTTCTCACAACACAGGTGCAGCTTTTAAGTCACTGTAGCATTCTTACTATTCGATTTCTTAAACCATTCCAGAGTGAACATTTTTTCACATTCTTTTGTTTTTTGTGTAGTGGCCATTTTTACAGAAGTTTAAATTTTGACAAGCCCTTCGCTAATTACCTGTATTTATCTACAGTAATAACAAGTTTTTTTGGTTTTTGATAATTTTGAGCAGAAAAATTTTTCTCCTCCTGGAGACCTAGCCGATTAATAGAGTTCAAAATTTTTCAAAATGAATAACCGATTATTTGAAACATTGTTATATATTTATTAAATAAAATGCAATTTTCAAAAAAGCATTACAAAAAACGAGTTTTTTAGGACTTTCAAGTGTATATGACCAAGCATATATGCTACCAATTATAAGAAGCATGAAACGGCTACCCTTATTCACAAAAAATTACCCCCGAGCTTGGACTGAGAGATAGTGATGAGATCATCGAGTTTAAATAAATAATGCAGCAGAACCTCGCTTCTATGTATGTCTTATGTGTAAACCTCTAGTGACTACTCGTTACTGTCGTTAACCGACCATTTCCTTCTGTGGAGTGCGCAGGTTACTTCCATTCACACAAGCGACTCATTTCCAACGTTCTCATCGTCAACGAGGCAACAATATGCGGTATTAAGTCATGTAATTCTGCTGCTGAATCTGGATACAATTGAGTAACTCACCCACAAAGATTATTGTTAGCTTTATATAAACCCTCATTTTAATCAAGGTATTATTATTTACGTACATTCAATACTTATTTCTGTTTTATTAGTGTTTCTAGCACAAATTGGTTACACCTACTCAAATATAAACAAATCTTAATGTGCCTCATAATTATTTTTATGTAATGCATATTACGTAAAAAGGTTATTTTCGCCATAAAATGCAAAAATATCATTTAAGCCAAATGTTTAATTATATTTACTAGACAAGGTCTGGCTGGTAAGTGTTTTTGTAACTTAAGTTTTAAAAATAGAATGGAAATAATTTTTCGAACAAGTCAAGCGATAAACTCAAACTACTTTTTTGATAGACATAGGTATAAAAACGCAAGAAATGCTATGTATTTAACAATTTAAAATTTATTTAATAAATTGAAATTTTCGTTTAAAGTTTTCCAAGAATATTTTTTTTCTCAAACACTCGCTAAAGTTTCAGTTTCTTCCTTCAAAAAGCTATCTTCAAATCCAATAAATCAACTACTTTAAAGAAGTGACTTTCTTATGCTAAATTTTTCTGTAAACGAAAAAAAGTCGTAATGATCTTTTCTATTAAACATTACTTTAAAAGTAATACGCAGTTATAGTTATGAATCAATTGTACTGAGCATTTGTAAAGTACACCATGTCGTATGAGCCACACATAATGTTGAAATCACTGGTATGCATGCTAATTTGTATGTAAAATTTTAAGTGCGTATAACTTTTAAAGCAGTGATTTTATGGAAAAAATCATAAAGACCATTTCTGTATTAAATTTTGTATCAGAATATTTCATTTTCAAAGTTATTGGTGGATTTTCTTTGAAAAAAAAATGCAAAAAGTCTCTTGTTAATTATATGAGGAAATAAAGGACGGTTTAAATTCAAAATAAATGGCTAGTTTGTTTTCAAAGCAAAAGCTCTGAAGTTTTAGCTTTTCACGTCTGCAAAACATAAGTCATATATGACAATAAGGAGCATCTTTACTCGGAATAAATGTTTTCATATGACAATAATATCTTTCGAAAATTTATTTTATAGCTTTTCTTTAATATACGTACACACATACGTGACAATCTTACTCGAATTTTTCCTTCGACTTACAAACACGTTACTTTGCTGATGGTTGTTGTTGAAGGTAGGTGAATCTTTGTCTCATTGTTTGCTGATACTTCTTAAAATGTGGAAGCGCATATTGCAAAAAACGATTATTTACGCAACAACTGTGTAATTGTACTAAAACAATAATTCAAAGAATTACGAGCAGTATGAAGAATTATTACAACGCAATCGATAGAATAAGAGCACACAAGTATAAGGAAATAAAAAAGCAAAAAACAACTGCGGCAGCTGCATAAGTTTCGCAAAACGGAAAGCACAGCGCAAAGGCAGCGGAAAGAGAAGAAAAAATTAAATTAAATGCTAGCATGTAGCATACTTGCAGGCGTTATAACGATGTCCATGGAAACAATTGCTTCCAGCTAAAGTGTTGCATATTGCGAAGCAAATGCCTGCAAAGCATACGCCAGCACCCAAGTTTATTTCATAATTTTTACGCTTGTCAGCTCGCTTATTGTCATAGTAAGGTGTCGCGTAGCTCTCGTTATAGTCTAGGCATTGCGCACGCTATGAAATTTCTTGATTTTTTTGCGTTTTCTTTAATTTTACCTTTCTTTTACTAAAAAGTCACTCTTACGCGTCAGACACAAGAACAACAATTATATCCCGAAAATAACTCTTAACGTCCGGATGACGCAATTAACTTGCCACAGCAAACAACGTGTTACTGATTTGTATTCATTAAAAAGCTTTATGGCATAAAAAGTTTACGATCTGTGAAGCTGGAGGAAGGAGTTTTTGCGTAAATTATTTCATAATTATATTTCGACATTAACGAGCAGAACGCTTGAAACCCGTTGACACGGTGGAAAACACAAAAATGTGCTTTTAATTTTTGCGCGAAAAAAGATTTACCATAATTGTGTGCAATGATTACAAACAAATTGAGTTTTATTAAAGCAAGCAGCATTAAAATTGTTACGCTGCTGTGTTTAACACCTTTTTATGAAAGGTAGGCAGGTGTTTTGGAGTTACTTTTGTACAAATATGGCGACAAAATATGTAATTTCCTAAACTCCATAATATCAGACAGTTTAGACGGTTTGTTATCAAATACCTCGTTATTTCTATATACATATATATTTATGTATATAAAAATTTGCTAATTAGCTTGTACGTTGTGACAGTTTGCATAACTTCAAAAAACTAATGGCAATTTAAGATTCACTGAATTCAATCAGTTTATTTTTATACTCTCGCAACCTGTTGCTACAGAGTATAATAGTTTTGTTCACCTAACGGTTGTTTGTATCACCTAAAACTAATCGAGTTAGATATAGGGTTATATATATATAAATGATCAGGATGATGAGACGAGTTGAAATCCGGGTGACTGTCTGTCCGTCCGTCCATCCGTCCGTCTGTCCGCCCGTGCAAGCTGTAACTTGAGTAAAAATTGAGATATCTTTATGAAACTTGGTAGACATGTTTCTTGGTACCGTGAGACGGTTGGTATTGCAGATGGGCGTAATCGGACCACTGCCACCCCCACAAAACGCCATTAATCAAAAACAAATAAATTGCCATAACTAAGCTCCGCAATAAGATACAAGACTGTTATTTGGTACACAGGATCACATTAGGAAGGGGCATCTGCAGTTAAAATTTTTTTTAAAAAAGTGGGCGTGGTCCCGCCTCTAATAGGTTTAATGTACATATCTCCTAAACCGCTAATGCTATAATAACAAAATTCACTGGAAGCAAATATTTTTAGCACTTCTATTGACGGTGTGAAAATAGTTGAAATCGGGTGGCAACTCCGCCCACTCCCCATATAACGGTACTGTTAAAAACTACTAAAAGCGCGATAAATCAAGCACTAAACACGCCAGAGACATTAAATTGTATCTCTGGGATGGTATGAGATGACTTTATAGGAACCGCGTTCAAAATTAGACAGTGGGCGTGGCACAGCCCACTTTTAGATGAATACCCATATCTTGGGATCTGCTTAACAGATTTCAACCAAATTCGGTGCATTACGTTCTTTTCATGTTTTTATGTTATAGTGCGAAAATGGGCGAAAGCGGATTACAACCACGCCTATTTCCTATATAACACCATTTTCAATTGCATCTGATTCTTTCACTTTCCACTATGCATATCAAGCAACAATGATTATATCGGGGTAAAACTTTGCGTGAATAATACGTTTAAAGTATGCCACCTTGCGACCAAAAATTGTCTAAATCGAACCCAAACTGTTCAAGCCCTTAAGTACTAAATATGTGGACTCCAGTGCCTATAGTTGACCTTCTACCGAAAATATCAGTCAATCCACAAAGAAATCTCAAACGAGTATACCATTTGACTTTGCGAGAGTATAAAATGTTCGGTTACATCCGAACTTAGCCCTTCCTTACTTGTTAAATTTATTTTAAATAATTTCTATCATTGTTCATCACGATTACAACCAATATTTTTCTGCCTGTTCTGTATATAGTTCTCCATACAATGACCAAACATTTTTTAAATCTGATCAAAAAATTTGGATAAAATTCAACTACTTTTTAAATGCGGTACTTTACCAATTTTTGATTTTTTTTCGACTTTTGGTCATTTTGCCGACCATAACTGCTAGTTTTTGTTTTTTTTTTCTTGGGGTTTTCATCTACGGAGAAGGTAGGCATCACAGCAGTAGTGAAGGACTTTTAATTTGCAGCTCAGTCGGAGATCACGTGTACCTCAAAATTAATTTTATTTTATCCCTCAAAAATTTACTGTGTATATGTACCATTAAAATTTTAAAACATTTGATGTATATTTTTAAATCATCTTATTTAGATATGCCTTTTAATACAAAATCATAGCTAAATTATATAAATGTGGCGTGGGTATAAGCTAAAAATAAGCATGTAAATTCCTTTATATACAGAAAAATTCAAATTCCCAAGTTACACAAATTGCCAAGCACAGTATTCCATTTCCGGCCAAGGACAGTTAAAAAAAAATATAATCATAATAAATTATTAAAGAAAAAGACAAGCTTATTATTTCAGATTTTTTACACCCACATTAATGCCATTTGTGTAAGTGTGCATTATGCATTTCACAATTTTTTAATATGTTTATCAAAGGAGCCCATTATTAACTACACGAAGAAAACATGCGCGTTAACTCACCCGCCACAGAGCAGAAAAATTAACCTGCTTGTTTTTTTTTTTTTTTGTTTTGATACTCTTGACCAGAGCCAAACTTGATGCTCATTATAAAATTATACAGATATGAAAAAAAATATATAAAAAGCATACAACAACTGCTTAATGCCTAAGTAACACTGCAGAACGCGGGTTATTATGTCTGTTCTATGGAAACACTGTCGTTAATTATTTATTTATATTGTATATGCTATCGTTTCTCTTCGCAATTAAAAAATCATAAAAATTAATCAACTTTTTTATCTGTTTTGTACATAATAAAAGTATGCCTAGCAATTTAATTTATATGTAGTCAAAATGAGAAATGAAAGGAAATTTATTATGTACTATAAATCAGTGCGGTTCAGCTACTACTAACCACAGCGGTTAGTAATTTTATATTCATTTGCATATCGCAAGCAATTTTTTCTATGCGCAAAGTTCATGAACTGCGGCGCTGATTTTATTCGGTATGTGGTCTCGTTATTCAAGACAACAAATCATAAGCAATAACATAAATTGTTGCTTAGTGTGCGGTTTATATTACGTCAAATTCACTATCAGGCAAACACGCATACAAAACAAAATAATTTGTGAAGCAGATCGGTAGTGTGAACTAAATAGACGATTTTTCGCTTATCACTTATAATTGAGCCGGTAGTGAGCTATATAAATACATATTACTTCCTAAAAAAAGATATTTTCTGCAAATAAGCAACTTTAAAGGCATCTTTTTGGAAAGAAAACATAATATTTTGTACTTAGAAAAGATGTTTCGAAAACTTTTTTCAGATATATACAAAGCACGTTTTTAGACACCATGCATTTAGAATAATAAAAAACAAATATATATATATATATTGCGGCCTTGATATGTTACGTACTGAGTTTGGTGTTTTGGAAAGTTAAAAACCTATTGGTTAGTCCGACTTAGAAATACGGCAACCTAGTTTCAGCACATTAAAGTATTTTGAAATATATAGGAATCCTGCTCCAATTTATTATAGTATAAGGTTTTCTTAAATACCTTAAACTTGTTAACCACATTATAGAATATTATAATATGGTCAGTTTTACATTTCAAAATAGCCGGCAACTGTTGTTTAATAGTTTTTTATTTAAAAACATTTCTTTAATAACTTTGATATTATTACGTATTGAAATCAAATCAAAGGTTGCCACTTGAATTTCAAAAAAAACAAAACGAAACAGGTACACATATATGTTATAATACATGTTATAATATTGGTGAGGTAACTTTAGAGTTGCAGTAAAACTACTTTGGTTGTTAAAAGTCTGTAGCATACAAAAATTATTCGAGTAAAATATCAAAAAAGGCGTGAAAATAAAAACAATTTAAGAAGTAACATTTCTGCTCAAATTTTAAAAATAACAAACAATTTTCTACATTTACCAATTAGGGATCGATTTTTCGAATATTTTATATTGTTTGACTAGACTTGACTTGACTTAAATTTTATATGTTTCTGATGTTGTTCAATTATATTATTAGTAAAAATGACTAACATTTTAAGCTTTACAAAAAAGTTACTTGAAAATAATTTATTTGTAACCAAAATAAAAAGGCGACCAATATACAATATTAATATAATTAATCTTAATGCATTTAATTCTAGAAATATCTTTGGGTCAATTCAACTAAGTCGTATTCACTAAACAAAATGAAATGACAGTCAATAAAGCCAGCAATCAATTCTAACATAAATCAGCCTTTCACTTATTATATAAATATATCTATTTATATCCGCAGACATTAGTTAAGCTATTGCATATAAATTCCAATTTTCAAGGATCACATCAAGGATTTATAGGCATCCATCGAATATGTGTTTGTAAACCGTTATGCTTTCGAGGCATAAATTGTCACATGTGGCTTAAATCAATTGGTAAAAGTACGCACATATGGCATTGTGGCCACTTTTGAAGCTGTGGCTTCATTTGTGGCTTTGACTAACGAGAATAATAATGCGACCATTTACGGATGTATTAATTATTCAAAGCAGCAATGCTGGCACGCCACATGTACGCAACTCATGTTAATAATGAGGATATCACACCTTTGGCAGGGTGATTGATGACACTGATGCTGTTGGCTGGCTGCCGCTTGTGTTTTGAATAAATTCATTCGCTTTACTGAGTGATTGACGTTGGATTTTAAGGTAGAAGTTAAAAGGTATGGGTTTCAGTAGATAAAAGCTGAAAGTTGTCAGGCAAAAAAACGGAATATGTGAGTTCAGCAGAGAGGTTTCTGAGCATTATGAGTACATCAAGGGTAGAATTTTTGTTGATTGATGTTGGCGAATAATTAAACAAAAATATTTTGAGAAATGCTGTGCAACATATATATGTATGTGAGCGTTGACATGCAGCGCCATCACTTTTTCTTCCAGCGCATGTAGTCGCTTTGAAATGGCTTGGGTGCCAGGTGACTCTCCCAGTGCTGAAACAAGCTTTTCTTGCGTTTGGTACGACGATACTCATCGAACAACGTCTCCAATTCAACATCTTCGAAGATTTTTGCCTTTCCATCCACGGACGAATGTCAATATCGAAATAGCCGTCCTTGAAGTGATGAAACCAACGTTGTTTCACTTGGGACAGCAAGTTTTTAGAGTTACCGATGTGCTTCAGCACCCGATTTCCTAGACCGGAAGTAGAAAATCAATACTTCCCGGCAAATGACAATTATTAGGCAAAAAATCGAACACATTCGCACAACCAAATGTATATGACACATAAACCCAGTCACTAATGTGGAAACGCAATTTATTTTTCTTTATCAAAATCGATCACCACTAACTGCTTGAGCCATTTATTGACAAACAGAGGGAACTCAGTTGCGCACGAATAAGACCCTGAGTAGCATTGCATATATCTTAAATATCATCATCACTGACCCTTCAAATAAAAATCTCCATCTTTTAAATTCATAATTACATAAATACTATAAAAAGATATGTATCAACGATTCGAGAAAGTAAGCTCCAGTAGCAGCGCTAAGCAACTAGTGTCACATCAAGATTAATTTGTATTTGCCAAAAACTTTGCGGAATAATTTGACGCAAGCAGCTGGTACTTGCACATATATTTACACAGACTTATGTAGTTGTATGCAGTAGAAGATGTCGTGTCATATTCGTTTAATGCTTAAAAGGCGTAAAATTTTCTCGCAAGCAATATTGCTTTGAGTGCAGTTATACACACAGGTACAAATACACACATATAAATAAACGCTTTGGCATATTCATTTATGTGTGAGTGTTTGCGCACAGATTAGTTGCTCCTCGTTAAGCGTTGCGCTGCACAATGACCTTCACATTTTATTCAACGCCGTTTGTATATACACAACTTATGTGCACAAGTATGTTGTTACATACAGTTCTAAATAAATATGCTTAAGTAGATTCACCTGAACTAGCGTAAAATAAATGCTTGAGCAAATTTCAAGTAGACAGGCAGGTTTAGCTGCTTTGAAGGCTGCTTATGCTGCCCTAGAGCGCTTTTATTTGTACCATTCTCCAAGGTCGTTATCTGCCATTCTTTTCTATTTTATGTTTTATCCTTATAAACATTTGCTTGTTTCTACATAGCAATCATTTTTAATTTGAAGCCACCGCGATTGCAAAGTTTTTTTTTAATACTTTTTTGTTTTTCTAATGGAAGGATATATGCTACTGGAGTATAGTAGCTTTATCTTGGTTTTATCTTTCCATTTTCTAATACGTAAATTTAATTTAAAATTTAAGTTTTAATTTTGGTTCCACTTTATTTTTTTAAATTGTTAATAAGAAGATTTAATTTATAATTTAGTTGTTAATTTATTTTTTTGTTATCAAAATATTAAAAAAAATTAGTATATTTATACTTCTAATGGTTTTCTTCCATCCTACCTTGCTCTTGCAATTCTTCTTCAACTAAATACTATTATTCTTCATGCGTGTCTATTTTCACCTTCTTTACTAGTTTCTCACACCTTCTGCCGTGACCTAACACATTAATTGCACATACTTATAAATACATATACATATATTCGCATGGTGAGAAAGATTTGTAAACACAAACTCATCTGAGTAAGCATTTACACTTTTTCATGCTAACTACTTGAGGCAGCAGCTTATACGGATTAGCAGTAATGCAAGAACCTTCATGCAGCCAAGTACCTTGTGTAAAATTTTGCTTGTATATGTGCTCTATGAAGGCAAAAATATCTGAGTTTACTTTGTCAAGACGTCTACGTATGGACATATACGTAAGTTTACATAAATATTATAATGATGCCTAAAATAAAATAATATAGTCGAGTGAGAAATCTTGTACAGATTTGTATGTAATTCGTAGATGTTACTAAATGCAGAAAACTGGTGTCCGCGGCGTATAAGTAACGTGATATGCATAACAGTACATTTACATGGATTGATATGTGTACATATTAAGTTATTAAAAATAATTTTTAAATAGCTTGTATTTAATAATTCGAGAGCTTGGAATACAGCAAAAGAATTAGAGATAATTTTCTAGCAGGAAATCTGGTCATAAGTTGTAAATTTACCAGCTGTCAATCGGAGCCACTTTTGATAACACATCGTTATAAGTTTTGCAAAGGCATTTAATTAATAAGTTATTCTGAATTTTTTAGCAAATATTTCAGCCTTTATGAAAAGCCTTTTCAGTTCTGGCTCAAAAAATGCATGTCGCTCAAATAGTGCTGCAACACAAAAAACTTATATAATATTTCTTTGTATAATTTTGCACAGCTCAGTGGCAAGTTCAAATCAAAACGCTTTTTCGTCAGTGAATTACAACTATACAAACTGCTTGATCTATAAAGAAAAATTGAAAAAATGTTCGCTTTTTTATATTTTCATATTTTTCCCTGCTAAAGTTCTGACCTCAAACGAAAGCAAGAAGAGAACTTTCAGTAATAAGAAAGCAAAAAATATGCAGCCAGAAGTTGACAGCAAGAGTTTTTCAACATAACACAATTCTACTTAATAGCTGAAAGCTGCTTCCAAATAATATAGCGTTTATAAACTGCATTTGCTAGAGTCAAAAAGAAAACATAAAAAACTAAAAGTAAATAAATAAAAGCAAACAAAGTCTACTCATTTCATTTGGTTGCGTTTCGCTTTTTCTGCCGCAGCGCAAATTAAATTAAATCGCATATTTCATTTGCTGAACGACAACACAGGTCATGTATAATGAATAAGTAGAGCGTCACTAATAGTGGAAATTGGCTGAGTCCAAGTGTGTTATAGACAGACATAACCAACAAATACAATTAATTTGCGCAGAAATAACATGCAAACTTGTGTGCACAATATGCAAACATGTTACACACATATAATAGTTTACCAATGCATACACCCCCAATAATGAAAGCGAATACACAGACTTGCAAATGCACGTGTCGAGTACTTTCCTGTGCAGACAATTCAAGAATCATTAATTAGAATTATTTTAGCGTACACATAAACAATGCACACTGTCACACAAATAAGCTTAACATATTATTGTAAAACTAAGCCCAGTAGTAAATTATGTGGGCTTAAGGGTGCGGTGGGTGGGTAGTTTGCAGAGGATAGCATAGAAACCGTAAACTTCGGCTACACAGCAGCTATAATACCCTAAACAGGCGCATTTCTTATAGCATAAAATCGTATAAAAGGAGCTTTGTCTTAATTTGGATCGGATTTCGGATATCGGCAGTTGCGATACATAAATAGCTTCTTGGAGTGAAAAGCACTTGTGCAAAATAACAGTTCGATATCACAAAAACTCAATATGTATCTTGTATAGGGTCTCCGACGATTTTTCTGTATGTTACAAACTTGTTGACAAACTAAATATGATATAATGAGAACGAATATATATTGAGGTATTTAAATAATATTTTTTTTCAAAATATTGAAGAGTTAAAAATTATATAATATAATACAAATATATAAATTTTTTGTTATATCTACTTGTACTATTCCTGGGGCAAAAAAAAATTTACTCAAGTATGGAAATCATTACAAACTTCTGCTTCACTTTAGAATCTCGAAAATTACTACCACTCTCATCTGTTAGGTAATCTTTTATGCCACCAAGTAATTATAGATGGCGAACATCACCTGCTAGGCAGCCATATATTCACCGCAAGGTCGTGTGCTTACTCCAACATTGGTTACATATGCACGTGCGATTCAACCACAGAATAATTGCTATGAGTATACTTACTTATATGTGTATTTTGTGCCACTACTTGCTCTTACACAACAAATAACTGTTCATTGCACATTTAACATGTGTATTTGTATGTTTGTGTGGAAGAAGCAAAATTGAAATGGCACTGACATATCAAGAAGAAGATTTGTAAATTGGTACACAATAAGTAGAACAAGTTGGCAAGATCGCTCGCACAGTGCGTGTCATTTAATCTATTTGTGAATCGCATTACTTGGTTTGTGTACTTATGTAGTTATACGCAAATGTTTTCATGCCAAGCGCTTGGTAAGTTTCGGTTGCATGTTACTCATACGCCCCGTGGTCGGCGATACATTGTGCATATAAGCTAAACGCAATACGTTTTGTAAATTAGTTATGTTTGCTGCTTTTTTTGTGTAAAGATGTTCCAAATGACAACGGCATTTATTTAATTAAATGAGTCGACTTAGCCATGTTCGTCTATTTGTAATATGCGAACTAGTGGCTCAGTTTTGGAGATATCAATCTGAAATTTTGCCGACGTCCTTTTCCCCCACTGAGCGCCAAGGAGTTGCACGTTTGCCGGATTCGTGGATATCGAACCACTATAACATATACCTGCCTTACAAACTTAACAATCGGAATTAATTTCTTGCAGGGAAAACTTGTTTTAATTCACAAAATATCTTTGCCAAAATTAGCATGGATTTTTAGCTAAGAAAACGCTAAATTTTCGGTGAAAATGTTGTTCATATCGGACAACTAAATCTCACAGTTGTCGTGCCAATTGAACGATCAAAATCAGGTGCCTGTATAGAAACTTCTTTATTTGTAAAGATATTCTAGCTGCGGCGCAATTGAGGTGAACGTTTTTTCTGGTTTTTAATTAATTTAAAAAAAATTAAATACTATAGTAAAATTTTCAAGCCTTTCACATTAATACGCACCATAATTTTGGCAACAAATAATAAACAATAATAGTTTAAAAGAACTAGAGAGAAATCAGTTATTTTTTCTTATTTAAAATTAAAATATTGATTTTTTAAGAAGAGCAATTACTACTTCTAAATATTACAACTAAACGCTTGCTGTGAGGCATACATAAATTCAGTTAAAGTAATTATAATATATAATTCATTAGCAAAAGCCTATAGTAGAAAAACAAGCTGCAATGACTAAAAAAACTATACAAACATTGCCTTTTATCCAGCAATAATTTTGTGGCACCTATCTCTTGATAGTTTCCCGTGAGCGGCCGCTCAACTTCAAAGACTCATTAACAATTTCATGACTTAATTCCATGTGCCACACTTTATGTAAATCACAATAAACATCACTTAACATAACAAAGCGCTATTTTTGGTGGTCTCTACTACCCGTTTACCCCATTAACAAGCGCTTATATGCCCACATCCCATACAATTTCAAACACTCCAGCTATTTGCACGCCATAAGTTTCTTGAATATCGTGAATGATGGCTTAATTGCTGGCACAACAACCACACACTATGCCTACCCGTCATTCGCGGGCCGCAAAATGAATTTTCAACAAACAAATAAATAGGAAATTGCGCAAAATGTACTTACCACACCATCGCCAATGTGATGTACGGTGCAGGGTATATGTGCGGACGCACCAATTTGCGTCGTCACAACTGTGGAGTTCTCCGTGCCGAAATACATAGGCGCCGCATAGATCTCCTCCAAGCCGGCGTTGGCACTCTCAGCTGAGCCGCCCAGCGCCGCCTCGCCGAGGTTGTTGTGCTCAAGCCCAGCAATACCACCGGCGCCACCACCACTGCCGAGCCCCACTCCAATCATTTTGTGCAGTGGGCGTGCTATGTGCTGCAGCTGTTGTTGCTGATGGGTTTGCCGCTGTTGGTGTCGCTCATCAATTACATTTGCCGAATCAAAACTTGTTATGCTACTCCCACTTGTTTGATGGTATGGTTGTTGTAGATTCAATTGCTGTTGCTGCTGTTGTTGCTGGTGTTGGTGGCGATACGATGAGGACGCCGAAATGGAAGAGGGCGGATAAGGCATATCTGATGAAGCTGTGAAAGCGGCGCTGTAGCTGCCGTGGAAACTGCCATGGCCGGGGGCTGGCAGCGCGGGCGGCTGGGACACGGGTCCGTTATAATTGCTCGTCACAATGGAACCGGAAATGCCGGCTGACACGGGCGACATAATTAAATTTTGATTTATATTTCGATGTAGTTCATTATTAATGTTGTCCTGCGTAACGTAAGATGTAAGACCTGCAAAAGAGAGTAGCCATGAAATAAGACTCGATAGGTAAACATAATGAATGGGCATAGAATAATAAATACATGCTTGCGGAAATTTGACCAAATACTTAAATTAAATGAATATGACAAGTGAATAGAAATAAGTATTTCGAAATATATTAATAAAAACTTTTGTGTGTATTCGATGTTCGTTGTTGCGTTTGTGGCTCATGTTGGCTTACTTCTCACTCGCAGGCACGCGCGTTATAATTTAATTGGCATATTTATTGTTTCCGAACAGTAGGAGTCCAAACTATATATTGCTTTTAGCATAAATTTAGCAATTAATTTTAAGTGACTTCTTCTAATCCAACGCTTTACTGCATCCACCGACATTTTGTGGGATTTTGTGGGGAGAACGTCAGACGCAGTTGACTTGCCCAAATAATTTCCACTTATAGTTTGCTGTTAAGCATAAACATTTCTGAAGTAAGTACTGTTTAGTTATGGTACTCAAATTTAACGAGCGTTACGAAATTATATTAAGGGTATTCACACCAACTTTTTCAATTCGTTAGTCGTTATTCCGTAGTTTTTTACGGGCATTTTGTTTTTGTAAATTAACAGATTATCATTCCACCAAGCAACGAAGTACCAGTGTGACAAGCTTAATAATATTTTCGTTGCTTAGTAACATCATTACAGCTGTTTGTTTTGCGGCGTGGCCTAAAAAATTCATTAGATTCATTGCAAAAAACAATACATTTGCCGTTCGCTACAAAATAATTTGTGGCAATTTTTTTAAAAATGAGTATTTAATAATATTTAATCAACTGTTTTGGTACCACACTACTGAGAGAGAGCAAAAAGTAGGTACATAGTAAATTGTTATAACGAAGTGTTAACTGACGAATTATCAGATTAACATGTGCGATCGGAATATCCACAGCATAGTAAACGCTGTCAGACAGAAGCGAAGACGCTTTAAATATATACCATATAAATATATAAGTTTTTGTTTACTCTTCGGAATGCAAAAAGCGAGCTTGTTAAGGAGATGCCACTTGTTAGAAATTTTGAAGTTAACAAAATGCGTGACATTAAAATAAAAAAAATTAACATATGAGCATGAAGGGGTTTTTGATTTTTTTTTCGACAGGAGTTGCCACCTGATTAAAAATACTAAATCAATCGAATTTTTGAAGTAACAGAAATAAAACAATGTAGGTAGCAAACAGTGTCAAGTAAACAAATTATGTATTTTGAGAAATGTTGCCACCTGTTTAAAAATGTAATTTTAGTGAAATTATTGAAATAATAGAAATAAAATAATGTGGGCATCCAGTAAGGTTCTGTAAAATACTAATATATTTTGTAAAGCGTTGCCACCTGAAATTTTTGAAACAATACAAATAAAACAATGTGCGTGGACGTGACCTGTCTAAAAGTGCTAATTCAATTGATGAACGAATAGAAAAAAATACAATGTCTGTATTAACCAGGGTTAAGTAAGAAAATATGTATTTTGTGAAGCATTGTCACCTGTTCCAAACACTAAATACAAAAATTTTGGTGATGTGAATGTGAAATGAATGTGAAAATTTTGTTATGACATGAAAATTGGTCTATAAAGCGCGCACCATTTTTTGCACATAAAAGCTAACATTTCTACAACCATTTAGTTCTTTACATATATATTTTCAGCTATTTAAATACGTATGCAAAATTGCGCTTAGAACTACCCAACTCCTGCACACCATATTAACATGGCAAGTTAAACATATTTTATTAACAGTTCCGGCACTTTAATGTGATACTAATGTCAACCAAAATTATTCACACATATCCACAGATGTCATGCCATTTTTTCGCAAACTGCACAGTCAGCAGTGACACGGGGCCAAGTAGCAAGTGGGCTGTCTGTACGAAAGCGCCCACTTTGTTTTTAGCATAAACATTTTAATTTTTAGCACCTAACATCTTTACCGATGCTCATACGCACACAACTACACATATATATATGAATTAGGTATATGTGAGCGCACACAGGCTGCTATGCTGTGCGAATATGCATGTAAAGCCGGCTTTATATTCGGTTTTTTTATTAGGCTAGTATGTGTGTGTGTGTGTATTAATTTATGTGCTCCTTGTGAATTTAAGTGTGTGCAACAGTATGTTTATGCTAATTTTCTCACAACTTTTGACGCTGCCTCTGCGGCTGTGTGCAAACCTCACATGAGTTCGTTGAAGCGCGCTTATGGGTGGTTGGGTGGGACGTTGGTTTCATCAAAGCGAGCTTTTTCATGCATATCATCTTTCAAATTCTTTTGCCTAACACATATGTGTTAAGGTTTCGTGTGGCTTGGTGGTTTTGGTTAAGTCAGCTTATAAAAATATTTTGGTAAACCATGATGTTATTCATTCAAGAGTTGCTTGAACTGCAAATATATTTTGGGACCGTTGGTCGTTGTTAGCTGCCATACAAATTTTCCAAACAAAATCAGTATAAAGATCTCTTTATAACCTCTTAAGCTATAAGTAATGCACTTTTTAACGGGTTTTCATGTTTTATCTCTTTCTCGTCACTATAGTTAGCTCCAAAGAGTTTTCAAGCCAATTAAAATTTCAACTGAAATCTGTATCTTATTTTATATTTTATATGAAGTGGTTAAAAAAAGTGAGTATTTGAAAGTTTTTGTTAGAAAAAAGTTTTCGCGGGTAAAGGTGTTTATAAATATCTCATAATATTAAACCCAAAGATTAGCTTATTGGTAGATAATCACAGAATTAACTAAACTTTTAAAAAATATTTAACTTTTAATAAAGTTTCAGTAACACCCAACATATACAACATATTTAACTATATTCTACCTACAAATGTGGTATTTAGCCATGTTACAAAATATGACAAAATCCTGTCTGACTGCTACATAAATTAACTTCCTCAACAACAAAATATTGTTGTTTTACTGATAAATATGGCTGCCTAATGAACATCCGCTCAACCGACATGCCACACATCCAGCGACTCATAAATAAGACTAATAGGAAAATAATTACATTGCATGCAGCATATTACATTTATATTATACATACATATTTTTTAACGCAAATGCATAACATGTAGTGCATTTTGTATGATTTTGACAGGGTGTTTGATAAACTGCATTAAAATGCATAGTTTATGATGCTATAATGTCTTGATGCATATACATATATGTAAATGCTAAATTTATAACGAGTTCAATAAATTACACAAAGTACTGCTTTGCAGTTTACAACACACCCTGTATAGCTACTAAATGGTGAATATGTGCATTTGTCATTATAGCTCATCAGTTGTAGCCGTAATTACCCGAATTGACAGCGCTGATGATACTTAATCAACGTTGAATTCAATTTCCTTTCGTCATTAATTTGATTTCTTTCAAAATACAGGGGGTTATTAGCATAGTTAAGCTGTATATTTACTATAAACATAATGGTTATTTACTGCATATATTCATGAGTACATATGGAAGCCATTAATTGAGCCAACTTAGTGAACAAGCATAAAAATAGCCATAAAGTATGTTTAGTATAGTATTAGGACTAAGTAGCAGTTAATTTTGAGCTAAGTAAGTAAAACTTATGAGTAATTGTGTAGCAATAGACATATTAAATAATGTTTATACCCTGAACAGGATAAGTTCATCACACATTTTTTAACACGCAGAAAACTTCTGGGACCCTATAAAGTATATGTAAGAATGATCAGCGTAACGAACTGAGTCGATTTAGCCATGCCTGTTTGTACGGCTTTTGAGATATCAGTCCGAAACTTTGCACATGTCTATTTTTCTTCAAGAAGCTGCTTATTTGTCGGTATCACCGATAGTGGACCACTGTAGTTTATAGCTGACATACACACTGAACGAGCAAGATCAAGTTTTTGTATAAAACTTTTACTTGTGAAGGGTAGTATAGCTTCGGTGCAGGCGAAGTTAAAGTTTTTTCTCGTTTCATTTTTATTTGAATAACTCGCTGTAAAAATTAAAGAAATAAAAGTAAGAAAAATAGTTAACGATAAATTATAGTGTAATTATATATAAAGCTTTGTATATCAATGCTTCCAGATATACACATATAAATACATACTGTAATTTGCTTATAACACAAATTCACAGACACTTCTTTAAGTAAGCCAACAAGCAATTAGTAATGACAGTTAAACAAGTCAGTCAGTAATGCTTACTATAGCAATATAGTATAATATTGTCTTCATAAGAGTACA
The DNA here is from genome assembly GCF_042242935.1 of Bactrocera oleae. NCBI lineage: Eukaryota > Metazoa > Arthropoda > Insecta > Diptera > Tephritidae > Bactrocera > Bactrocera oleae. The sequence continues at coordinate 66,266,633 of NC_091538.1, forward strand.
TATGTATTGTAAGTAGTGCAGGTTATGAGTGAGTAGAGGGCGTTAAATATCATTAAGCCTAAGCGAGGTCAACTTGAAAACCCATTGACCCATTTTAGCATTAGAATTCATGATAATCAAAGGGAAAGTCCAAATATATAGCAAAGAAATTAGAGCTAAATTGAGGCTCTTATTAGATATTCTCGCAATTGCTAGAATTAAAGGCGCCAGTGTATTATTCCTTGTGTAAGTTCTGGTGGACTTATAAACCTATTTCACTTGGTATCGAATAATATTACAATTAACTGAAATATTATCGTGTAATTTTATTGAAATAATCATTATGTTTGGATTATTGTTAAAAAAGACGTTACATTTGACGTACTGGAACTAAACTTTAAATGCGTTTTTCTCAAACTTGCATTTCTAAAATTTGCTTGACGGATCTTCGAAGAAAAATTATCCGATCAATAAAAAATTTTTTGCATGTTCTGTATATACTTCTAAAAACAATAACCTACCACTTTTTGATCTCATCAAAAATCGAATTTTACAGACCAAAATCTATAAATTTTTTTTATTAAAATTCAACTTAATAACCCACTTTGTCAATTGTAATTTTTTTACGACCCATAGGTCGGACGGACAATAACTTCTAGCAGATAATATTTTCATTCACGGAGAAGGCCAGAATCACTGCTGCAGTTAAACACATTTTTGTTATTTTTTTAGCGACGTCGTCGAAAATATTTAGTTTTTTTCTTCAAACATTTTTTTGGTATTCTTTGGATATTTATAAATATACACTTAAAGTTTTAAAACAATTGATTTTTTATTTCCAAAAATCACCTTTTTCCAGCATTCACAATAGGTGTGTCTCTTAAATAAGTGTGTCTGTTAAGAGCGGAAGAAATAATACAAACTGATTTATGTGCAATAATTAAACTAAGTAAAATATGGTGGAAAACAAGGATATCATATATGTGTTCGTATATATGTTGATATCAAATTTAAACATTATCACGAAAACTCTGCCTGAAACAAAGTATAAATGCATGCAATTCCCCAAACATTCCGAGCGAAATAAAAGTAATGCCACACTACATGACTACATATGTCAGGTGAGAGTAAATAACATAGCAGAAATCTCAACGAACCACAAAAAACAATTACAACAGCAATATGCATGAGTGCCAGCGGCAACGAGATAGCAAATAAAGTTTCGCAACGCCAACACGCTTTCCATTGTCAACAACGGCAACTGCTGCGACAACAAATTTGCCGAATTACGACAAATTCTTGAGTGTTGCCGTAGCTTCCCTATGCACGATCAGCACATTGCGTGCGTATGTGCGTGTACCGATGCAAATGTAAATGCAAGCGATTTTATGCCACACAGGCCATACACAATGTAAACATGCGAGTGTGTGCGTGCGCGCCCATGTGAAACACACGTGAGGCAGGCATAACTTTCATGGCAGACCATACAAGTGGGACAAGAGGTGTGAAAAAAGTCGGAAAAAGTTTTCAGCTCTGGGAAGCGGTGTGTGGCAAGTGGAGAATGCTAACGGTATATGGTATGTGTGTGCGAACTTACATTCATATTTGCACTGCGAAAGCACTGATACTAAATTGATAGCGACGGTACAAATATATGGCAAGCACAAAATTTAATTACAATGCGTACTACACACACATACACATACAACACACACAAGCACTGTGCGTAATGCGAAGATTTTCGAGAAACACAAAAAAATATTCGAGTAGCACTCTAGTGCGCTAACTTTATTTGTTGCAGGAAGGGTATCAAAAAACAGTGGCCACAGCACAGGTAGTTTTGGCGCTTAAAAAGTAACGGCAAATAGTTTCAGTGTTGCAAGTTGAAATCGAAGTGCATATTACACGCACACAATGGTGGTAGAATATCAACAGTACTTTTGCAACATACCAAATACAGCACGCCTGTCAGCGTTGCAGCCGCACGAGATATGCCAAGGAGAAGCACACCGTTAAAAATTCCATAGTAAGCTTTATGGTTGAAAGTAGAGAACACAAAAGAATTTAAAAAAAAAATGCGAAACTATCAAAGTGCAGTCACGTGTAAATGCGGTGAGAGCGTCAGCCAGGCAGTTGTTATTGCTTTTTGTGCGCATTTTCATGCGGCATAACAGTTATTGATGTTGTACTTGTAGCAGTTGCCACCTGTGTAGCTTTATTTGTAGTTGTCGCAACAACTTCGCGATACACAAACAGCCTTATTGTTGTTGTCATAATTTTACACCTTCCTGTTGCATTTTCAACACTTCACCTTTGTTCTTTCAACACCAGCGACTTAGGTGAGAGGTGAGATTATTTAAATATGAGTATCAGCGGCCTTCAACTTGTTACCTCTTGGTAAGAGATTTAGGACATTTCGACCAAAAATAGTTAGTAGCAATATGCTGCAGTAATTTAATAAAATTGGGTTTAAAAAGGGAGAACTGGCATTAAAATTCCTGAATCATCATTTTGACAATTACCAAGCGTTTTCTTTGACTGAGGACTGAAGTATATGATAAGGGGTGGCATATAGCAGGATCATAGCAAGAAAAAAAAATTAGATTTGGCTGCATCGAAGTCCTATACCCTTAACCGGTACATTTCTTATATAATAAAAGGGTATAAAAATACCTATACCTTGATTTTGAACGATCAGTTTGTATGACACCTATACGCTATAGTGATACGATATCGGCTGTTCCGATTAACGAGCAGCTTTCTGAGAACAAAAAAGAGTTTTCAAAAGTTCAGACCGATATATATATATATAAGATATATCTTTTAAGCTATCAATGCTTAGCAAACCAACCGCTTATAACTACTCCTCACAAATAAATTTCACGTTTAATGCTAGAATTATGACTACTATCTAAAAAAAATTGCTGAACTCGACCGATCTGAACCAAACTTTATTCATATCATTTTCATTTCATCCACTTCACATAAATTCAACATTGATTCATGCCCGCTCTAGCTTCCTTATACTAGATATGGATATCGGTTAACTTAGTACTAAATATATCACTTATGTAGAGCTATCTGAATGAAATTTTGACGGACTGTTTTCTAGACACTAGCACATTGTGATATAGGGCTATAACTGAATTACATCTGCCTTCATGTTGCCCTAGCCTCCACATGCCCAATACAAAGTTATTCACCGAGCGAAATTGCAATTGCAAATCTTATGACCATTATAATTGAAAACGCTGAGCATATTAAAATATAATAGAGTATTAATTAATATGACAAAGCACTGGCACTTAAGTGTTGAATTTCCACAGAAACCGCACTCAAGGTGAACGCTTTCCTCTAGCAGCACACATTCTTTTATTTTCTTTCATTTCGCATTCCCCCAGCGCGGCTTTTTCAAATGTGCCGCCATTTTACAGCCACATAATGAGTCGTTAACGACTGTAATTGTCGCCGAGGAAACACTGAGCAGCTGAAAGACATTCCGAGCATTAAGTCTGCAGCAGACTGTGAGAACTCTGTGAGAAATGTATAGTCACAAATCGTGAAAAGGCAGTTCTCAGCTAAATTAAAGCACAAAGAAGTAAATATCAAAGCTTTCCAAATACATGAAATCACAATAACAAATACAATTTGAATGCACTGCTTATAGAATTGAAAAAAAAAGCAGAGAAAAGTACAAGATGTGTCTGTCAAAAGCGCTTATTGTCGTGTTTGTATGTGTGTGTTGCCAACCACTGGTTATTGCTAAGCGCTCATACAATGCAATGTGCAACGCTAATGAGAAATTCGCAGACAAAAAGCACAAGAAATGACATTGGTAGGGTAGAATGTCGAGTAAAAGAAAAAATTGCGAAGCTGCAGTTTTGTTGAAATTCCAAGACGCGGCTGACTTAGCTGCGGGGCAACACAATATAAAGTCAAGGCAAACGAGAGTACTGAGAATTGCTGCAATAAAATAGAATTTTTTAGATGAGAGTGTTGTTTTGCGCATATTGAGCATTTAGTAGAAAGAGTTAAGGTAAAATGGTGAATTATAATATTTTATATCTTACTATTGTATTTTATTTAAATATTTTATGAACATATATACCAGACCACTAGTAGGGGAATAGGAACGAGTGAGTGCTTCGTTCTCTTCGGGTGTTCTACAACTGGCTAGCAGAGATTCACGGAAGTTTTGCCAGTCCTAGTTCTGGCATTGTCGTAAGATCTTTTTGGTTCAAGGCGACTTTCGTAAGGCTAGCCTTTCCCTAGTTATTGAGCCTCTACCTGTTCATTGCCCTATCAATGTCTATGCGCTAAGGTGGAGAATTTAATCGGATGTCAGTTGTAGAAGCTATTTCAAAAAATAAGAGGTATAAAAATCTGAAAACTTCTTTCTTAACACTCTTACCTTTTTAAACACATGAAAGCTCGCATGATCAGACATCCCTTGAGTTGGTGGAAATAGAAACAAAACGCTCAAACAGATTTATATTGACCACAAAGGGCTTTGTCGATTTATACGAAGATCTGATTACACATAATATCTGATTACAGGACTTCTATTTTATGGCTTCCCAAATAAACCATATCTAAAAATGATAACCTTATATGAATATATATCACTGAAACAAATTGGTGAGAAAGACATTCCTCATAATTCATTTAAGCGGCTCAAAATGGTTTATACTCTAGAGAAGTTTGTTGTCTGATCAATAAAAAGCTGTATATTCATCACTTTCTCTCTATCTAACCTAAAAGGATAATTTGAAGTCAAATGCAGAGGTCAGTTTAAAAGATGCTACTGAAGAGCCACATAGACAATTGAAATCTGATATTTATGTGCTGAGACAGTCAAGAATCAGTACAGGCGCTCCAATTTACAAAATATAGTATATATTCATAAAGTCAAACCCCTGTCATAGTAAGGGAAATTCTTGGTCATATTTTTGGATTATAAAGAGTAATGCGAATGACTGATATATTAAAAGAGAATCGAAAAGATAGAAAGGAATCTGCTGTCAGTATAGAGACAAAAAATTAACTCACAATCGAAGCTATAATACCCTTCACAAATAAAAAAGTTTTAAATACAAGGACTTGATTTTGATCGTTCAGTTTATATGGCACCTATAAGCCTTAGTGGTCCACTATCGGCTATTCCGACAAATAAGCAGCATCTGGAGGAGAAATGAACGCATACAGAAATTCAGATAGATATCTCAAAAACTGGGGCACTAGTTCACGTTTCTACAGACAAAAAGACGGACATGGCTACATCTCTTATCAGTAATATATTTATTTAAGCATTATGTGTTATTTATAAATGAAAATTTCATTTCCCTCTATTTCCGTTGTTTTTGTATCGGCAAAAAACCTTCCTCAAACAATTTTAAGTATTGGCGCCGAGTTCAAAGTGCTTATTCTCACAATAATCCGGATCCTTTCTGGTCACGTAGACGCGACTGTCGTGGGAACTGTGTCTCTACACCTCATTGGTTTCACTTACTAATTCAGTTAATCTCAAATACAATTACGTATATGGCACTATTACTAAAACTATTTATCAAACGAAAATTTTTTTTCAGTTGGATAAAATTCATCGCTACTCTATGAAAGTAAAAATTTGGTGCTGCTTTATACAATTATAAATATAGGCATCATCAAAAGCGCTGAGCGAACCACCAGCAACCGACCAGTTTGAGGTACACAAGTGTTTTACAGTTTTTAATTTTCGATAAAAGCCGCAATGAAAAATTGAAAAAATCAACATTAAATTGCTTTTGAAATTGAAATTTATTGCCAATCGCAAACTGGCAGTGCAGATAGTGAATGCTCGCCGCTTGTACTTTGTGATTACTTGCAGTTGCTCTTCAACACTACCCCGCAGCATTCATTTACGAAGTGCTCTTTGGCGCAGTCGACAGTAAAAGATGAAGCAGTTAGCAGGCAGCTTACATTTACAGACGCAAAAAAACGCCATTTATCAATTTATTTATTGTTACTTACGAGTATGAGCTTTTCTATATTTTTGTTGTATTAAATTTGGGATTTTGCGTCTGCGGAGCGCTTTGTTCGAACATTTCACAAAACCAATGAGGAGTAAAAATTTCGCTGTTGCGCTAACTTGGCTTGACATATTTATGACTTGTACTACAGCCAAAGAAAAAGTAAATATGTCGATATATAGCATGAGCCAAAAAAATAATTTATATCGAATTTATGATTTTAAATGAGAGAATGCAGAGAATACTTCTAAATATACGAATTTTTTAATATAAACAAACTCCTCCTGAGGTAGACCATTTAGAAAATTTTATACTCTAAAAGAATTCGTGATGTAAAAAGTTTAGTCAAAAGATATGATATTTTAAACGAAAACAGATTTTGTTGGTGGTATTTAAATAGAAAACTTTGATTGCTCACCGACATCTTTTAAAATTTAACTAAAATTTCCCCCTGCAGGTATATTTTTTTCTATTCTCATTTCAATCTACAAATTCGGAATTAATTTCTTCATCTTAATCTTCATCTTTATCTTTATCTCTATCATCATCTTAATTTTTTTTATCTATATCTATATCTATATCTACATACCTATATCTATATCTATATCTATATCTATATCTATATCTATATCTATATCTATATCTATATCTATATCTATATCTATATCTATATCTATATCTATATCTATATCTATATCTATATCTATATCTATATCTATATCTATATCTATATCTATATCTATATCTATATCTATATCTATATCTATATCTATATCTATATCTATATCTATATCTATATCTATATCTATATCTATATCTATATCTATATCTATATCTATATCTATATCTTTATCCATATCTATATATATATATGCAATGACTATATTCTACAACAACAACAACTACACCTCGTATTGCATAAAAAGTCATTAAAAAATACTATTTTCCAACAAGATTTGTGCACACTTTCATTTACGCTAAGCCACATTGCTTTGAATTAGCAGCACTTGCTTGTTTAGCTTTTACAAAAGGCGATTAAATCGAACACACGCACACGGCAGAAAAGCGCTTTGCAAAATGCATGCAACAAATAAGATGCGATTTAAAATTATATGCGCAAAAATATACACACAAATACATGCAAGCAAGAACAACACAATACTGAAAGTATGCACACACACGTTTTAGTACCGCACACATACACACACATGCATTTATGTACATAGCTGCTTAAATAATCCAGCATAACAGTGCTCTGTGTAAATTTTTATTGCATCAAGAGCTTTTATGTCCTGACCTTACACGTTTGCCACACACACACGCTCACTTGTGCCCACTTTCGTTGCATAAATCAACTTTAAACAAAAGCATTGCGGCACAAGCCCTCTCTACACAGCGCTCTTACCCCTCCATCTCTCTCAGCTACCCGCTCTCTTCGCCCACTGTTTTAGTATTAATTTGCATTACTCTCGCTTTAGAAACTAGCAGCCGCGTTTGCTCATATCGCTTGTTTTGGTTGCGCTTTCCGGCTTTGTTACGAGCATGTGGCTGTGCCTATGTGTTAATCCTGCAGGCGGCTTTTGGATCCCGTATTATCAGCCATGAAATGCGACAATAGTTGCAGTCGCCTTTTGTTCTATAATGCAGCAGTTAACATTGCCACTAGTCTGCAACATATACTATGTAACTGTATACACATGTATACATATACTTATATCATTATAAAGATGTAAGTGTATGTTTAAGTATGAATAAGTGCGCTTTAAGCTTTTGTTTGTTTAGATTTTGTTTGCTGCATTTCTCGGAAACACAGAAAATGAATTATTGTTGGCTTTTTGTTTGCAGGTTTAGATGGCGATTACAGCAGAGACAAGGTCTGGTGATTTAATAAAACCCCGTTTCTCAGTTAAGCTTTATTCTAAAATGCTGCAGTACATAATTTAAAGTGGGAAATAAAATAATTATTAAGAGGTAAATCCAAACTCTTCTCCATTATAAGAATAACTTTTTCCTCAAGTGTGGTTTTAGTACTTGTATTGTATCATCTTTCAAGATATTAGCAAGAATTTATCAGAAGGTATAAGTTCTTGTTCCCAGTTCCGCTCCAAAAAAGGCCTTTACTCATATCACTTTCCAACGTTATCTGTTTACACATACACACATACATCGCATACAACAAAATGTATCATTAATTAAAGCCTAAAAACGTCAGTGGCCAGGAGGAGTTGTGAATGTATATGTATGATGGGGCCTAATCATTTGAAATTCATATATTGCTTGTATACATATCAAGATCAATATTAATCAGAGAGATAGCAGAGGATCTTACCATGTCTTATATAGTTAACACATTTTTGTTATTATTTTGGGTATGTAGCGTCACATTACCAACAATAGAGTGAATGGCGCTCGAAAAATGAGCCGAAACCGAAAAACTTCCGTAAAACGTCAAGGTCATCGTTTTCTTTCATTGTAGTCTTGTAGTTTACTATAAATTCATTCCACAAAGCCAAACCGTCAGTGAGGAATACTGCTTGGCCATCTGGCGGCTGTCTATGTGAAGCAATTCGTCGTAAACGGATTTGTGGACCAAAAATATATGGATTTTCAGCATGATTGTGACTGACTTTTTGGCCAAACACTAAACGAGAGTCACCGCTCAGCAATCTTCTTCGCTAGATTTAGCTTAATGTCACTTTTTTCTATTTTTGAAATGGAGAAATCTGCTTCGAAAAACGCGCCATGAGTGCGTTATACCAATATAGAAAATTCGCTAGAAAAACTTTTAGCGTCGTAAACAAACATCTGCCAAACACACTCACTGACAGATGGAGATGGAGATTCACATGAACACAAAAAGAGTTCCAACCTAAAACCACTTTTGATTGATTTGGCTTCGTAATATGGACCTGCCCGAGTTAAGTTTGATCGTGTCAACATTTTAGTCATATATATGGTAAATAAATTAAACATTTGTAGTTCAGAAACGACTCGGGCTATTTGAATGATCTCTCTCTTGGTTTTTTAGTGCAAAGAAAATTAGCAAGTCGAGAGGAAAAGGAAAAATTACAATTCATGTTCATTCGTACCTCAAGATTGACAACACAAAATTATTGAGATTGCACTTTTACTGAGAGTAAATTAAATCATTAGGGCAAGAACTTGACCAACGTTGTATAAATCGGGACAAATGTTGAAAAATATCACTTTTGTGACACCAAAGAACATTTAAAAATATTTATTATACGCCTCAACGACGATTACCGTAACTGCAAGAGATGTGAAGAAATAGAAACTTCAGAATATAAGAAAAAATAGAATTTGCATCGTGTTATATTGCGATTTTAAAGCACAAATTCAAAGATTCAAATTTTGCTTGCGAAACTACTTTCTAAAAAATTAACTAATAAGTATTTTAAACTGCAAATTTTCAAACCTACAAAATCTGTAGCTATCGTATATCATTATAAACAATGCCTCATATATAATATTTAAAGTGTTACATGGGTATCACGGCTTCAAAAATCTAAAAAAAAAATGTATTGTCTTATTTAATTCTATAACATCTCTAGAATATTGTTCTAAATTGATGCCACTATCTTTTTACTGAATTGAAAGAACCTAATTCAGAAAACTCATTGCAAATTGAATTTTACTTTCAGAGTTTTCAGTATTCAGATATATGGTAGATATAGCTAAGAAGATGAAATATGGTATAGTGAAATAGGGACTATGCACCAAAAGAATATTGTTCGACATTCTACTATATTTCAGATGAGCATTTGAGCTTTCAGTAAAATTCATCAAATATTTTTAGATGATTTAAGACATGCGGAATCGACAAATAGGAATATACATTAGTAACGGCTCAATAATTGCGAAGGGCTAAAGCGTCATACATCAAAACTCTAAAGATTTCAGCGCATCCATATTAAAATGTCTACCATAAGTAGGGTTCAAAGTTTAATTGCTTTTTACATTTTTTTGTCTCAAAGCAAATACAATTTCTCCCAATTCTGTGATAAGAAATTTGTTAATCAGAAGATATTATGCTTTTAATCAAGGGATTTACAATCAAATAATTGTATCCCCACTTCTTTGCTTACAACAAAGTATTTTTATATGAAAGGGGAAAAAGTAAGCTCAAATTGGTAGATACAAAGCAGTTAAGGGCAGACGCTTCGCTCTTTAATTAAAAACATTGTTAAGTCACCAATATTTGCCGCAGAGTAAGCGTGCGGTTGCGACGCTTTTGATTAAACTAGCGAAAAATTGAAAGGATTTGCTAAAATTTTTACGCTTTTGCATTTTTTCATGCCCAACTAAAAGGGGTAAGTTAGCGCAGTCAAAAGCTGACGTATATATGAAGCCAGCGCTTTCGCCTTAAGGTCACTAACTTTTTCATACTGTGCAGCGTTCTTATAAGCATTCATTGTTATGTATTCGTGTGCGTGTGTGTGTATGCAAAAGTCACCGCAGCACAATAGGGAAACTTTTTAAGCCGCCGAAAAGGCAACTTTTATATTTTTACACTTCAATTAATATTTTGTTTTTTTTTCTATATGCCGTGGCATCCACACTCAAGCGAGAGTTGTAACAAATATTTAACTGTTTTTCCTATAGTTATATGTGCATGTATGCCACCCCTTAAAGCTTTTGTGGCATAGAAAATGAGTTAACTGAATACTTAAAACTCGCAGCAAGCCAAAATGCCGCAGACAAAAAGAGACGAAATTTATATTTTTTTCGTTTTCTCTTTTTAACAAAGAAAGCGCAGATAAAGCAAGGGCGCAAAACGGTGCGAATCAAATGCCTTTTTATTATGAAAATGTATAAAAATGAGTTTTGCCGAGAAAATTGTAAACCGCAATGCAAAGTCGGCGGCATACAATGCAAAAACACACACATACTTACATATTTGCATATGTAATGGTAAGTGTATGCACAGAGCAAGTCAAGGGTACGCTGCGGCGCTATTTTTGGCTACTTGTCCTTATTTTTAGCTACAGAACTTAAAGTGGAAGTGAAAAAAAAGAAATACTTTGCAAGTTTATTGTATTTTCGATGCTTTCGCTTAATCGTTTTTATTCCGTTTTTTTAGACATTACATACAAATATATGTACCTTTCTATGTTTATGTGTGAATACAGTTGGTAACCTTTTCACAGCAGCCACACGCAGCGCTGCAATTTTTTGAAATTTTTGTAGGTCAAAGAAACTTAAAATGCAATAAAACGCAAACAATAGTGCGGGCTTTACATGTGTTTGTGTGCAGACCAATACACACGTGTAAAAACGTATAAAGCCATAAAGTTTACATTTTTATTGTTTGTGACAGCGTGCCGCGTAGGGGGTCCTATTCAGTCGATGAAGTACAATGAAAAGTTAAGTGTCTTTGTGCTGGCATTAAAGTTACCTCTACATGTATACTAGATATGTGTGTGTGTTGCTGCAGCGCGAATGTGGAACGTACTGAATGTTAAAAATTCCAACATTAAATTTTAGTGCTCAAAGTGTGACTGAAATAACGAATTAAAACGATATATTCCCGATTTGCGTTTTCGCATGAATATTTTTTTATATATCGGAGCAGTGATATTTTAGTTAATGAGGTTTACCTTTATTGACAGTATGATTCCGAATTGAGTGCCTTATTATACTGAGGACTCTTTTGCGTCACATTGTTAAAATTTTGTTCAAGAAGGTGAGAAACATCTTCAAAAATATATTTCCAAAAAAACAAAAAAAAAAAAAACATTTCGTAAAACAATTATATATGGTATCGCCTTTAGAATGTGGTTCCAAGTGATTTTTGTAGCATCTAATAATAAAAAATATTCACATAAATTATGAAAATAAGTTTCCACAGAATGATTTTAATGTTATAATATAATTGGAGTGATTGCAGGACTTATTCAACGAAATCTTATGGGCTTCACTCTCTCTAAGAAAATATATTCAAAAGTCTTCATTTATGCTTAACTAAATTTAACGAGTTTCAGAAGTATTAATTTTATATTTTAAACTGTGTTATTTTTCATCGAAATACTTGTGAAAATATTTACAGTCTTCTTATTTAAAGTTTTGATATCAAAACCTATTCGTTAGCGTGAACCATTCTCCTTCTTAAAATTTATGTTTGGTAGTCCTGCTTGCAGTAGTTAATAAAATACTTATATATATCAGGATAAAGCATTAGCGCTTAAGCGCACGATGAGATACTATTAGACTGGTTTTTTGAAAGGAATAAACAACTTAACATAATAACCATATAAGATGACAACTACTACCATCTGATCAAATTTGACTCGAACTGGTCCATTTATACTGCGCATGCAAACCGAATTCATAAAAGAATTCCTAGATTTGTACCCTTTTAGTTTATGAAACAAGTAGTTGAGAGGCACAAAGTATTCTGTGAATGTTATAAAGTCATCAAAACGTCCACCTCTGTTAATGACGCTAACATCGAAAGAGTTAAAGAAATAGTGTTTGAAACTCATTAAGTCGTCATCAGGGAAATAGCAAAGGTTCTCACCAGTTTTTACGGATCGACTCAACACAATTAGGTTAACGTAGAGTAAAGCTCGCAAAAGAGATGAGACATAGCTGAATACGCTAAATTCATCAAACACATGGACATGGACCGTGACTGTCACAATAAACTAGGTTTTCATGAACGTAACTAATACGCTTCAGTATTTCTCTAACAAATTGCGAACACTGAAGTGCTTGGTGACAAAACATAAGATATTTAAGAAGCTTCTGCTTTTCAATGCGATATTATGATACAAACCAATCTTCATTCAATAGATGACAATATTATTACTATATACTAATATTAATATTAAGTAAATAACCGCAAATTTTAGTTAATGTATACAAATATTTATATCCGCTTACTATAAATCGCAGTATTGATTACACATAAGTCATTAATATCAAACGCATGTTAGCACTTTCATAAGACAAAAGCTGCCAAGAAACCCATTATGCCACAATGTATCAGAATTCAGGAAAACAGACACATATACCATATATAACATTTACTAAAAGTACGAAAAGAGGTAGCTGAAACAAAAGCGTTACATTACTCAATACAGCAGCTATGTTAGAAAGTATTGATATAGTGCTTAATAGGGATTTACATGCATCTACTTGTATGTATAATGATGAACACAACAATAACACTGACGAGCAAGCCATAAAAGCCTCTTCAAGTGCGCCAGTGAGGTCAGAGGTTATCGTACGTAGATAATTATATATGTAAATACACACTTGATTCCAAAAAATTATTTTCTATATACGGATACAGAAAAGAACAATTTATATAATTATGCTTAAGGAATATGTGAGATAGAGTTTTGCTTTTTAGCAGCATATTGAATATGTTTGAATGCAGTAGTTGTAGCAGTTTTTGAGATACCATTTTGCACCCACCTATTTCTCTAGTAGAAATTGTTGATTGGGCGGACCCATCGATATTGGACCAATACAGTGTATGTTAAAGTTATATTTATTAAAGTTATTAATTTTTATAAATATAATATTTTCACTTTTATACCAAAAAAATTTATTTTTTGAGTTACTTTTGTAATCACATGTTCGAAGAAAGAGTATTAGATTACGAAAATTGCTTCTGAAAATTTTACAATTTCCTTTGACAATCTTTCGATAGAAAAATAAATTAATTTTTTGTAAAATCTTTATTAGTCTCTTTTGTTTTTTTTTGTTTTTGAGACAAGTCGCACACATACCGTTATCTGCATAAACTAAGAATTTTAATCTAATTTGCGCTCTTGCTCTCGCTTTCAATTGCAGCTAAAACTCTGAAATTATGTTTCATTCCTAAAGCAGCATTGCTTGGCGCCGAAAAATTTTAATTACATTTGGCACTAAAAAGCATTAGCACTCAAGCGCTAAATTGAACGACGCATACCATTTGGCAAAAGTCATGCCGGGGCGTATGAGCAACGTTAGCGACGCAATGCGGCACAATTTACGGAGGTGTTAAGAGCTTCGGCATTGGTTTTGTAATAACAAAATTTTTTTGTTTTTCGCGCTTTTTGATTAAAACGAAAGTGACAGCTAAATAATATGCAAAAATGGCAATGAGTTTGATGTTTTATTTCGGCATGCACGCGTTCACAGGCATGCAAAGTGGCTTCGTAAAATGCTTGATTTTTTGTAAATTGAGTTATATATATATGTAGTACAATACCTACACACATATATGCATGCCGTTACATAACGGCTTAATTAGATTTGCAAACATCACAGCGCCAAACGAGTAGATTCGATTTCAGAAATGTTTGCATGTAAATTGCCGGAAATATTTTTTGACTTCTAAAATAACACGGTTTCATGCACATGCCTCTACATGTGTGTGTGCGTTGGCGTGAAACGCCTCTTTGATGTCTGTCGCATACGCACCAGCGGCAAGAGCTCCATTAACACGCGAGCGTAGAAATCAACAGTTGCTTTTGTATGTGTGCCCTTAAGTACTTGTGTATTTGTGTGTGCATTGCAATTCGCTTTTTATTTATGATATTCATGATTTTTCCGTAATTGCCTTACATGTTCATGCATTTAGATTGTTTGGCATTTTTATCGATGTTGTAGCAGTCAGCAGCAGCTTTTAGCCAATGGGTAATCAACGCGTCTATCATTGTGTTGACATAAAAAAGTGCAGCAAAATATGATATTTTTTCATAAGAAAAAAGTTCCGCGATTGTGTGAAAATTTGCGGCGTGTTGTTTTTTTTTTTTTGTGTAAGCTTTGATTATATGCATGTTTACAGTTATCACGAGGCTGTTTATTTTAAAATACAACAATTGTTTTGGCTGCATATGTATAAAGCGATAAGTGATTTTTCGTTCACACCACTGTAGATTTTAAGATTTTTGTGTAAAAACTATGTAGTAACAAGTTTTTTGTTAAAATTTAAGGGGAATTTTTTAAGCGAGCATTGAATATGCCCATAAAAATTCCTTAAAAATATTATTGCAAATTTTAAGAACATATAGTAGATAGTATATGCATAAACAGATAAGCATTTACAAAACATTTTACTAAAAATTCTAATTTGTTCCATATTTTTATACGCTAACAATATTTTTCACAGATGTTTTTTTTCAACTAACGATTGTTTGTAATACCTAGAACTAGACGAGAAATTTGATATAGAACTAGGCACATATTAAAGTAATCAGAACGGCGAGTAATATTGATTTCTGGATATCAGTTTTTGTATTTTTTGTTGCTCTAGTTGAAGAAAATATTCGGTAAATAATTTTGGTGAGCACTTTGACGCATTAATTGTCCTTAGAGGGATTAATTCCGCCCTATTTCCGTTACGCTTAAACTACCAGCGTGGGAATCGACAGTTCGAATATCTGTATTGTAAGTTCTGATATTCGTATTGATCAAAACTATATACACTTCTTGAAAAAACTTATTTCATAGCATTCCGAGGAGCTTTGCTTTTGAAGAGAGAATACATTTATTCAATGCTATGCGCTCAGCTTCTTGATCACGTTTCGCAATGCGAAAATGGACATAATTTCAATTTATGGGTAACATAAATGCCAAAAATGCTTCTATTGAAAAGAAGCTACTTTGGTCCAAAAATATGATAAATTGATTCAGACCTTCTTCTAACTTCTGCTTATCAAACCTCCTACCTTCTGGTTTACTAAAGGAGGGTAGCTAGTTGAGTACATAATAAGGAAACGTTGAAGAGTTATTTTTAGATTTGTTAAATATTTTTATTTTGCAATGTAAGGTAGGTCGTCTTCGCGCGTGCACCCTTGACCTGTGGCCTTCACGAGCTATGAAAACTCTTATCGGCCTTTAAACTCGGATTTGACTCGGACTATGATTTTAGTGTTGCAGCTTTTTGGATCTGGTTGAGCATTGGGCTGCTGGGCGAGGTACTTCGGCACCTGAGTGTGTGGGAGTGAAACCTTGGAGAAATGGCTGACGGGTTAATGCTAAAAAAGCCTCCGTCTAGTTAAAACCACTGCGAGGTCTGCAGTACGTTCCCCTCCTATCATCATTAAGTTGATGTGGTAGGTGTAGATTGAGAGAACACCCTCTATTGCCTCATATTCTGCGAGTTACACATTCATTTAAATTTTAGACAAAAAACCAAAATATGTCATTCTTTAAGCAATCATGGGCACCAATTGATGACAAAAAAAATTAAAACAACAACACAAATGTAGTAACCAACAATTAAATGCTGCGGAAGCAACAAACTTTACTTGATGAAATGCTCCAACATGACACTCAAACAAGCAGAAATAAAAGTAACAACATATGTTGTGACACAAACACGACTTACTTTTCGCACAAACAATCGAATACACGCATTTGTTGTGTGGCAAAGCAAAGTTTGCACTCTAGTCGAGTTAGCGCTAATTGACTGGAAGCAGCGACGTAGGGAAAACGGGAGAGTCAACAAGTTGAAGTGAGAAGTAAGTAGGTTAATGCAAATTATTTGAGACCCAGTGCAAGGAAATGCACTTCTAAACAACTGTATATACAAATAAAACAAATATGTGTGTGTTGTGTGTTAGTGAGCGGAAAGCCGCAAAGAACTTCAGATTTCACTTAGAGGTGGTTAGTTAGATTAGCAAGTGTGTGCACATTAAAAAGTTTGCACAGATTTAATTGAAACTCTAAATGAAACTCTAAGAACGTGACAGTATACTTTTGCCATAAAAAAATTATATACTCGAAATTTCTAGGGAAATAAATATAACTAACATGGATATGTTGCTGTGTATACAAACAACACGGCAGTATAAACGCGATTGCGTAATTGGCCTAACCAAAAGTTAATATAAAACTTCCAGCAGCAGTTGTTCGGCCATGTACGCATTGGTATACAAAAACCGACCCTAATAATGAGTGCGCGCTTGTAGAATAGGCAACAACATATGTATAATTCAAGAAATTGTACAGAAACGAAAATGCTCCGCTGAGAAATAATATTCTTTCACATTTACGCGACAATAATACAAAACTTTCTAAAGTCGTTTACTTGCGCTACTGCGCCTGTGTGTATGCTATATAAAAATAAACTTTGTAAAAGACGAATACTTATTTAGAGTGGGAATGACGCGGCCGCGTAGAACCAAACTTTGACTTAAATGTTCTTTTATTACAAATGTGTGTATTACAAAAATAAGTACAAGTTTGTTAAAGCGCAGAGCTGTTGTCATAAGAAACCTATTTTTATGCAATTAAAGTATTTTGCATAAACATTTTTCTGTAATAAATTTATGCAAGAATATTCCGGAAAAATGTTCAGCATTTGCATGAAACTTCGTAAAGATAATTTGTCAAATATTAAAGTTCAATCGATAGAAGGACTTGGTTTTGATCCTTCAGTTTGTATAGCTATATGCTATAGTGGTACGATATTGCCAAATAAACAGCTTCTTGGGGAGAAAAAGATGTGAGCAAAATTTTAGAATTCAATAGAAGTAGAAATTTTATAAATTCTCTTAGCTATTAATGGAGTTAGTATACCAAAAAATATTGATCAAAAATAGTAGACCAATAATAACAGTAATAGTATTTCAAATACAGCATGCTAAAATATTTAGAATAAATATTTTCTATTTCAAACATCGTTGTTAATTACGAAAAGACATTGATTATTTAAAATAATTTTATTTAATAGCCGGTATCATATATAATAAATATTTTATTTCTTCAACCAATAAGTATATACATTATTTACCGGTTTTTAATATTAATTTTGCCTATTTCAAACTAATAATCCATCCTTAGGTTTTATATTCATCGCAACCATAAGCTCGTACTAAACATTTTTTCACTCACTGTCTCTTAATCGCAAAGCACCAACACTTCGCTGCCGTTGCTTTGACGCCATTCGCAATCCACCGGCAATAAAAGTGCGCGCATTTTAAATGCTTTCGATAAATTCTGGTTGTTAATAGCTCAAAAGGCAAAATTTATGAGAACTATTAGGTGCTTGAGTCAGCGCTAAAGCGCCTGTCGAAACGCTGAGCGGAGGGCGTAGCGCATCACTTCTGCAGGCAATAATTTCTAAAATGATTTTTGCGCAGCCTGTGAGTATTGCCCCCAATATAGTGCGTGCCAAAGCGTGCTTGCAACAAGCTAGATTGCCAAACGAACAGCTTATAGGTACAGAAGAGTTGTGAGAGGTGGCCTAAAAGCTGATACCCTTTGAAATTGCTCAAAGCCGGCAGAGCAGCCAAAGACCGAAGTGGCAGTAAATGAAAGAAAGCCATTATAGCAAGAAAATTTATAGGCCGTGTATAGCTTAAGTTGCTGCAACACGCTTTGTTTGTAACTCAAAGATTCTATTTCATTGGCTGTAAGATATTTTTATGCTTGCTTTTATGGCGCGTGTTAACAGCGCGACCCGTTTGTTTGTTTGTTGCATTTGCCAACAGTATATTAGAAGTTTGATGCTCTTGTTGCTATTGTTTTTGTGTGCTTAGTCAGGCCTTGTGTCGCCAACGCTGTCGCTGGCCGTCATCTCTGGCAACTTTTCGCCATATATTTTATCTCTTCGAAAGGCAACTAACCAAAACAGTGTTGAGTGCTTTTCGCTTGGCAATGGCCAAATTGCCAAAGTGTTGGCGCGTCGCTGCCAATTTCAATGAAGTTGTGCGAATTCGCAACGCACCAACATTGGCATATTAAGAGGGCTGTGAGTAGAAACTTGAAGAGGGAGGCGCTGGCACATCCAAGGCATGAGTTTGACATGCATGTTTGTCTGTGTGCGTGCACGGACATTTATATATGTATGTGCAATAAAATGAACTAAAATGCGTAATATGTTGTTGTTGGCGCATACAACGTGCGCATCATTAATGTTTTAGCCGACATTGTTGTTTTCTCAATAAAACATTAACTGTCGGCACATAAAAATTGCATTAAAAGTAAAGGAAAAGTAGCAATTTCAAAAGCAAAATCATTAAAGTGCGGCTAGCCAGGAAGGACCGCAGAATATTGCGCAAGGGGGTAATCGTTCGTAATGCGTCCAGGTCCGAGGGTGAAATGCGCTTCTACAAGCAGTCGTCATTATGCAGTTGCGTCCACAATTCACGCCTTGCCTTAACGACATTATGCTGGCATGGTTCGCAACTTTTCACACCCATTTGCCGTGGCGCGCAGCCACGCAGCCAGATCGGCTTTGCTCTGTGTGAATTCATATTTTCTGCCTTTTTAGCGGGCTTAAAAGAGCCAACTTTTCGTAATATGTATACCGAGTATTTCGCTGCTGATAGCGACAGCTCAGAACGCAGGCACAGTGGTTCATTCTAATATTTTCAGAGGGCAAAAATATCTGAAAAAACTATAATGCGATCAAAACTTTATTTCTGCATGAAATGATTCAAGATGTTTTTGTGCGAGCACTCTATATTGATTTTGTGTGTGTGCTTATGAGCCTATAGCCCACTCGGTTGCCTCAGGTGTCTAGATACATCATTTGAGACAAAGGGAATTTGAGGAGTATATAATATAAATATTTACCGATTTATGCAGTTATTATTGCAGCTTTATTCATTCTCGAATCTTACGTTCACATTGAAACATCCTGGTTAACTTGGAAAAGTTTTGAACGAGATGAGTGACAAAGCTGAAAGAGACGTAGCTTTAATAAAGCTACTTCAACAAATGCTGTTTTAGGCTCTACAGGTTCTAAGCTCCCAAACGGGAGGAGCAGTAAGGTTTTGTGACTGCTCTAAAGAGTGGATCGCACTTAGACAATTATGATCAGTCCTTTGTAAATCTAGAATATTTTATATTCAATAATAAAATAAGATGTCAAAATAATTTCATTTTATTTCTTTGAAGAGATCGTGTTATTCTGAAACGTGCTTTTGTGTGGCATAGTCCACCATTTAGTGGCGTACCATATTTTGATTCGATTCAGTACTTTTTCATTTTGCTCCACTGTGCATTCA
Source organism: Bactrocera oleae (assembly GCF_042242935.1). Taxonomy (NCBI): domain Eukaryota; kingdom Metazoa; phylum Arthropoda; class Insecta; order Diptera; family Tephritidae; genus Bactrocera; species Bactrocera oleae. The sequence continues at coordinate 66,286,593 of NC_091538.1, forward strand.
CTAGCGTTCACTGATATTCACTTATACTAAAACACACCTTCGCTTACATGCATTTAAGTGCATATCTTAAGCATTTTATAAGCGCCTAGTTTGCCACTTTCCCTACGGTTGACCGCCTACTGCGTTGCCACACTTTGTTTTCCTTTAGCTTGCTTTATTGCTGGGGGTGCTAACCCCTCAAGCGCCTTGACTAGAACCAGCCTTTATTTGAATTTACGCTTTTCATACACTTAACTTCCATTTTATATATATATTTTTTGTGTTGCTTTTGCTTTTCGCTGTTTGTTTGTTTGTCGGAAAAATTTGCGCTCTAATTCCTTTTTAGTTGGCACACTTAAAAACTTTCTTCTTTGGCTTTTATGCTGCGCAGTGAAAGAGAAAGTTGTGGCATTAATAAGCTTAAGCACAAATAACCACATTTAGTTACCTCACAGATAAAGTGTTTGGTTTGTTTTTTAAGCTCTAACGTGTTCATGTGCTAGTTATGCGTGTGTGTGTAGTGGTATACTTGTAGGTTTTTTGATTTTGAAATTTTGAAGCGTAATTGTGGAATATTATTTGTGATACACTAATGGTTAAAATTTTTTTGTTATTAATATTGTGTTTTAGAAATTTTCAATTCCTTAAAGTTTTTTTTTTTTTTAAATGGTATAGAGTGCCTATTTGTGTGGGATATAAAGAAGTTTACGAACAACAATGATTACATTGAAAAGAAATTATCTAATAATACTGCTCTATATTTACGAATTGTGCTACGACAAATTTGCACTGGATTTAAAAGATTTTTAGATTATAGACAAACTTACCTTTCTGGTTATTTTGAGTATAATTTGCAAATATACACAAAATCTTATCAAAAATGTGCAACTTTTTTTTTGTACTGAATGGATAATCTTAAAGCTGTGAATTTACAACTAAATGATTTTATAGTGAAATAGCTGCTGTATGATGAAAAAAATTTACCCAAGCGCAATTCAAAGTCTGTAATTGTTTCTCGGCTAAACCTAAGACGTTGGATATCTAGTTATACTTTCTCCATCCATTTAAACTGCGCACGGAAACCAAAGGATAACTTAACTTCTTAGATTGAACATATTTTTTTTATGTTCGTGCAAAATTTTCTATATATACCTATATCAGTTAGTGTGTATTAGACAGCTGTTTGTTTACGAGGCGAACGTCATACATACTGGCGCTTTTTAATATGGAAAAAGAATTGAACTATGAGTTTGCTTGTATTTTTTTTTACATCAAGAAGGTAGCAGAGGATCTCAGCATCCCTTATAAGGCTTTTGTTTAATATTTTGGGTATAAAGCGTGCTTATGCTACTTTCGTACCAAAAGACCTGAATCTGTTAAAAAATTTACGTCGAGTAGAGGTAGCAATAAAGATGTCCGACATCGTAGCTGGGAAGCTTTATGAATGTGAGATCGAAATTGTTCAACAAGCTAATGTAAGGTGTTCTAAAGGTGGCATCAAACCAAAAGCAACAAAACTCACTGAAAGCACTGAAGGTCATCCCAGTCGAAGTTTCTAACCAATGTACATATAAGAAATTCTATTAAACCTTGGCATGCTTGTATTGGAGCCTATTTTGAAGCTGATAATAAAGATTTGTATTGAAATGTAATTGTAGTTTCTTTGTCGGTTCTTATCAAATTTGCTCAGATGGTATATTCGAGTTGGATGTTAAAATATATAGAAATCTAAATTTAAGCATGAAAAACACAGCAGAAGCTCGAGAAAAATCAAATTTTTGGATAACACAAAGGAATTCAAAGTAAAAATAGGTATTTTTTCTAGGGTATTTTATATATAGGTATTTTTCAAAACAGTAAACTCTCTATCAGTCATATAGAACACAAATTGGCGGCTGCAATCGCATACTCTCTATGTTACAGTATACTATACTATATAATAAGCACAAATTATTACTACGAGTAGGTACTTATTTATATTTTTGTATACAGAGTGAACGTTTCCAGTCAATTCTCGAGCATTTCGAACAGAGGAGCTCTGCTATTCGAATAACACGATAAATAAAAAAAGTGTCAAATTTGGTGATTTGTTTGACCAGAAAATTTAAGAATTCCTTATTGCAGAAACTAAAAACTGTGTTTCGCAATAAAACATGTAGAAACTAGAGATCGTTTAGACTTATTTCACTCATTTGGGTGAGTTAACTTTGCTTGGTCTCTAAAGTGATTTTCATTTCATTTGAAAACATATCTAACAAACGTAGTATCCATGCAATTAATTCAACAATCGCTTACTTTAATTGTATTTAACAAATTACCATTTCCCAGATACATCTAGTCAAGTCAATCAGCTGGGCATGCCAATAGTACTCCATACTTGCTCATTTCCAGTTGAAATCATTTTGCGAAGATAAAAATGCTTTGCCCACTCCTATTTTGTGTCAATCTATTTTCAATTACTTTCTTGCATTCTGAATGGAATATATGAATTAGCATGAAGAGAATAATTGCGGCGCACTTCTATCAATATTTTTTAGTGCACGCTACGACATACACCACCACATTTACTCGATTATATATTATGTATTCATGAATTACGATCACATTGAGCACTCATTGTAATTGAATTTACTATTAAGCTCAGCTAGATGAAAGACTGAGGGCGGCGAGAGCGGAGTTTCGCAAATAAAGTGTGCACTCAATAAATCCATCAACGAACCAACCAGAGCACTAACAATAACAAAAGCAAACAGAACTAGTGCACATAAGCGCAAAAACGACAAAAAGATAAAATACAAAATATAAAAAAAATAAAAATAAAGAGAAAAAAGTAAAAATTATATAAATAAATAACGCTGCAGATGAATGCAAGAGTTAAATTCGTTATAAACGGAAGGAAATAGATGGATAAAATACATAAACACATACACAATGAGAAATAATGGAAATAATAATGAACAGTGCTATGATTGAAATCGATGTGATGAAAGCAAGCGCTAACGAAGCCAAGCGGAAAGTGGGAGCAACTTTGACACTTTGCGATGACAGCTGCACATGCCCGAGTATAATGACGCAATACTATTTATAAGAATAGAGTTGAGCTGAGCAAATCAAAGAACAGTGAATCGGACAAATAAATCAAATTCATAGCTAAGCAATTGGTACTACATTTATATACCTGTGTGCTTGTGCGAATATAAATGAATAGCACAGCTGTATATAAATCGAGCAAAAATAAATAATAATGCGAAATGAAAATAACAGGCAACAATTTGTAGCGCCATTGTTGAGGAAAATTTTTCCAACACCACACAAATGATTACTCGAGCGGTACGTGTACGAGGTGTGTTCAAAGGAAAAGGTGAATTTTGATTTTTCGCGGGCTGTGTATATTCGGTTATCTATATATATTTTTTTTTTTATAATGAGACACATATATTTATCATCTGCTTGCATTAGGAACCAATTTTTTTTTTATTTTGCGTTAAAAATGGTACATAGTGCGCCTAGACACTTGAAATGTTGACTGTGGTATTCGGTGGTATTCGGTGAGTCCACTTTGTCTCAAAAAAAATTTGATAAGAATTTTCTCAAATGCACATGCAACGTGTGGCAGCGAAGTTTGATCCGAAATTACTAAATTTTGAGCAAAACCAATGTCGCATTAGTATCGGTCAGGAGTTGTTGCATGACATCAACAACGACCCGGGTGTGTTCAATTTCAAAAATTTGGCTCTCTACGACTCTACGAAAGGAAAACGTTCTGCCACAATTGTTGAAATCAAGTCAGAATCGAAGAAGGAGCTGATGGCCATACTAAAAAGCGAATTCCAGAAGTGCTTCGGGATTTGGAAAAAGCGTTGGCGCAAAGTGTATTATATACTTGGGGGATTACTTTGAGAGAACAAAATAGATATTGATTAATAAAAAAGTACTTTTCAAAAAAATTCAAAATTCACCTTTTACTTTGAACACACCGCGTATATGTCTGTGTGTTTTATGGTAGATAGACAACTTGCTATGTATGCGCGCAGTTGGCAAACTAGCTATATTTCGTTCACCTTGCCACTCCAGCTGAAGTTGTAGCAGACAGGTGTAGGCGCCAAGTGATAACTGCTGCCGGACAAGGCGCCTGGCTCATCGACAAGCTATCAGCAGCAAACTGGTGAGCAAGTGGTGAGGTGTTTGCTGTGGGGCGCAGCGATTTTTCAATTTTCATTTTGAACACTTCATCGCCTCGTTTAAATGATAATGAATATTGTGCTCTTGTTGCTTTTAATGTTTCTGCGTAAATTTATTAAAATTCTTCCCATTCAAAGTCTGTTCTGCAGGCACTTGATATATTTCCGCCTTTTTACCACAGCGAGTTTTTGGTTTCCTTTTATATGCCGTTTGTGTTCTTTTTTCCATTTGCGCTTTACTTTTCATCTACGGTTTGTTGTCTGTCAATACTTTTGTTGACTTGCCTTTAGGGCTTCAACGGAAATCGACAAGAATTGTATCGTTATTGTGCTTATTTCTTCTGTTCGCTATTTAACCCCTATTTCTTGTGCTATCAAGCAGTTGCCAAAAGAAATGTTAAATAATAAACGCTGTGAGGTGAAAAAATAACTGGGATTTTATGATGAATGACTTTTTTTCCATGAAGTTGTATGTGTGTTGGAAAAATTTGAGATGGAAATTTGTTTTTTGCGTTTGAAATAAAATCTTGTTTCCTTAAATGTTTCCGATACTTATTATTATTATTTTAAATAAAGTATTTCTAAATATAATTTATACACATTAAATGATGAGTTTCTAATGAATGTTTTGGGTGAGTTACCAGCCCAGCATCATGTTATATACAAAGTTTTAGCTTTAGAGGTAAAGTACTGCAGTTACATGTTGCTTACCTGAAAAAATAATAGAAAAATCATTTTTAAAACTTTATAACTACAAGTATATACATTTATTTTTACAAATATTTCAATTATCTCAACTCTTATAAGAGCATTTATTATGATACGGCATAAGTTATATTAAAATATGAGTTAAGCTGATCTATGTATGTTAGTTGATTCGCGAAACATTAGCGAGTAGGGAGTCAAACAAACCATAACTGTTTTCCAACTGATAGACTTGAGTTAGCATATTTTCTGACGCATGCGCAGTTGTGTTGCACTTTGCACAGTAATGCTGCTTTCCTCGCCGTGTAAAGTTTTTGAGAAAAGAGCAGCGCCAACAGATAGTTAGCAGAGAAATGGCGAATCGATAGTTAACTAGGATATACAAAATCCCTGATAATACTTTCCCCTTGTTGGGAGGTGCTATTCTTCAACTAGTGGACAGGGTGAAGTAGTTGGGGCTTACCCTGGATAGGAAGTCTCATGGAAGCCAAACAACGAGGAGAGTTTGAGGAAGGCATCGTCAAATACTGTTGTAAAGTAGCAATCGGGAAGAAGTAGGGCCTCCTACCAAAACTGGTGTTCTGGCACTACGATACAGTAGTTATGCCAATAATATTTTATGGGGTCATTGTCTGGGAGAGTGCGCCACACTAGCTAAGCAGCTGGAGCGTTTTCAAAGAGCGGCTCTCATCGACATAGCTGGTAGGTGTTTTGCCGCGAGGGTGAGTTCTTAGTCAGTAGCTCTTCCTCAACTCTAGTTTCAGACTACCAGACCACAGTAGCGTCTTTCAAGCGGAGGTGGCTGCTTTCAAGGTAACAGTAAATGTACCGCTTCGTAGTGCAGCCTCTTTCAGAGAGATGTGCATTATTTCCGATAGCCGAGCGGCTATACTCACTTGATCTTGCTAGGAAGGGCACCCTTATACCAACTTAATCCAATTGGAAGCGAGTCGGTTATCCGAACTTATGGACCTCGAGTGAGCTTGGCAGACACTGGTCAACAACCAAAACTTGCGAGACTGCAAGATTCTTCTGGTCCAAAGCGAACCGTAATAGGTCCTCCCTTACAACCACTTGCACTTAGCAAAGTCAATCACGCCGCAGTTGTAATTATTCTGACTAGGCACTGTCCAAAAGCTACATACGCGGTGTGACTAAAAATTTGGTTAGACGCTCTCTGCTGAAACTGTAAGGAGGGAGACGAGTTGGAATCAACTTGTCACTTTCTCCTCTATTGCCAGACTTTTGCAAGACTAAGATTGAAATATCCCGATAGACACATTTTTGGAGTATCTACCAAAATGGCTTTGACTCATACTAACCGCCTGAATAAATTTGTGGTAAACTCAAAATGCTAATGCGATCTATGAGGTGATTAGGTTTAGGGACTTTTGGTTCACATAAAGGACAAATATCGATCCAACTTTTGAACGGTGAAGTTTACCAAAAACTTGTAGTAATTTTTATAAAAAATACAATTAATGGCAAATATACATATATATATATATATATATATTAGGGTGAAGCGAAACAAATTTTTTTTTAATTTTGCTTAGCCTGAGGGTAAAAGCTGAAGATTATAAAAAAACAAAATTTTTGGTAAAAAAAATATTTTTTTAACATCTAGAGGCGGTATCACTTTTAAAGTAAATTTTCGAGTTAACATTTTTATTTCGTAAAAACTTTTGATAAGAACACCTCTCTATCCATCCTATTTCTAGCCAATTAAAGGTTATCAACTAACAAAAAATTTTGTGGTCATTATTGGAGTTTAAAAAAAAAGTCTTAAACGACAACATGCTTTCCTTAAGCGTTTAAATAAATTTTGAACCAAAAACCCTCACATTCGGTATTTTTATATAAATGTAAAGAGTTTAAGCCAAAAATAATTTCATCTTGTCCAAAAAAATTTTAAATAATCGGAGCGGCAGACATGTTCTGAGAGTGTGAAAATTAAATATTTGTTTATACTAGAATTTTACTTATACAAATATTAATCTTATATTATTAAAACTTTTATATAAATTATATTCACAAGTAGCGGTAATCATACATAATTTTCCGTTGAATCCCTTGCATTATAATCGACGCTTAAAAGTATACTAAAATATATTATCGCAAACTCTTATGTAATCTGTAAAGTTTTACAACTTCTATAATTCTGCTAAATATCAATTTTTCAAAGACATTCAGATGTTCAATCCCCATTGCATACATTATTATAACACGCACACTCAAACTTTGTTGTACCGTTAAAAAGCGAGTCGTCACTTTTTGCCAATTCAATTGTTCGATTTAAAGTATTTATTCACGTATTCCGCCAACGTAGAACATTTAAATTCAGATCGAAAGGGTTGAAATTACAATTGAAAATTATAAACCAACGCATTAACCCTAAAGTGTATGCAAAAATGAAAAAGATTTAAAAACGAAAATGACGAGCAGCTCGAAGTTGCTGAGAAAAGGATATTTGAGTGTGGCGACAGCAACTTTTTCCATTAAACTTTTTGGCAACGCTTAGAACTGCTGCTACTCAAGCGGAAGACAGCAACAGGAGTGGGAAAGTAGAAAAGTAGTGGAAACACAAACAAACCAAAAAAAGTTTAAAAATAAGCCGCATAACAAAAGCAAACATTGGAAAAGTATCAAAAATCAAAATATGCTACACATGTGGCGCTTGAAAATTGGAAAAACGAAAAATCTTTAACTTTTACAAAGTACAACAACAACTCAACGAGTATGGAAGCACGCATAAACGTACAGCTATAATACATATATCTAGTATAAATAGGTATATATGATATACTCGTATATATATACAATTATTTTCGAAACATAAAAGTTCAACCGAAGGAGGCCCAGAAGAGCCGTACTTGCTTCACGAAAAAGTTCAACGCTACCTTTACAATAGCAATAGCGCACAGCAGCAACAATTATCGTAATAACAATCACTGTTACTGGCTGCTTTTATGACAAACTCTTCCGCTGCCCTGTCTTTTATGAAAGTGTAGTGAGAGATAAAACTTAGTTTCGGGAAATGCGAATCGATAAATTTTGGCCACAAATAAAGCACACTGAATGGGCTAAGTTTCCATTCCCAGCACTTTGTATTATCCATCCGCTTTTCATGATTTCAATGCGGCTGCCTCTCGTAAAATTTTACGACTGTACGATTGCGAGGACAGTCAAAAGTCAGCAAAGTGGACACTCACCACATTGCAGTCGAGCATTGAGTGTCCAGTTTTGGGGTATAACTGCGCACTTCATAGAAATTATATTTTATTTGGACGAATTATGGAATTGGGGCTTACAACTCAGCTGCCCTCGCAATGAAATGAACTCAATTCAGCACAACTATATTCCATTCAACGGTGGTGAACCAGAAGTGAAGTGCTGTGCACTTTTCGAATGGAACTGAAATGTGAAGATGAAAAGCGTTTACGGCAGACAAGTAAAGGTTGTAAATAATAGTTGCTTGGGAAGATTAAGTGATGGAATTAAAAGTAAATAAATTTATGAATTGAAGTGAGTTAGAGATAGCGGTGTGATTAATTCACCTGATCATAACCGGTGGCTTCTGAAACGGAAAAATTTACAATGAACCAGACTAATATTTTAATCAGGCGAATCTTACGGGATAACTTATGAGAATAATATATCATATATATCGATTGACATTGATGAAGTAATTGTTTTTTTTTTTTTTGATTAACGGATTCAATTATTACTCCTTCATAACTCCCAGAATTTGTTTATCAAAGTTTATCATACCTGTAAAAATATAGAATTCCATTTCATAACTCAAAATAATTTGATATGAGTATATTGGACGGTATCCATTGCGGCGAGATGAACCATATTAATAGCAAGTACTTCAGAGAATCTCTTGTATTCCAGTCTGAGCCAGAAGCATCTTCCACTCGTACAAGTTTTGGTTGATGACTAGCGTTTTCCCAGCTTTACGGGAGAATAGTAGATCCAATGCTAGAGCGCAAGAGGATAGCAGATTATCTATTCCTTCCCAATCTGCTAGAATGATGCCCACTCTAGTTTGGTCATCGGCTATGCAGTTTACAGCTATTCCACTGTGAGCAGGCTTTCAAATAAGTCAGATAGCAAAGGAGCATGATGCTAATGGTGAAGTGGACAAACACTCATTGAATATTCTGGAGCTCCCTGTCTGCGAGCTCAACGCCAGTTTTACCGCTATGCTCTTGAAATAAATGAACAGCTCTCTCAAGGTAACTGCATTTTGCCGGGGCAGAACATCTATTGTTACATTATGGCAGCCTTCTCTGCTTGAAAGACACTGCGTGCTTCAGTAGCCTGAAGCTGGAGTTGATAAAGAGCTCTAGACAGAGTCCACCTCTCAGTTTTATCGAAGCAAATCTTCTTACTGCAGTTGCTTAAAAAAACCATTTTTGTGGTTGTGGTTGGCAACTCGCTACACTTTATAAGTAGTTCTTACTACAATCGACCCAAAGCTAATAACCTTTCTTAAGTTGTTAACTGCTTACTTCGGGTATGCAAATATTTTTTTGTGGAGGGTCATGAGGTACTGATGGTAAGCAAATAATATATTGGTCATAATTTGTTTTTTTTAAATGAATGGTTGATTAGGTGGATATACCTGGAAAACTCATGTAACCCCTATAAGCCCACTGGGTTGCCACACAAATAGGAAAGAATCTTCATATGTTTAACCAAATTGTGAAATTATTTATTACGAGACACATATTATCTTACAAAAGCAGCACTCGGCAAATATGTTTACAAAATAGTCTCAATCGTGGAAACCACCTGCTCTCGCATTTATTTAAAGGGGGTATTCTAGTATAGAATTTCAAAAAAAATAATTAAAACTATTTTTCATATTTTACTTACTATTTCAGAATAAGTCTAAGAGAGCATTTTTGAAAATTTTAATTATTTTTGGAGTTAAATTTTAGCTATTTTTAAAAATACGATAAAATAAAAAAATGGTAAAAGAAAATTATTTTTTTTTTAAACAGTCACCATTCTGTAAAATTATTATTTTTTATTTATCGCAAGTTCATACAATTGCGACATCATTGCAGAATGTTAATCTTTGTTTTATCATTTCAGATGACTAGGAGGGTGGAAATAATTGAGACCCCCTACTTCATCAGCTGCAAGTTTTTTAAATTTTTAACTTTTTTTTTTATTTTTTACTGTACTCTTGTAACATTAATAAATGGCTGATAAAAAAATTTATATTAGAAATATTGATCGCCTTATTTTACGATACTTAAAAAATTACCTAGACTAGAATATCCCCTTAATCATATCCGAATACATAGGTAGGTATATCTTTGGATTTTTAATTTTGTGAGCTAACAATATGAGGCATACACAACACATGCATGCCGCACACTTACATTCAAGTTGCAAAGCTTAGGAAATCAATCATCGATGAATGAGTGTAGAGCTCCAGGTCCCTGAAATCACAACTCAACAAAACTTCCATTGCTTCAATGCATAATTGATGGCTAAGGCTTGTTGCTGCTATGCAATGATGATGCAATGTGCAATCAACAAACAACAACAATAATGAAAACCAAAAGGCGCTACAACAACAACAAAAATATCGAACACAACAATGCTAAAAAGAAATTAGAAAAATTGCTACTTAATCTACAAAATGCCTTAGTTGGAGTCAACAGCATTCGCAGCAGTAAAGGTCTGGAAGCAAATTTTCTGAGCTATAAAAGCAATGGACAACTTTATGGCTAACAAGATGCTAAACAAAACGCTATGCACACTCTCTTGCATTAAACAGAATGTGTGCAGTGCAGCAAGCGAACAATAGCAACAGCGTTAAGCAGAGATTGAATTACAACAATAACAAAATACTTAGTTAGTTGTTGTCGGCCTTAGATATATGTGTGTGTCAATGACGGCGCCTTGGCATCACGAGGAGACTACTGACCAGCAATGAAGAAAGGGGTGTTGCCGCAGCTGCTTTATGTTGGAACCATTAACCTATGCACGCACAGAAACACGCACACACACAGACACAGATTAATTTCAGTGCACATCTTAACTTGAGTTAGAGTTACAAGCCAAACAACAGAAACTACAACAACACACCACACACATGTATACATGAGAGTGGAGCATGGCTGCGAATTATGGACACTGAAACACACACACACGCAAATAGACATGTATTATACATGTAAGTGTGTAAATAATGGGCTTCATAGAATTTTCATGGGCGCTGCCTGTGCTGAACACAAGAAATACTGCACTGCTGATGAGCATATTTGGGCAAACAAAGTATTCACGAACGAACAACGAACGAACGACAACCATTGTGCAAGTGTGCGTGTGTGTTTATAGCAAGCAGACATGACAGCATATATGTATGGGTGTATGTGTATATAGTTTTCGTGGCGTACTGAAACATTGTGCATTTACGCATGTGACCTTTATATGGACTGCCGAGCATATTTTATAGCTTGAAAGATGAAGATGCATTTGCCTTGTCGCCGGCCACACACAGCTTGCACACGCACACATACATAAAATACACATATGCATGTAAGCAGTGTGAGTGTGTGTGAGTATGCTCTCAACCCGAGCGCCACTTTTAAAGTTGATTTTCCATTGTCTGCAGTGCTGCCATTCCAGCCATTTGACGCATCACTCTAAGCGTTTTGAGAATTCTAAATTACACAGGCACACACACACACACACACAAATGCTTAGCGTAGCCGACTAACGTTACATTCGAAACGTTTATAGAGCATTGCAAACTGCAAAGTCAACTATGCGGAACAATTAGCGTGTCAAGGACATTGTGGAAATCACATTTCCAAGCCTTAGATCAGCCTTGAGTTTGCATGTAGTAGTGCTGAAGGTAATACAGGTTGGCTGAAAAAGACCAGAATAGATGAGCGAGTTTACAACAAGAGGGTTTTTCTAATTAAAGTCAAATCTCGAGTTCACTTCTGCTCGCATAGAATTGTTTTAGATTTATTGAAAATAAAATATGCAGATCTTCGTAGCTGCTTATAAAGCAAGTATCAGTGTTTGGATATTTAATTTGTGTATGCTTTTATTTGCCTTTTAAACGCCGGTTAGTGTTCAGCCTGTAATAGTATTAGCAAAAGCAAGACTAAGTGGGCGCCAAGATAGCTATATCAAAATACTTTCTTACTATATCTAATACATATTACAATTCCGGTGAATATATGTGTTTGAAACTAATCGAAATCGAAATTCACACCCGACTTAAACCCGCCTCAAGTACTACCACCACGGGCCTCTCTAGCCTTAAGGGTATTCTAGTGTAGAATTTCAAAAAAAAATATTTTTTTTCATATTTTCAAAGTTTACTTATTTAGCAAAATGTTTACGAGAGGATTTTTGAAAATTTTAATTATTTTCGGAGATATAGACATTTTACTGACCCGGCCTCCAAATCGGTTCGGCTAGGCCTAATCGAACAAAAGACTTTACGCTAGACTTCAAATGTGTGTTTGTCAGATCAGACTTTTTCAATACGATACCCACGTGTTCTCGAGTTCTACTGGGCCAATTTACTTTAAATTTTCAGAGAATCTTCATTATAGACTTATCTCGGGTATGAATTAGCCTCATCCCCAAATTTAATTTTTACTATTTTTAAAAAATACGAGAAAATTCCAAAAATGGTTAAAAAATCGTTTTATTTTTTAAAGAGTCGCCATTTTGTCAAAATAAATTTTTTTTTCATTTCAGATAACTTGGAGAATTGAAATTATGGATATGCTTATGTGCTAATTTTTTGAGACCCCCCCCCCCTCCCCCTCTTATCAGCTGCCAGTTTATAAATTTTTAAATTTTTTAAAAAAAAATTTTCTGTACTCTTGTATAATTGCTAAATTACTGATAAAAAAAATCTATTGTAAAAATATATTTTGCCTTTTTTTTCCAACACTTCAAAAATTTACTAAAATTCTAATATCTAGACTAAAATACCCCTTTAAAACTTGTATGAGGTATTTCAGAAACTTTTAATTAATATTTTTTCAATTTGGATTTTCTTGCGATATATTAAAATGATGTAAATTAATACAAATTATGAAAATAATATTCAATATAAAAATAGTTTAAGCACATTTAAACCAATGGCACAATTAACGGATTAATTTTTTTAAAATGAGACATTTATGTATCGCCTTACTTTTTTTTCATACATTTGACGCATGTCAAATGTTGCATGTCGCATTACAGCTATCTATATTTACATACATAAATTTGCATCGAGACATCGTCTGCACAAAACTTTTTATGAATTTTAAGAATATTATTTAGGACTACAGAAAATGTTCAGCAACGGAAGAAACGGAGAATTTTATTTTGGGCCGAAAAATTTGTATCGCACTAACTTAAAATATTATACTGAGAGTCATAATATTAAGACGACAATGCACGACTATTCTAATGACTTTTATGTTCTGTGCTCTAGTGCTTTCCCGTAACAGCTACGACAACGGAAATACTCCAATTGTTTTCCAACTATAAATTACTATTTCTTTTGCAACTTTGCACTCGCCAGCCAATTTAGTGCATCTGAAAGTCGATTTGTAGTGTATTACCGGGAAGATGGCATGCTTACACCACATGTGCTTGCATACGAAACAAATCGCTAGACAATCACTTTTAAGATGTCAAATATTCCGTGAGATCGTTTACTCTAAACGAAAAGCTGAGGCAGCTGTGCAATAATGCGAGTAGATACTCACAAATATAAATATCCACAAGATATGGCCACGCAGAAACTGCCAGCATGGAGCGAGCAAAAAAGGAAGAAGAATTGGTAGATTTTACGAGCGACATAAATCCATAAGCAAGTTTGAAAAACTTAGCGCACCCAATAGTCTCGGCCAGCCCCATAAGAACGCATATTACTCGTACATAAGAAGATACATAAAGTCAAATATGCGCAAACTGAGCTCGCACGTAATATGCGAGCAAAGTGCAGCGGACGGGCGAGAGCAACACGCAAACAATCACCTGCTTATTGCCTCAACGTGGTGGCAGAGTTGCCACGTGGCACTGTGGCGTTTTGGCATTGTGAAGTTGCACTCGCCAACTGTTGTGCGGTGACTGAAGTGGCGGTGGTCGCCGAGCCGCACTACTGGCATATCTCTCTAAATGGCAGAGACGTGTGTATCTGCGGTCGCAATTGATTGTGTCTCTGCGCTGTACTGTCTTTGCTGGTGTTTTTGTAGTCGACTCAGTCTCTACTTGCCTGTGTAAGCCAGCGCACGTGCAGCTTTGGTTGCAGCAATATGCGCATATTGTTGCTGTTGCAATTCGTTTGCTGGTGCGATGGGTTTATATTATCAACAGACACCAACAATTTTAATCAGCTGAAGAAAAAGTAACAACAACAAAAATCAAAAGTAGTGTGAATACAAGCTGTCGCAACTGCGGCACGAATGGTGTTGCTGCTGCAAGTATGAACTCTGCTTTTGCCACACACTCGTACATACACATATTCGATGCAATAACAACTAATGTAATGTGTAGCGCGTCGCGTGCACAATTTGTACCACCAGTTGGCAACATCTTACCAGCATAACGGCGAACTGTGCGGCTAACAAGCTTGGAAGTAAAGCCGACAAATACACGAAAATCGCTGGCAATAATAAATGAGATTTGCTATTGGCGCTATGTTGCCAGATGCTTCGAAGCTGATTTCCAACACAATGGCCGGAAACGAATGTGGCGAAATGTACGGGATAGTAGCTACCGGGAAAGAAACTAGCAGACTTGTGGAAAAAGTTTTGAGCAGTTCGTACGGTCAAAATGCAGAATTACTTGAAAGACCACTTATTTGTTGTAGTTGTATCTTCTAAAATATTTTCACAAAACGATTTTTCAAAATTCGAATTATTTTTAAGCTTAAAGCCGTTTAAGTAATTGCCACGGCAGTATTTTTAATATGTTTTCTCGAAACTACTTTCGTCACATTATCTTAAGTTCCATTCAATAATTTACTAGAAATTGTGCAAGAATTTTTTTGCAATATCGCTTTGCTGAATTTTATGATTTTTGTTTCCAATTTTGTTGCTTCTTCCGATAAAGAATTTGCACTAGTCAAGAATATTTGTTTTATTTTAAAATGACCACAAGTGAAGAAATCGTGACGGTAAGGACGTGATTAGTTTACTCTCTACTTCAAACTTTATTAATTTTTTATTGAGAAAACCGCTGTGATTAACTAACAACCAGATACTTGGACGCGTATAAATAATTTGCAGTTAATATACGGTAAGTAGACTTCGAAAAGTATTTCAACGGCCACAAAGCCCACTATGCGCTCCATATGAAAAATTTTAATTCTACAGTTATTTTCCACTGATACTATAGGACATTGTGTCATCAATAAAGACGCGGTAGATTGAATTGCAGAAGAAGCCTCTGCTTTTGCAATATATGAAACTTCCATGCTCATATTCATCTGTTGGCTTTACATTTTCACATTTACTTATATCTAAGCTTTCGGCTTCAGAAAGCAAATATCAGCAGATTTTCACAGTAAAACTTCAGCAAACTCACAAACGGAAACATCTAAATCAGATGTGCAACAAATACGCGGAGGTTGCATGCTGCCATTGCCATAACTAGTGTTCATAAATATCCATAACCAGTGCGCGCTTTTCACACTTGCCATGCCAACCGCCATCACTTCCATACCAGCCAAACTGCCGCACAGAATTGCAATAATTTCGATTTGCTGTAGCTACTGCTTATTTGGTAAGCGAAAACGTACACACACACACACATGCTCTTATAAACCAATCATTTATTTGTATGCGTGGTTGTTGCTGCTCGCCACTGCATGTATGCGTACGTGATTTTCGCAAAATATAGCAAATCATTTGCTGGTAATTGAAAGCTTTGCAGGTAGTGCATAAGTTTGCAGATAAATATGGATTTAGTAGCGGGTGTTCACATGAAAATTATGGAATTGAGTATGGTTAAATAGCTTTAAAATATTTAGTAATTGAACGGCGCAAATATATGGTTTTATATTATGTTACGTATACGCAGCATGGAACACGTTGTATCCGTGTGTTGTTAGTTGAGGAATTTGTTGCGGGAAATTTACAAATTGCATTACAGTAAAACCAAATAATTCCGTTAGTACTTTAGCGCTCAATTAATTTAAAAAATTATATTTCTGAAATTTGGAAAATATCGGTGCTACGCTGCCAACGCGAGAATATTGAGGATTGGATGAAATGTATTGTGTTGAAAAGTGAGCTAATGAGGTGTTGAAAAGTTATGAGATAACATTTGAAATACTAGTTAATGCAATTTGATATTCTGGATGGAAAAAAATTTTTATATATATCTACATATACATTTAAATCTGTATATACAAATTCTCGGCAACTATATTTGGGATTCACACCGCTTAAAAGAGCTTTAATAATTTCTAGAATCCGCAAAAATACACCAAATATCACGATAACAAACCATTCGAGTTACTTTAGAATTTTGCAGATATATTTTAGACTTTTCGAATTATCAAAAATAATACTAAAACAAAAAATAAAAATAGGAAATCAGTTTTGGCATGAAACCCAAATAATTTCGAAAATCATTTAGAGTCACATAAATACAAAAGCGATCTTATTAACACAGCAGTTGTGTATTTCTATGAGCACAATATTCTATAAATTTTTAATTTTGCAATACATATATCATATAATAGAAGCCACAAATGGCGGGCCGCTCAAAATAAACATACACTAGGTGAAGCCGTTTGAAAATTTCAATTGTGATTAAAGGCGAGCAATAAGTTTTGCTTTCTAGTAAAATTTTGTATTTTTAACAAATAAAATAAAACTAATGGTTTAATTAAAAGTTGGAAGTTTTAATGAGAGAAGGTGAGTATTTAAAATTTGACTTGGCTTTGGCGATTATAACATTTATACAAATAAGTGGATAAGCGAATATGTTATATACGTATACCCCTATATATTCATCTAATTCCGCTTGGTATATTATTAAATTGCCGTAAGCATAGTAAATACACAAACAGTTTGGTATAACCACACGCGTACATATAAGCTAACAGATACAATTACATAATATATTATATTTATTTGTTCTGCGTGCAAGAGCAAATACTCAAACGAAAGCACGTATCACGTGCACCGTGGCGTATGAGTAACAGACAATTGCTGAAATTTATTTTAGTCAGTAGGGCAACGGGTGAGCCACTCTCTGCAGTAGCACATACGTATTTTTGTTAGTTTTGTGTGGCTTTTGTATACACAACTCCACATATATGTACATACATACATGTGCTGAATGTAGGCTTTGAGGTCATCAGCACGCTCCGATGGTAGCAGCTTAGCCCAGGGCTATAGTAGCTGCAGTGCAGTGCAAATCAACGCAAAAAAATACAGTCTAACACAACCGCAATTTAATCGACAGAAATAAAAACAAAGACTCACTCCATTGCACCCATACATATGCATATGTACATATGTAAATTCAAATGAAAGTAAAATTGTTCGGTGAGCGGAATGCTCACCACAAAGCATAAACACGGCAAACGTAGCAATAACAAAACTATTTGATTTTGATTGCTGGCAAAAAGTTCAACTTTGCATGCTTTACTTTGATTTCTCCGCTTCAGTCGGCGTTGAGAGTGGCTGCAGGCAAAGGATTCGAAACATATAACTAATAGTTATTAACTATACGTTGTGCTCAAGCGTATGTTACATAGAAATTGGAAAACTAATGGCGATTTTAAAACAGAAAGTGAATTTTTGAAAAATTATTTTCAAAGCTCATATCTCGTTTTGATTTTTGAAGGAATTTTTCTCACCAACGAGAATGTAATAGCTTTAGACCAAGGCAATGAAAAGTGACAAAATCGGTCCACGTAAAGGCCTTTGAAAGGGCAAAACTTCGGACAGAATCTCTTTTCGCCCTAGAACTTGAACCCATCTATCAATGAGACTAAATAAACATGTGGTTTTATTTGCAGTGACAATGTAACTAAGTACCATACATTCATCCAAAGCATCAATACTGGTATCGAGATTTGGGAGCAGAGGGAGGCTCCGTTGAAGGCGTTAATACAGATTTATATTAAAATACGTGAAAATTTATTTATTTTTTGATCACTTCGATTCAAAATTGACTAAATTTTATGAGTGGAGCTTTTAGAATGTAAAATAATCAAGTTAAGGTGAGTGAAACTTAAACTAAAAAAACTTCTGAAATATTCTTCGAATTTCCTCACTCTTCGGTAGTTAGTTCGCATAATTTTAAAATTAAATTTTTACTGCAAAGCCGAGACCAAGTACTCGCTTAACCACAACTTGACCAAAACTAGCATCTAAATGCTGGCAACTAAATACAAATGAAATACAATAAATTTGACGCCATATAAAAGCCATTTCGGCCAACGAAAGCTCAACACCACATCTAAATGCCTTACCAGACACTTCAAAACCCAACCACATAGTCTGCTGCTTTCTTCCAAATGAGCAATTGCTAAATCAATTAGGGCCATATAACATGAGCTTAAGACATTTATCAATTACAATAACAACAAACTACTTAATGTGTTATAGCTGCTCTTGCAATTGCATCACTGCACTCACTAATACTTTGCAGAGGCGCACCCGCTCCATCAGATTGCTACAATAGTACAGTTATCTATCATCTGGCAGCCAAAGCAACGTGAAGCAACCACAAGCGTTTGCCGGCAATGGCCTCAGTTGATTACAAGAAATTAAATTTAGTTGTTCGTTGGTTGTGCTTCACACCTTCCGCTCGGGTTGTGGCCAACTGATTTTCCGACACTACTAATTAAATACCTGTCATTCGTATGCAAACGAAGCAACCATTTGGATAATATTTGTTAACGCAGCCACAATGGTAAGCCGGGTGGATCCATATATTGCTCGCAGCTAAGCCAGATGGGGTTGTTTTGGATAGGATGGGGTTAGGCTGTTTTGCCGCTGGCATCAAGTTACGTAAACTGTTGTGTAAATGTTGATATTTCAAATTAAATTTACCTTCCGTGTACAATGCTATATTTGCTCTTTTCGTGAGCCTATTCCTCTATAATACAAAATATATGTATGTATAAATATTTCTATTTATAAGTATAGCTATACATAATCTATTTTTGTGGCTTAACCATAGTATTGGGTAATGCGGTATTTGGAGTGAGAGAGGGACTCACTCATATTGGTACAGTGATTATGCTTAATGAGAGAAATCTAATTTACTATATCTCGAAGGGATGAAGATATTTAAAATTACTACTTAAAATAATTTGAAAGAATATGGATTCAAAAATAAATAGTTCGCATAAGAAACAATAACAATTTTTTTTAAGATATTTGTCCTTAACAAACTTTAATTAAACATACACTGGTTGTAAATTTTTATGAGAGATTGAGACCGGAGAGTGGTCTTCAAAAATACTAATAAATTTTTAATTTTTTTTCTAAAAATGCCCAACCAGAGATATACATATGTGTACTTTCAACGACTCTATTAATCCTATTATTTTATAAAGTTACCACTTTTGCTTAAAAACAAAATATTTGGAAATATATATAGAATTTAACTTCTTCGATGAAAAAGTGTTACTAACTTTGAAGAGTTGGCACCTTTCCTTAAAGATAAAATGTTTAAAAAAATATATTGAATTGAAAATCTTCGATATGTTTTGAATGAAAATTTTTATTACTAATTTTTTAGAGTTGTCACCTTTCTTACAATAACAAATTTTTCAAAACATATTAAGAATTGAATTTCTTCAATACGATAGTTAGATAAAAAAATTATTATTATTTTTATAGAGTTGCCACCTTTCCCTGCAAATAAAATATTTCAACATATACAAAGAACTGGAAATTTTGTATAGGTTTTAGATAAAAACAGATATATCTTTTAATTTTTTGTTAGTTAATACAGCGTTGCAACTTTCTTAAAATTTATTTCAATTAAATTTTCATTCAAATAAACTTATGTTGAGTTTGCAAGCGAGCTAAGATCTGCTACCACATTAATTCAACATATTCGTTTCTTTCTAAAGCTGCCGCCATGGCTAACAAGAATTTCCACAAAGGATCTTAAAAATTATATTTCAAATTGCTAATGTGTCCTATTATAATATTAGTAACACTAATACACTTTTTGCCGAAAAAACATTTAACGCATTAAATCAAACAAATAAAATTTGTCAGAGCTTAGCTGATATATTTAAAAAATATTATATTATAAACGGAATTGAGAATTATAGAACAGCAAGAGACTAGAGCATATTAATAGAAGATGTAGATAACAGCTAACAAAAATATCGCTCTATAAATAACACTAGTGGCAAGTCTACCACTTATTTGAAGCTAACTTTTTTTTATTATATAAACAAAAATCTTTGCTAGAAATCTATTTGCTATTAAAAATAGTAAAAAATTGGAATAGTTCTTAGAATAGACCTTTTGAAGTTTAGTAAATATGTAGTTCGAAGGCGGAGTTCAAAACCATAAAGAAAATTTTATAACTTATTCATTGCACCAACAGCTTTACTCATAAAAATAGCATTTATAGCGAAAAGCGACTGCTCGATTTCAAGCCAATAAATATACCAACTTCATCGAATCAGTTATAAGTTGTATGTGCAGCAATTTGTAATATCCTCATTCTCATGACTAAATATCGTTTTCATACTAAATCATACAAAATTTATTATTTTAGCCTGAATACCGTTAAGTTTATACCTGCTGTACATAGGTAATATCCTCTTTATGAACTAGTCATGTGGCATGTTCACAAAACAATAATGTTGCTAGCGTTGTTCTTGTTCCAAAACAGTGGCTCTCAACGAATCACCACAGCGTAACGCTTGACATGCAATATAATTTGATTTAATTAAGTATAAACCGATAAACAAGTGTAGGGAATTAAATGAGGAGAATCGCATATATGTATGGTATAAATATATATAAATGGAGCTACACTGGCATGTGGCGCATAACATTAGCTGAGTGGTCGATAGATTTTGTGCGTTCAGAGTTGCCATTTATCAATTTACGCTATCGGAAAGCCATTGACCACAAATGTTCAGCTACCAGAGGGTCTGCTCATTTCTACACTGCAATAT
Source organism: Bactrocera oleae (assembly GCF_042242935.1). Lineage (NCBI taxonomy): Eukaryota > Metazoa > Arthropoda > Insecta > Diptera > Tephritidae > Bactrocera > Bactrocera oleae. The sequence continues at coordinate 66,307,620 of NC_091538.1, forward strand.
AACATATTATATTTACTGCCACTTTTATGTGCGTATATGGTAAATATACATATTTACTGTTTAGGGTAGTCTTTCTTACGTTTCGATACCTCGTATATACATACATATGTATATGCAAATATATTTGACTTCAGTGATACTTAGTACTATCAGTTTTACTTATATTCACATAAATTACGTCACTACCTTTAGCAAGAATGCTGTCGGTCAGATGAGATGCTAATTGAATTTTCAACTCAGGTAATATAGGAAGCATGTAAGCTGTGGTTGCAGGAATCAGGTGTTGAAATTTAGAGCTTATTGCTAAATGTTGGTGTATGATTTGGAGAAAATCATCACATACAAAAATGTTTACGATTCCAAGTTTAACTAAAAAATTCATTTAGAAATTCACTGCTGTATGAGTTAGTCTAAGGATCACAATGGGGTAGTGGCAACGCATGGCTTGGGTGTGCTCCATGATCCAAACAATATTAAATGAAAAAAACCCTTGATTTTGATCAATCAGTTTGTATGGTAGCTATATGCTATAGTGGTCCAATATCGGTGGTTCCAACAAATCAGCAGCTTCTTAGGGAGAAAAGAACGTGTACAAAATTTAAGGTAGATAACTCAGACGAATAGATGGGGATGGGCTAATCGACTCAGCTCGTCATGCAGGTCATTTATGTATAATAGGGTCTCCGACGTTTACTTCTGGGTGTTACAAACTTATTGGCAAAAACATCTCAAAATATACTCTGTTAAATATGTTTTAAAGTCTAAATCAAAGTTAGGTTAAGTAAAGAAATCAGTCTAAGGGATGCATAATTAGAGAAAAGTGTTGTCCATAGAACTTATACGATTAAGCAGATATATCTTGCATCCTTTTTAAAGTTATGAAAACTTTTGGAAGAAATCGATGACGAGATAAACTACGAATAGCAGTTGGTTTCAATATTTTGGTCCAAATAACAACATATTATAGACAAAATCGAAAACTTTGATAATAAAGTAAATTGTGCGCCAACACCAGAACAATATCGAAAGCAATCTTTTGCCACCATCAATTGTTAGATACAAAAAACCTTTGATATATTGTCATTAAGCCTATAGTTTTCGCTCTTGTAAACACAATGAATAAATTTATATTTAATAACTATAAAGGCAAAGACGATTAATTTTTTTCCTTTAACGCCACTTGCTGAATAACCTCACTCGTAATAATCGCAACACAGTTATGCCAATATTGACATACAATTAATATATACGAGTAGTTTTGTGTCAACTCGGTTTTAATAAAATTAACACAGATAAAAAACCGATTTCATTTCAGTCAATGCACAAACGAATTGTGAGTACGACGCAGTAATTAAATATGATTACGTTATTTTAATGTAATTTTTTTCTTCTATATGCACAATAACCAAGCTAAAGCTTTTGTGCTTTTTCCAAATAAATTTTCAATTATCGTTGAAAATCCGAGTGCGTCAAATATTAATTAAATTGGTTTTCAATTATTATTACAGCTTGTTGTGAAACAAAAAAGGATTGTCAAAATTTGGTTATAAAAGCGCAAAAGTCAAACAAAAGAATACTCGTTAAGTAATTAAAAACTTTCGATACAAATTTTACAGTATTATATTTTCGAATTTCTTTGTTAATTTGTTATCTGCTTTTTAAGAAACTTTTCTACCGTTCCTGTTTAATTTTCCCATAAAACGAGCCTTAACCAGTCAACAATAAGTGCTGTTAATTTCGATTATAGAGTCACGGCAGGGTTATAGGCATTGAGCTGCGGTAACCTTAACAAAAAAGTAATATGACAAAGTCAAATCTCTAGGTAGTTAATTGACAAGCCAATTGCTTGTTATGATTCGGTCTCTAAAAGTTCATTCCTTGTCTACTATAACTATTTGTCGAAGTGTCAATCATGAATTGTGAAGCACACAGCTTTCCCTCTAGCATATTATATACTTAAAACAAACACTGACACTATTAGTATAGAATATCACAAGCTTTTATGGGCCATTTAAAATAATAGCTTCTCTAAACTGCTGTAATTTATATTGAAAGAGAAACCCGAGCCTCTTAGCTAATAAAAATTAATGATACTCCACTCTTATTGGAAATTAGAAACAAAACCATATTGGCATAGTCATTAATGTACGGCTTACTAAAAACATTTCACATCCTACAATTGTTTGCTTAATCTAATTCTTGTTTGTATATATCGCATATGTATATTATTGACGTTGAGTCAACAAATTACTGTGCTGCGGCGATTTGCGAAATTAAAGGACATCAACCAAATACATGCATTTTATAACTATTGATCTAACATTATGGCAACCACACTAACGCTGAATATAATTCAAATTAATGTAAAAACGGCATGTTTATTTATAATACTATAACAATAATCATAAATTCTATTTGTCATTTCATAAGTCAGCGCTTAATGGGTAATGATTTGTGTGTTTTTTTTTTTTTAATTACAAGCTGTCAGTGCTGATATTGAGGGTAAATAAATTATTGCGTTATGGAAATGACAAGAATTCTTGAAAGGAGATTTATTTGATTCGCTGTAAACATTAATTATAGTTGTAAATATTATTTAGATTTAATAAAATAGGCAGCCTGAAGTTTGGGTCTCTACAAAAAATTGAGATGTAAACCGCGTGGGCTTGAAATAGGGTTTTGCTTTGAGTTTTAACTTTTATTTACTCAACTCAACTTTGACTTGTGCTGAACAGTATTGGTGGCGTTCTAGTTTAAGAGGTGGCAATTTAATTCGTTTTTACCACAGATATGAGCACGACATGCCAACGTGTTGGTTGCACTGATAGGTGATGTTCTCACAGGCACTCAAATCTATGATAAAACGTTGAAACTAAGTACAGTTCCATAGTAAATATAATACATATTAACCTCTTTGTATATGAATTTGCAATAAAGTATATTCGAAAATCATTAAACTATCCTAAAACGAATGATTAAAAAAAGTATTAGCTGTGAGTATACTTTCCACAAGAAAAGCCAACCCACTCCGAAGTTTATGACTGTCTTTTGATAATATATGAAAATATGAAAAAAATAAATCGCTCATCCACATCGAAAAATCATCATCCATAAAAAACTAAAGAGAGAGAGAGAGAAATCAAAAAAATATCTACGTAATATTAACTTCACTTCCATGCATGCTAACCTTTAGAAAATTTCTTTTATTAGTGTGTCAGACAAAACAAATCCAGAGTATAATGGTTGGTAAGCAAACATGCTTATTTGTATACAATGGTCTTTTATTTTGAAAGCATAGAGAGAAATAGAGAAACCTAACAAAGCACTTATTAAAAGTGGAGGTGTACACAACCAATTAGCAAAACAAAGACGTGGCCTTCATATTGAAAGAAAAGACGTTAACGCTAACAAAAGGGAACCGAACAGTGGGTGAAGACAAAAAGTGAGCTGTCATGGCAACAGATATTTTCGACTCCTCCTTGATTGAAACATATGAAAAGACCTGAAGAAAGGAAAGTGTATACTTTGGTTAAGTGAGATGTCAGAAGCTAGCTATTAACAAGATTTTTAAAGCATTCATATTTTTTTTTTTTGTATTTGTGTATCTCAATTTTTACCACTGTGAATTTGTCTGTGAAAATAATTTTGTTTTATGTTTTTACATATTTTTATTATTAAACACAATGGTTTACCTCCTTAAAATTTTGAAATAATGTACATAACCTAACAGCAAATGCCTATAGAATTAAATAAGTTTCATAAAAAAAAAATTTATTTATAAAAATTGTGGCCTGAGCTTTAAACATTAAACTACTAGCAGTATTTAAGTTGACTTTTGCTTATATTGTATTAAAACACAATAAATGTAGGCAAAAACTTTAGCACGACTCTTGTTAATAGCACCCTAAATGTAGACAATTGTTTATTAGTCTTCTTCTCTCACTATTAGCCCAGAAGAGCTAAAAAAGTACTAAAAATGTATTACGAGCATATTAGTAACATGCAAATATGACATAAAATTACTTGCTCAAGCAAAAGTTAAAAAGCACTTGACTGTAACCGAAGCAAAGTGACACAAATTAACGTCACACTCTAGTCGACATTCGATAAATTAGCGCAATGACGATCAAATTGCCATAACGACCGAATTAAAGCGAAGGGAAATTGTGTAACGTGAGATAAAATTGCCAATTCAGAAACATGCCAAATGAAGGGCAAATTCCGCAAAAAGGTAAATTTTCGTGCGAAGGTGCAAACGCAAAGTATTATATAATTTATACGCGTAACATAATACAACTTAACAACTTTTGTCATTTCTGTTGTTTGTTTTTTGCTTTTTTGTGGTTGGTACTGTAATGGCAGTATTTGTCTTACAATGTTTCCGGCTTTCAGTGGGGTGTCAAATTACACCAATAAAGGCAGAGAAGGATGCATTGTATTGCAATCGGCTCAAACTATAAGTACAATATAATATAACATATTATCGATAAAAAGGAAAATGAATAATAAAATAATCGCAAAGTTGAAATAGTACTGTGAACTATTCTCTATACTCTATACTTTGTACTCTACACTCTACACCCTAAACTTTATAATCTATACTCTATACTTTATACTTTATACTCAATACTTTTTTCTCTATACTATATACTCTATAGAGTACTCTATACTCTTCACTTAATACTCTGTATTTTATACTCAATAGTCTCTATACTTTATAATCTATGTTCTATACTCTATAGTCTTTACTCTTTACTGAATACTCTATACTCTATACTCTATACTCTATACGCTATATTCTATACTCTATACTCTATACTCTACTTTACTTCTCACTCTTTATCATTGTTCACTAACTCTAAACTCAATTCTACACTCCACTTATATACTTTACTCAGCTTTACTCTGCACTATACTCCAATCTACTAAACGCTCTGTACTCTACACTTAATGATTAAATTTGACTTACTCTAAAGCAGGTTCGCTTTGAAAATGAGTAATCAGAACAAACCAGTTATTAACTTGACCCCAAATAGTTATGAACACCGCCTTTCGTTCGCTACACTCGTATAATTCGGAAAGTACCATATATGAATTCGTAGAATATTTTACTTAGACTCAGTGGAGCCATCATTAAGACTGCTAACAAAAACTTTTATTCTGAGAAAACATGAGAGGAGAGGAGAAAGGAGCTTTCAAGTCGTGAAATTTATGGTATATTCTTAAATTATGAAGGCTCTATATGGGTAAGTGAATTAAGGACTAGATAGTACTGAAACAATCGTTATAAAATAATAATTCAATTTTTGCCTGGAATATTTCTCTTTGGTCCCAAAAATCTAAACAAAATTAAGAAAACCTCGCCTCAACCAAAAATATTCACATACGATTTTCTGAATAAAGTCCAAGAAACTGTTTAAGCATAATAATGGTGCTAAAACCAAATGACACCGTTAAAAACATTACTAAACACTACTTTCTAAATAAATATTCAAAAATTGTGGAGCAATAAAATTAGAATTAATGCGTTGGAAAATAGCTTAGCTGGAGAATTGAAAACTAAAAAGTTGTGCATGACAAATATGGAAAGTGGAAGCAGCAATGACAACTGTCAGAAAATTTTCTCACTAGTAGCTGTGCTCAACGACGTAGATACTAACTCATTGTCAAACTACAAGATATTCGACTGAAATTTTACGCTTTTGTAGTAATACTTTTTTTGCGCACTTCGCAGTTACGTTGTAAGCTTAAATAGAGCTGATTAAACAAAAGCTGTGGATTTTAAATACAATTACAAATTGGGGTAGAATTGTAGCTGCGCTGCACAAACGGAACCAATATTGTGGGAGAATTTTATTTTGGCTTTACGCGTATAAATGCATACATATCTCTATGTATGTACTCGGTTTGAGATGAAAGCAAAAATTACGAAGCTGCATGGGTTTAAATATGTGCCACTAGTGTGATGAACCTCAAAGCTATAGTCGCAGCGGTTGGTATCAACGTGTGGTATGAGTAACGCGAAAACAATTGCGCTCTTTGATGGCGCTACGTAAAATGTAAACGCCAAACGGAATATAAAAAGTTCTCAAACAAATGACTAATGGGCTTGCGTTTTGTAATTAATTTGGAACTTACTTAGCGCGCGGCAGTTAAGCTGTTGTAATTTACTAGCTGCTGGGTGGAGGGCGTGTGCGCGCGAATACGAGCGCTAAACAGTTTCAGTAAGGGTGTAAACCGCAATTTCTTCAGCGCTAGCGCTTTGCTATTTGCGCGCATTAGTTTGCAATGATTAATTGTTGTCAACTTTTAGGTGAGAAACTAAAGACAGCGTTGACCATATTTCATTTCTGAGCGAGTGCGTCTATGTTTTTGGTAGATTGTTGCGTAACGAAAGTAGTAAAGAAAATTGCACACAAACGCACACTAGACGACACTGCATAGAACCTTAACTGCATAGCGGTATTAGTAGCTAGTGAAAATTGGCATAAAATGATAATAAACCGCTGCCAGAATCCTACAGTGTGCGCTATACTACACTTTCTCCAAGTTCAGCTCGCAAATTTTTGAGTTATATCATTCCATTTTTGTTCCACTTAGCGCCGAAAACAAGTACAGTTAAAACATTATTGTACTTCGACTTTTTTGTTTGTGCATTTTGCGCCTTGGCTTTTCTTCTTGTTTTTGCGAAGAAACAAGAAATAGTGCTGGCTGGTGGAGTGGCGCATGTCAGAGAATGAAATATGGTTAGATTATTTTTCATATTTCGCTTTCGCTCTTTACTCATTTCAGTTGTCGGTTTTGTTACTTTTTGTGCTGTTTTGTGCTTTTCTTGGCGAATTTGCGATTGCAATTAGCGTTGCGGTTTTTGGTTTCAAGGTCTGTTGCCTTGTCGGCGCTCTTAATTCGTGCGCTGTATTTGGCTGATTGCAGATTCACTTTCACTTTTCAACTCGGCCACGACTTATGTGTGTGCGCGTGCGCCAGCACTTCACCTGAATAATTGAAATTAATGAATGTTGGTACTCTTTTCGTTGCGGCAGGCAACGATAATGAGCATGAAGTAGTAGCAATTTTGGGATCTGAGGAAGTGGCCTGTATACGATTTGAATTTAACTGCAAAATTATTGCATTGTTCGTAAAGGATTTGGCCGTTTTTGTGCTTTGTGTTTTGCTTTTAAGGAAATTTTTATTAAATTTGATAAAGCTTTTGGGGTTTGTTTGTTAAATTTGCAATTTTTCGACTAAAAATGGTAACAAAGAAATTTTTTTCAGAAATTTATTATGTATACCTGAAGGTAGGAAGATTAATTTCGTCTAGAAGAATAGCAGAGAAAACAAAGTAAATGATTTGAAGAAATATTAGAAAGATTTAAGGTCGAATAAAGTAACGTGCCTGTTAAAACTTTAAGTAATTTCAACTATAAAAATTTTTTGTTACACACATTTTTTGTGAGTCTCAATACGTAAGTTTTGGTTTTTGGAATAAAATTTTTCAGAGATCAACTAGGAGTGATATTCTATCAAATAATTATTATGGCATCACTAGCTCTTAGATATCGTTTTATCTTATTCTGATTATCTTATGTATCCTTAAAGAAACTGGCACCAAGTAATTACTACCCATTTTTCTTTATAGCGAATAATTTATCTCAAAAGAAGCTTTGAAAATCGACTATTTCAGGTTTTTCCCGATAGAGATTTCTATTATAAAACTATCTTCACAATTAGAACAAGTTATTGAACAAAATTCAAAATTCTAGCTTAAAAGTATTCTTGTGAAGAATGAATCTAGATTAACCACTGATCTGTCATACAGGCTGCAAGCGTCGTCCATAGAAACCATTCATTTTCTGAGAGAATTCCTTAAGTTAAAAACACACGTGAAATTATGTTATCACCTCGCAGTGGGTGAGCGCTGTTTGAAAAGGCTTTTGCTATAACATTAATATTTGAACCTTAACTACTGTGCTAAATTTCCGGCACCGACTTTAGAGCTCAGTTGAAGCGTTTCAGATAATACGTGAAATATGTGACAAATAAGTTGAAGAACAAGTATTTCTTTTAGAGCAATGAAGCGCATTGAAGGATTTCGGCTTGTAATTCGTAAGTAAAGAACAAAAAGCATAAAATATAATATATATGCGTATAGACGAGTTCGACTATTTAAAGAGAGAGGTGCAATTCTTCTACCCACATACTAAACAAACCATATTGTAAGGTTGAAGAATAGTCAGCTAAAGGCACCACTCATTTACTTCTATGACTACTACTATAGTTGTGTTTCTTGTTTCATTACGAAAACTTGCATTAATTCTAAATGCCCAATTAAGAATAACAATCTATAAGGCTGAGGTATAACAAGAGTTATTCTAACGAAAACGGAAGTTGTTTACATTCTAGTAATTTTAGAAATGCTTGTGCATTCGCTAAGAGTTATTATTATTTCTGAGAAAGTGTTTGCTATAAAAAAAAAAATAGCACTGTCATTTTGTTGTTATTTTCACATTTATAATTAAAGCACATTCGTCAACTCGTTATCGTCGGCTGCAAATAGTGAAATTCTAGGGAAAAATTTGCAAAAATGCCGAGAAAAAGAGCAAACAACTTGACGCAAAGAACCACAGTACAAAAAGGTGCTCAAAGAGTTATCACAAAGATACTTAAGCAAATTTGGGCACAATAGCATAGTAACTAGCAAAATGTAATAAAAAAAACTGGGTATGTAGGTTGAAATGCTACTGAAAATTACAATGAGAGCAATGCAATTCACTAGAAATTAAATGAAAAATGGCAAATAGAATTACGTAAGCAACGAAGTGGATAATGAAAGAAACAGAATTTTAATTGGGCTACTTAAAAACCAAAATATTTAAATGAAAGGAGAGATGAAATAACATTTTAATGAAAGTTGAGTGTGCGCACGATTCGTACAGCTACTGCAGAAGCTAGTATGATTTAAAAAAAATGTACAGTTGTAAAGAGACATTTGCTGGCTTTACAAATAGCAACAATAAAACCACGAAAAACAACAAAAAACTTATCTCAGGCGGTCAATGGCGGTAATTGTTCCCAATTTGCTCAGCACTTAAGCCGACTTTGAGCTTAGACCTGCCAGTCAATTACATTGTTTGACATGATCGAAGCTCTGCGGCCTAGCAGCGCATGTTGTTTGATATTTTTACTTGTTGCGGCAATTTTTTTTTTTTTTTTATTGCGTTTTAGAATTACCTTGGTGTTTTTAGCGCTCTCTTTGCGGTAGCACTTATCTCTAATCAGCTTATCGCTTTTTTCTTTTCTCCGGTTGAAGCCGAAGCGCTGTCAATTGGCACAGAAAAGCGGAAATTAATATTAGTAACCGTGTTGGCATAGCTAGCGAATCCAGATGAAGAAAAACCAAGCCGCTGCTTAACATTTATTTTCCATCAGTTCTAGCTTGTTACATGTCAGCTATGTGAAGTACAGCAAATATTGATAAAGCTGTAGTTTGAAAATAGTATAGGTAGCTAATAAGGTAAGCGCATGCGAACAGATGATTAATTTACTTTTGCGTTACATTTGTGTTCACAATGAACAGCTTATATTATTTTCTGCCCTTCAAACAAAAGTTCGGTTTGAAATTGGGTAGGTACATACCTTACGACAGCCCCAAGACACCGCATACACTAATTTCTCACCATTCGAGTGACTACAAGTATATCTTTAAAAAAATTAAGCTTATTTGAACATTTAAAGGTAGACGTCGACACATAAATCCGCATCAGCAATGGTACATATTTTAAAACATAATTCGCTCTTATACAAGTAATTATACATTATTTATTAAATATTAATTATAGCTTTGTTTTAAATGGCATATTTATAATTCTTAAAAGGGATATAGATGAGAATTTTACTTAAAAATTTACTTTTATTAAACAGGTTTATCCTCGACTAATCTGGTATTTTATATATACGAGTAAATAGATGTTAGACAGGGCGTATGAGTAACTCAGCTTCTATAATGGAACTTCACATTAAAACTTTCTGACTCTCTACGCTTCTTTTAGTTATCAGCTCTTAAGCTTGACTTAGTTTTCACTAATAATGTACCTTACTATAATGCAACCAGAATTTTAACATTTTTTCGCCCAACATACTTTTGCTTTTAATAATTACACTACGGGTTAGACCTCCAGCACACAAGGGAGAAAGACAGCAGAAAAATGCTATTTCGCATTTTCAGTTGACAACCTAATTAAGTGCAGCCGATGTGACCTTCATTTACTCTTGCTTCACCGCTGTGCGGTGGCACTGAGTCGCAGAGAGAGAGAGAGAGTCGCGGATTTTACTAAGCCTTACAGCTGCGGAACGATTCACGTTACTTTTCACTTTGCTTTCTTATTTTATTTAGCATCCTATTTTCGCTTATATTGTTGTCCTTGAAATTTTACAAAGCCTCAAATTTGTTTGTAATTATTGTATTGGGATTTGTACTTTGCAAGATAAACTCTTGAGAATTTTGACAGAATCGTTAACGCCAACAGAACGGCAACAGACTTTGTGTTTATGTTAGTTGTGGCTTATTGAAATTAAAGTAAAATAGATTTTATAGTTGGCAGTATACTATGTAGTATTGTAAAGTATGAACTTGGTTTTGCATGAAAGCTAACAGATTTAGTAGTCAGTTGTAATAAATTCATGACAATTTCGGTTTTTAAATTATCAATTGATTGAAGTAAATGCAGCAATCTATAAGGTTAACTAGTGAGACTTCAAAGTTGATGACTTGGACCTTCGAGGCTACTTTCTTGGTTACAAACTCATCAATAAATTAGCAAATCTTCTTCACGTTTCATTTTCATTTGCACTTTAAATTTATGAGAATCAGATCTAGCTAACATATTGTACTTAGCTTTAGAGCTAGAGATATCAAATTATTAAAATAAGTTTTTAACACATTTTTAGTAATGCTAAATTGAGTTCGAGACTTGCTTGCTGCAAGAAAGAAGTTACATTTTTTTTTATTATACATGTGAGTAATAGCAAATTTCCCATATGAAAGTTTCTAAATAAGAAAAAATTTGTTTTATATTTTACCCTAATTAAGTCCAGTAAATTAGCTTAGCAGGCACTAGTCAACAATTAGCTCATGTGCCACTGTGAGATCTTTCTAGCTTAATGCGGAACACAGAATATTCCTCTGAACTAAGCGCTCTCAATAAGATACATCTTGCTGCAATTATAGTAGTTCTTACTGGTCGGCGCCTAATAGGCGTGCATACGATAAGCCTGCAAATTTTATCGGACACTGACGGGTTAGTTTTTATGGAAGAAAGTGAGGTAGAAATAACCCAGCAATCTCTTCTCCATTGCTCAGCTATTGTAAGGCTGTGGTTAAACCATATCGGCAGTGATATATTGGCGAAATCTGGTGAATAAATCGGAATAGATATTAGCCGCCTCAACAAATTTGTGGTAATACTTTTGAGACCGTCGTCGTCAGCTATTTAAGTGGGATTCGTTTCTGCATCGATTTTTTATCCTAACCTATGAATTTTGGCTCGCATGAATCTTGAAAAGGTTATCTACAAAGCGATATATGTATATACGCTCAGCTTCAACCGTGTTAATATGTGATCAGATGAAATAAAGTGAGAGCATTAGACCATCTTTGATATTATTTTTGTTGTAACGTAAAAAAAGTTGTGCAGAAGGCATTACGCAAAAAAATTTCTCGATGAATACCCTGTTCCATCCGTAGATGGAAATCCCATTTTTAATAATCGCATAAATGAATAAGAATAATTCACAAAAATTCATATGTTTACAACATTAAATGCCTTATCTTATACGCCAACAATTTTTATCCTCTCTTATGCCCACCTAACTACACTGAACAGCAAAACTATTTTAATGTGGAGCAAAATTCTCACAAGGGTACTTTGCTACTAGCTGCGTCATTACTTATATAAAAATTGTACAATTAATGCCCCTTCCCACATCACTACACATATTAAAATGCTTTCTCCTATATCACTGTAGAAAATATTCCCATAACAATAAATCCGACTTCATTTTTCATTTCATTACACATTCTCCTTTGTAAACCGATTGAACATGATACTACTAACAACAAAAACTATAGTATGTAAAGGACATACAAGTATGTATAACCCTTTACCCAATACCACTCCGTACACACTCCGCCACATTTGAAATAACGTAACGTCTGCGAAGCTTACATAGCTTTATAAAGCCGCTTGCACAGTTAGCCATATTGTTCTGAAAGCCATGCGACAATCGTGAATTGTGAAATTTGTCGCCATACGCTTTTCTCGTCGGGGCGCGAATGTCAGCGCTTAATGGGATTTTATGGTTTAAACCCACGCGCTAAATACCGAAATTTATAATCGTCGCGTTGGGAGCGCCAAACAAAGAAACCGACAAGCGTGTGAGAAAATCGCAGCCAGCGCGTAGCGGCGAACAGACGGCGGTGGCATCGGTTCTTTAAAAAAGACAAGCCAAGGCGAGTTGAGAGCCGACAGAATACATAAGGATACGGGTGCGCCTTTGTGCTGTGAATTGAAATTAGTTTCGGTGTAAGTGAATAGTAGCAGCGAAAGACAAGGCGCTGATGTTGGCGATGGCGCGTATTCACTTGCCGCGCTCGGAATGGCTTTAGATTGGCGTTAGATTTGCATTCGCACAAAATTTATGACAATTCAAATGTGTCGAAATGTGTACCAAAGTGGCGCCAAGCTTTAAAACGCCTGCTAGCTGAAAACTAGTCGGGAATTGTTGTTGTCACCAGCTATGTTGGTGTATGTGTATGCGTGTGCATAGATTGGTGCAGCTAATAGTGTATAGTGCTTTTTAAGCACAATATATGGCAGTTTTTATCTTTCTCAAATTGAATAGCTTCCGGCACATTAGAAGCTGCCGGCTTAAGCTTATTACTGTAAATTATGCGCGCCGAAATGTGCGTTTAACGTTACGCGAATCGAAGTTTTTGACGTCGTAGTGAATTTGCGTTCGAAAGTTTTTGTTTTGCAAATGGACTTTCAGTTTGGCTAAAATGAAATATCTAACTGATTAGCAAATGGCAGGGAGCATATTCTCTGAGAACTTTTATATTTATGAGAGCTCTTTTCCTGAAAGTGATTAAATTAGTCTTGAGGGAGATGCGGACACATTTTGTTCACACATTTAATCTTCTTAGCCATATATATAGAAACTTACATTGTATTAGTTTGACAATTTTGAATAAATTCACACATATGAAAAATTTTATGAAAGCATTGAGATGCGTAAGACATGATCCATATAATCATGAACTAATTTTCCCAAGAAATGAACTAGTAAAAGTATTGTATATCAAACAAGTTTTCCTACGAAAATGTTTGATAGTGAATTAGATGCGAGTAAGAACACGGTCTGTATAATTTTTACTCAAGACTTGAGTAAAAGAAAGGTCTGTGAGCATATTGCTAAATATGAATTAAATGAAGATCAATAAAATAAAGCAACTTTGCTTTAGATCAACAAAAAAAATATATTTCTGTCCTGCGCATAGTTAGTGAAGTTAAAATGAGAACTTTCCTAAGTAGTAAAGAGCTATCTACGAATCTGTTAATACCTATGGAAAACATATGGACCGATACTCATGATCTGCTAGAACTGACTGCTTTAATCGATTAATTGCGTTTCAACACTGTTTCCCCATTCTTTGCGAGATAAAAACTTTTACTGGGACTTTTAATTAAAAATCAAAATGGGTTTATTGTAGTTCGAGGTCTATATATACCATCTGATCAAATTTGAGTCGGTCTGATTCATTCATAGTGCATTTTTCAAAAAATACGATAATGATCGTTATAGAAATCATGACTTTTTCTAAATATCGCATCCTTTACGGAACAGTGATTTCTTTTAGCCTGCTTTTCACATATGCAAAAATTTTAATTTATTATAGATACCCTACGCACTATAAACGTAAGTTCTTTCAATATCTGAAACTAAAAAGAGGTCAAAGCGCTTTTACTCACTTTCTAAGCTTCAATTATGGTTGAAACGGCTACTTGTGGTATTCTTAAGCCACGTATAATTCTTCAGGTCTTGAGGAATTATATGTATGTACTTGTATGACAGCAGTAAGACCTGGATATATGCAGAAGTTACAACCAAACAAAAACTTAACGCGAGTTTCACTTATCTACATTAATTTTATCGCACGGCCATTACAAAGACACGTCTTCTAACATAATTTGGTGTTTTTTTAATTCTTGTTTTCATGCCTAAAAGCACCAGCAAATTAGTTTATTTTATCAAAGCCAAACTAATGCACAAATTTTCAAATTTTGTGCCAACCAACTTTTGTTAATTTTTTCTGCATACTCTCTGGCATGCCGACGCAAAGGGCAAATAAACTAATAGAGAGTTATCGGCAAAGTAAACGCCAAATAGCGCCATGAGCCATGAGCGAAATGAGCAAACGTAAGACGCAATATTTCGGTAAGTATTTCGTTTGAATAAGAAATCACTGCATACTTTCAGGAGACTGTAGGCACAAAATGCCACTCACTGATAACATTGCTTAAGTCAATGTTTGCCCGTGAGCAAAATTACAAATACACTGTCAGCTCGACTGTCTATTTGAGCGACAAAATTTCCGCTGTTCACCAGCATATACATACATATATACACCATCCTTTGGCTTAACTCTGTGCGCAGTGTCTTTTGACTGACGCTAATGTAACGCCGACTGTTTGCAAGGGGACTGCAGTCCTTTCACCGTCGACCGATGCCATCTACAGGTTTGTGGCCTTCACTCAGGCAAATCACCCACTCATTGATGGCGTGACATTTTCTATGTGCTCTATCCAAAAAAAACAAAACGAAAAAAGAAGTGAAGGAGAGGAGAAGACACAGCTATCCACGATGCAGTAATCAGTGTGAAAATGTGAAATTTTGTCGGCAAGATGCGAAGAAAATGAGCTTAAAAGTGTATACTTAAGCTTTGTAAGAGAGCAAGGCGACTGCACCGAAATCACTCACCTTTCACACAAGACTTTGTCGTAAATATGCGAAGATTACACAAGAAAACATACACAAGTAACTACATTAAGTCGATGTATATACATTATATATATATATATATATTATATATATGTAATATTGTACATATATGTACATATGTGTTTTCCTGCACACATGTAGCCGAGCAAATGGCTTGTATGCGTTGAGATCTGGTGAAGTTCAGGCGGATTTGAGGATGTTCAGCTTGTACGCGTAAATTCCGCATGAATGAAGCTGAGCTGAAGTGAACTGCATCGCTACTTATGAAGCATTTTCTTCTGCAGGATCAAGTCCATGAACAACTTGACACAAAGGCGAAAAAATATATATGTAAATATGTTTGCATGTAGTAAGCAAGTAGAAGCGAGAGCGTGAACGTTTCCAAAATGATAATATTTATCAGCAAAAAACGAAAAGTGAAAAGTTCATTTGTTATGCAAACGTAAGTGAAAATTATGCTGTCTCTGTGTGCATAAATATTTGCTCAAGGATATGCTTAAGTGTGTTGGCGTTTCTGTTTGCTAGAGAAATTATGTAATCTTTTATGCCAGTTTGTTTACAGACATTCAGCTTTATTTTTTAGGAACGAAAGTTACGTACGCCTTTATACCTGTATGCATCAACACACGTAAGTACTTGCTTTCACGTGCACATATCTTCAGCCAAACGCTACAGTTTAGCGGGAATGAGCACGAAACTGATAAGGTTTTTGTATAAAGCTTGATAGGTATATATATGTGTATGAACTGTGTGATTGAGATAACTTTTACGTAAATCATTTGAGAATTTCACCTGGCATAAAAAATTTTTGTAATAAGACTTTTTGAACAAGAGAAAAGTTGAAAGATATAAACATTTAATTGAAATTTAGTTTGTTGCAAGATATCATGTTTCCGATTTTTATCAATGATTTGGAACTCAAGTTTTGTGATTTAGATCTTTCGATTAATCAATTGGTGTTTGTGGTGAAGATGATTTGATGCATTAAGATTATACAGGGTATTTTTTTAGACGTTTGGTTATCAATCAATCACTGATCAATGAGTAAACTCTTTGCCATTTCATAATGAATAGCCTTATTCCGGAACAACGGACTGGTAATTCGAGCAACCATGGTTCGGTTTCGCACCATGTTTACTTAATTGGATAACCTGAATGAGTATATCGTGTACCATCGCGCACAACAATTGGTGCTATGTCCATCCACTTTATGGAAGATTTTGCGGAAGCATCTGGGTTTGCGAGCTTACAAAATACAACTCGTGCAAGAATTGAAGCCAAACGAATATTAGAAGAAGAATGGGTCTGCAACGAGATGGCTACCTATTCCGATCTTCACAAACAAATTTTGTTTAGACATAAAGCTAACTTTTGGTTGAATCTCAGTATATGGTGCGGTTATATGAAGTCGCTTGTCTACGCTGATAAACCCAAGACAATTGATGTCTTGGAAAATAATAGTCGGCGCATTATTGCTGACATACGGCCACAATTGCTGCAAAAAGTGGTCGGAAATTGGGAAAATTGGAGTTTATGCGAAACAATCATGGCAGTCACTTGTCCGAAATAATTTCTTGATTTATGATTTATGACTTAGACTTTAAGATTTGTGAACCATGATTTATTTATGATTTAAGATTAATAATTAAGGTTTTTATGTTTATGATTTACGATTTTTGATTTATGATTTATGATTTGTTAATTAGGATTAATAACTTGTGATACAAAACTTTTACTATATCTGATTTATGCTATAAGTGGGTATGGGTATGAATAATGTCTAACTAAATATATGAGATTATTTGAGATTTGTGGTGTATTGTGACATAAGTGATATGTGTTTTACTCTAAGTGATGTATGGATTAAAATAAAAGTTTCATGAGCTCTGAGATTTGATATCTCGTTATTTTCATAATATGCAAGCACTATTAATCACACCACAATATTTTGAAAAAAATTCTAAAATGTTCGCCACTAATTGCCGCAAACATTCGAAACTTTTCATGACTTTCACCTATCAAATTACGTTGCCACTCATACACATAGTACTCACTCAGCAATCAGAACCACACGAATTTATTACTTATTCGGATATTGCGCGTACGCAGAAAGTTTAACTTTAAATTGCTGAGCTATGTAATAATGCATATTACCATTTCACACACACTCAAATACACACAAATATACACTTAAAAGCATACTAGCTCGTTTGCACGGTAAAAACTTATTCAACTACTGCTGGCGCCATATATGCATACGCACACTTATGCGTGTGACTGCGTGTGTGTGCTTATTTGCTTTCATGTGTAGTGTAGATGTAGGATTGTTCATTGTACATTGTTCTATTATTACTTGTACTGCCGGCAGCGCTGTGTTAGTTCAGCCAACAACAGTAAATACCTATAAATACTACTTGCTGCTTGCCGCTTATGAGTGACGGTACAGTGCAACTTTCTCACATATATTATACAACATCTCTTCTTGTAGTGCAGGAGATTTTAACGCATTTTTCTTAAGAATATTTAAACTTGCTACATCTCATCTTACAGCTGTCTCGAGCGCCCTTGTTGTTGTTGCTATTTTCATAGTTGGCATTTTGCCGCTTACTACGCGCAGCTGCGGCATTTGAATAATGTTCGAGCGACGTGATTGCTTACCGCAAACTTGCCACATCACCAGCAGCCGGTGCCACTAGTTTACGCGGTGATTATTATTATAGTTGCACCTTCGGGAAATTGTTGTATGCATGTGTTGTTCGGTGTGTGGCGCTTTCTAAGAAAATATCGTATATGGATAAAATATTGTTTTCGTACCAGTTAGGTAACTGCTGACATGTTTTAATCTGATTAAAAAAAGAGAAGGTTAAGGTCGACCTTCTACAATAAAAATTGTGTGAAATAGGTTTAACCTGAGTACATCATCCCTAAAAGTTGTGACAGTGTTTGATGTAGGCTTAAATATATTAGTAACATCCGGAATTAAGCGGTCGGTAGAAACTTCTTGTATATACAGTCCCCCAAAACTTTCACCGAAAATTATTTTTCGAATGTTCTTAATCACTAGAACAACACAAATTGCATATACACCAATATCTCAACCTCTATAAATCCAAACTAAGATCCACACATTGGAACAATTTATTTGTATTTTAATTATACTAAAATCGAACCTTTTATTAATTTTTTATTTGCAAAGCAAATCAAACCCGGTTAGTACGAAAGTACCGGAAGTACTTTCAAAAATAAATTCATTATAATTTTTTAACGAAATATATTGTCCAAATAGTAAATCGCTTCTTATTAAGTATTTTAATAATTAAGTCTTTTAATACGGCTTTCAAACATTTAGAGTAAAAAAAAAATACTTCTGATAACACCTTTTCACTTCTTATTAAAATGCAGTAATATTTGACATATCTCAATTAGCTGTAAGTTAGGAAATCTATTTTAGAATATAGAGAAATATTAGTGACAGAGAGCATTAAATATTTATTTCGAACTTTTACGTTTTTTATAATGAAACTTTCAAGAAAATCGTCTCATATTTTTACGTCTATTTGTAGCATGTCGCATAACGCATGTCACATTACAGCTCTATAAATTGACATACAAACACAAGATAATGAAATATGAATTAGACATGCAAAATTTTATTACCTAAAGGTATGCACAAGGCTCCAATCCTGGCCGAAAATTAATTTTTTCGAATATTATTGGTTTTTTAAATTATTTTTTGTGCTTATGGAACTTAGTTTTATTTTTGTTAAGCATGTCGATTTTACTAAAGGTTAGTAGAAATTAATTTTTAAGTTGTGTTATTTTAATACGGAGTGAAATAAAATTTATAGTTGCATATTTTGTCTGCTGTTATGATCTCCCTAAGTCCAATAATTTTCCGAAAATTTTTAATTAAGGCCTTCAAACATCACACACTTTTGTTGCAGCGATGAGCTGGTGTCACCACACGCGTCGACTAAGAAGAATCGGTTATGTTATTGTACCTAGGCTTAGTAATGCAATCAAAGTTAAAAAAGGTTCTTGTATTCGATCACAACAATAAATAAATATTTGAAATAAGCATTGATACTCAAAAGCTCTATGAAAACAGGCGAGAGTAATGCTACTTATAATAATTGTTGAAGAACTATTTATGATGGCAACATTCTTAAAGCTGAGCTTAAAGTACTTCAAAGCAAGCTTCTGCTAATACAATTTTAAATTTTAATAGCTGATAGTTTAAAAGTCACCACAAGCAAAAAAATTTCTTATTTTAAGACTAAAAAAGTACCCTCGAGATCGTCTAGTCAACTGAATTTTCAACTGTCACTTATGGCTCGCTGGGTATTCTCCTCAAAGATTGACGATATTTTCAACGTACATTAGCATCACATGTTGCTAACAGGTGAATTATATTTGTTCGCTGCTACGAAAGTTTGCAAGTTCCGGAAATAAGAAATATTCTTTTCACAAAAATTAAGGAATACTAACTTTTCACAAGTGTACACACACATACACGAGCGCATTTGCATAAGCTCATTTCCTACGATGCGCGGCTGCATCAGCTCAAGTTCAAGCTTTATAACTGTGCCATGGGCCATAGCACTTCGCCGACAGAGTTGAACGGCAAGTTGCTGGCTCGGCTTGGCATGTGGCATCGATTAGTTGCATAGGCCTATGAGTTATTTGCACCAGCACGCATACATGCCAACAAGCCAGCAGCAGCGCCAGCAAATGCAGCTGCATGCGCTTGCAAATTGTGCAAAGTTAAACCATGTATGTGGTATTTACGTACATAACGGTGTGTATGCAAGTATTTACTGTACGTGCGCTCTCGCAAGAGCCTTGACACATTGCCCCTGTTGCGGCATAGCGGGCCGTGCTCGTTCGTCAGCGAGCTTTGCAGTCCAACCAACAGCAATGGTTGGCATAAAGAGGCACATGTGTAAGTAAATAGTTATATATATATGTATATCTAAGTAGCTGTGGTATATATTTATGTATATAAAGCATGTGTAAGCACTCCTTCTTCACCGTCAACATATTGCAACAAATTATCCGCGTAGTCTTCGCTTTCATTCGCTCCGTTATTTGGGCATTGCTTAAGCAACATTGTTATTGTTGGAAGAAAGTTTGTGCTTTATAGGCATACTTGCCGAAAATTTTGTTTGCCTTCTAATATCTACATCTAGCTTATAATGAAAGGACTACACTGGTACATAGTTAGTGGTGGAGGAACACTCACACACCTTCTATCTGAGCAATATTCGCATAATATATTCTTTTTTTCGCTTTGGTTTTGTATATTAACATTTGCGTAGAATTTCATGTAGCACAGCGTCTAATTTACTGTTGTCTTATAAGTCGCTAAAGTGCACTTTGTACTTCGGAAAAATCATAATAATATCAAAACTTTTCTCTCCACAAGGAATGCTAAAATTTCTTACATCTGCTATATCTAAACATTGTGTGCACCCAGTGAAAGTCGAATTTTGAGAATATTTAGAATATCTTTTCGTAATAGATATTAAGATTTGATATGCTTAGTTTTCATTTATAAAAATTATTTCGACTGCCTGAGAGTATAAGCCTAATTTGTTAAAATTAATTACCGCATGAAACTTAACAATATCTCTCTAATTCCCTCATTTGCTAAATCTCGCTCTCTAAATTTTTCTCTCTCTCTCTTCCTCTAGAAGAAAATACTTTCTGTAATTAGCGATTGAAATAAAATTATACTCAATTTCAGATGTTATGATTCATTAGTATGAGCTTAATTATTTAAAACTACAAGTAATTACCTTATCGCTCTCTCCAACTCTCTCTTTCTTTCTAGCAAACTCTCACTTTGACTCTACTCACCCTCTCTTTCTCTTGCTCCCTCTTTCTCTGTAGTAGAGATATTCTCTATAATCAACCAATAAAATGAAATGATCCTCAATTTGACATTTCATATATCTTTTTTCTTCACTGCGTCAATTATAAATGTCGAATTCCGAAAAATTTTGGAACCGAACCAAATTGGTATAACTTCGGTTGTCCCTCTCTTTTGCCACAATATTAATGTTTTGTTATAAAAAGATTTATGTTGCTTTTCATTATAATTTAAACGGAAACCCTGAAATCATATATAACCAAAGTGCAATAGTTCCCTTCTTTGGTTCACTGGGTGCAATAAACGCATTTTACTTACTCTTGCTATGCTGCTCATACTTAAGAACAACAGAGACTTATTTGTTTCTGTTAAACCTTTACGCAAAATTAAATCAGTTTTCCATATAAACTTTTAAGTGACACTCTGGGTGTCGGGTTTGTAGAGGCTTTCGTAAGAAAGTTAGTATACAGTCTATACCCTATATTAGTGCTTACATACAGCCATACTCATATACCAAACATATTTTGATACGAAAACTACAATTTAAGAAACATTTGCATTTTGAGTCTGTGAGAGATTCTGGTTGAAGCTCGTATATGTCAAGAAAAAACATTAAATTTTTTTAAGGATAAATAGTGTGGAATAAACTTATGCTACAAGAAATTGCTTTTCTAATACGGTCAAAGCTAAAAGAATGAAAAGATATCCACATACAAGCATTAGAAGAGTAATCACCTGCTGTACCGATTTCTATATATATTTAACTTTCGATTGTATAATATAATACCGAATGGATTACAGAAAATACAGGAGAACAGCTGCAATCTGTTTGTATACACACAAAAAATATCATACGAAAATTACTATCAAATAAAGGATTTGAAAACATTCTAAGTATTTTTTAAAACAGTAACCATCTTTTCATTAAATTTATTTTAAAATATATTCTTCAAATTTTTTCAATATATATTTACAAAATGTTAATGGCGGTTTGTAAAGGGGGAGAAGAAAACAAAATATTAAATTGAACATTATTCTAACGGGGTTTTTTATAGACGTACGTTCATAAACTAAATTATTACATTTGGAGTGATAAGCGATAAGCCATTTTTAAGACGCAGTTATAACCGCAAAATGTCACTGTTTGGTGTGGTCAATGAGCGAAGAAATCATTGGTCCATACGTCTTCCAAACTGGAGCCGGTCATAATGTTACAGTCATTAAGGAACGCGGTATGGACATGATTAATGACTTCTTTTTGCCTGAATTCAAGGATGTTGATGTGGACGACCTTTGGTTACAACAAGATAACGCGACATGCCATACAGCATACAAAATAATTTATTTATTTATGCAAACCTTGGTTTAGCGTATTTTCTTGCGTCGCGGGTCTGTGACGTGGCCTCCAAGATCGTCCGATTTAACACCGCTGGACTGTTTTTTTTTAAGAGAATATTCGTCGCGTAATTACTGACAAATAGCTCCAATTGGTGCAAAAAATGGTCGAAAATTTTGCTTCCGCTGGAGTTTATTCGAGCCATTCTAGAATCAAATTTAAAACATAGTGGCACCCTTATCTCTATAATACTATATACGTTTTATTTTACCTTGTAAACTACATACGTAACAGAAATAGTCTTTATTCAATTAATTGCAAAAAAATACTAAAATAGTTCTATATCAAGACAGTAAAAATTTACCCTCCATGAGTATCTGAAAATGAGGCAGAATATACATACAATACATACGAGTATATGTGAATAAATGACATGAAATATGAAGTAAAAAATAATCAGGACCTCGCGCATAAATTATAAATTAAAGCAGTCGCTTCTGTTGGCTGGGGCAAAACAGAAAAAGGGCCAAAAATAAGCCGGTCAGAAAACGTAAATTTTAAATTAGTTGTAATATAAAATCTAATTAAAACTTGTACATTACAAATTGCCATGATTTTGGTGAAACATAAAAAGATAGAAAATGAAAAAAGCTTTAAAGCTATTCAGAAATTACGGCTCGTTGGCAAGTGTTTAATTATTTATACTAAGCCCGAAACAAAAATAACCCTACTTATTATCAAAAACGCAGTGCTGTGAATGCATACACACATATATGTATATATATTTTTGCTTGTGTGTGTACGCTCACTTGTTATAAAAAAAAATTATATAAATAATTACAAATATATGAGGCCTTTCATTGCCTTTGGTGTAAAAGTGTTTTTTTACATTGCGCTGACAGTCCGATAATTGCTGGTAATTACCGTTAATTTTTTAACATTTACTCTGCGCTTTTACTTTTTTCGCTGCCTCGCGCGTGTTGACAGTGTGGCCAGTGCGGGACAATAAACTCACCGGTGCATACGAGTATGTGTTAGGGTGCAAGCATATACAAAGCACATACATACATACACTCTACATGCCACACATAAGTTACAAGTGCATACATGTAAGTGCATGCATATATTTACATATTTAATTTCTATACAAATGTATATATGTATGTGTGTGTAAGTAAAAGCAATTGAGGTCCACTATTTTCATGCGGCGTCCTTTAATTAGCAAATACTTTGCATTCGGTTTGTGCAACTTGGTCGAGAGCATATACCATAATATATATTGCAGACCTGTATTTATACTCGTATATGTACATATACATATATTTACACATATATACTCCACATATTAGCATGTCAGCCGTGGTAGTTGTAGTTGCACTTGCAAAACATGCACATATAATTGCCTGGCAATTGAACACTGACAAAGTCAATTACTTCCGTTGGGCAATGGATGGCTCAAACCAAAAACAGTCCAGCCATTTAGGTATTTCTGTGACAGTTTGCTTTCAAACCATTTGGCAATTTACATTTTAAATGAAAGTCACCGGACAATACGTGTTTATGCAGCAGTAGGGCTACGAACACAATTTCACTAATTTGTTTTGGTATTTTTTCTTGTTGTTGCACAATTACTTAGTTCATTTTAAATGTGTATATATATTATATTTATATGTACGTTTATATGTGTAAATGACAACGAGGTTCAATTGAGTTATTTAAATGGAATAACAAAGCACTTAATCGGAATAGAACCTAGGCTGGCTGGTTTAATGATTTAATTGGATTGCGCTTTGAAACTCGATTAATCGATCAGTTCTTAGAATAATCGTATGAAGTTGATTTTTTTAATTAGAAATTCAAACATTTTATACTACTGTAAATCTACTGTGATAGCTCAACTTCTAATGTTTTACATCGTCTTAAATTATTTGCTAAAACTGTCCGTTTTGATAGACGAAAAATCTATTTCATGTTGAGTTACTTATCTCTTAAAATATCTTTATAGCTATCTAGAAATCCTTAAATATATTCGAAACATTTTCGTACGGCCTTCAGATATTTAGTTCAGGTATATGTAATGGTGGATCTAGAATAAATATGCTAATGGTTCTAAACTACCAGGTTCCTTGTATGAATATACTTGATCTAAAAACGTTAGGCATACATATATAAATTAAACTACCTCTACAATTTTGGTTAAGCCTATATTGGAATATAGCTCTGTGTTATGCAACGCTAGGTACTTTCATAAGTTAGAGTCCGGTCAAAAACAGTTTTTACTTTTTGCCGATATTTTTAATTGGATTCTAGGTTAAATTTTCTTCCATACATATATAAGTCATTTAAAACTTCGATATCTGCTCACACTCACTAGCCTTAGGCAAATGTTGGGCATGATATTCTTAGTAAAACTAGTGTATGCATCAAGTTTTAGTTTTTTTCTCTTGTCTGAAATCAAAAATCGATAAATACTGTAAAAATCATAGACAGACAGTGTATATAATATGAAAAATAAACACTCTACTTAGCCATACAAGTGGTTAAAATATATGCAGCGCGTATGCAAAAAATGGCCAATTTCAGGAAATGGCTGGGTTCATTATCAATACCGATTTCTGAGAATGACTTTTATAAAGTTTATCGAAAAATATGTCATTATAAATTCAACAATGCATACAAACTGATCGTTTAAATCAAGTTCTTGTAAGAAAAACTTTTTCACTTGAGAAGATATCTTTACAAAATTTAGCATGGATTATTGCTCAAGGCAATATTCGGATCAGACCACTTTAGTGTATAGTTACCATACAAACTGACCGAGCGGAATCAACTACTTGTATGGAAACTTTTTTTTTATAACTGCAGCCGATGTTACAATAAAATTTTTTTTGCCATTCCTAATTTTCCCACTTTTAGTGCTTACAAAATACATTCTTTGCTACAACAAAAATAATAACGACAATAACAACAAAGCGCCTAAATTGTTGCTACATTATAAGCCATCTATATGACGCTACAAATTGCTTTCGCATACTCTGGATTTCACTGTGAAGTCTTCTATTTGTCCAGAACACTGTTAAATGCCACAATAAAAAGTCATCTTATTCGGCAAATTATTTTGTTTAAATTACATTTTAAATATTCAAAGTGACAGAAGAAAATCGCCTGATGTTGTGTATGGCTTTTTGTGGGTGTGTGTTTATCGGTTAGAGCAACTGTAGTCTGTGATATTCGGTTAAGCTATGCAAATGACATCAACACAATCATCCAATTACACTTGCAAAATACACAAAGAAAAATAAAACCTAGAAATTGTACACAAAGTGCAAATTATATTAAAGCGAAGAGGGTGGCTTGGCAGGAGCATAAGTGGGTGTGGTCATTTATTTTTAACAGCACATTTGCTTACCAATGATTTTTATTGGAGTTTCAGTGCCAAGAAAATAGAGAGACAGACAAATAGCAACTAGTTATGCAGACACACACCCACATGAAAGTTTACTGTTGCGAAAATACAACATACTTGTACATACACACACACATACATGTATACAAGCAGTTTTCAAATAACATGACGCTTGTTTGTAAATTTGTCTATGTATTTGCGAAGTTGTAAATAGATATCCCAGTGCTTTTGTGTACAAAGCGAAGTTAAGAGTGTATATCGTAGTTTCTGCTTCCTTGCACTTTGCCTTTCTCCTTTCTACTATTTTTCAATCAAACATCTTTTGCGCAGTTGTTCTGTTTCGCTTTCTGTTTAGTTGTTTTTCAGTGGAAATTTTTTTCAGCAAGTTTCTGTCTTACATTGTTGATTTTTTCACTATTTTCAAACTCCATTTTGAGGTGAATTTTATGCCATTGCATAAAAATAGCCCTGCTTAAGTAGGATCACTGCAAAGCAAGCGTTGCAAAGTTAGATAAAGAGCCTGTAAATGTGCAACGGTAACGGTGGTTGAAGGAAAGTTTCACTTTATGCGTATATTGCAGTTTCATTTAGTGAAATAAGACTTTCTCCTTATGGATGGGGACAGTAAGGAAAATGAATACTGGTGCATACTTGCGGGCGCAGAAAGCAAAAATTTTTGAATTTACTTAGTTTTGAGTATTGAATAAAACCTATAGAAAATATTACCTAGTGTTAAAAGAGTTTACAGGTTCAAAGTTTGTGTGCTTTTATAACAATTTTTCCTGTACTTCTAAAATTCGCTGTATAAATGAATTTGGAACATCAACTACTGTTTAAGGAATCAAATTTTTTTAGTGTAAGATATTAATTTCAGCAGCCTGCTGACATATAGATGCACCAAAAGCTTGAACTACTAGAATTCATGGCAGTTTTTGTAAATTATATTGTAAGGATATAAGGTCCGGCAACTTAGAGAAATTTCAAGGCCAAACTTTTGCTTGCATCGGTGATATAAGCACTGCCGAATAGAGTATACTATTTCTCGAAATAGAAGTAATGTAGTGATGTGAAGCATGAAAGCGACCTCTACAAACTAAATGGTTTTATCCAGGCGGCTTTAGAGTGAAATTCGTGAGGCTAAAAATGCAGTAAAAAATTTCGATTGTATTGCATATAGTATGTTATATTCAGCTCTCCAAGTATTCGATTTGATACCAGGCAGATGTATTTAGGAGAACTTAGCTTGATATTGCAAATTGAAGTTTTCCAATCAAGAAAAAGCCACTTTACAAAAAATTTGTAATTTTTTTATGATATCTCGATTACTGGTATAACTCTTAGACTAAAATAAAGTTGACGAAACTCAAAAATATCATTATAAAAGGGCGGATAAATACCGGTAAGAAAAGTGCTGGAATATGTAATAAACAAATTCAATTAATGGATTATTATAAATAATTTTCTGTAGTCTACGGAGGATTAGACTACATAACAAAGGTTACAAATAATGCATTAAAAAAATTATTTTGAATACAAATTTTTTGGTTTTGTAATCTTAAAAACGGAAACAAAAAAATTAAATTAAAAAATATAAAAAAAAAAATTTTAATCTCAAGCATATGATTAGGAATTTAAAAAAGAATATGTTTTGTCCAAAACATCTCGGATTAAAAATTTAAAATTTTTTTTATTCCAACATTGGGATTAAAAAATGAAAATGTTTTTTACTAAAAATAAAAAAATTAAATATTAATTTTTGAATGCCGAATTGAAAATCTAATTATTAATCTAAAAATCGGCATTGAAAAATGAAAATTTAAATTTTAATCCAAAAATTTTTGTTAAAAAATTTGCAACCCTGCACATAACTAACTAAATTACTTATCTTTAGCGCTACTGTGGAATTTTTCCAAAGGTTTAAGATTTCGCAAATATCTTAATATAGAACTCAGGTATGCTAAGGGCGTAAACGTTTAAAAAAGTTACTACAAAATTTAATTAAAAACTTTTTCAAATTAGCGAATTGTCTTCGGAGGTGTACAAATTTCATTAAAACTAAGCGTTGATTTTTCAACACTTTAAGGGGTTATATTCACTAGTGAGTATCAAGAGATCGAATTTCGCTTATATATAGAATGTCAATATATTTGAAACTATACTCCAAAAATTTCATGTTGACGCGGTAAATAGTTTCAGAGAGGAGCCTTGAACGACTTTGTAAAAACTTTTTAGCTTAGCGTAATCGGCTCCCGAAACTTTAAATGCGTTTTCTCGAAAATTGCCATGAAACGGCTGAACCGATCGGCTTGAAATTTCTACCATATTTCCCAGGTAAAGTTCGAAGGTATGAGATGTTTGATAAAAACTTCGATTTTTAAGCCACACATTTTTCACAAAATCTACACTTGCTTCCGAAGTCTAAATTTTTCAAAAATATTAATTTTCACTAGACCGTCGATCACGACCTGTATTTATATAAATGGTTTTATTATATATTTTTGTTTTCTGGATTTGAGATAAATTCAGCTTCCTCACCGCCAGACAACCTATTTGGAGGTCGTCCGGCATATTGGGTAAGGATTTAAGGGAATCCAAAATTTTTGAAATTGTATTACCGACTAATAAACTACATTAAATTCACTAAATGTGCATTAATTTGTTTTTTGTACATTAAATAAAATACATAATTAAAAACTTTAGGAAAAAATGAGTGAATATAACCCCTTAACTCTTTCTTATGTTTCCTTTGTTGTTTTTATGAAAGGGATCAAAATTCAATGAAATTTTCTCTACATATGAGACTTAAGTGTATTATATTAGTCCAATTACTAGCGAAGACACAAGAAGATCTTGAAGACACTAAGATCTATGTATTCTACTTACAATTTCCAAAGTAAGTAAGGAATTAGTGAATAAGTGTGTCTAAATTTACGGAAGAATATATATTTATATTTCGCCTCTTTCGTGCAGTTGTAAGCACACATTAAGTGAGATATGGTATAAAAAGCTGGCAACTCAATTTTTTTTATTTTACTTTACTGCATAGTATTTTTCCCCACCAGACAGTGGACGCCAATGTTCAAAACCTACTAAGCGACTGTCTGTCTGCGTTGTGGTTTACACGCAATTTTGCGACCATTTAAACAACTACAATTGCAACTGTCACCAATATGTGTGTGGTTGCAATGTTTAATGATGGCACATCGCAATTGGCCACCATGCTAAACCAAGTACAAAATTTATTATGCGTGGCAACCAAACTTCCGTTGTGCTAATATTTTCGTTAAAAACATACGAATATGACCAAGCAGCGAGTTGTTGTTAGACAAACAATTTGTTTTGTAGTTCATTGGAAGTTGTTCACAAACCAATCAAAGAACTAATACAAATGCATTTCGGAATGTTGCTACCATAAAATTGCGCTGCCATAAAATTTTATATGCACATAAATGCATGCATGTAGGAGAGAACTGTTGCACTCACATGGCCACAATGTGTATGTTTGTATATGCGCTTGTCCGACATTTTGTTGTTGACAGTTACATGCGTCGCCACCGCCGTCGCCTTCAGCGTGTTGACATTTGCTCGCTTTCCAGTTTTACATGTTGCATGTCTGTGTGTGGTATTGAAATTCACCACACACACACATATGTACATGCAAACTTTCATGTGCATAAATGCTAAATTTTAATAGCGCAAAATGTTCATAGATTTGCTGTTTTTGTTTTGTTTAAAAGTCTTCTGTTTGCCACACGCTAGCATATGTACATATGTAGTTGTTATTTGTGAGCGCCAACATTTGTTTTTGTTGTAATTGTTTACACGAAAAGCCAATATGCAAGCAGTTGAACAAGTAATTGTATGTATATATGTATGTGTGTGTATATGTACCGTTCCATTCATAACTATTGCCAACAAAATGTTGCTATTATTTTTGTTATGCGCTTCACCGTTATTGTTTCATCGTGTTTTGTCGTGAATGTTGTACTACGTGCAGCTAACAACAAAAACAACCAAACAGGTTGTTCAACAAATTATCGAACAACGGCGCTCAAATTAATTTGGTGTCATCTACAAGCCTTTTTGGAAATAGTTTTAAATTTTTCTAGGGAAACAAAGTACTTCGTAAACTAAATTAAAAATGTTGGTGTTACAGCGTAGACATTTATTAATTTTTTGTAATATCAATTTGCTATTTTAAGATAAGCTCCATGGCCTGGAAATGTAAATTATTTTTTTTACAAAAATTAAGTTGGCTTAACTTAACTTCGGTTGCATCGTTGCTATAATACCCTTGCCAAATACGAATAATTCCTTACTAGAACATTGATCGGTAATTTTGTAGCACTTAGTTTCGATCGTTCAGTTTGAATGGCAGCTAAATGCTATAGTAGTGCCATATCAGTCGTCCGACAAATGAGCAGCTTATTGATGAAAAAAGGACGGGTGCAAAATTTCAGATGGGTATCTAATAAGAGACTAGTTCTCGTAAAAATTTGCAGACTGACATGACTAAATCAACGTAGCTCGTCCCGCCTGATCATTTATATATATACTTTATAGCGTCTCCGGCGTTTTCTTCTAAGTGTAATAAACTTCCTGCCACGCTCAGGGTAAAATAATACAAAGTGATAAAACTTCAGAAAGACGATTTTAGTGACTTTAAAAGTATTCTAGAAATACTCTCTAAGAATTGTGTTGCATGCAAAATCTAGCAAGAAGAAGAAATTGTCTGATAAGTCAGATAATTATGGTAATTATTTTAATTTTTTTTCTTAAATAAAACATTCTTCCAGGTGCCTGAGGGACGTAGCATATCGCCGTAGTATACAATGATGCTTTGCTGACTGCGCCTATGAAAGTTAAGAATACTGCTCGATAATAGATATAGAGAGATATCAGTTTTTTTGAATAATATTTTATTTTATAATAATTATAAATAAATATCAATTTATAATTTTTTTTTATATACTATTATAAATGAGGTTTTTGTGATTATTACCCGAGTATCATAAATTGGGTTAAGAAAAGTTAAGAGGAAAAAGAGATATTCGAGTTTTAAGAGGTTTTCGGTGCGATTCAATTCCACTAACTCGCACACTAACATGCTGAGAAATCTAGCTATAGTATTTACCATGCTTAATTAAGATGCCACACGTTTGTGCGAGTTATTTATTGCACGGCAGACTAAAATATGTATGCATGGTTTGCAGACAAACATCGCACGTTAAATTTTTTTTAGGCATAACATATGCATATAAAATAAGGCTTAATCTTTCCCCTATTTATGAAGAGCTTCACAAAAAGCATTTTCGTTGAAATGTTACTAAACAGATTTTCTTATCAAAGATCAAGCTTTTTCTTCAATTAATTTAGTAATGATTGCTTTAGCTTTGAATTTTCTGATTTGTTTCTAATACTCTTTAATGTAGAGACAATCATAAACATCCAAGGTCTCAAAACCGAATGGAATTAACCTATGTTAGCTGATTTTCCAAATACGGCTATGGTAGACCTATCTGACCAACTACGTTTACTGCGATTCCTCGACTGAGCGTATAATAAATAATAAGCAATAAGCTTTAAACCGTTTGAAAATTACAGGCTATCGCCGTTGGGTAAGAAATAAGGCTAGAACAATTGCTGCGCCTAAAAGTATATCTGTGGAAATCTATTTGAAGTAAATAGGAATCATAGTTTAAGGTCTGCTAAGCATTTTTTCCTTCAAAAAAAAGCTAAAACAGGCAAAAAAAATATTAGAGTGAAAACCTACAAAAATATTGAAAAACAAATGTTCAATATCTTAACGTGAACGCGAAAACTGCGAAAGAATTAAGTTAAATTTGCTTGCTGTATAAAGAAATTGTCATTTGCTTATTTTCTTCATACATAAACCGTTTAGAATGAACGGTATTCGCAAAATATTCGAACATTCAAACACATGTGACAAATATGATAATTGAATTTAATTTTACTTAATGGAGTATTTTAGCAAATGTGACGCCTGAAATTTTGCGATATTTGTGCAAAATTCTACAAACTGTTAATGTGTGTGTGTGCTGCCACCTGCTTAGTATTCAATCCAAACGCATATGTACTTATATACCAAATATCGTGTATGTAAATAAGCAGTAACAAGAAAATTGAAAAACAAACAGTAAAATTACGATTATTGTTGCAGCATACTAATACAGCACCATACAAGTAGATAGATGTACATGTATGCGCATGTGCGCAGCAGCCAATAGCGCCAACAGTAATGGGTACAGTTATTACAATATCACATCAGCAACGTGCTCCAATTTCTATTTGACACACTTGACTAAACCAAAAGCTAGCAAATATGCGCTGACATATATAAATTTCTATTATTAAAACAACCAAACACACACACACACACACAATTGTGCAGTTATATTTGAGAAAAGATATGTGCAGGCGCACATAAATTCATATGAGGCGTCATATGTGCTCAACTGCTGCAATGCGTGCTTTTCCTGCATAAACTACGCTTATCACCGTTTCCTACTTGCACTACAGCGCCTCGACTCCTCGCCTGCTCAAGCACACTTACAAATGGTCGAGAGCGCACTCACACACACATACTTATGCCGATGCATAAGATAAACACTCACATATTTGGCACATTCCCGATGGCAACAGAAAGTGCAAACACGCACACAATACATACATACATACATATATACACGCGTTGACACACTGGCACTAGCCAAGTGTCACGTCTCTGTTTTTGACTTCTCGGTTAATAATAATAGAAGTAAAAAATTCATTGTATTCCAACTGTATGTTCTTATGCTTGTGTGTGTGTGCATGTGCAAACGTGCGTGAGAGCGCATACTTCAAAGTGAGTTTGTGTTTGAGTGTGTGTGTGGTGTGAACAAACTTCAGTTGATCAGAAGTAAGTAGAAGATAGCATGTCAAACTGGCACTACTAAACAAGCAAACACATATACAGACACACCTACACATACGGCCATTCACATACACATATAAGAAAACTTACACATCACATATATAGGGACACACATGCATGCATGTGAGCATATACACACGAATACTTCTGAATTCCATTTGGGTCAACGTAAATGCTGGATATTTAGTGCTTTCACAGATGACACAAAGCAAGCGAAAGGACCTTGCAGCAAATTGAAATTGAAGAAAATCACTTCAGTAAAAACGAGAAAACTGTGAGTGAGTTACAAATACAACTACAACAATGCTAAACTAGAAATCAGATAAAATGCTGAAACAAAAATTGCATTGGTCAGTCAAAATACACGGAAGAGCAATGGTGCGAGGAAAGAAACGAAGAAAGCTGGTGTGGGGAGTAGCGTGTCGAGAAGCTCATGAGCAGTAAATTAAATTTTGCGTGTCGGAATGTTGTTAGCAATTTGAAGTGCAAAAACAAATAAAAAATAACACAAGATATTGCAAAAATGTAGAAACAAAGCAATGTACAACAACACACTGCAAATACAAGTACAGTGGCAAAGTTGAAGACAGTGACGTGCAATTGACGGATATAAAAGCAACAAAAAATTGAAATAGAAAATAATTTATAGTGAGTAACGATATTTTTAGTATTATTTAACGCAGTTTGAGTGTGCGAGCATTAAAATAAAAATTAAATTAAAATTAAGTGAAAGTCACGTGCAAGTTATTTGCTCCGTAATGACTTTTCAGTTGTCCGTTGCATGTTTGTCTGTTTCGCTTGAATTTTTCGCTTTTTTGTTGTCCCTTTGACTTTTCCACTAACTGGAGCTCAAGCACGTGCAAACGGGTGACGAAATCCAACAACAATAACAAAATTACAACAGAAATAACTCAATTACAACAAAAAAAAAAAAACTAAATTACAACAAAAATAACTGAAAAGCAACAACAATTACTGAAATACATATAACAATAATCTCCAAAATACAACAAAAATTACCAAAATGCAACAACAATAAATTCAGCTAAAATTACCGAACTATAACAACATTCACCGAAATGCAATAAAAATAACCGAAATGCAATAAACTACAACAACAATCGCCGAAATACAACAAAACACAACAACAAATACAAAAAAAGTTACTGTAAAGCAACAACAATCAACGTAATGCAATAAAAAATCACCGAAAGGCAATAAACTTCAACCCAAATATATATGCTCACCTTCTAGGGATTACACAGAAAATTCGCTACAACAGAAATTCTAGAAAATAAGTATGTATATGAATAAATCAGTAGCAGAGAGCACCGTAGCGAATGTGGCAAAGCGTAAAGGAAATTGTCCGAGCAATTTTAAGATAACTGTAACAGTTAAAGACACTGAAATGACAGGCAAAGGACAGTGGCAGCCAACGCCAGCAGTGTCAGTTATTTACAAACACATATACATACTTGTACAACTATATATACACCAAATGGAACACAACTTTGCTTACACATGTATGTATATCTATTACAAGTGTATGCGGATGATTTTATATATGTGTGTATGTGTATGTCTTTGCTGCGCCCACCTGCAATATCTACTCCATCTAAAGAGGAATTACTCGCTTCACTTATAAAATATATAGTGTACTAGTACAAGTAAGAAATATAGTTAAATATTCGTTTGAGCACAGCAGTGAAGCGCAGCAGACACACACGCATACCCACAAATGGTTACCGAAAACTCATTTAGTGCGGTGACTGTTTGTGGCAGAAAAATGTTTAAATGTTTTATTAAAAGCTAAATGCTTGGTTGGTGGTGAAATGTAGAAATAGAAGAACTGTAGAGAAAGAAATATGTTCAAAACAGCTCGAGCGGGTTTCAGGCGCTGCCAAAAAACAGAAACAGTTGAAGCTGTTTGAAAATTTTTGTAAAATATTTAATACCTGAAATCTGTATTTTTTCCGAGCTGAAATTGTGTTAATTTGCTTGCAGACTTTGCATATACTCTAAAGATAGTATCAGGAAAGTACTTTGCGTGGTTTCTGAAGGCAGGAAGTCAGCATTCAATCTATACTGAATATTCGGCTAGGAAAGATATTCACCGATTTCGTTTGTAAACTGTTGCAGCTGATTGTACTGAGTGGCTACAATTTAGAAGCCCGTAAATCAAAAACTATTTAAGATATCGATTTAAAATTATTTTTCATATATTATTTTTTAATATGAAAAATGAAAAAATGTATAAAACGATTTATTTTAATTTCACATTAGGTGCGACACTTAACGGAGTAGAGCAGTTTATAGACACCTTTGGCAGGGCCTCTTTTGGTAAGGTAACCTGTCTTATACTGATGGAAGTGCAGCGTTCAAAAAATAACGTTTTACTTAGTACGACAAACATAATCATGATTGGACACAACAAGTAGGCAACGATCCGAAACCAAAGACCAGACTCTGTACTCAATGGAAACAAGAAAAAAATATTGTTAGTTTGGATTGGCCATTACATTCACGAGACGCCAATTCAGTTGAGCATGTTAAGATTTTAATGAAAGCCAAAGTATCAAGAAAACATTTAACGTCAACAAAAGATTTCATTCGGCTACTCCAACATACCGGGCGGTCGCTTCCTGTGGAGTATACGGAAATTTTACTTGCAAGTTGTCATCAAAGATGCAGGGTATAATAGACAACGCGGGAGATTGGAGCCAGTATTGAATAAACGTCAGCTATAACAAAAAAATGTATTTACTATAATTAAAACACTTTTCCCAATAATATTTTGGAAAATTTATTTTCCGAACGCACTGTACATAGCATCAGGTTAAGAACGATCTCGGACATTTTTAAAAAAGCCTCATCCTGGCTTAGAGCTTGAGTTTTCTATTGCACATCAGTATGAAAGGTTTATTAGGCTGATATAGTTCCGAAAAGTGTTACGTGGAAACCATTTCGTTGGCCCTAGTGCACCTTTGGTAATTTTCTAGCTGTACTATAATGCGCTTGGTGAGTTTTATATCTTTATTTGGTTGAAAATAACTTACAAGATGCACAATTTCTGCAAATAATCGTCGGCACTACACATATGGACACGTTCAAACGTACGTGTAAAAGTTGTTGGTCAGGGACTCCTGAGTGACATAAAAAATTAACCTGATTGACTAAAAGTGGTGATAGCTGCTGTTGAATCATTTGTGATAGCAATGGCATTGGCTTTAGGTGAAGCTTTCCTAACCAAAGCTCATAAAAGCGGCGCGAATAGATAGAAACTACATTGCAAGAAGAACTCAATGTTTTATCAAAAATTGTTCCTTAGAATCCTATTCGAGTTTAGGTGAAGCATTTCCTTGAAATCAATATGTAAGTAGCATTAATATTGTGCTGATCGTGCATATCGCTATTTTCGAAAATATTAACAAATTTCTCTGTATAAAATTTCTTTTTGTAAATAAATATACAAATAAATATATATTAAACATAATCAACCACAGCAATAATCACTCAAACTAAATTTAATAATAATGTGTTTGCACAAGTTTAAACCGCACTCAACAAAAATTGTATTCTCACACCTAATAAAGCGCTTCACACTCAACACTGCCGTTACTTCTTATATCCTTCTTACATTACTCGAAATCTCGCCACTCACTGCTTTTCTAATAAATCATTTATTTATCCGCAACTGAAGTGTAATTTGTCGGCCGCTAATGAAGAAGCAAAATTCGCACTATGATTTGAAAGCGGCAAACAATTTATCAAATTTTACTGAATGCCTCCATCAAAGGTCATAAAATCGCAAAAGCAGAGCAAAGAAAGCCACTTAGTTAAGTGAGACGAAAAATCTCAAAAAAAAAAACGTCCAAACACAACAAAAAACCAAGAAAACACGAAAAAACAGAAAACACCAACTTAGCACACACTTGACACCGTTACAAGGCGAACGCGCTGTTGGCTGCTGCGCCGGCTAATGAAATACGTCTGGCGCATTAACTGCCAATAATAGCACAAAACAGACAGTCATAAAGCGTAACACACACACACACAGAAACACAGACAGATAAAAAATGCCTGAAACGAACTTAATGTTTCTATATTTCGGCTTAGCAAGGCTAAATACTAGCAGTAGAAGACCCAAGTCTGGCTCTTGGAAATCCTAGTTTTTGAAAACGCTGTCAACCAATGACTAATATAACTGTATTAATGTATGTCAATGGCAAATTAAAGTTAAAAGTAATTTATTCCAAAAAAAACAATCAAATTATGGCGAAAATTGTCTGGCGCCGTAGGTGCCCTGTACCGTTTATTATAATTGCAAGTATATTAGTAGCTATGTTTTCGCATTTGGACTATTCAAAGAGCAGTATTTTTTGAGATAGCAACACTTTTTTCTTGAAACAGCAGCGTATTTTATATTTTAGCTCTTTATTTCTGAGCAGTTCTGCTGTCAACTCGTTCATGTTGCGCGCACTCATTTTCGCCTGAGTTCTTTTTACGCTTTCGCTTACGTTTATTTGCCGCCTGTTTGTTATTCCTTTATATTTTGCTAAAAAAAATAAGCTACTCATAAATCAAGCTGCAGCAAATAAATTATTATTTTTACTTTTTCAGCGGCGAAATAAAATTCTGAAATGCGGATTTTGCAGCAAGCAGCTACAATGATGTCAGCTGGCAATGAATTTGCAAACACACCCACACATACGCATACACATATATAGTATAATTAATTTTTTTTCACGGTTAACAGCTTAAAGTTCTTTTACAGCATTTTATATGCTTGCTTCGCACTTACATACACACAGTCATACCTACAAATATATATATATATATTATATATATCCTTGCCATATCACGCATTTATTGCTAGGCAATGACTTCGACGTGTTTTACCTTTACGTTCGCCATTGACCTTCAGACTTGCACAGCGTGCAACGTTGCCACTTTCTATAAATGTGTGTGCGCTTGTTTGTGTGTGTGTGGAGCAATGCTGTGGTATTTGCTCGCTTTGATAACAGATTGCTTCTAGCTGCTCGTAAAACAGCACTAATTTTTTCATAATTTTTTTTTTTCTCTTTGGCTGCTTAAAATATAAAGTGTGTGCACACACTCACAAAAGAATATCAAATTACGCGTTAGACAAGCTTCGAGCAATATCTGTGAAAGAATCTTGTTTACTTCTGAGTTATCGCCAAACCCCAATAGCTGAGCAAGTGGGGCCAACCAAAAATTTCATGGAGCGTGAGTGTTGCAGAAATTTGAAAAATATCTAAAATGCATAAGCCATTTTTGTTTTTGTTTATTTTTGTTTGTGAAGAAAGAAAGAAATATATTTGGTTGGTATCGCTTATTTTGACGCAGACACAGCTCTAGTCCATAGCAAATTGAATTTTTATCAGAAACAAGTAGGGTAGTGCTTAGTTCGAGTGTAACCGAACATTTCATAACTCTTGCAACTTGTAAGGATCAGAGCCGGATAAATACCTTCAGGTGTTGACAAAACTTTATGTTAAAAAATGTAGCGAAAAGATTCAATTTCTTTATTCGATGAAATGTTGAATGGACTAAAATAAAATTTGGTATCGTATTAAATTGTTTTGAAAATCATATCCTCACTTAGTACTATTTTATTACTATATTTAATTTCTTGTCGGCGAAAAATATACTAAAATCATTTAGGGCATAGAAATAGTAGCGCTGATTGCATTAATTTTTGACATTGCTCTGGTATACCTGAGGACTTATTTTCAAGCAATTTTATACACACATAAATATAAACATATATGTGGAGTAAAGCCAGCTGAACGTTTCAAAATCGTGAGTATCAACTATATGGCAGCCAAGACAAGCTTTCGCCCGATTTTATCCATTTTAGGCGCAAAGATACACTGTCATTAGAAAAACACGCTTTCAAAATTTCATTAAAATAGCACTAGCACACCGGCCGATATATGTGGCATAAAGTCAACTGAAAGTTCGAAAATATTTTTACATATATTATATTAGGTATATGGGGGCTAATGGAAGTATTGATCCAATTCAAACCATTTTTGACACAAGCGTATATTATTATCAAGAAAAAATTTTCCTTGAATTTCTATTATATATCTGAAATATTGACCGATATTTGTGACAAAAGGTCATTCATAAGCACTGTGCTCCACATTTCCGGTA
Organism: Bactrocera oleae; assembly: GCF_042242935.1. Taxonomy (NCBI): domain Eukaryota; kingdom Metazoa; phylum Arthropoda; class Insecta; order Diptera; family Tephritidae; genus Bactrocera; species Bactrocera oleae. Next base: position 66,346,405 of record NC_091538.1, read on the forward strand.
CCTGGGGGCTTGAATAGTTATGGTCTGATTTTGACAATTTTTATGGTAGACCTGAGATGACATACCTTAGAGCAAATATTCGTGCAAATTGTTAACCGGATATATTAACTAGTGCTTGATTTGTTTACTGACAAATGAAAAAATTAGAGATAATTGAAAGCTGTGATACAAACAACCGTTCGGTGAACAAAAGTATTATACTCTGTAGCAACATGTGGCAAGAGTATAAAAAACGAGTTCATAAAAATTTTATTGCCTTCAAGTAATCGCAGAAAATTGGCGGCTTTTATGTTCGCCAACTGATAGGCATCAGTCGAGAAAATTTCACATTTTATTGCAGAATCTTGCATTAGGAAAATTGTTTACCTCCAAATAGAGTTTGAGGGATTATAATCTGGCATCGACTAAAATTTTTCCACACGAAGTTGAATGAGTATAAATAAAAGAATTGAAGAATATTTATATAAAATCATTTTCAAAAATATTTTTATATTATATTTACTAGACTATACTCCTAGGTGTATACTCTCATTAGTTTCTTCCCTCTTGGGAGCAGGCAAATACTCATAATTAGTGAGAAGGGAAGGGAACAGTATTTTTTAAATTTTTAACCACTAACTTGAGTATTATAAAGTACATTTTGCTTAAAAAGAATTTTTTATATAATTGAAAACTTACTATAATATGATTATGTGGATGTAAATGAGTTGAAACTTGACTTGTTATATACGTCATTTTCCTTAAGCATGTTTCTGAGTTTTGCTGAAAGTAAAAGAAGTATCTGAAAGCAAGCACTTCTTTGCTACTGAAACTTCGAAGAACTTGAAGTCGTACTTTAGATTATTTTATTAATTTATTCGGAACCCATTTATTTATATATGATAAATAATTTCTAAACTAGAATATGAAAAAAGTGTGCTTGATGCCTGCACTAACATCAGACAATCAGACATTTTTATTTACTCTCTGCAAATAACCGGAATAATGTGAATTTATATTTTGAAGAGACAAGAAAAGTTGAAAGATTGTAAAATACAAACGGATGTAAACATTCTAATGCACCCCGCCAACTATCATATACAACAACTACACATACATGTACCTATCAGCAAACCAACAATTTATGGCTAGGAATTTGAAATGACTGTCAAAATGTTTTGATGAGCGGAATCTTGAGGATACGACACAAAAATCAAAATTACACAAAAACACGCTCACAAAAGTGGTAATGAAATGCGAACACAGTAAGTGGCAAGTCGACGAATAATAAAAAAGAGCATTCACAAGCGAAATAAAAGCGACATAACAAACGAAACGAACCCAAGTCTCGATATGAAAATACAATAACAAAATAATAGCCTACAACAAGGCGCGCTTGTTGAAGCACTTGCTATTTGACAACAAATAGACAGACAGACAATGCGCCGAAAGACATACAGCTAGTGATGTGAGTGGCGATGATGAATCAAGTGCTGAAAACTGCTGTTTGCTTCAAATCGATGACAACGGCAATCGGCACGAAGAACAAAACACTATTTGACACGGCACAAATATACATACACACACACATATCCATACCTAAAGTTATGACTGTTAAAATGTGTAGGTGTGTGTGTGTGTGTGTTGAGCGAAAAGGTATGAAAACGTTGAAAAAATGCTTGCATAGTGTCTGTTTGAGTGAGTGTGAAGTTTTTTTTTTTTAGTGTTTTTATTCACGTGTGTCTGAGCGTATGCAACTATGTTTTGCTCCTGGCAATTTGAAATCGTCAAAACCTTACCGTAACCAATTGCTGCGACTATTTATTCACGGTATTGCTGACGTTGACACGTTTTCACAACTCACACACACACATTCACATACATACATATATAGAGATGTATATGTATCTGCACAAGCGAATGAGGAGGAAGTCAGCTGCCGCATGCATACGTATACAATTAGGTGGAAACCATACAACAAGTATAACAACAACAAATTCGTACTACAACAATAAAATGTATGAAAATGAAGACAAAAGCGAATTTGCGGTTTTTAGAACATTCGTTCAATATTTGTTGATAATAGAATATATGTGTTGAAAACACAAAACACACAAAAAACGCGTGCACACACACAGGCACACAGTCGCAAACGTGTTTATTTTGTATGCTTTTATTTTCGTTGCTTGTTTTTCTTTCCAGTTTTCATAATTTTTCAATAAATTTTTATACCTTACCATATACATTTTGCTTTCTTCAACTTATTCTCGCTGACTTCTTATGTTTTCTATTGGTTTTGCTGTTGTTGTAATATTAGAAATTGTCATTGGCCTCGTCACTGCATTGAAAGTCGCAGTGGAGTCGATACATGACTGGCAGTCATAAATTCCGCATGTGGCAAATACGTGTAAACTGCCAATTTTTATGTCAGCTTTATTTTCAGAGCTTACATATTTTTTACAATTATTTGTGACTTATAGTCTTACAAAAGTATGCTCAGGTGCTCTATAAAATGTTGTGACAGTAAGTTTCAAAATAGTCTGGTGTAGTTTGTGTATTTGTGTGTACCTAAAATGTCAGCGTGGAGGCAAACGTCAAAGCTTTAAGAAACAAGTTTGTATTTCTAGAAGAGGGATGTGCATCCTGAGCAGCTAAAACAAGAATCTGTGTGCTCAGAATTACGTGTAGTAGAAGCGAAAGTACCTTGTATGTGTCGTTAATAATAAAATAGAAAAAGAGATGAGTGTTAGAAGAAATAGGACTTATTAAATTTGCTTGATTTGTTGCAATTTGACAATAAACAAAATTTAAATAGGTGGCAACCCTTTCCAAAATTATTTTAAACACTAAACTTTCTCACATTTGATATTCTGTTTTGTGTTTTTTTATTTCCTAAATTTCATGAATATAATAATTTGAAATATGTGGCAACTCGCTTCTAATGTACATTTACCGATTCGCGCCTTTAAACTGCTGCGCCTGTTCTCACTGACAATATTTATTTCTACTTTAAAAAGCCTTCAAATTCATTAAGCTCGGTGTCAATATATATATAGTAATATGAATAATTTTCAGTCAGGTGATAACCATTACCAGAAGTACCTTTTAAACATTTTTCTAACAAAGCTCTTTAGTTGGATTACCGTAATATTTTATTTAGTTTACTTAATTGGTTAAATAATTTTTTTAAATAGATCGCAACTTTATCTAGAAATATTTTTAACTTTGCGGCTACTTCAACTAATTTATTTTCTGATTTCCCTCACCACTTAATTCTATACCAATATTGTGAATTGTAATTGAATCATTAATTTCCAAACAGGTGGTAAACAATTTCGGAAATATAACAAACAAAAACTTTATTTTAATATTTTAACTTATGTTAGTTGACCTTGAACATATGTACTGCGTAAAATCGAGCGAGCTCTTTTTTATCAATTTAATAGAATAAAAGTTTTTTAAAATGAGGCAACCATTTTTAACATCTACTAAATCAATTTTATTTGATACTCATGTACTCATAATAAAACATCGTTGCTTTGTTATATTTATAGACTAGAAAATTTTAAACACGTGGCAACCCTACTCTGAAATGTTTTAGTTTAAAGCTTTACAACGCCATATCAGATTGACAACTACGTAGTGATGTGTTAATATCAGGTAAATTTATTTTGACTTACTATCTGCAAAAAGCAAGAATCTGGCAACCATGTTAAGAAAATATTTTTATTTCAAAACAAAAAAAAAAAAAAAAAATCCAGTGTGATAACTATACTTTGAAATTTTTATTCCAATAAATTTTTTTCAACGGAGATTTTCAAAAAGGTGGCAGCTTTCCAATTTTTTTTTATTATGTTTCATCTGGATATTAAACTGTTCAATCGAAAAATAATACCACAAGCGATGCCAACGTTCACCATACATAGTATTAGTTCACATATTTGAGGAGTGAAACAAATTCGTTGCATTACAAAGCAAAAATCGTCACAACAAAAATATCAAATAAAAAAATACAAAACGAAATAATGGGAAGAGTGAGTTATATTGTCGATGTAGTTATATTCAGACTAAACTAAGTTTTTCAATATTTCAATATCCTCAATTCAAATTTTGCGCACACCAACGTTGCCACGTGTCTGCTGCAGCACCAAATTATTGCACATTCTCACTCTATGCCCCAGTTATTTGGTATTTTTCGAATACTTCTGACTTGATACCCCAGCTAAGCATGAGCTCTGCACGTCCATCACGCCCTTACAAAGTTTGACTTTTATTGGCAGTTGCATAGTTCGGCGCGCTGTGACAGCTGACACAGCAGCGCCCACAGTGACATGAAAATTTGGACGCTCTGCAACACTCCCACATGACGCAGTTTATTCATGTGTATAGTATGTGGGGGTGTGTGTGTTCTTTGCTTCTGTTGTTGTTTTGTGTCTGCGAAATCTGCTTTCCTGAAAGCATTATCCTTCAAGGTAAGCAAATCGATATAGTTGGCGCCGCAAAGACACGTTTTTGAATCATTTTTATTTTGGAACTTTTATCCAACTGCAAACAATGATAAGGAATTTTACTTTTACTTTGTAACTACGCACACAATTCGGTTTTCTTTCTTTGCCCAGCTCTTCTTTATTGTATGAGCTTGTGTGGATGACCCTGAAATGCCAAACTTTCAGCACAACAAGTTTAAAGAAATTCTCCAAATAATTGTGTGTCTGTGGGTGCATTTGTTTAAGGATTCACTCATGTGCCTCAATGTTCTTATAATTGTGTGCTGCGATTGCATTTAATTACTCTCAGTGTTCGAGAATTAAATTTGCAAAGAATTTGTAGTGAATGAATTTGCTAATTGCTGTTGAAATTGTTGTTGTTTTGTTTTAAATGTTAGAGCTACATTAGCTCAGCCTTGAAAATCACCAAATTACTTTGTATGCAGAGTAGCTCTCCGTGGGTTAGTCTAATGATTGGAAAAGTCCAGAAATGAGTTTCCGCTGCAATTATTTTGAATAGCTTACCAATTTATATAATATAGCGTTTTACTGATTTTATTATACATAAAAGGTTCTAAGCTGCCAAATCTTGTTGTTTCTAATTAAAATGCAATTTTCCTTATATATATGTTTTTTTTTAAAGAGTTAGCTTTTTCTTTTTTTTTAGTTCAGCTATGGTGCACACTCCTAACTTAACGAGTACGCAAATAAAATCTTTTTCGTACTAGGCTATTGGTCAATGCTGCACTTACATGTGGGATAATTTTCTCAACCACAGATGTTTACCTTTTTCTTATTTGTATAATCAAATAACAATTTACTTCTTAAATTCATATTTCTTTTTTACGTGACTCGCAGTACTTAATTAAAAAACAAATGTAACATATGATAATAACAACCCAAATATCCTCTGTGTGAGATGGTGCGTATGAGTAATTTATCAAATGTGATTGATATAAGGTAAATGCGCTTTTTGCGTCAATATTAACATTATTAAAGTCTTTATATATACAAACATACAAAATGCAATAACAGTAACTCTCCATAAATCACGCTTTCACTATAAGCAATTTATTATGAATCGGTTAGCCGATTTATCGGTATAAACTGTGAGTTAAGCGTATTTCTTAATGCATTTTTATTTGCATTGACTATTTTGTTAGCGTTAACATTATAAAAAAATATAAAAAATTTAGCTAAATTATTTTGTTATGCTAATTTTTCTGCCACATATTATTGCGCTACATTGCGTATGCGTAATATGGTGAAAATGCTGCGAATGTTCATTACTTTTCGATAAGGATGTTATGAAAAGCCATTTTGTAAAAACTTCTTGATTAAAATTAAAATTAAATTTTAATAGAAATTTAGAGTGATTTTACGCTTTCGTGATTACTGAAGTTGCTAATCCTATTGAAAAAAACTTTCTTCGTAACTAATATAATAAATATGGAATTTTTTCTCAATAGTCACTTAGGTGGTAACCATTTACACAAAAATTGTCGAGGAAGACTTCTTCAACTAGCCCAGTTTGATGCCTGTATTTTAATTTTCATTTCTTTTATCATGTTTAATGTTTGATAAAATTATTTGAGCACTTTCTGTCATTATCAAGAAAAAATGTAGTTAATTGTTGCAATAAATAAAAGCTTTTAATTTTTGTCGGAGAATATAAGCTCCTCAGTATTTTAATCGCAGAATATAATAAATCTAATCTAATGTCAAAATCAACGTTATGTTTTAAGCGCTTAAATTTATAGAATGCTGCCAGTAAAGTACCAAAATCGGGTAGGCGTAACCAGAACATACGCCGATATTTAACCGGTTTTAAGGACAACCAACCACACAGCTTTCCTCAAAATTGTTTTAGGAATATTTTTGGTCGCTATAATAACAACTAAAAAATATAAATAAACTTACAGCTTTCTCAAATCGGCTTATACTATCGCATCACACGACTTTACATACTATAATTTCGTTTGAAGTATTAAATGAAAGCTAACGCATTTTAATTAAAATTAACTATTCACAGGTTTTTATAAAAATAAAAATTTCATATTATTAATAATGTTATAGAATTATTATGTTGAAATTAATATTTCTACAATTTTTATAAGGAATAATAATGAAATTAGTTACAAAAATTTCAAATTAGACGATTGAAAAGTTGTGTCGGTCAGCAAACGGTTTAAGTCCTTCAACATAAAACCCTTTTGCTTCACAATTTAATGCATCTGAAATTTTTAGATGTGTAAATGTGCCACTAAATAACAAATTCACATAATATTCATTGAAACTAGATTAATATCAAATTTCCCACTCACCGTTATTTAGATTTGCCAAGCCGAACACTATCATCATAGTGATGCGCAGCAAGTTGTTGCCACATAGGCAACGCTGCGGAAACATGTTGACTGCTGATGTTTAATTTTATTTTAATTTCAAAAATATTTGCCGCTTTTACTACCTCAACCGTGATTCGCTTCAACAAACTGGGCGTTGCAGCCACTCACAGCTTATTTCAATTAATTTATTTTCAAGGTTTTCAATTATTTGCAGCTTTTGTTGAACTTGCACTTCGACTTTCAGTTTCACTCGTGGATCGCAGCGCAAAACTTTTTCAGCGTTTTAATTTACCGTTTTGTTTATCTAGTTCACTTGCAACTTTTTGGTTTACAATTCGCAGTTTCTTGTTGACATGGTTAGCGCAGCGGTCAAGCGTAACGCTTCACTCTTGTTTGGCAATGGTTAAAGCGATTTGCTTGTTTATATATTTTTTGCGGCATTGACACTGTTCAAATTTTTTGAATATTTTAGCATTTTTCATGTACGCTATGAAATTTTAATGACAATAATTTTGAATTTTTTTTTTTGTTTTTTTTTTTTTTACTTTTGTATTACGAATATCAATTTTATGATAGCGACTATGTCGAGTCGCTCACACACGTCTACAGTTGTCCATATTTTCAGCAGCAGCTGCTACATTTCAACGCTCTATTCATTTCTCTGCAAATATATGCACACACGCTCATTTTTAATGTGCTGTAACGGTATCTTGTGCGCTGCTTGGTAAGCGTTGAATTACTCTTGCAGCGCTGGCAGTTGCTGCACGCACACATACACATACGCAATAGTAGTTGGGCACGTTAGTAGACGTGTGCAAATGAGTTTTTTTTTTGTTGTTGCAATTTTTCCGTTGTCACTTATTTGTGATGTTGTTGTTGCTGTTACTGTCAGTTTCAGTTTTAGAAAACGTTAAAATGTTGCATACACACTCGCAACAACAATTTTACAACAACATATCACTGCTTCAACGACACAAACACACATACATTTGCAAAAATATTGTTTTATGCACATCTGCTAGTTCGTGTGTATGTATTATTTATTTACTTTATTTTTTTTTGTTGTTCGCTTGCCTCATTCAAATTTCATGCATCGAAATTATCGAGAATATTTTATTTATGCTAAGCGCGTTCTCGTTCACGTTTCCGTTATGCTGTCGCAGTCACTAGTACATGCACAGAATATTCGCGGCGACAATTCGCAATGTCTATGGCAGCCCGACAATGTTGTTGTTATTGTTGTTGCAGCGACGCATAGTCATCGCAGTCAGCATCATTTCACTAGTTTTTGCTTGCCAAAGCATTTTCACAACTCACTGAACTAGATTTTTGTTTTCTGCTGTTTTTTATTGTTTCTATAATCGGCAAATTTTTCGTGCGTAGTTTTTGTGCGGTTGCCTGCTGTTTGAATGCAATTGTGCATAGTTTTCAAACGTTTTATTTCGAATTGTCGCGCACTTTGGCTTTTGCTTCACTTTTTGCACGTTTTGGCGTTTAGTTTGCAATCGTTTTTAGTTTTAAATGTTTTACCTCACATTTACTTATTGTGATTTATTATATGTCTTATATTTTTAATTTTTATTTATACAAATTGTAATTGTTTTATTTCATATTTTGTTTTTTATTTTTTAATATATTTTTTTAAATTTTTTTAAAATATTTTTAGGTATATTTTTTAAAACTATTTTTTATTATTTTAATTTTAGTAGTTTTTTTGTTCTTATTTTGTTTTACAATTTTTATTTTTTATTTAATTTTTGCATTTTTCAATATTTTTATATTAATTTAAAAAAATTTTTTTTAACAATTTGTTTTTACTCCCACCCATTTGCATCGCTGATAATCAGTCGAATTTTTCGCGCGCAATTTAACTCTATCTGACCTTTGGGAGTTCTCGTCAACTGTTTGCTTTTATTTCTTCATGTGTGCGTGTATATGCTGATTTTAGTTCGCTCGTTGCATACTTTATGGCGCAGTTGACACAGTTTTGCAATTTGCACAAAAATTTTCCATTTGCTGATTTGCTTTTCGTTGCAACTTGTCAATTATTTTCGGTTACGCTTGGGAATCATTCGTTACTTATGTGCGTAATTTATTCAATGGCTTCAAATGTTTTGCGAAAAATCTCCCACACTTTTTTTTGTAATGTTGCATCTGCATTAGAATAAAATTAGAATTGATTAATTAAAATATGTTTTTTCTATGAAATATTTTTTCGAAAAAGTTAATTTTAAATATTTTTCCCTCGAAAAAGCTGTGGTTTTCATTGTAAGAGCTTTAACACGTTAATTAATTATGTGTGGAGAACTATGTACGCAGCAATGGTTATACTTAAAATGTATTTAACTCAAAAACTTTCTGTGATATCACCCTTAATAAGATCGCTTACAAATAATTTATTGTTTTACAAGAAAAAATTGTGTATATAATTGCTTTTTCGCCTGTCATAAAATTCTCTACTTATTATTTCTAAAAAAAATCTCCGTTAAAAAAATTCTTTGTCATTATTTCATAAACAATGGCTAATACTTAATTATCCATAATTTTATAAAAAGTTGACTTCCGCTATAACCTTTGAAAATCACAATTTTTTGTCCAGAATTCGAAAATAATGAATTGGTATCGTGATATGCCTTTAAGACAGAGCTTAACTATCAAACTGAAAAAATCGAATACCCGACTCAAGCCTTTGCTGAAACCGGATATAAATAAGATATATAGATTTAAGCCATCTAATTTTTTTACAAAACTATGCCTTGGCTTAGCGCTGCATTCTGAAAAAATTATATGCTAATTTTGGTTCAAATAATACTTTTAAATAGCTTGGCTTCATATTTGTAATAGTCAGTGTAAAAAGTCTTATTTTAGATATATTAAATTATTATCATGCGAGTGAATTCAAATAAAACTAAAAAAAATATATAAAATAAAATTTTCACAACCTTTAATACATTCGCGATAAAATTTATTAATAAAAATACTACCTATGATTTATATTTTTATTTGGAGAACTCAAAACTCAAACTAAGAGTACTTTACTTTTAACACCAAGCAGCCAGCTACTGAAATAGTTAATGCAAACCCGCTACACTTGAGCAAAAAATTAGCATTTCAGCCAATTCGCAAGCGCTTGACATCCTGTAACTCAATTATATTTCAAATTTATGCCGAAGTCGCGCCTTTTATTCGAGACTACCGCCTACGAGTGTATGGCAAATATTTTGCTTTATTTTTTCTGCCTTTCAAATATGCAAACCATAACCATAAACATAAGGAGATTTGCGACACACACACATATACATATCTATGTGTTTGTATGTATGTATGAAAAGAAAATTCTTCGTTAGTAAGTGTATATATAATATAAATTTATGTGTAACTGTTAATATTCAAATAACCCGGTCAACTGCCACGCAGTGCCAGCTTACACGCTTCACTTTGGCAAAAATCCAATCTGCAAAGTACTTCAAGTAGAAATAACTGAAATATAGGAAAAAAGCAGAACAGCAAATAAATTGGTAAGTTGAAGATCAGCAGCAGCAGCAGCAGGAGCAGCAGCAAAAACTTGAAAAGCAGAACACAAAGTATGAGATAGTGACAGTAGCAGACGCATAAATTTCTGCTGAGTAGTGGGCGAGTAAAAAAATGGGAGTAAAAATTTGCAAAAGCACATTGAATAAATAAATTGGCCACGCCAAGCTGGGAGTCGAAAGTATGAAACGAAAATGGCACACAATAAACTTTAAGGAAGTGAAAGAGTAATTTCTTTTATGGAAATTACTAAATATGTAAGAATTTTTTTAACAGTATTTTAATAATAATTGCATAACTAATCTTAGCTCGCTTTAGTTGTAAACATGTCGCCATTACAAACATTTTTAAATTCCAAGGGGTTCAAATCTAACGGTAGCTTAAAGTTAAAGTCGCTAAATCCATCTGGCAACTAACAACACAAACTTTAGTAACAACACAAAACAGCTTTTAAATTACAAGAGAGCAAAAACTAAACATCTGAACTCAAGAACGACTGCGTAATATCAAAAGGTTACGTATACGCAGTGTACGACTTGGTGGGTAAGAAGTCGTACAACTCGGAGTGGGAGAAAGGCAAGTAATAATGGCACAAAAGTGTGCTTTGTGATTTGACGCTGCTATCAAGTGACTTATAAACTTATTAACATTTTACCAGTGTCGCCCGCAACCCTACAGAAAATAAGCACAATATATATCTCACTTGATAATTGAAGTCCAAAGCAAACCACTGGCAAACAGAGCGGCACACAAAAATAGAGATATGTAAAATTGTGTGACGGTGTAGGCAGCCTAATACATGTGACACACAGTCCCAGCGGCCATTTCGCATTCGCTCACAAATGAGCATAGAGTATAGTTAAGATGCGGAGCGTAAAAATATACGCACTTAAGATGGGGTACAAGGGATTAAAGGATATGTGGAGAATGTTAATTTAAGTTATCGCAGCATGAAAACCCAGCGGAGTAAGAGGTAATATGAAGTTCTTAATATAAATATGGAGGAAGAGTTGCAGTGGAGGAAAGTGCACAACGAAGAGTAGGTCGTTTACAAGAGTGATTATATGTATATAAAAGTATTTAATAGTTTTAAGTTTGTGGCGGATAATGTAAGTTTGATAACTTACAGAATGGGAGCTTAATTTACCAATAACCTGTTGTATGGTGCAGAGATACTGTTATGAACTTGTTGTTATTTGCTTCGTTAAAAGTATTGAAATGATTAATGATTTATCGTAGGGACCTGTTTCAATAAAAGTTTCAGAATTTCCATTTTTCTATTTTAAGCTAGAAATATTTCAGATACATAGCCAAACTTTAAAACTCTTTTGGTAAAGGCACGGAGTAATTTTGGGTATAAGTTTCAAATTGCATGAATAAAAATCACTTTCATGCTTTGCTTTTTTCTTTTAATTTTAAATTTAAATAGTAATTATTTTAAGAAAGTTCGCAAAGAGTAGAGAACGCAAATTTATTAATTTAGTTTGAGTTTATTAATTTTATAGCTGAGCTGGAGACTCTCCACTTTTTGTTGGTGCAGTTGAAAAATTATTGAAAATTGAAGGCTCAAAAACCAGAAAAGCCGCTGGTATCAAATTTGGAATAATATACATGTTCCCACATTAATGTTCTTACGTATATTTCGTGGTTGCTGCGCCCGAACCTAATAACTCTACAAAGGATTTTAACGAAGCTTGACTAAATATATAGTACTGAATAACTTTTTGAGGTAAAACTAAAATAAAAAAGACAAGGAATAAGTTAATTTTGTTTGCACCGTTGCTTTAACACCCTTCACAGGTGCATTTCTTCTAGTACAAAAGGGTAAAAAAGGATCTTTATTTTGATTTTGATCGTTCAGTTTATATGGCAGCTATATGCTGTCGTAATCCGATCTGTACAATATTTTCGGAGATTGTTAAATGGCCTTAGACCATAATTTTAGCTACGTTTCGTTAAGATAATTTCTCAGATAAAAAAGTTTTCCATACAAGGACTCGATTTTAATCGGTCAGTTTGTAAGGCAGATATATGCTAAAGTAGTCCCAACTGAACAATATACTCCGCGATTGTGGCATTATCTTGTGCAATAATCTGCGCCAAATTTCGTTAAGATTTTATGTCAAATATAAAAGTTTTCCATTGTAGAACTCGATTTCAATCATGCATATATTCAAACATAATTGCATTTAACTTAAAAGGGCCTTAACGTTTTCTTGAATCAAATTTCAGCTTTGAAATAAACCATTTCATACGAGACTGTAATTCGATATCGTTAACAATATTATATATATATATATATATATATATATGTAAAATATCAATTCTCTATCAATAACTAGTTTCCTACTAGTCGCTAGCTCAAAACACGTTCGCTTTAAGCTCTCAAATTATTATTTTTAAGAGAGAATTATGCTTGACCAGCTTAACTTTTATACTTTTTTGAGATATTTCAGAAGCACATTTTATAATGAAAATATATATTTATGTATATAAAATCAAATTTATTACAAACACTGAAATAATAAAAAAATAATTTAAGTAAAACCATTAAAAATCATATATAATATAAAACGCAGCTACAAAATTAAACAGAACTTTCAGTCAATTCCGCCATGCAACATACTCGAAATGACAACGAGTTTATTTGCCGTACTCTCTAAGTGATTGCCTCAAGGCAGCTGGCTCAGCATGCGTCTAAGAGCAAAGCAAATATCTCGGCAAATGAAAACAAAACAAAGTTGTCCATGTAAGTCGCAAATGCTGCGGAAATAGAGGAATGCAAAAATTATGTAGCAACAAAATAAATAGACGCAAATACACAAACGTACGCCGCGACGTGTCGTACAAGCTACTTACATGTGGTATATGAAATATCACTCATACGCCATGGGTGCTGGCGTAACAGCAGCTTTAACTACATACACTGGTTAGAGCAGAGCAGTAGCTGTGTAAGAAATTAATATATGCAGCTGTATGTGTATATATGTTTACGCCGGAAATGCGTGAACATAAATGAGGCCTTACCAATCATTCAACCATTTGTGTATGTGTGTGAAGGCAAAAATAAATAAGAAAATAAGCACACTCACTTGCGCATTCAGCAGCTCATTCGCGAACGAAATGACTTCCGCAGGATGCTGTCGATTTTTTCATGGCAGCTACTGATTTATGTTTGTGTGTGGCGTTGCTGCTGCTTCTTACGTGGTGTTTGTTTTTATTTTACTTTATTTATGTTTTTTTTGTTTGGTTTTTCCAAAAATATAAATTTTTTTTTTGAGATGAGATTGACTATGAGATTTAAAGGTGTATAAATTAAACGAAATTTATAAATAATCCTTAAAGTGCACAAACCGTTATTTTTACTGTTTTACTTGTGTGAACTATTTACGACAACTGTTGTACGCACTCAAGCGACACCGCAACACTTTACTAAAATTTCAAATTTTATTTACTATTAAATATTTGAGATTTCACAGGCAATTTTTTTTGCGATAAATATTTTTTTTTTACTTTTACTTTTGCGTCTCTTTTCCCCAAAAACCAACAGCCGTCCACCAGCTGGTCTCAATTATGTTAATCAGCAGCTAATGACAAGCCTTTCTACACACTTCACAACACTGTATATGCTGATCGGCTGTGCGCTGCGCTGTCGTTTCATTGCTTTACTCGCCGTTCGATGCGCTCAAACACACCCGTCACGCGTACGGTCGAACAGTAACTGAACGGTGCATAGTGGATACGCGTGCGAAGCATTGCCGTCGTCGAGCGTCAGCATACAATATTGACTAGCAGCTAAGTGTAAGCAACGTTTACCACGATTGCTGCGAAAGTAACGAGCGCTAATTTTCGTTACGCGAGTCTTTACTACGAACGCACGGCCGTCGTTTCGTATGCGCTCGCCGGAATGCAAAGAGGCCGGAAAGCTGCAAAATGACAAGACATATTTGTTATTGTTGTTGCTATTACTTTGTTTTTTTTTTTTTGTTTGGCTCGGTAGCATGACGCAGGGTGGGCAATGGTAATGGCGTTGACAGCAACGAGTAGCTGAGTTGATGAGCGTAATGATTAGTTTACGCATGGGAGCGACGAAATATGAAAGTAGCATCTAAAAAATAGCACTAAAGGTCGTTGTAATCGAGCGAGTGATGAAGAGAGCAACACCGAACCCTTTAAGAAAAAGAGCGTGGCGGTGTAATGTGCGTGAATGTGGTCATGGTTGTGGGGATTAATTGTAAAAAATGTATAAATATTTTTTTTAAATTTACCTAAAAAAATTATTTAAAAATACAAAATATAAAAATTAACATGTTGCTTTGAATTTTGTTGGCTTGTTTTTTCTTTATTCTCATATTGTAATTTACGCATTACGGCAAGTTTGTTTAGCCCATATGTAACGAGTTAGATTTTACAAAATCTGCAGCATCCGTTTTTATAGCAAAAGAGCTTCGAGCCATAAAAAAATTGTTAGTAAACTGAGAGAAATGTATATTATTGAGAACATATTGCATTTATTTCCAAAGAAACCTGCAATTGAGAATTTTCAGCGCATGCTATAAAATAATCGCATGTGACTTTTGAGCTGAAGAGCCTTCAGAAGATTTTTACTCGCCTAAAATAATTTTATTTAACATTTCAAAGCACTCTACGGGCAACTAAAAATTATCGCATGCGACTTTTAATTTCTTAAAGTTTAAATACCCACTTTGTTTTCGACGAATATAATAAAAAAATGGATTTTACTATACGGATAGTAAAGAAAGGCTATTATCGAAGGATATACTACTTTTGGTACCTATCTTATGTTTTATGTGCTAAAGGTACAACTGATTGAGCACAATTTTTGCCATCGCAGGTAATAACGAAATCTTAGTAGAATGGATTTACAGACACAAATCCATGGTGAAATGGAAAAATACGTGTTCTAATACAGTCTCTATAAATATTAAAGCTAAATACCGCTCTAGACGAAATAATCGGTAGAAGCCGAAGTAAGCAATAAATTGTCAACAAATATGAGTTGGCCTAGAAGTATATTTTGACAACACTTACATAGCTGCATTGAAATTGTATATCGCTTCATGCAACATCAGCCAGCAACTTTGTGAAAAAAGTAAAAATACGACCAACAAAAACTCGCTGATTACCAGCATCCGAATCCGAATTCTATTGGGAAAGGCAGCAAGTGTAGCTAAGCGCACTTGTAAGTTCATCTGAGCAAGGCGTACTACTTTAATTATTGAATACAGACGCACACACATCTTGTATAAAGAAACTCGCCAAGCTTACCCGAAAAGGCAAGTAAATCAGCTGTTTGTCATTCGTGCATTGAGTAAGGTTCTCAGTTAAGTGTGAGGACATGCGCAGCAAAGTTGCTATAAAACTGCAAAGAGCCTTAACTGGTTGTGAGAAAAAGAGAGCGCACGCACAAGCAAATGTGTTTAGTGAGAGCAGAACAGTTATTGTAAGCGGAAATCAGCTGTTTGACCAAATTGACGAGTACGAATGTGGGTTAATGTGTTAAAGTGGTTGAGTTTTTCACTATCATTGTGATTGTCGTAGGCAGCAACCAAACAAAAACACACACAAGCCAAAATGCAAAACATAAGTATATAGAGAGATTAACTTTGCGTAGATGAAAATCGGAAGTCGAATTCAATGTCATTAGGCTTTTGCTAGAGTAAAATTGTCAAACTTTTAAGTGAGAAATTAATTAGCCAATTATTGCAAACTATTTTGGAGTTATCAGGCAGATTGTAGAGTGAAAATATATTATAACAGTATTACAACTTTATTTTTAGAAAACTAACACTTCTATTCTGTTTTTTTATTACGGTATACTTAAAGTTTAAGTTTCTGTAAATTTTTGTAAGGTGGTCTATTAAATCTGCGTTGAAGAGCTTACAAACTGGAGTCCAGCTCAGTTGCAGACACATGTTAAAATATATAAGTAACAAAATTGGAAAAATCACTTGGCTGCCGGTTTTTGAACTACTCCTGTAGTTTTCTTCATACGTGTTATCTGTAATCATTCCTCATAAATCTTAAAGGAGCCTTCTGCATAATGCTTCATTAATATTCCAACGCTCATTAGGACGGTCCCTATTCCAGTCCATTGCGCATTAACATCTAATGTAATGCATGCTGAGATGCAATTGAAGTGAGGAAAGAGAAGACTTAAAGAGCTATCATTCCATCTCATGCATTCTTGAAGTTGTAGAAATTCTTGAATCGTTCTGTTTCCAACTAGCGAATGATTAATAAGCGAAAGATATTGAAGAACAAGGATAATGCAGCTAGTAAGTCTTTTAGTGGAAATACGTTTAGCTTATTTCAACAGTGTGTTACCATTTCTTTCTGTATTATTAGAGAAGTCATGTCTTTGACAACGCTCAATGAATCATTTTTGGCCTTAGTATGAATTTTAAGTCGCTTTTTTAAAAGAGATCACATAGAACCGTACTTAGTTTAGAGAGTTAAAATATTTTGTTGCAGTAGAGTTTTTGTTACTTTTCACGAGCACAGGTATTTAAGCAGCACAAAGTACTCAGTGAAGGTTCTGAAGTTGTAGAAAAACTTGCCGCATGCGAGTCGTACATCCACTTCAGTTAATAACAATAACGTCGAACATGTTTAAGAATCAGGAACTGTTGGCATCAGTAAGCTAGAAGAGGATCTTAACATCACTTATGAAACGACTCCACATATTTTGTTTATGTTTAGGAGTATCTACCGTGTCAATGCTAGACATGTACGAAAACACCTGTATCTTTTGCAAACACAACGTTCAGTATAGGTCGCAAAGGAGATGCTCGAGAAGTCGCGGCGGTCCGTACATTCATCACATGCATCATTAGTGGTGACGAGACGTGGGTTGATGAGTATGGCGTCGAAACTATCCAACAATCTAGCGAAATGGCATTGTCAGTTTCCTATAACACACGGAAATAAGAAAGGAAGGTCTTTTTAATGCCTTAACGTTCAGTAAGTCAAAAATGTTAAGCTATATTTGCAGAGAAATAAACATAATTCGCAGACTTACAACTATATATGTATATATACGCGCATATGTAAGTATGTGTGAATATTATTGAGCGCTTCGAAAGCGCGTCGGAACCGAATTAATTTTAGTATTTTTTTATTACTACTCGAATGCCAAGGAAATGCCAATAAACTGTACCATAAAAATCAACAGATAGATAAACGCTACTCGTTTGTGCATATATGTGTCCATGTTTGATATACTCGTATACCATGACATATATGCACGTATGTGCCTGAACAAATACTAATGAAGCAACTAAATAAATTGTCATGAACCGTCTTATATACCGACATATATCTCAATACATTTTTTCTTGGTCAGCTGCAACGACAGAGCTTCACTGATTTTTATAGCGAAAGCTTTTGGTTTTACTACGCATTTGAGGTGGCACTAACACACATACACACCCGCGTAGGCAAACGCCAAAGCAACGATCACAGTAATACGGCGAAAGCTCGAAATGACACTTTGTTATACAAACGCACAAACAAGTTTACACAACACTTGAGTGGCACTTAGTGGATGCCAGCAAACTGAGAAAACAAAAACATAGTAAAAGCAAGCAGAAGAAGATTGTAGATTTTGAGCTAAGGAAAACGGAAATGAGTCGTTTGCATGGAAGCTCAACCGACGTAACAAGAAAATTCACAAACAGAAATCGCCCGCAAGCGAAGCTCCAAAATCAAACCGACAAAAGTCAACGAATAAAACTTCAACGAGGCAACGGCGTGGCATACTCTAAGGCGCACATATGCAAAAACCCTGCGATGTAACTAACAAATGAAGCGCAAAATAACTTTAGCACAAATTAGATGCACTTATTTAGTACGCAACTTCTGAGTTCTTCTTATTCGATCTCACTCCACCCCCCTTTCTCTCACCGGAAAGCAGATAATAACAACCATTGACGCTATCTGCGAATACGAAGCATGCGAGTATTCGCCGCTAAAATGACAAAATAATGCACGGAAGCTCTGCGGCAAGTTCACGGATACATACATACAAACTCGAAAATACATATGTTGTGCGGGTGATCAGATTGCGCGTGAATTGCGTCAAGCAGTCATATTATGTTTGTTGAGTATTGCTTGGCATTTTACTATGGTAAGACTTATGTCTGAACAACGTTTACAAAATGTTCAACTTTATTGCGAAAATTCACGTTCTGTAAAGAATGTGTTTCGCTGACTTCGCTTAACTTATAGTCAACATTCGCAACACCATCACCCATCTTGAGACCCAGCATTCATTATTCGATAATATTCGACCGAATATATCACGTCTAGCCCGCAGTGCGGTTATAGCGGCCGTAGCTATGAATGTACACGAAGACCGTGGAGAGTCGATTCAGCGCCATTCGCAGCAACTCGGGCTGACGGATGGAATGACTTAGCGCATTTTACTTCAAGATCTTAAATTAAAATCGTACAAAAACTAGCTTGTACATGAACTGAAGAACAAATTTTGTTCATGCGATGAAATTTTGTTCATCATTTGTTGCGATGAGGCCCAACTCTGGCTCAATGGATATATAAACAAACAAAATTGCCGGATTTGGGACGAAGTGCAACCTGAAGAGATTCAAGAGCTGCCATTTCACAAAGAAAAAGTAACGGTTTGGTGTGGCTTTTGGGCCGGTGGAATCATCGGTTCATATTTCTTCAAAAATGATGCCGATGAGAACGTAACCGTCAATGGCGACCGTTATCACGCCATGATAACCGACTATTTGATGGCTGAAACTGAAGCTCGTGATCTCGGCGACATTTGGTTTCCACAAGACACTTCGGCACTTTTCACACATCCTCTCAATCACCAAAATCGTTTGATATCACACCGTAAGACTTTTCCTGTGGGGATATGTAAGGTCTAAATTCTAAGCGGATAATCCCGCTTTGATTCAGGCCTTGAAGAAAACATCACGCGTGTCATTCGCCAATTACCAGTTGAAATGCTCGAATCGCTCATCGAAATTTGGACTCAACGGAAGAACCATCTGAGACGTAGACGCGGCCAACATTTGAAAGCGATAATCTTCAAAAAACGAATGCCAAAAAATTTTTCCTTCGAACGATAATACACATTCCCCCATAAACTTAAATTTTATGTGTTTTTTTTCTTTAAAAAAAGTAGGAAATCTGGAATTGGCTTACCCTTTTTCTGTAGAAGAAATGGTACAAAATATGTAGCTACTAAATATATCTGACTGATGCAAACTATAGCAGGTTCATTGAATTTTGTAAGTTTGCAAGTAATACTGCGCAGATAGCTCTTGCTTATTTGCCCTTTATATATAGGTATATAGGCTTAATGAATATTTAGTGAATATTTCAGAAGTGTGATTAAATATAAAAAAATTGTTTCTAGAATAGGACACTGAAAGACACTTTAAAAATATTTGTTATTTTTGAAGCCAAAACTATGGTGTCTAAGCCAAAAATTGATATCTGAAAGTTTGGAACTTACGCTCAGTTAACATTGCTTTAAAATCTTGACTAAAACTCCCAAATATTGCATTACAATATGAATGGTGTACTCGGATGTCAAAGACACTCGGACTACGCAAAAAAGATTTGACTTTATGCAACAATATATTAATTTTAAATAAATTTTACTATCGGAAGCTCAGCCAGAAATAAAGCTAGAAATTAAAAACACTTCCATTGAAAAAACAAAACATCATATAAAGAAATATTGTTTTCTATATAGTAAAATTCTTCAGACAAAATTTTACTTCGACTGTAAATTCTCTTTGAAACGTCATTTGAAAATCATTTACCTCTATCCCGTCTCTTTCCCAGAATTATGAATATTTCAAACAGGTATGAGAGGCACAATAACGATTGCGAAAATTTATAAAAAAATTGTGTCTATATCGATGGATAGTCACACATCGATATAGACACAATTTTTTTATAAATTTTCGCAATCGTTATTGTGCCTCTCATACCTGTTTGAAATATTCATAATTCTGTGAAAGAGACGGGATAGAGGTAAATGATTTTTGCTTGAGTGTAGAATTCTGCACTTCCCACAATAATTATTGAACATGAAAATTTTCCAGCAGTCTACATTTTTAGTACATTTAAGACCTGATAGTAGGGTCTATATTCATTATGCTAAGTCTATAGTTCCTAATGTTGGTATTATTACTACTGCAGAAAAGGTGTGTAATTAACTGATTTGCGCTTAATAACAAACACACATAATCATATCGATTACGAAAATTTAAAAAATTAAATTCTAATACAAAAGTACTTCGATAACTGATTTTTTTTTTTTGTTTCCACAATGCGAGCTTAAAATGTAACACTTTGGGGCATACAACTATGGTATACAGCAATACTTACAGAAAGAAAGCAATTTTATCTATTTTCGTCAAGGCTTCATTGTTGTTGTTGCTATGAAAAAATATGGTTTTGTTGTGTAGCTTTAGCTAAATCTCATAATTAAATAGAAGCATGCACTTATTGTCTATTTTAGAGACCAATAACTAACAATAAATAATAATAAATAAAATAATGACTCGTGGGTTAAATATATATTTGGAATATTTTATAGATATTAACATAAGTAGTGGGCGTGATTACACAAGAAGTCAGCAAAAAAAATGAATAATTTGAAAACCAAAAATAACAAGCTTAATTAAAAATCACTCGGACAAGCAAGTTTGCGAGGCATGTGTTAGTGTAAATCAGCGCAAACGGGCTTCATTAGACGCAACTTCATTTAATTTCAAACAGTTCGCTGTGTCTGCACCTACGATTCCGCCATTATTATAGTATATGGTATAATACATATGTGCACATACTTGTATATATATATATATATGGTATTACTAACATGTGTGTGTGTACCTCTGCACGGTAGTGTTTATGCTCAATTCATCTGTTTGCGCTACTGGTTGCTTAAAGGCATAATACACTCACATCTTTTACCCGGGCATTACACATACGGGTTGCTTTTTTCTATGTTTGCGGCAAAACATTTTCACTTTCTGCTATTCTCCGTTGAGCGAGTGTTTGCGGTCAACCGCTTGAGCATCGCCCCCAACAAGCACGTGCAACAAGAATATAGCCAGAAATAATATTAATATTGCGTTTTGCTTTTTGTTTATCGTTTGTTGAAAATAGCTGCTTAATTGCAAGCATTGGGAGTTAAGCTACTTGCGGCTATAATCAACATAATATATGAGCAAGAAGCTGCACACATACGCACGCCTGAGTTGTTGAGATATATTTATATAATATATATATATATATATATATATATATATGCATATATGTTATGATGTCCGTTATATCCCAAGCTAGATTTTTTTTTTGCAAACGACTTCTGAAGTTTCAGTTTCACTTTACCAAAAAACAGTATCCCACATGAACAAGCTACATATTTTCAAATTAAACCGTGCCTAAATAATTTTACATTTCTTATGTATATAATATGAGATTCTTTGATCTTTGACATTTTATTATTAAAATTATACACATTTAAAATTTATACATAAAATGTACTGTATTCATATAGTACACCATGTCGTATGAGTAACACATAATGAATAAATCACTAAATCACCTGTATGAATTCTCGGGTCATTTGATTTATAACGTTAACTGCGCATAACATAAATAATATGTTTATGAAAAATCTATATACAATATTTTTATATATTATAATATAATATTATATATAATAATATATAATAATATTTTTTGTAAAGCGGAAAATTTCATATTTGATTATTACTATTTCAAATGTGTAAACTTACTTAATGCAAAATAATAAAAAATAAATATGAGTTTGGCTGTGTTTAAATTAAAAATAATGAGCTTGTTTACGTTGAAGCCTAATTTTTAGGACAAAAACTGAAACTTCGCTGGGCATTTGCAAAAATTTTTGCAATCAACTTGGTAAATAACGGACACGCTAATATATAATATATACATATATATAACGTTGGGATAAAAGTGTAACGGATTAGTTTCACGAAGTTATTTAATAATAACAAGAACTTATTTATTAAGTACGAGACTTTGTTGGCTGCCTTTGTATTGTTTTTTTTTTTTTTTGGCGGAATTCAAAGTAATCCTCAGTAGTCATCTTTTCTATTTTTTGATTAAATAAATTTAAGTTAAAAATATATGAACTTTAACTAATGAAAATTACTTCCATTTACAAAGACAACGTGGTCTAAGTAGTGGGTGAAAGGTGAGAGCTTGCAAAATGAACTGAGCGATTTTCTTTACGTAATCTCAATAATTTGGAGCCGACCATCCTCAACTTCTAGCGCATGTTTAAGGTAAATTATAGCAACTTTTAAGCTCAATCCGACATTCTTTGGTGGCTTCTTCTTTTAGGTATCAAATATCTTTATCTTGATTTGAATCTGGCAGTTTGAATAGCAGCTTTTTGTTATAGTGTTCTAATCTAAACAATTTCTATGGAGATTATGGCATTGCCTTGGATGATAATCCACGTCAAATTTCGTGAAGATATCTTGAGCATTAAAAAAGTTTTCCGTACAAGAACTTGATTTTGATGGTTCAGTTTATATGGCAGCTATATGCTCTTGTGGGTCGTTATCTGTGTTTCCGACATATGAGCAGTATTTTAGAGAGTAAAAACATATGCGCAATTTCAGATCATTATCTAAGAAACAGAAATACTATTTCGCGTATATACAGACAAATAGACGGGCATGGCTTAATTAGCTCAGCTCATCATGCTGATCATTTATGTATAACTTTATAGAATCCCCAGCGCTTCCTTTTGGGTGTAACAAACTTCGCAGTAAAAAGCCTCCACCAGCTGTATCCCATAGAATTTATTCAAGGTTGTGGTATTTACATTAACATTTTAGTACTCTACAACACTAACCGCAGAAAAAATGTTAAAATGCATAAATATTTTTTAAAACATCTAACTCGAAAACTTCAAACGCCTTTTTATCGTTTACTTTAACGGTTATTATTATTATTTATTTTAGTACAGCAAACAAAGAGACTTATGTTCAATTCACCAAAAGAGACATGAAGAGCACAGAAGTGCATGCAATATTTTTTGTAGTTTGATAGTAAAATATTTTTTCGTCGATTGCTGGCTTCGTCAGTAGCTTCAGAGTTCACAATACATAATTCATTATAATATTTCATAAACGCAGGCAGCTGATTATTTGTAAGGGCGTGCACAATGCGTCGGTTTTCCTCGAATTACCGCCACAAGAAAACAACTTTATTAGTTTACAATTGCTTTCTATAAATTCTGCGAAAGACGGTCGCACAATGAAGAATAAAACCGAATGAATGTGTGAAAGCGTTTATAAGAGCTCGTGGCGGTTGAACACGTGCTCCACTTACACTTGGGTGTGCTTGTTGATTTGTTCGTTCTCGTTAAATGAGACTGGCACATTATGTATTCTCAGGTCGCAGCAGCAACAACAACCAAAAACTATTTTACTTTAGCGCGAATTTTACTCCGTTTTGCTGGTAACTTTAGCCATCATCACAATCATCAGCGTTTATAATCCAAAGCAATTGAAAGCAGTCGCAGTAGCAGCAGCAGGTGTAACGTTGTCTGACGCTTCACATTTCAGCAGAGTGAGTTCTACCTACATGTGTACTTATTACATGGAATAAAATAAAATACTACCCAACGACCAATATTGTACGAAATAATTTTGAATTGAAGAAGGTTTGGTGTTGAATGGTTCACAAGAGTAGCCGAATAATGTGCTACTAATTACCGAAGCTCACGTGCTTGAACTGTACAACGGAGAGTGAGGGAGAGAGAGAAATTCAAATTGAAAATCGGTATGTTTGAGTTGACTAATTCAATAATAGGTTTTAGGCTGACAATGCTTCAAATGCTGATCTATTACATAGGTTTCAGTTTATATTTGCGAATTTGGCAACCTTAGTATTGCAATCTGGCAACTCACGACTTTATCGTAAAGTTTGATATTTTTGATGCTATACATTCTCAGAACGTTTTGACATACGAGCGCTATTTGTGTTGCTTACATAACAGTACATAAAATATTCATCTCGGAAAATAAATGGAATAAAATCGCGAACATTTTCGCGCGATTATTTTTCCAACTTTCGACGTGGATTAACTCAGCAACAGAGCATCGATGAACTTAATTAAATTTTTGGCGATGACGCTCCATCAAAGACCAATGAAATGAATGCAATCGGGGTCCAAGACGAATTTTGTTAAGGTCGTCCAAAATTAGTTGTTGTCCCGGAATCTATTGATGCTGTGCGCGAACTGATATTGCAAGTTCGTCATGTCACATAGCATTTTTCACTGTTTGACCATCGTGGCTTACTGAGATATTTCAGGAAACATATCCGTATAATATATATGAGTATAGATATTTATCATATCTCTTTATATTGGCATATTGGCAAAAACTAATACGGCTTTCAACTTTATTGGTTGTGCAATTTGTAGCGAGCAATTCTCACCAGCGCACATGCTCACACACGCCGACGTCTTGCGCTCAATGCAAGAGCACTACACACGTTCACCAATTTCCATCACTCTCGCCTATAAACGTATATATAGTCTAATGTGTGTGACGTGAGCTCCTGATGATGCTCGAGTTGAACTTCTCAAATTTCCACATTTATATTGTTTTGAGCCCGCAACGTTTACTCGACGTCTGCTGCTGCTGCTGTCGCTTTACGCTGCGCTTTCATTTACTCACACGATATTCTATTTTCATTGCTATTATATTGGCTTGATTGCATTTCACTTGAGGAAATTGTCGATCAGCATCATTATCCCCTTACAAGCCACACACACAAACACTTTGAAATGCAATAGTCAATTGAAGTGATGTGCTATGTGTGTGCATGTATGTGTGTGGCGATAGTATTTTGAATTGAAATTGGTAAATGATGAGCAAATAAATCGGTTTGATAGCCACACGATCAGACATTTCGGCACAGACATGACGACAAATCATCGCGCAGTACGTTAGTGGGGTGATGGGAGAGTTATCAAGGAGGGTTATTATTTGGCATTTGGTTAACACGACTTATTTGATAATTTGGAAAACTTTTGCATTTGACGAGATATCTTCACAAAATTTTGCACGTATTATGCAACGATGCCATCTGTGGAAAAATTGTTCTGATCGGACTAATATACCATATAGCGATCAAAGTAAAGTTTCTATAAGGAATACTTTGTATTTGTGAAGGGCATTATAGCTTCGGTGCAAGCGAAGTTAACGTTTTTTTCTGTAATAATTTTTCTAATAATCTCTCAAGTAACCCTTTTTTAACCCACACTAAAGCAAATGGAGTTAATTTTAGTTTAGTTTATTTTTCAATAATCAATAGTTATAATTCATTTAAGAAACCAGAGACTTCTTAGAAAACTAAGATTAGGTGGAATATTTATAGTATGCCGTTATATATTTCTCTCTTACTATTTTTGTTAGTTGCTATAATCAAAAGCCATAAAAGAGGGCTAAACTCAAGCGAGGAAGGAATTACCATATGTATTTGATACAATTTCACATGAATTTTTGTGGCGACCGATCATAACTATAGTTTCGATAATGTATTAGTATCCTTATTTCTGGGAAACTCAATTGAGTACAAGGCCAGGCGCCAACAATAGAAGACAAAGAGAGAGAAGCATAGTTTCACGCATATAAAAAAACTGTGAGAAAGATAGAGTTAAGCTGAGTGCTTAAAGTCAGTTCGTTATAGGCAGCCAGAGCACGGATGACATGATGCGAAACTCTTTCATACGAGAGAGAGAGCTGCCAAACCCACATTTTTTATAACATTTGTAAATCATGCCACTGTCAAAGGAAAATAGATTGGGTATTTAAAATAAGTTTTGGGTATTTTGCATTTCGATATTACTTTTAGGTGCTCGGTTAAAATATGTGTATTAATATTATAAATTTTTTAACACATCATATAAAATAAAAAAATAATACAAGCATATTAAAAAAAAAAAAATTATAACAAAGAAACAATACAAGTCTAAAATTTTTCTTGGCATGTAACCTAAATAAGACATTATTTTCTATTTTATTTTTTCAAGCAGTTGGAGCTTAGATAGTCTGCTCGTATTATGCGTACTCCAAAAATGAAAATTATGCTTACTGGCCGAGATGTGAAGGCGAAAGGTGTCTTGAGTAAGTTTGCGGTATAGAATGCGGGTTTCAGAACTATATTTCCCCGATTTTTATACGTTCTTTTGAAGTTAATTTTTAATTGCAAATTTACGAAAATATACTGAACATAAATGTCAAAGGCGAGTGTTTATTTTATATATTCGCGATAAAAGATTCAAATGCCTCTACTGAGAGTTAGAGAAAGAAAAGATGATACTATACTACTACCTAATGGGGTTGTTGTAGATTTAAAAAATCAAATTTTGTTTTTGCATATATAGCGAAAGCACATACTATATTTGAAAGTATGGAATACTCCAAAAATTTTAAATATTTCCAGCAAATAGTTATAAAGATATGCGCGTATATGTAAAATATTTTTAATTTAGTGTAATCTGTTCCCAAAACTTCAAACGCATCCATCCTGAAACGATGTTTTCAGAGTTCGTAAGGAAAATTTTTTCAGCAACGGCTGGATCGTTTGATTTGAGCTTAGATTTATTTCAGATAATGATCGAAGGAAAAATATTTTGGATAACAATTATGATTTTTAAGACATTTTTACAAAAACCGTCTTTTTGTTGTGAAGTCAACATTTTGCCAAAACTAAAAATTTTGACTTGTCCTTCGACCATTGCCTGTCTTCACCGATAATAATAATATTATTATTTTTTGCTTTTGAAATAATTTATAGCAGAAAATTTCGGAAGTGTTCCAGGAGATTGCCATCAAGAGCAAGGGAAGGCAAAATTTTTCAAAATGAACCCACCGAAAATCGTGTTATTTTCCGACTTGCAACTCGATCTCACCCTTAAATGGCTTATGGAAAACTGTATTATTGCAAAGCATTTTTTAAACTGGTTATTAGTTATAGGTTTTCATAAGGTGAACTTGAAACTTAGTCTTCAATCCTTTTTCTATTTTTACTCACTCAACTCTTTGTATAGTGCTCTTGCCAGAACTACACTTCTCACACATCGCATCTATCAATGGATTTATTGATATAGGATCCTTATTCCCAACGGTTAACATGAAAGCTAATACATTTACATGGCTGTTAATTTTCACATATTTTCTGTAGAAATACTAATGTATTTAGTAGAGCTATATTAATACCAACATAAAGTAATAACAAAATACTGATGTCATTAAAAATGTCAAGTTTTGCTATTTTTACTTGGTACAAACACGCTTTGTTAGGCATTGCGCTTGGACGAGTAAGTATTTTATAAATCAACTACATATGCAGATTAGACAGTTAGTACATTTACAGGCACTTTATATGAGAGCTAATGCCACACTCACATACATACATATATTAACAAAGTATGGATTACAAACACACGTACAAATTTGCAGGCATTAATGTTTGACACACGCGCGCCAAGAGCACAAGTGGTGCAAAAATGCGAGTAAATTAAATTTTATTGGTTCAGCAGCAACGACGACACAGACGAGGCTCGAGAAATGTCGCGACACAATACAAATGCTTAGACAGCTGCTGCTTGCCTTCCAATGGCGCTGCTCTTGTGCGTAAGAATGCTTTGCGGCGGCGCTACATATGTGCGAATATAGACTGCGATGTGTGTGTGTGTGTGTGTAGGGAAGCCTGTGAGCCGTAGACACAATGCGATAGCACTTTGTAGGTATCCTACGCTCCTTATTGCTGCTATACGGCACATAGTGTATGTATGTGTGAGAGTGTGTTAGTGTGCGTGTGCTTGTGTTCGCTGAAGTTTGCCACATCGGAATTTGCAATTTAAACTAAAAACCAAGGTCAGAAAAGGAGCAAAAAGCAATGTGAAATATAAATGAAAGGCAAACAACAAAGCATTACAAATAAAAAATAAAATAATTTCAAAAGACAAATGCTAAACGCTAAGGCAAAGAGCAAATAATAAAGTGTCGAGCAGGAGCTGAAAGGTCAATCTCTGTTTCTTCTGCCACATTGTGTTGCATTGAATTCCTTTATTCAGCTTTTTTACAGCCACATAATGGAGGTAACTGTTGTTTTTCTTTTATGAGAAATGTTGTTCACGTATAGACCTTGCAAGTGCCTTGAGCAAGTAATCATCATTATGTGTTTTGACTTTGCTCTGTCTATACTCTGACTATAGCGGCGAAGATATATTATATATTGATATATGGTGGTAGAAAAACTACATTGTCATGTACTTGTACTTAAATCCAACTCTATAAATGTACGCTTTTCTACCACTTGAGTTAAATCCGGATGTTTAGACAACTACTAGTTTCCACCTCATATCTTTATAAAAAGATTCTTGCTATGAATATCTCCTTACGATATCATACTTGGATATTTCAACATTGGAGGTGGCTTTCGTCATTTATCGGAAAAAATTTAATTTAACCCCGCAACTTCTGTAATCAAGCCAAAACTGCTATACCTCATTCCACCAGCATAACGAACCCCGTTTTTAAAACTAGAGAAGACTTAGGAACTCTCTAAGTGAATCGTATATTTTCTAAAGTAAAAAAAAAAAACAAGAAAAAATGTTATCTTCGGTTCCACCGAAGCAATCATACCCTTCACAAATAAAAAAGATTCGTTACAAAAACTTGATTCCGAATTTCTTTAGAGATTGCATTATTGCTTTAGCTAATAATTTACGCTAAATTTTGTGAAAATACCTCGAGAAATTAAAAAGTTTTCTATACAAGCACTTGATTCCGATCGTTCAGTTTGTATAGCAGCTATATGCTATAGTAGTATGACAAATGAGCAGCTTCTTTAGGAGAGAAGAACGTGTGCAAAATTTCAGATCTATATCTCAAAAACTTTAGGACTAGTTCGCGTATACATATACCGACATACAGACAGACAGACATGGCTAATTCGATTCAGCTCGACACGCTGATTATTTAGATATATATTTTTAGGGTTTCCGACTTTTCCTTCAGAGCCTTACAAATATCGTGGCAAACTTAGTATACCCTTTTCAGGGTAAAAAAAGTGTGAATGATTGAATGATTACTCGGAGTCTTGTTTTACTGCTTGTTCTGTATATAATTTTCTAATTTTAGACCCCAATATCGCCTTTGTGCCCCTTAGGTGAGCTAAAGATATTATATTCGAGAGAAAAATTCGCAAATTCTACCTCTAGGTACGATGGGGACTGAATGCAATATCAAGCATATTATTTGCGTTAGGGTTGAGCTTCCAACATATGCTGGAATCATTGATATCATGAACTAATATTACTGCTACAAAAGTTCTAATAATATATTGGTGGAAGTGGCAGAAGAGACCAATGAGCTTATAAGAGAAGGAGGATGAAATGAAATGTCGCCTATCATCAAGTAAACAGTTAGTAAGCTGATATTTTGGCTAAGAGCTCAATGCTGCTTGCATTGGATAAAACTTTAAACTATAGACCTATATAATTCATTAACCTAGTTTTACAAATTCGAAGTATAGCGGATCCGTCATTCAAACTCGTAAGAGGCCTTTAGCACTGAATGTATTTCAATCGATATTACAAGAGCTCAAGAAAGACCAAGGCCACAACTATATTAAAACAACTTCCCTTAGCTTAGTATTTCGATCTTACATGAGCTAAAAAAAAGGCACTGGAAATAACAAAAGTACAGATGCTGTCGAAATGATTTCGAAATCACTCAGTTGCTACGAATCCCTCAAGTTCTGTTTCATAAATTGCAACAATTTATAATGCAAACAAAACATAAAGTGAAGATGGAATAAAAACGGTGCATTACTTCAGTGGTAAAAATTTTGCAAACAAAAGGTAAAAAAAATTCAAAAGTTTGTATAGCCTTAGTTTGAACTTCTCATTGTACCAAGAGAAGAGTTATTTTCACGCCTGCTACCACCTTATTGCTTCATGAATAACGGTTTTTATTTCCGCCATTTATCTACTTTATTTCTTTAAATTTATTTATTTTTTTCAATCTTAAAGCAAAGCAAAGTTTTCGCAACGCGTAAAAGCAAAAAACTTTGGGCTATACGTCTAACTAAATTGTTGTTAGGAAAGTAGATATTAAGGCAAAACTGGCAATCGCCTAACACAGAAAGCAAAATTGTTTTATTGAGTTGCGCCAAGTGCGCACAAACTTCGCTACGCTAATATAGTAAATAATCATTGTAAATAAGAATGAAAACCAATTTCCATATTCAATTTTCCTAAGTGCCAACAGTTAAATATGTTCATTTTGGTCGGCTTTCGGCAAGCGGTGGCGGCAACTGCGGCGACGGGCCACAATATGTTAACAGCAGTCACTCAATTCAATTTTGTGTATGTATAGGGTGTTTGGTTTGGCGCTATATATTTTGCTAGAGAGCTGGCAAAATTGATGTCACAACAGATATTTGTGGAAACTTAGACCGGAGTCAGAAGTATTAGACCACCTTTTGTGAGCTTAGATTACGCTCTATGAAGATCAATGATCTACAATACGATTGACCAGCTGGAAAACAACTCTTGCCGAATTATTGGCGAAATAAGGCCTGTAATGATGAAAAAATTGTTGTAAAATTAGTTTGGAAGTTATAGCGCGTAGATTTATCATTCTCGGAATTCTGTTAATACTCTCAAAGTCATAAACAAATTCAAAGTAACATTATAATATTAATAATAAACCTCAAATATTTTCTATCTAATTCAGTTTTCTTCATTTTCGTTAAAATAAAAGTTCTACGCTTATTAAAATACACCCTTTATTCGCTTAGGTTTATATGAAAGCTACATAAACTATGACGTTGTATTTGCGCTTCTCCATATTTACGGTTACAGGACATTCAGAAGGAAGCAAATGAATTGTTAAATGACTAATACAATTTTAAGTGATGCGGAATTGTGGTCATCACCAGTATTTTCGAATATTTGCAGTATGTTGTGGTGTACATTTCAGAAGCACTTCAAAAGAGCAGTGAAAGTAATGACTTACTGTAAATATATGTTTATGTGTGGAAACGATTTGATTATTATTTAGCAGCAAATACAGCATATTCATAATTAGAAATGTATATTTATTGATATATATAAAAACTTGCATATTCGGTTGTACATTTAGTTGAACTAGATGAACTAAAATTGTTTCATGCTGATGAGAAGATGTAAATCAAAGGGGTAATTGTAGGGGTTAAGCGAAAGGAATGCAGAAAATTAGCCGTTATTAAACCACTGACCTTCCGATTCCACTCTTTGGACTTGAACAACTTTTTATTAATGCAGTTTTGAAGTATTTTTTTTTTTTAATTTAAGAGAAAATGCTTTACATTTTTACAAATTATTACTTACAAAATTTTTTGTAACTACAATATTCAAAAATTCATATACATATACATATATATGTATGTAATAAATTTGCTTAGAACCTTGTCGATTTACAAGCTTTGCGTTACTTACTTCCTGAAGGCGATAGTCCCTCAAAAGGCAGTATCATCTAATTTCACTCAGACTAGCCAAAAAAAAAAACAAAACAGACTAAATTTTCATGTTACTTAATACAAATATTGATTATTACCCTCAAACTAGGTTCCTTTTGAGCCAACACAAGCAAGTCAAATAAATTTCTGTTTCGTCACATTTTTGGAGCACCATTCGCTAGATTGTTGCTCAGTTTCATTATTACACTTATATACCCAGCTTAGTTGAGTTCATCTGTTATCTTTCCGACGCCAACACATACTAACGACTTTCACGTATTGTTTCAGTAACTTCTTCGATGTTATCGACATTAACAAAGGTGGATGAACAACTTGCATGAGGCAAGTTTTCGTAGATTTCGCGAACTTCACTGAATACTTTGTGCCAATCAAATACTTATGTTTGTGATAAACTAGACTTCCCAAAACACTGCAACAACATTTTCAACAATTCTTTAGCCGTGTTTCTTTTAGAAACACAAAATTTAAAGCAAACTCGTTGTTAAATTTTTTTCATGCTAAAAATCGTCAAAAAACCCTTTCGCATCGTAGCCAAACAGCTACCAAAGGCACAAAAACCAACATGGAGCTGAAATTTCAGATTGCTCAGAGTACGAATCTAGAATTACATTTTATGGATTCGGTTTGCGTGCGCATTTTTAAGAGTTTAGTCCGGGTCAAATTTGATCAGATACTCTAAACCGGTTTTATGAAATTTTGAATAAAATATCTGCTTAATTTTTAAATCTAATATCTATATTTATTATGACATTTGAAGGTTAACAAAATAAGCAGAAATTTGCATAAACGTTATGTAAGAGTCGAAATTGACCGATTGTAGCTAAAATTTCAAAAATTAATTTGTCTATTTTCAGTCATGTATGTATGCTTTAATGAAAAATCGCCGGTGATACGTTATTCCCTCACAGTATCTCAATTTGGTTCAGACACAGATAATTTTTTGGGGCGTGGCATCGATTCCTTCAATTACAAGTGCCATGAAAATTCAAATTATTAGTTAGAGAATATATGCTGGAATGGTAGTTGAAATAACCCACTAATGGTAATTGTCTTTGTAGTAATATACAGATACAGCAATCTCAATAGCTCAGCTACACAATCGTATAGCCGATTTAATACCAATTTTGCTTAGAAAAACGATAGCAAAGGACTAACTGAGGACACGCACTTAGTCTTATTAATATCGTTCAAAATACTTAGTATGCGCATACGTCAATTACTTACCTTCGCCGCTTAAGTTGCATTATTATTATTACCCATTTCCCGTGATATTCCACAAATAGACGAGCAATTATTTTAAAATGCTTCAATAGGCTTTTGAGCACACACTGAATGCGCCACATTCGCTTTGTCATACATTCACAATGACTGAGTGACGGACTGAGTGTCGGTGTGTAGTACAGCTTCATTTGGCACCATTAACTTGCTGACGCACACGTCGCACTCACTACCGCCTGCTCGCTCTCGTTGTTCTCGCTCTCCTTGCTTAGTTCAATATGCGCATTAAACATAGAGTTGTTTTGTGATTTCTTCATGCGTTTTGTCGACATCAACTCATTCATTCACTCATTTATTTACCGCCTGCGTGGTCTGGTAGCTTTTATGAATCACTGTAGCTGCAATCACTGCCTCTCCAACACACCACTCGAACACTTGACGCCATCCTTCATGCAGTCGCGTCTCCCGCCAAGCACGCGTTTGTGGCTGTGCGCCGTGTGTCGCATCCATTCGCGCTTGCTGACACTTTGTCAACCGAAATGCTCAACTAACACACATTTGCATAACACTTTTGATAAATGTGCACATTCATTCTTGTCCACGCGGACACACACATACACACACCCACATTGTTGTAGTGTCCCCCCGCGTAGGTGTAAACACAATAAAACTATTTTTTCCAAGGCGTATAATGGTCGCTCGTATTGTTTCGCTCCGTTTGTCTGTCGGTCTTTCTGCCGTTGTACCTAACTCGTTGTTGCATGTGCTCATTGCTCGCTTAGGTGATAAAACTGCGTCACGGTGACAAAACGACGAAGCAGCAAAAGTACAACGACAACTACACTGCAACAATACACTCGTCGTTGTTAACTTTATTTCCGGTACTTGCGCGCGATATTCTTTTTGCCTGGCTCTTTCCATTGTAGGCAAAGAAGCAGTTGTTGTTGGCTTTTTTGTTCTTCCGACAGACAGTGTAAACTGCCTTTTATTGCCAACACACTTCTGCTATTGCGAAAATATTATGTCAACCATTGTTGCACATTTGTGTTCACTTTGCTATTTATTTGAATTCTGCCTTGACGCTCACGCTCTCTTCTCTCTCTTTGTTGTTGTTTATTGTTATGTTATACCTATGGCTGTTTTGCTTCCTATTTTATTGTCGCATAGCATTTATTACTTCAGCGCAACTGGATGCTTATTGCTCTTACCTGTCTGTCAGATAATCAGCGGTATAAAATATAATATCCAGAAGTGCTCTCTGCCGTAAAACAGGATAAATGAATATCCAGTGGACTTAGAGGTATTAAAGCAAAAACAATTCCGATTTGTCCTTGTTGTCTCAACGACCACTACCCGCTATCGTCATTCGCGCTTGTGAACACGAAAATTTGTGTTTGATTATTTTTGATAGTTCTCTGATTTTGTTATATAAAAAATGTGCCTGACCGACGATTTAACGACGGAACCGAGCAAAATAAACAGTATCACTTGCAAAACATGTGAGCTTAAACACAAATCGTAAAGCGAAATTTACTTTCATTTGAGAATAATCAAAAAAAAAAAAAAATGCACTGAAAAACATTTTTGGCTAGAAGCGTTGCCACCTCTTATAGAGTTTTAAGTTGTCAAAACTGATTAGTTAAAAATACAAAAATTTTGTTAACAAACAGCAGAGACTTAAGGAAAGCTTAGAGTTGTGAATGATTTTGTAAATAGTTGCCGCCCTTTAACAAATATAAATGAAATAAAATTAATAATGCGAAATAGTGGGTAATGGGTTTCGAAAAAAGCTAAAAATAAAGCTTGAGAAGATAGACGATTTAAAATTATACTCAAAGCAAGGTTATAATTTGCTTGAAAGTTTAATTGTTATTTTGATTATTTTAAAAATAGATAGGTTAGTCTTTTTTTTGTGTTTTAAACATTTCCGACAATCGTTGCCCATGAGAAACTAAAAACCTAAACTATCCATTAAAGCTTCCCTGTCACATCAAAAACCACAATATGGATACAAAACAAAAGACATTTTAAAAATAGTGAACGGTGCGACAGTTTTCAATGAAATTAATTTTGGTGATATTATAGTTTACAGAGTTTTTATAGTTTCGGAAAGTAATTATAGGGATGGCATAAAGTTATTGGTGGATCATTGGAATAAATGTATTGAAGTTATAAGTTACATATATTATATATATTTTGTACCACTTTCGAGCGCAGAAACTTTTCAACCAACTTGTACTTAATGCCGAAAATGTGAGAAATCGATTAATGAATTACCCCAGCTGCTATATAGAACATGTCACTACATTAATTTTTGGTCGGTTACAGTGCCCAACACCGTCAAGAAATTCTACAAAACAAAATTCTTTCTAGGAGAGCAACGATATAAATTATGCATATGTTGTTATATGTTGTCTCTCAAATGCAATAAAATGTTTCAATAATGTTTCTTCCGCAGATTTAAATCGAAATTCCAGCACTGGAATTTATTAGAGATTGATTTTTCGTAACTACATATTAAATGGAGCTGACCATTTTAAGATAATAATTTTATTGAATAGTCTATGGTGTTGTAGTCACTTAAAAAGTTAGATCGCGGAAAACTGTTAAAAGTTCAGAGTACAGCTAACGCATATCTATTAGCCCATCTCTAAAATTTTTCAATATATTACTCTGTAGATTCCCTTATAGTTACATGTTGATATTCATGATTTCAACGTCAAGCGTCTTATAAATAATCTCTCTAATACTTATAATACACACACGATTTTCATGGTTTGCATCTAACAGCTTAACACAGCTGCTGCACTCAATTATAACTATTATATTTATGCACACGGACACACACTTACACTTGCACATAATACATATAAGAGAGATAATACTCAAAGCGTGCTAATCTTTGGTTAAAATTGGGATTTAACGCGCTCCGTTTCACACGTGAGGTCCACCACCACTTAAGCCACAAACACAAGTACAGCCGCGAGCAGAATGATGATTCTCAGTGACGCTTAGCTTAGCATATAACCTTGCGGTTGTGGGTTGTGGCAAGGAAATTATTTAACTCGCGCAGACATTAGCGGCTCACTTTACGAGAACATTTAAAGAGATTTGAAAAAAATATAAAATTTAACTCCCACAATGCGCCATCAGTAACAAGAAAAGCATAAATACAAATTCAAGCAACTTTTTCATAATCCTTGAAGCTGGCAACGCTGCTGCTCAGCGCGCCGTAACGCAGTTGCCCATTGAAAACTGAAACAATGGAATATTTTAATCAAAGCCGCAAGACGGAAGCACAAAAGGTACAATGAATTTAACACATATAATCTAATATGTATAACGGCTGTACGGCTCACGCATATACGTGAGGAAAACTCACGGTTGTTGGAAAAAAACATGTCTTTATAATATGTTAAACGCGAAGGCAGCATAATAAAGTCCACTTTTATTAAAAATTTCGAGAAAAGGAAATCTCTTTCACACACATTGTGCTTTTGTCAAAAGCTTTTACAGATACCGGCGATAAGAACAAAAGCTTCGCGCTGCTTAATCACACGCGCTACTTGTTGTGGGCTTAATAGATTTGGTTTAAAAGCGAAAAGTATGAAAAACTATAAATTAAAAACAGGGGAAAGAACCTACTTTAAAAGAGGACCTTTTCATCATTTTGAATTTTAATAAACGAGATGCTTGCTTACCCGCAATAAACAAGGTTCATCTAGCGATAGCTTTAGTAGCTTTGAAGCGGTCCTACCATGGAATTAGCTGTAATACCTTGCAAATTTATTGCTCTTCATTATTAAGATTCAAGTCTGTTAGTGTCTAAATGAAGTACTTAGTTTAAATTTCAGTTTCACATGAAAAAATATTCGCCGCTTTTTTGCCGTTCTTTTGAAAAAGCAATATGTATTGTTCGAACGAAAATTTTTATTTTCCAAATCAGCTTATAATATTTGAATTTAAAATTATTTGTTGGAGTTTTGTATATTTTTTTTAACTATGGAAATTTCTTTCGTCTTATTCGTTAATACTTAACGATCTTCAATCTGAATAACTCCGAAGTCCTAGCAATTTTCAAAACACTATAAACACGCTAACTGCACGATTTGTGAAAAAGAAAAGTCCCCTATTCCCAACAAATGTGGCTATCGGCTGGAATTAGAGTTGCCACTACGTGAAAAATATGTTCGAAAGATCATAATTTTCTGATAAAGTTTGCCAGCATTAACCCTCTGCTGTTAATTGTTTATACCTGAAAAGGGTATATTAAGTTTGCACGAAGCTTAGAACACCCAGAAAAAACGTAGGAGACCCTTTAGAATGTATACATATACATATAAATGATCAGAGAGACGAGCTAACTTTTTTTTTTTCTTAGGGCACTTCCTTTTTTCTTCAAAATGCTGCTCAATTGACTGATTCGTCGATATCGGATCACTATACAATATACATAGCTAACTAAGTCTATGTATGGAAGTCGCTGTATGGCAAACTTTTTAATTTGACAAAATATTTTCATAAGATCTAGTATATATTATTTTCCGAGTTAACGCTCCAATCTTCGAATATATAGTTTAGATCGGGCCACTATAGCATATAGCTACCATACAAACTCACCCAACAATATCAGAATAAATAGTATTTCATAAAAAAATATTGTTTCCTTATTAAGTAACCTTAACTCGAATTGAATGTAGTTTATATCTACTGCAAACCATTGGTTGCAATCCGTTAGTCGATTAAGTATCTATCTATCGGATCTAGTTATACAGTTAGGTTATTCAACAAATTATTGGGAAGGTTATCCAAATCGGTCGATATAGTTCGCTTGGCAGTTGGTGAAAAAGGTCTCCTAGCACAGCTAAAAATTTTGGCAAAATCTTGGTAGCCTACCTTTGTAGCATTCATAACTGTGTGTTAATGATTCTCGAACTTTACTGCATTATCTTTGTGGTATTACAACGAGTTTACGCACTAATGTTTTAATTAAAGGAAATATTGCACCAAAAATCCAAATATTTTGAACAAATTTTCAATTTGTTCTAACCTCACTGTTAGGCATGATTTTATGCAATTCGCTTTACCTCTTTATCTTTCTGTAAATGCATTGCGTTGTGTTCGATTATCTATGCATCCGCCCGTTTCTCCAAGCAAATTGTGCAAGTGCAACAAGTCGGTAATGGAATTGAATTAAACCCGTTGTCATTGTCATGTTCACCAAGCAAATTGTGCTGGTTCAGTATGGCTTCTGCTTACTTTTTTGCTGCCAGCAAGTCAATTATAAACTGGAATTGAGTTAATTTGCATTTAAACACTCTACACACTAATACTAAAGCAACAACACCAACACTAAATTGCATAAAATGCCAATTAAGCAATTTTGCCTCGTCCATTTCGCATATGACTGTGTGTTTAAACCAAGCGAGTTCGGGTAGCCATTCTACCAAATATATCCGTATATACATATATACCTTAGTGTCGGTTTGGTTGCAATTGCCCAATTTTCTCAATTTGTGGGTACTCACCAATAGTGCGTTACGTTGTTTGGTTTTGCAACACAGTGGAGTTTCATAATGCAAAATAATAGCTCAATGATATGGTTAGTCAGGTAGCTAAGGGAAACAAGGAGCATATACATATAAATGAGCACAGTTTGGTAGAAGTATTAATTTGGCATGCTTTATATTGGTAAATCAAACAATTTGTAGTAATCTTTCATACAGCAGCGGTTAAGCCGTGGTAAAGATGTGGTTTATAATATAATCCCAGAATAAAAATACTTAAGGTGCTATTTCAAAGCATGTGTTTTGCTTATAATATATCGTATATGCATATACATAGTATATGTGTTAATATCCTGTGAAAACTTTAAAATTATAGGGAGAACAATTCGGAAATATTATAGATTTATAAAATTTTTTTAACTTAATGTAATTGGGTCCCAAAATTTTAAACACGCTTTTCTCGAAACTCTGTTTTAATAATCGGTGAGGAAAATAACTTCGAAACTGCTCGATCGATTGTCTTGAACATTTCTCCCGAGCTTCTTCAAGATAATTATCGAAGAAATCAATTTTGTCACAAAAAACAAATTTTTGGAAAAGCCGCCATTTATTTGAAAATCCAAATACCAGTCAAGGGATTCCAACAGTTTTCAAAATAAATTGCCATTACACCAGTTAACAAAATACATACATATTACACCCCAAAGCTTTATGTGACATTATTACTTCTTTTATTAAGACTTTAGTAATTTTGCGATTTATGGTTTCGTAGCGAATTTTTCGTTCACAAAATATTTACAGGCGAGTTTTTCCTGATTATTCAGTTTTTCTTCAAACCTCTTATTCTATAGCAGTTGCCGTATTTGTGCACCTACAAATATTTTTCTTCATCATGCTAGCTTCGAACAATTTCCGAAGTAGAATCCTGATTTGCCCACCGATTTTGAGGCTTTAACACATGCAGTTCGGCACTTTTTAGGATAGTTCTGTAGGTCGAAGACAAGTTTGGATATAGGGTTTTTTTGGAAAATAGCTTAAATAGCACTGTTCAATTAATGACGTGAAATTAAAAGTTATTTCTCCGCACACATAGCAAATACTGTTGAGATCGTTGGAATACATTGGTCGCATGTTTACGACGCATGTTTTATTAAGAAAAAACAGACACGTATAGGAGATCAGAAATCAATATGTAGCAGTCATAAAACATTTGGTAGTGCTTGAAACAAAATTGTTATATATTGTTAATGAGGGTAAACCGACATAAACAATAATTATCACAAAGCTCATGTGAAAAAAACGGTGTTTACCAGTGTTATTAAATTACATTACAGTCTGTTAATGTAAAAGCATTATTTCTATATATTTAATAAATAAAGTGCCTCTGCGAAAAAATTCACAAAAAGGTATAATAAATTTTCGATGCTATTGTACATAGAACTAATATATTAATATATATATGATATATGACTAAAATTATGCTTAGTCTGCCATTCATAGATAAATTTGTGGAAGCTTACACAAAAATTATGGGAAATTATTTTGCGCTCAATTCATGGATAGAAAATCGTGCTATATATACATACATATGCGCTAGAAGCACACCATGTGTGTTCACAAGCTTGCTTGCAATAATACAATGCAAAACAGAACACACGAAACAACAATTCAATAGTCATTAGCTTGCCAGCCGTAATGATGTACATAGGTACAGTAAGTGTATGTGTGTTGGACTATGTGCATGCTTGTGGTCGTTGCTTTGCATATTTTTGCCATTATTTGGCAGCATACTCGTTTGAAGCTAGCGAGAAGCATGCATTCATGCAACCGCGCACACAGCCATTCACCATTTATGCCATCATTCGGCCACATTTCCATTCATCGATGCCCCTTAATATGCTGCATTCGGATTTTTGCAACTAACAACCGGTACTGCAACTGTGTCTACATTAATAGAGCTGTACATGGCTGGACCGCCGCTATTCGGACAGCCATTAAAGGTGTGGAACGCAGAGCTTTTGCTCGTTTCGTTTAGGGCTCATAGTTGCGTTGTAGTGAGCGACTCATGCGCATATTAATTGCAATGCTGACCACTGCAAGCAGTACAGTGGATGTAACTGTAAAATTGAATCACTGTCTGGTAGATGGGATGGCCCACAGCATTCGCATCACAATACGCTGATGTACCCATAATTGTGCGTGGGCGCCATGCAAAATGTGTCATTAGCACAAATCTGTAGTAGAAACGGAGTAAGACCGTCATTATGCTGCGTTTGCGATTGACAGTGTCATCGTTAACCGAAATAAATACCGTTCGTCATGTTGCCCTTGTGGCACTAGCGATGTAAAGGTGTACTTTGCTGTGCTCTGGGCTGTTCCTCACAGAGACACACAGAGACAATTTCCATTGCCTATCCCGTGTCGGGGCATTAGCTGAAACACGCATAATTATTGGTAATAGCGCGTGAAAATGGGCACTTTTCGTGGCTGACGCGAGGCGAATGTGAATAAGCACGTTATGAGATCATTTGTATTGGCTATTTATGCTGCGATTCAATATAATTCATTTTACTACGAGTGAGTTGTTAGACAGAGTGAAATTAAATATATTGGTACAACATGTCGTATGAGCAATATTTTATTAGCTGCTAATTTCTTTTATTGCCAGAATTTCCAAAATATTAGTTAGGGTAAGTATTTGCAAAAAACAATTAGGTTCGTCAACTTTAGCTGTCCTAAAAGAACACAACGCGAAAAAAGCTTTGCATCACAACTTGTCTTATATAAATTTACTGAGTGTAATATAGGTATAATAGTATAATTACTTCCATCATTGAGAGTTACTCGTTTGTCGCCGTAATTTTTAATTGCCGAGCCTTTGCCATTACCGGACCTGGTTGAATTTACCCATGTAGGCGAAAGTAGAAATAACCAAGTTATCTACACCAAAGAAGATAGCAAGACATGAGTCAAATTAGTAAACCTTGCATCGCTTTGATAATATCTAAAGAACAAGATTCTGCACATACATACATACAAAATTTCGGATCGAGCACACATATCGTCTGTTTATGTTGGGGTTTGAGCCTTGAGGGTTAAAAATGTTGTTCTTCTTCAATTGCTCGAGCACAGCTATCAGCTCTTTCATGCACTTAAGTCTTAAGAAAGTCCAAAACTTGTGTAGAAGAAAGACTTGTATGAGTAAATTTTGTCTCTATGGTTTGCCTGCAGCTTGATAATATCATTATTCGGGCTTCTTAGACAAGAATAAGCCAATAAGAACTATGAAGTCAATTATCCCTTAAGGTAAGGCATGTTGTTAATAATTTTTTTCAGCTTGATTTCGGCTGGGTTGAACAGCATTAAAGGCTTTATATTCATACTCACCAGTAATAATGAATCTGATGAGTATAGAGTTCTCAGCTATGCTGTCAAGCATCTCTTTTTGAATTCAGTTATTTTGGCAGGAGTCTAGCATTCACACGCTGCATACCCAAAACATTAACGAAAATGTGTTGAGTCAATCCATAAGTGAACTCAAGATCTTATGATAATGACTCGGTTGAGGCAAGTTTTCAATGTCTTTACGATTTTTGCAGAATGCTTTATACCACTCAAATGCTTTGGTAACATTTTCAATGATTCTGTAGCTGTAACTCTATTGGAAACACAAAATTACAAGCAAACACATT
Source organism: Bactrocera oleae (assembly GCF_042242935.1). Lineage (NCBI taxonomy): Eukaryota > Metazoa > Arthropoda > Insecta > Diptera > Tephritidae > Bactrocera > Bactrocera oleae. Next base: position 66,388,779 of record NC_091538.1, read on the forward strand.
GTTCGTTTTTGTTTTCTCCATGGCGAATATCGTCAGACAAACAGCTACCATACAAACACTAGCTGACATATTCACACGCCCATAGAAAATGTGTTGATCCAATCTCGGAAACTTTTTTTTCGATTTATCATCACTTTTTGTAAACTCTATAAAAACTTTATTATTAAAATTATAATCACCACGCATTTATTTTTAAATCAAATAGCATATGTTCCGTTTCTAAACTTTAGCTTTTAGACAATTCACATACCACCTAATTTCCATAAAATGTCAACTGTGGGTTCCAAAATCACAAAGCTCAATAATAATAAAAATAGACTGCTATGCTTAACATAAACTATAAATACTGAGCTCACTAAATAAAAACAAATTTTTACTCGCCGCAAACGTTAAAAATTCCCATGCATACAAAGTTCTAAGCATATGCAAATTCACAACAACTTTTCTAGATAATCCGCTATTATAAAATTAACCGCTTGACGTCAATGTTGACATCAAAACGTCACATCAATTTGCAAAAGTTGCAGTATAAAAAAGCAAAACTCACGGCAGGAAGAAGATCAACTAGCCGCATGGGAATTGACAGTGGCGAAGCACGTGCTGATACAAGCACCAACACAAACACACACACGCATGCATGAGCCAGTCAACCAAGCGCAACATTTTGTGGCAGATGTTGCCGGACAACGCCGTGGCCGGACGGGCTTTGTGGTGTGCAATGTTGCGCCAGCTGTCGTCACATGTTTGCTTTTTATGTTGTTGTCAAATGTTGTTGTTGCTGCTTGTTTGCTTTTAGGTTTAATTTTATATGCAAATATGTTTGCATTTTTTCTGCTGCTTACACACATAAATATAAATGTGAGTGCGCGCTACGGCCTGTCAACGTTTGCCGCTCTCACACCCACACATATGCATACAACACCGTTGCTTTAATTAATTTGCTTGTTGCTACAGTTGTAATTAGAGCAATGCCCTTGCTTCATAGTCCTGTTCGCTTTTTTGCTATATTTATATTTTTTTCCGCTTTATCCGCTTTATAAACCAACTCTTGTTGTTTGGTTACTCATACGCCGTGGGCGTGAAATGAAGTGAGCAGAAATTAAGGGAAATGTGCGGGGAAATGCATTGTGAAACTAAGCAAACAGAGCAAGAACAATGAAGGAGTGCTATTCATTTTACAAAAGTGGTAAGGAAGGACTAAATTTGGGCGAAATTTGAAATTGAATATTATTGTTAAATATGAGCTTGGGAAGTGATGATGAGAGCCACTTCTACTGGTAATTGCTGTAAATCATCATACAAACTCAAGGAGCTTCTGAAGTGTCGATAAGTTCGATTTAACGCAATGTCTCTGCTACTGACCGCAGTTGGCCGTTTCTGAGTGTTTACTTCCTTCAGACGGTTCAATTGTTGATACCAAAAGTCCCGTCGTAAGTAACCAACTGTTCAATCATCACCAACAACCATCCGTACCCATAGGACAACCTTTCTGAACGTCAATCCGGCGATTTGACCATTACCGTTTTCGCTTGACTTTGATGTAAGTAACCTTCTGTTCATCACCAATAACCCTCCACTTCAGAACTAATGTATATCGATTTTGTTTCGATACAGCAGCGATTTGCAGATAGAAATTCGTCCTAGGGTCTTTTTTGATTGCCCGAGAGCAAACAAACAAACAAACCGTTTCACATAAAATAGCTTCTTTAATGGTCGCACTAAATGAATTCCATTATTAATTGATGTTTTCGAAAATCGGCCTTCAGAGCGTGGTGGATCATTGTCATCAAATTTTTCGGAACGCATTAGATGAAACCAGATGAATTGCGCATGATTGACTTCAACAGTCTGAATTCCATAATTACTTTTTATATTTTCAGCCTGAAATGCATTTTCGCATTGAAGAAAACTGTAAAATATGGCGCTGCTCCTCTTTTTTTTTATTGGCAGAATAAGAGATTTACTTTTAACATAGCTTATACTGCCGTATCTACATACATACATATTTACAATTCATATATGTATATATAATATTAAAAACAAGGACACACCTTCAAAATATATAATTCTTCATTCACGATACATCTAAGTACGTATGTATATATGTTTATATGTCTGCCAGCGCTTCCTTATGAATGCATTGTATTAATTGTTTGCGCTTTTGTGGTGTTTCACATGCAGACATTGAGGCATGAGCAACGCTAAGCCCGCCGGCGGCATAAATTCTCACACCGTCAGCAGCAGTGACACGAAGGCACTTCCGCATTTACACCACCTCCAAGGCGGCGTGTGGCGATATTGTTTTGATTAATCGCTTAAGCCGCGTGTTGTTCACTTTTTCAAATGTTCATTCTGTCGACTACCGTTATTTATGCACTGCTGTATTTTTTTTTTTTTTGTTGATATTTTACTTTTCTTATGTGTTTGCTTTATACTTATATTATAGATGTTTCTCCTTCTAACCAAGTAGAAATATGACAAGTCATTTGTGTGAATGAGCGCACAGTAGGGCGATTTTATTATTTGTATGTACTGTATGTACTGTTGCTAGCATACATTTAGGCGCACTTTTAAACCTAAATTTTAAAGCGCATCAGACTAGCAGAAATGCCAAAGAAAAATTAGTATGTACGATTCAGTTGCATACATTTAGGTGCTTGTGAGTACACCTTGTTTTGGAAGGCTGTGTGAATCAATCATATATTTTTTTTGTTTGCTGTGAACTCAAACGAGTTGCGTTGCGTGCGCGCGTCAATTATCAACAGCGAAAACAAAAGCTACAAGAACAATAAAAACAATACTTTGCCACATACATTTATAATACAATAAATTTAAAGCTGTAAAAAATATTAGCAAAATACCACATCTGCTGCACGCTCTCGTTCTCACACACGCACCTTCTTGCGCGCACTTATACTCGCAGAAACGCGCTGTTGTCACGCTTATAAGCTGCTGCGGCGCACCCTAACGTCTTTAACAATTGCATGCGTCAGCGATTTTCGTCACTTGTTTAAACTTCAACGGGCTCATACAAGAGCATATCTGTATATACAATACACAATTGATAGCGCAGCACGATGTGTGTGGGGAGAGTGTGGGCACCGGAAAAAAGGGCGGGTTTGTTGCGTTTCTGTGTTTGTTGTTGTCGCAGGCCAAAGTGTCAAATCCACGGACGCTGTGGTCCCCTTGTGCATTTTAGCGCGCTTTTGTCAGGCACACACGCCAACAACGACAACAATGTATGCGCGCATTTTGTTAAGCAAACGGTTGAAGGCGTTACAATTCAAAAATTTATGAGTAATGAAGTTGTTGTGTAAATTTGTCGAAAGTGCTGTTTATATTTCTTTTTAATTTTTTTATTTGTTTTTTTGAATTTTTTACCTCCTTTTTATGCTTTCCATAAATACTTGTATGCTTACACACTTAACTTTGCCGCTTAAATGCCATCTTGAAAAGGCAGCAGCTAGCACATGTACGTTGCTACCAATTTCGTTTTATTTTTTATGCTCATTATTATTTATGTTTATTTTTTTGTGGTTTTTTGTTTTTTTTGGTTTTTGAGCTACCAACTCCCCACTCAATGGGCACTTACGCAGTGATTTCCACACTTAAGTAGCTGTTGAGCAGCCAAATACATGTGTGCTTATAGAAGGCTGTAAATTTAAACAGGGTCCTATGTATGTACTTAAGTATTTGTATATGTGTGTGCAATTCGCATTTAGCAGCGAGTAGACGCCCATAGCTAGACACTACACCCTTGACATTTGGGGGAGGCATACAAATTTTGTAAAGGAAATTTTATTTGCGCACACGCACACACAAATGCATATAAAAGTAAGGAAAAATATGAATAGACTCGCTAAAAAGAAAGCAAGCAATCATCCATGCATGTGTGTAATGGTGTGGGTGCGCGATGATTGAATGGCTCCTGGCTGTCTGCTGCGCTTCTGGCTGGCACTAGCTAAGCAATCACATATATATTCTTAAATATATACATATCTATATAAATTACATATAGTAGATAGGCACAATCCCCCAGCTTGTGCACAAATGCGTGCTTGTCGATTATCAAGCAAGCAGGTGGCAGTTGTTTTGAATTACTTACATGCTTGTTTATGTATGTGTGTAATGCTTGTTGCCATAAATCATCGTTCGCCACTCAATAAATATATGTACTCATATATATATACACACATATACATATGTGTACCTTAGCTTATACATGCGTTAATGCTGGTATGCTGATGCTTGACGGTTCAGTCAAGTGACTTTTTAATATCTCTCATTCAATCTCATTCAGCGATTTGCCTGAATGAATGGCTGATTTGCAGAATGTAATAAATATATTTACTTTTATAAGTATTTTTATATTTTTGATATATTTGATGAATTGCGGCTGATTACGCTCGCTGAATTCGCGCAGTGATTACGTGGTGAGGTTGAAATATATGTGTGCTGTTCGATCAACACGTTTGAGTTGAAGGAAACACCAAAAACAGTCGATTCTTGGGGATTATAGAATATATATATTTTAAGAACACAGAGTAAAATTTTTGAAGAAAAAATTTTATATTTTTTTAGAGTTATACGTGATCTCCGACGGCGCTAAAAATAAGTGGTTCTCCACTGCTACAGTGATTCCGGCTTTATCCAAAGACAAAATCTAAATAAAATTCTTTGTTAGAAGATATTGTTGACTTACGGTTAAAAAAATATTAACAAAATGGCAGCGATTAAAAAAAGTGCCAAATTCGATTTGTTGTATGTTAAAAATCCTGGCCGGTCATGGTTATAGTAATGGGTCTTTTTTCGCATCTCAAAAATTTACCATAGTAATATATTCACTTTTTATACCATTAATAGAGCTTTCAACAAATATAAGGCTTACTGCCTTTTAAAAAAAATGCATATTTTGACTTGAGAATATTTGATTGAATATTAAGACCTTTTTTAATTTTAAGTTGAAATATGGTTTCGTCTTTAATATTTAAAATTAAGAAATATTGTGTGTTTGGGACATAATCAGGTTAGTTTACACCAAATTCTTTTTATATAAATTTTGAGGTTATGTGAAAATGGAGTTGCTACAAAAATTTACTTTGATTAAAACTATAACATTTTTATATACGACTCGTGGTTTTGACGGAAATCGAAATAATCCGTTTTTATCTCTTAAAATTCAACCGCGCCCCGCCTCTTCCTCTTCCTGTTATCAGATCGCCCGTAAACTATTATATCCGCGTGTCTGTGCATCTGTCCGTCCGCCTGTCTGTCCATCTGTATATATTTGACCTTTTTTTTAGACAGAGATCTTAAATGTTGAACTCGTACTCTAAATAACTAATGTTTTTTCTTGTTTTCCCTTTCAGTTTTGATGTTTTATTCATCGTTTCCAATGTTCTTTAACCTGCTATGAATTTCTTTCACTTTTTACCATTTTCAAATTCTTTTGCACTGGTCTGCTAAGAGAAAACTCATAAAAAACTTCGAAAATATAACAACCTCTACTTTAACCAATGAAAATCACTGACTATGTCGACTGTTCTTGATGTGGCGGAACACAAAGAAGACTAATTCAATGCTTATATAAGAGATCGTTCTTCAATTCGATATTTGTTCGAACACTGATCATTTTATTAGCGACAAATAAAAATTCTTCGCCGATTTTTGTTCATTTTGCGAAAATATCTAAACCGCTATGACCCCACTCAGAAATATTCGCCGCATGTTGCACAAGCACCTCTGTAATCACATAAAAAAATAATTTCATTCAAATGCGCGAATATTTTCGTCAATATTTTACAAGAGCTCAAATTTTTCTTGGTTCACTTTCTTCATGGTTCAGTTTTGAGCATTCAAATATACACAGGTCTTGTATGCGTAAAATAATGATTTTTAAAATGTTTACACAGCAAGCAAAACTGATCCAAAGACTTATCCTATGAGTCGACTTCCTATTACCAAATATGTCTATTTGGATTAATATCCTCAAGCAGAGCAATCAATAAACCAAAATCCACTGACAATACTTTCCTGTACATACAATTGTTTCGCCACACACTCGTCGAAGATTGAACTTATAACTTGCGAGTAAACTCATTAAACCAGCCTTTTCGTCCAACAAACCACCAAAAGCAAGTATTTTTACAGCAACCCTTGCAAATATGCCTCTCTTTACGGCATTTCACTCTTGAAACATATTAGCTGCTGGAGTATATTCTTAAATATTTTATACATATAAACCTACATATGTACAAGCTGAAGTCCTTCTTTTCAATGCAGGCTAATATATTATATATACTCGCGCACATACATTAAAATGCAACAAAAGGCTTAATTTTAATCGCTGACAACCCTTTGGCACCTTGAACTTGCTGACAGTGTCAAAGTCAATAAGAATTCGAATGCCTGCGGGTACTTATTTAAAGCTTAAGTGCACATATGTATGTATAAACATATACATATGCAGTTATATGAATATACCATTATGGTTTAAAAATATACTTATACAACGTCTTATATAAGAAGCTTTAATTTAAAGAACTCAAGCAGGGTGTTTTTGAATAATAAATACAAATATTGTGCGCGTTTATGGCATGTGGAAAGCGAAATTTAGCAGCATTATATTGGGAGCTGTCTGCTTCCTGCTCAGCATATTGACTTCCTTAATAATACTCATGTAAGCATTCTTCCCGGTTAATAGGCTCTTAGGTTGACTTTTGAAATGTGTGAATAAATTACATCTTATACCCATGGAAAGAAAATATCGATTTTTTTTTTATAGAATTTTGCGAATATTGTTTGAATATGCATTTTATATATGTAATAAAAATAAGTCACATTTACGATTTTAAATGTACTTTAATAAACGGTCATTAATTTTGAAAATGATCGCCTAATTGCTCTATAGGATGATCTCCGAAAAATAGATGTCTGGTGATGAAGAAGATTTTTCTCTTTAATTAATCCCAGACCCAAAAACCCAAAAAATTTATTACATTACTTGAATACCGGTAATGAGCCATGAACACGTAAATTTTGGATTTTTGGCAAAACGGCACTTCAGAGTCAAAAGAAAGTCGTGTGAAAATTTCAAGTGGAACGGTCTAACAGTTTCGGAGCAATTTTCCTCACCGAAAAACGCGTTAAATGTTTGGCAAACGGTTTCAAACGCTCTGAGATGTTCGAAACTATTTTCCGGATCAAAATATTATTTTCGGAAAATTTTTTCAAATATATGTTATTCGATATATAAGCAAAAAAATCTATTTTTTTAATTTATAAATGGGTAGAACGCCTTAAATCTAGAAATATATAATATTTGAGCATTGCTTATTTTCATTTACTGTGATTTCTCATTCAAACTTGTAGCGGATTTAAAGATCTTAAAACCGCGTGCAACTTAAGATCGATTTTAGGTCTTAATCGTAATATAAATATCACAAAAAAATGAAGAAAGGAATAAGAAAAGCAATAACCACAAGTTCACCTGCCTGCCTAAGCAAACTCTAAGCACTAAAGACAACGAAGCAGACCACATCAACTTTGGTACCAAGGATCGAACTTTAAAAAGCGCAAACCATAGAAGCACTTGATTATTTCACCAATCTTATCGGAAACACATGAAAACAGACTGTTTTCCAAGAACAGAGATCTATAAAAAATCCTTTATTTAAATAAATTGTTTTTCTTTTTTTTTTGTTTACGTTTCTAAAGTCAAAACTGCCTTGTAATACCAAATTCATATCAATAAATGCAAAAGTGAAGATTTATATACTTATAAAGTTTATATGTAAGAAAGTATTGCCCACACATATTATCTTATCGCTGAGTGTTACTCGCACACCTGCCACCTTATCAGTTGTAAGTGTGAATAATTCGATAAATACAATAAAGCATGCCGGAGAAAAAAGCTGCAGCTTATCAGTTGAATCTCCATATAAATTAGAGAACAAAGTGGCGGGTGCGTCAGCACTAAAATGAAGCTCAATAGATTTATAGTTAATAGATTTTACTGTTTACTTATTATCATCAAATTAAATCAAAAATATTTTTGGTTAAAATAACAAAGAAATTAAATTAGCTTATCACAAAAAAATGTAAATATAACATATTGCAGTTTTGTTGTTTGAGCATGGTGATAGTCTGCTTCCACAGACTAGAAAGAACAGAGAAATCGACAAGGACAACAGTAGAAGAAACATATCATACTCTTCCAACATGTTGCAAGTGTAGACAAAATGTATTTTTAAATTTTTGTATGCAGACGTAGATTATAAACAACGACAGGTGCAATCAAGTGGCACAGAAGCCAGACTGTTACTCATGGAAACATGTTAACTACCACTTAATTGCTACTCGCAGATACATATTTATAGAGACAAGAATATAAAATAAAATGAATACAAGCCACATGTGGGCTTCATTGGGAATAATGCTAAAACCTAGACATGCTTAGTGCAATAGGTGAAAACAATTACTAAATAAAAACAACAAAAAGTGGAATAGACTGTAGACAAGAATCTACAGACAAAGAAAATAAATTACAATGTTATGCAGATTTTGTTTGTTTTTAAATGCTATGAAAAACATGGGTTTTAAACTAAGGTTTGGTCATTTGAGAATCGCGTCTGCATCTTAGAAAGTTCATGCTGTCGAATCTGCAGAGTCGCTTCTCGGTTGTACTAAGTCAACATTTGCTTACTTTTGTCTGCGTTAAGCCAAAAATATGTCTCACCTGTGATCTTTGCTTTTTTGCAATTTTGAACGGTAACTTCCACGCTAATTTGAGTAAAATATCAAATATATATGATTGCTTTGACAGGCGTTTTGACAGATGGTTCGACAGCTATCCCTCTAGGAATATCTTTACTCTAGAAATATCGCTGATCTCTTCCAATTGCTCTGTATGTTAAACTCAACGGACAAAGCACAAGGTTTCGTATTAAAATGCTCCGATCTTGAAAAGGAAGTTCAATGCCAATCTCAATGTAGCTGTCAAATACATATTTTTGCTGTAAGAGCCATTTTGGTAACTCAACTGACAGCTGATTTGAATTTTTTTAACCTCAAAGCTCATGGGTAATTTATAAAATGTGATCCAAAAAAATTTATTTTATAAACACAGCATCCCCTTTTTCTAAACGCTGTATTGACATGTAGCAGCCTAACAAAAAAATAAGGCCGAATTGTGTGAAAACTAGGAGGAGCAGATAAAAGTGTAAACAGTGATAAGAGAGTAACAGATACTTGCAAAAACCATGGCAGAAATAATTATAGAAATACATTGTGCCATACATACAAGAGATATATCTTAAAAAATATTGCTGCGATACGTAATATCTTTCATCTTACACACTAATTTCCCATTCTTGTGGTAATTCCCTGTATATTTATCGAGAATATGCCTGATATATCTGGAAACAATTTAATATTAGTGTTGTTGTTTATTATATCTGATCGTCTGACATAGGCAATCAGCAGTTTTCAGATAATTTCCGTTCAATAACTGTCGTTTGTTTTCATTTTTCAAAAATACTGCTATAAATACTAAAAGAGCTGTGAAAAGCAGTTCAAAGTAAAGTAAATTGTTGAAAGGAGTGAGAATTTCGTAGCGTGTTCTTTAGTATATTTACAGTTTTAGAATATTATTTGCTACAAAATGCAACTAATCAGTTCTACAGTGTTAATGACAGTGTGCTTTTTGAGCGTAAGAATGAAACACTAGAAGTCAAAATTTTAAAAATATTTTTATTATTGTAGCATTTAATTTGATCGCTCGAGGCTATCTACCTAAGATTTAAGACGACTTTAGAAAATAATATGAACTTAAACAATAATAACCACAAAACACACCTTCTGTATTATAATTTCAAACTTAGCGAGCGGTATGTTAGATTATCTTTCTTAAACTGTGAAATATTTCTGTAAACTTTTGTGAAGCTTTCATTAATAGCGACAATTGTGCTTTCCTTATAGATAACACACAATATTGAGAAAGCATACGTAAAAAATTGCCACAGAAACTACATTCAGAAAAAAATATTTTAGAAGAGAGAGATGAAATAAATAGGCAGACGCGATTTCTTGATGAAAAGGCGTATTGAATTCACTAACATATGTAGGTGTATAACTATAAAATTAATTTAAAGCCTCGATTAAATGCATTCATTTTACAAACCGTTATAAAAACGAAAAATCATACTTATTCTTTCGAGTCGTAATAAATTGTGTGTTACAATTGAAAAACATGTATAAAGCCACTTCAGCCTCAAGAGACCCGACAAAAAATATATTACAAGCAAACCTCGATATCCATCTATTTGTCTACTTTTACAGTTATATATTATATGGTACCCTTATTAGTACTCTTACTTTAGTTTATTTTCTATTTGACTACTATACTATTCCCCTGGTGGTTTCAGAACAGACTGTTATATAATATAAAGCGACAACGAGTGTAGTTTCATATTATAAATTAGCTTTTACAATCCTTAAAAATTTAGTAAAAATACCTGCCACATCCCACATCAATTTCAGACTTACGCCATACCCAATTACAACGAACCACAAGCAGCTGATAATAATCATAATGGTGTCATAAATTTACTTGTCGCACAGATGCGTTCGGCCTTAATCGATACGCGCGCTGTGACGCCAGCCGAGTCGACATGCGCCACCACATATAACAATCGCACACAAAGAATTAACAATTTGCTGACGACTCAAACTAATGTCTGTTTCGAGAAGGCCAATCGTACGCTGGTGGCCAACAATCAGACCGTAAATGCAACCATAGCTAATATACGGAAAATTTTCCAAAAGGTGCAGCAACACTTGGCCAATTGCTCAGCAATAGCGGACACCAGCAAACTCCTTAACTGTACTGCAGCCACGGTAAGACAAAATACAAATATGCAGCACTCAAAATGTTCCAGTTAATTTCTATGTTTTTTTTTTTTATTTTCCAACACACAGTTCGATGAGAACATTCAACTGCTGGACAAGGCGAACTCCCGAGCCTACCAAGTGGAGGCACAGATGGCAGCCAATCAGTCACTGGTGTTTGTTGTGCGTCGTGCATGTGTCAGCGCAGCCATCAGCGGTGGAAAGACCAATCTTACGCTGGCCGCTAATGACTATCAGCTATGCTTGAGCAATATCTCCAGTCAGCGCATGGCTAGCTCATCAGTTGAGTTGCTCAATTAAGTTGTGCACTGGAATGATGACTATGAATGAATAAAAGTTTTATGCAAAATATTCGATTTTTCTTCTAAAGTTAAACGTTGATCGAAAGTGTGACGGTGAAGTTCTGTAATTTTATCCACAAGCCTAGAATGAAAATGGCGAACAACACTTTAGTTCAGATGCACTATCAAATCGTTACTCGCACTCTCAGGCACACTCACTCGAATTAACAAAATGCTAAGTAGCTTTATCAAACAGCTGATACTGGCAAAAACAATTTTTATCTTTATTAGCATGTAGTTGTAGATATAAAATCTTGCATGCGCTTGATTTTTACTCTCTTTGATTTGATATTTCTTTACATACATTTCTTTGTTTTGATATTTCACGAGTTATAATAGTGATAACAGATAGTGACTCACTTCTTGATAAGTGACGCATAAATAGACAGCAGGTCTTATCAACACAATTACTATATTTACTTACTTAGAACTTACTTCCCATGATACCGATAATAAATCGGTTCCAACAAAAGTTTGCACAAACAATTGTAATTAAAAAAATTTGGAAATAAAAGAAGAATGGCTCTCTATATTAACAATTTATCTCGTTTCCTCAAGGCTAAATTATTGATAGATATTTTTATATCAGACATAAAAGAGAGCAAATATGTAACAGAGAGAAAGAGCTAGATTTTCGAATCAGACATACGGTCTAAATCGATGCTTCGAAGAATTTTTTTTTAGAATTTGGAATTTAAGCTTCTTTGCAAGAATGTTTTGAATTTTAGAGTGGTTTTATAAAACCATAAGTTTTTGTAGATTCGTCTTTTTTTGGCATTTCCTTTGCATCCTGTGTGCATTGTGTACTAAAGTCGACGGGATCTAATAATAATAGGTTGCAAATAATGCATTTAAAAAATAATTGAATTAACGCATTAATTTTTTTTTTGTAATCGCAAAAGTCTGCACTTATTCATATATGAACATTTTTCGATTTTCTTATAAAATAAAAAAAATACTAATTGTATGTTTTATGATTAAAAATTAAAAAAAAAATTTTTTTTGCGTTTACATTTGTTTGCGTTTGCGTACTTCTTGTTATACTTTTCTGAACTTAGGCTCGCACAGAGTCCTCATACTCAATACTCTAGAGCAGTAGACGGCAGAATTTCACATTCATTTTACAATATAAAACATCAAATTTTAATTCTGATTTTGAGGTTAAAAATTAAATTTTCTATTTTGGATGCAATTTCGCCATTAGAAACTAAGCAACCCTAAAAATAAATATATTTTCTGTATAGTTTTCTTCAGCGTAATTCTTGACTGATGGGTATCAGGCAATACATGATTTTCGATATATTTCCTTTCTTCAGTTATTACAACAACTAAATTGAAACATTTGCCAGCCACGCCCGGGTAAGCGTGTCACATAACCGGTGAAAATTAAGATTAGTCCGTTTGATATTGGTAGTTCATATGAGCCTCTATAATTTAATTATTATTTTTATTTATAAATAACTAGAGGACCCCGTCACGCGCTGCTGTGGCTAAGGTATAATAAAATTGCATTTGAGTAAGCTGTTTAATAGGTATAGTAAAAACATATTATTATCGAAATTAATTTCGACATTTTTTGCTGTCAATATTGCCTGATTACAGAGTCAGTTTTGATTTAAGTAATTATTTTGTTTGTCTGGAAAAAATACTGCCAATTAATAATTTTTTTCGTGTACAATAGTGCTGAGATTATATGGCAATTAGCTTAATCCGATTGTAAATAGTATGTCGTTCATCTGTTAGTAATGGCTCACTCTTCGCGATGATTTTAGTTAAATTACATGGTCATGTTGTTTATACTTCAAGATCATTCAATATAATTAATAAATATAATATTAATTGGTATATCATAACCGTTTTCTCCATGAAAAAGCACATGTACATACTAATTTTCATAACAATCGGTTAAACGATACAGTAGTCGGTACATTACAGCGGTTGGCGAGTTATTTCAATGGGGATAGCATAAAAACTTTCTCCTTGAAAAAATACATATACGTAATAATTTTCATAATGATCAGTCAAAGAGTTTCTGAGTCTATAGATTTCATAATACACACATTCTTCTTTATATATGTATAGAGATTTATGTATAATTTTTATTGCGCTTAAATTATTTTACTCACACGAAACACAGATAAGGTAAGTAGGCGTCACAATTGAAATTTACAGAAGAATCATTGCAAATATTTTTTTATAATTAGGGCCTAGAACAGGTAATTAGTCTTCTCAATAAATATAAAGGATGACGCCATAGAGATAGCTCAGTTTATAAGGCAGCTATACGCTATTGTGGTCAGATATCAGACAAATGAGCAGCTTCTTGGTGAGAAAAGAACGTGTGTAAAATTAAAAATCGATATCTCAAAAACCAAAAACTGAAGGACTAGCTCGTATAAATACAGGCAGACAAACGGATATGGCTAAATCGACTCAGCTCGTCATGCTGATCATTTATTTATGTATATCATATATAATACTTTATAGGGTCTCTAAAGTTTCCTTCTAGGTGTTACAAACTTCGCTTCCAACTCGATATACCCTGTTCAGGGTATAAATATTACGTTACTCAGAAACTGTATTTGTTTTGATGTAATGTATAATAAATCCTAATAAAAACATAAAAAGTTGTATAATGCTTACAGCTTAGTGTAATTGTAGGAATTTCCAGAGACTGCTTGAAAATGTTTCACCTGGGAACATATATCCCTAGAGAGGAATCTTCTACTTAAGATGCGTCGAAATTTTTTCGAATGGAGTGTGGTATCTTCTTTGTAAGAACCATAGGAAGCTTTCTGATGATTAATAGTATTTTTTTTTTTTGCAAACATCAGAAATTCCCTAATTATTGCTAAAAAAAAAAAAACTCTGTTATAACATATACATAATATAATATATGTATAAGTATTATATACAGGAAGGCTTTTGTTTTAAATCGCATTTCTCAACTCTTAATCAAAGGTTTACACCTCGCTTTCAATTATGGTTCCAAAACATAGTTGGTCCTCACGGGCTGCTTCTAATGACGAGAAATGTTTAATGGAGCTATATGCAAAGTTTCAAAGCTTCATCTGTTTTATCAAGCGACAAATGGTCTCTAAAGCCAATATAATAAAGGGTTAAATATAAAAATGGGCTTTACATAAGCAAATTATAAACCATATTATCTTAACAAACATAGTTAATGCAAGGCAAACATTTACATGGCAAATTTTATTAATATTTATATTTATAATTAGATTTATATGAAATCGTAAAAATTGTAAAATGCATTGAGAAAAACATTTAAAAGCCCGAAGCTTCATTTGAACACTCCCAGTGATACTTAGAGGAATCAACATGAAAGCTGTTTTGGCCTTGGCGGCAGTACTCCTCGTGCTCCAAAACAGGATTGTAAGTGAAACCATGAAGAATGAGTTCAAATAACAAATACAACTTTATTTATAGGTCTCCGCCAATAGATATATTCCAGCGATTGCCGCTGACCTCTTTGAAGCAACTTTTAATCCCAGTGGATTTTCGGTGACTCCCAGTGGTGACGGCTGCATTAACGCGTTCACTAGTTCTGTTCGGTGGGACATTGCCGATACTGCGTCAGACATTCGCCATGCATTGGAAATTCACGAAACCGCCGCTCTGGCAAATAATGGCAACTTTGTTCAGTTGGAAGAAAAATTCGTTATCAATATAAACTACTGTGCCGCACATGGGACACACAATGCAAAATATGATTGTTACGTGTCGGAGGTGTGTGCGAAATAATGATAGCTTTATATATAATCTTATAATTTATAACAACAACATTTTTCAATAATGTGTATTAACCATTTTCAGATCTATGATACGGTCCGAGTAGTTAAGCCTCTAAACCATAATCATATCTTAGTTGACAGGCGAAACATATTATTCTGCTTAGAAAAGCTAACCAGTCGTTTAGCTATCGAATTTGGGAAATTGAAAGTCTGCTTATTGGGAAACCCGGAAGTAACATCACCGGAACCGCAATCTTCGTCAGACTCTCCGACCTCTTCACTGAGCACCGAAGCAGAGTATACTGAAACCTCTGATTCTTCTGATGAGACTACGGAGGCCCCTTCAATAAATCCATGATATGCAATTGTTTAAAAGCATATGTGTTAAAAAATGTACTATATTTCCGTAATAAAACGTGCATTACCATTTCATTACTTCTCTTTATATTCGAAAAACTAGTACAACAAACTCCATTAGTTTGGTAATAAATTGAAGAATTTAGTACAGTTAGAATGATCCGATTTAGATCAAATATGCACCGTATTGTTTGATAGCCTGTTGTGCTTTTGAAGATATTTTCATATAACCACTAGGTATCCTTGCTTATATTGACAAGCTTCCCTTGAGTCAAATTTTCCCCCAGCAAATTAAGATGATATAAACTGGAACAGTGACCCAATCGTTAGCAGCACAAGTCCGTATCAAGAGTTTTACGTCATTCCTGGATTGGTCACCATTTGTGCTGGCTCACTGCGACTAAAGTGGCCCTCTTTTAATTTTGTCTTTTATTCGTCTGACTCGGCGATTGCCATTTTTTATCGATGTCTTTGCCTATTGCCCTTCCAGATCATGTTGTACTTTTGCCATTAAAATTACCGCAACGGAATCGACGATACCAAAATTGCGTTTGATTGGCCGTTGCAGTATCAGAAACATAAACACTTTTCACATTTTCAGCCGCCCACCCATCTATGATGTGTGCTCAAACAATACTAAGGTAATCAATCACAAAACTTTCTGAAATACTTGATCTTACTCTTCTAACGCCATATAACGTAACGCTATCGAACTTAGACAACGCGAAATATAGAATACTAAATCGATATATTGGGAAAATTATGGATTTGTTTTTGCTGGACCTTTTACGAGTATTAGGAGCTAAAAGATGTAAATTCAAAAGACACACAGGGTACAATCACATCATATTTATTATACGATATCATTGCTCCATAGAGTTGACAATACAATCTCGCAAGGCAAACACAGTTCGAAGTTTTGGTTAGTGGTTTTTAGTATTTTATGCATTTTTCAAGTGACACATGACATCCCAGATCCAAAGATACGAAAAGCGCATATTTCGCCGAACACTTCGTGATAGTACGAATTTATTGAAGCCGCTTTAATTCAGCTGTTTTTTAATATTATATTATTGAGATCGTTTTGATATATAATGTGGTCACATTTGGCCCCGACTGACAAGAAATACTACATATTCTGATGTTTAAATACAAATAGGGGTCAAATTCCTGGTAAAAAAATGTGGAAAACGGTTGGCCTCAAGGGCCATCCCTGCAACTTCCCGCTAATTTCATACGCTAACGTTCAAATTTCGCTTTTTTCACTGCTTTTGAGCTCTTCGAAATTTTTCGTTGTCAATATCTCGCAAGTAAATCAACTGATTTCCACCCGGTTTGCGGCAAACGATGTGTTTTTTCAATCAAAAAAACGATTTTTCAAAATTTTTATTTTTGAGATTTATCAAAATCTACTGGTCCGATTGGGTCCAAACTCACACGAAACGGCAAGTGCAATGAAACCCTTTTGAATGCCGTTTAGTTTATTCAAATCGGTTGAGCCGTTTAAAAGTTATAAGAGGGTCACATACATCCACACATACATACAGACATACGGACATCATCGTAGAAATGTTCGGGGAAGCTTCCTCGACCCTCAAAACGTCGAGATCTGTTGAGAACTCGATTTTTGCAAAATGGGGTGAAACCAATATCTTCCCGATTTTTAGAAAATTTTCAATTTTCTTAGCGGGAAGTTAAAAAAACCGGGTAAAATTTGATCCGATGCTTTATGACTACATAAAACTTATCATTTTCAGAAAAAGTATAGTTTTCCATTGATTTTGTTGAATTATAAACACCAATAATTTAAATTATTGTACCCTGAACAGGGTATATTAAGTCCACGAAGTTTGTAACACCCAGAAGGAAACGTCGGCGACCCTATGAAATATATACATAAATGATCAGCATGATGATAATTTAAATTATTGTACCCTGAACAGGGTATATTAAGTCCACGAAGTTTGTAACACCCAGAAGGAAACGTCGGCGACCCTATGAAATATATACATAAATGATCAGCATGATGAGCTGAGTTGATCTAGCCATGTCCGTCTGACCGTCCGTCCGTCTGTCTGTATATATACAAGTCTCTCAGTTTTTAAGTTATCGTTCTGAAGTTTGGTCTTGTTTTTTTTTTTTTGTAAAAAGAAAAAATTGGGTAAAACCATAACTATATATATAATTAGATTCTCGATAGGCAACTGATAGGGCAATTCACAGATAAACGGCTTATGAACAAACAGTTGAAAATGTTACTTTCCCTAATGTAGAGCTTTCCTTAGCCAGCTCAACACCAGCAAATACACACTTGAAAACTTCGGCCTATTATCTAATCACACGAGAAAATCTCAGTACTTTCATGCAAAGGCAAAAAGACAATTTGTTTATCACAATACTGTTTTGGAAGAGCTCCACAAATGATAAGAACTCAGTTTAACAGCAAAGACATTGCAAAAGAGTGAATGAAAATATATTTACTTGGGGATATCCGTAAATTTAAAGTTATTCATCAAATCTCTTTATATTATATTTTTGCAATTGTCTTTAGCGTTTGTTTACTTATCACAATGCTCACATGTGCCATACTATTGAAAGCCGTTAACTTTGGTAATAATAAAAAAGTTTAAAAAAACTTTGTTATTGCAGTTATTTGATATAATAATTATATTATATATAAGTAGCCGAATTTCGAGTTGCAAATCAACAGAACGAACGATGTGGTGTACGTGGAAGGTGTTGGCAGTTTGCCTGCTGCTGCAAAGCGTAAGTCAGTAATAATTGCCAAAGAATACAACAATAACAATAACACTTCCTACAGGTTTACGCTTATCTACCGGTGAACAACGAATCACTAAACTCGAAAGGTGCCGAAATATTAAAAGAAAATGCTGCAACTTTATTCGAAGCGATATTCCAACCGACACAACGAAAGGAACCATATCTAGACGACACAATAATGCAGGATGTCCTCCAGGAAATATGCGGTGACTTATTAGCTGGACAAATTGAGAGCACTTTGTATTTTGGCGGCTTTGCCATTAGACAATGTATGCGTGTCAATGACTACCTATTGGAAATCTACATGCAGTTGCATGGCGTTGAAAGAATACAGCAGCAATTTCTGGAAGGCATTCAACGCTGCTCTCTGCACAGCTCAACTAGCTCCGAAATTAAATGCTACTCCCATCTGGTAATTAAATGTGTATTTACTTTGGTAACGAAAGATTCTCATTTTACGTATTATTTATATGTAATTTATTTGCAGATTTCAAGGCTATTCCGCGAACTCTATTATGTTTCGTTACCTTATAATGAACAAAATTGCGTAGATAATAGATTGAAGCAAATGATGCGCATATTGGCAAAAGCATCAGCTAAATACGAACGCTGTCTTTCAATTTGTAGCTTCAATAATCCTAAACCACCACCACCACCGCAATGGACCCCCACTTGGGCACCACCACAATGGACTCCCACTTGGGCACCACCACAATGGACTCCCACTTGGGCACCACCACAATGGACCCCCACTTGGGCACCACCACAATGGAACTCCACTTTGGGTCCACCTAACTCCACCTGGGCTCCTCCTCAATGGAACTCAACTTTGGCTCCACCTAATTCCACCTGGGCACCACCTCAATGGAACTCCACGTTGGGTCCAACCGACTCCACCTGGGCACCACCTCAATGGAACTCAACTTTAACTCCACCGAATTCCACTTGGGCACCACCTCAATGGAACTCCACGTTGGGTCCAACCTACTCCACCTGGTCTCCTCCTCAATGGAACTCAACTTTGGCTCCACCTAATTCCACCTGGGCACCACCACAATGGAACTCTACTTGGGCTCCATCTAACTCCACCTGGGCACCACCGCAATGGAGCTCAACTTTAACTCCACCGAATCCCACTTGGGCACCACCACAGTGGAACTCAACTTTGGCCCCTATCAACTCCACCTGGGCTCCACCACAATGGAACACTACTGTTGGTGGAAATACAACAGTAGTATCAATCAACGCAACAGAGAGTGCACCAACTTCCGTCACTACTGAAAGCATTACTGATACTATCAGTCTACCTTGGTATCAAAGAGTCTGGCAAAAGATTGAAAATATTTTCTGAATATAAATAAAATAGCAGTTCTTTGAAAATAGGTGTATCAATTCTTAGCTTAGCGGTTCACAAGAATATTTGTTGAAGTAGAAGTAAATCGATTTTAATATTTTCTGTTCTTTTATTATGAGGAAAGCATTGCAATTCTGGTGTGAATTTATTTAAGATGGTCTGCTGAAATGGCAGGTATTTATTAATCAAGAATGCGATAAAAGCGACTTTTAGAAGAAAACTATTAATGAAACCACAGTTTTTTAAGGAGGACCATCAGATTATAATGACGCCTAGCTCTTAGTTAAGCCTTTTCAAATTCACTCAGTTCGATAACTTGTATCGTAGTAAAGTTTTATGTATACCAAAATGCTACCAGCATACTTGTATATTCAGCAATAAACAAAATACAATATGTTGTTACCAATTAAAAAGTATTCTAGACCAGAAAGTTATACGGGGTATCTATAAATGAAAACGAATGAGCATGACGGTGGTCTAACTCACCATGTGAAAGAGAGTATGTATATTTAGTTTAGTTTTTGGTAAATCTCCCCTTTTGTCATTGTCACAGATAATTTGAGTAATAATTGAAATATTCTAAATTTCAAAATAAGGGGAAAGTTTCAAACCGGCCGCAAAAGGAAAATTACTAAAATACTTAATTTCATCGTTTTCAACATTTTTATTTATAAAGCAATGCAAATTACCACATTTCCATTAATTTCACACGGATAATGACTTAATCATAATTATGTGGACTTAAATCGATTAGCAAGTTCTAGCGATCGAACACTGATCTACTACGTCTCTCCAATTGAGTTCTTTTCGCACTCTTTAATATATTTTTTCTCAAAAATTTTAATCAAAAGGTTCTACAAAATTAACAGCATGATCTATATCTAATTTAATATTTTGGATCTAACTTTTGTTGAAATAGTAAAAATACTGATCTACTAGTTATTCTGGATAATTTTCTGAAACGGTAGGTCTGTTTCATTTTTTCAACTAAAATGTGCGAGAATACTGAGCAGTCGGATCGCTAGCTGGATGTGAAATTAAGATGGAAACTTAAGAATCATTATATTACACATACTTGTATAATGGATATTATACCGCTCCAAAATAACTTTATTACAAGGTACAATTCAAAAGTTCCAGGACTTTTTAAACAACGCGGCTTTTAGTGGCGCCATCTGTCTGAAATTGTTATCCCTCAATTGTGTATTCTTCAGTGTTGTCGTATAAAATTTATTAAAAAGCTGACTTGTATAACAGCTGAGATATCGCGCTACATGTGACATTACATTTGTAGTGTCGGTCGGAAAAAGAGCATCGAACAAAGAGCCAACATTAAGTTTTGTTAAAACTTTTACCAAAACTCATCAAATGATGAAACAAGTTTATGGCGATAATTGCCTTGGCCATAGCAGAGTGCACGAGTGGTTTAAACGTTTTCAAAGTGGTCGTGAGGACATAAATGAGAAATGAGTCGAAACCCAGAAAATCGCGCCTGGAGAAGTCAAAAGTGAAGACAATGCTGATTTGTTTTTATGATTCCAAGGGTATTGTCCACAAAGAATTTGTTCCACCCGGCCAAAACATTAATGCGGTATTCTACCTTGGACTTTTGAAGCGTTTGGTAGCACGTATTAGTCGCATTCGGCCCGAATATCGCGAAGATGGGAGTTGGCGTTTGTTGCTCGATAATGCGCCGTCTCATCGATCGACGCATGTGGCCGATTATTGGACCAAAAGCAAATTTTAACAATCAACCACTCCCCGTATTCACCTGATATGGCACCGTGCAACTTCTACCCTTTCGGAAAACTACATTTGGCCATGAAAGGAAACCGCTATGCTGACGTTGATGCCATCCAAAAGGCGACGACCGCCATCCTTAACGCTATACCAACAAATGATCGAAAAAAGTCATTCGATAACCTTCTTGAACGTGCAAAACGTTTTATTCAGGCGGAAAGAGACTATTCTGAAGGCGACCAATAAATTTTTCAAAAAAAAAAATAAATAATATTCGTTTTTTAATAAAAGTCCTGCAACTTTTGAATTGCACCTTGTATAATGTTATTTCTGCGCAGTCCTACTCAATTCTCAAGTACCTTTTCGAACAGTTCAACAATGACTGTACAATACCTTATGACTATCATAATATTTCTTCTTGACATATCAACATTTCTTGAGTCATTATTCATTCAGCTTGTTAATTTCCGTTTAGGTATTACCCACTTAACGCCACACTTGTTGACCATTTCATGCGGGTAGTTACCTAAAATTCAATTAGTAAGATAAGAAAGCCAGGGTGCTTAGAATTTATATCGACTGTTAGTCACACCTTCGAACGCTAACGTTTATGATTCAGCACCTAAGCTTCGGATTCACTTGAAGTTTCGGTCACCGACCATTTATTAGCTGTGTAATAAATTAGCTTTTTTATTTAAATAGCAAATAAATATTTTAATTTATTAACAGTATTTGCCATGCTGTTTACATAAGTGTTAATATTTCAATTAAAATGCCGATATTGAAGTCAATAATTTCTTTTTGACCACATAGGAAAATGCATTCATTATAAATAAGAATTTTAAAGCAGCGCTACTTCGACTACTAAAGTATGAAACTTCTGCGCTGTTCTACTCAATAGCGAACTGCTACAGCAGAATTATCAGCACATTAGACTATCTGAACTACGACAGTCGGGTCTACGTAACCGGAACGAACCCGACTTTTATCCGCTAAAGACTGTCAACTCGGCAAAATTCGGCCACTTCAACAACAACAACACCTATCTGAGCTATAAAGCAGCACTACTGCACTAAAGTCAATCACAAAAGAGAGCTCGGTACTTGTAGGGCCAAATTAAATACAAACTACTATTCGTGTATCGTCTCTTACAGACTACAGTCGCAACTACTCTTTTTGAATGTCCTCTCAAATCTCAGCCATCTGTAGCGTTTACAACGGGATCTTCTGTTACCGTCCTTACGGTATTTCTGATTTCTGATCTTTTTTAACATTTTATTATAATATCTTTAACTTTGGCTTGA
This sequence comes from Bactrocera oleae, assembly GCF_042242935.1. Classification (NCBI taxonomy): domain Eukaryota; kingdom Metazoa; phylum Arthropoda; class Insecta; order Diptera; family Tephritidae; genus Bactrocera; species Bactrocera oleae. The sequence goes on from NC_091538.1 coordinate 66,411,316, forward strand.
GGGTCGTCCAAATCGGTTAACAACCGTATTGAATTTCTTTATATTTACACTCTTTGCATACTTTAGCGAAAATTTTTCTAGTTCGTGAAATTTATATTAATAAAAGTCATCCCGTGTTACAAAATTCGAGACATAAATAAATATTGATCGATTAATTTGCTATAAAACTTTCAATTATATTTAACTCAATGTGTTGTTTTTTGTTTTTGATACCGCAGTGCAGATAATTTACAAGTCTTATCTTATCTGACATTCACCTAGTATTCCCCTTACAAAATATTTCAAGTAGCTGTCAGTATAAATCTAATAATAGAATTAGTTCCATTTCACTTGTTTCTTATAAATATAAGGTTTATACTTAGTAACTGAACTTCAGAATAATAAAATAATTAATAGATAACATATTTCGTATGTGCCGTAACTAACTATCGATAATGCAAGAATTAATTAACTTTCACTTTTTTAACTCAAAAAAGGATCAACTTTTAATTAATGATGAACATACATATATACTTTATTATCAGCGATTCATCGCCACACTGTACGTCGATTACTTACGTCCTTAACTTTCCCACAATCAGTAAGTTATGACTAGTTTATGCAATACCGCAACCCTTATGTAAAAGAAATTACGAGCCATAAATCCCACCCTGTCCTAAAGAATTTACGAGTTCTTATGACACACTTGATAGTCTAAATTTAATAATTTCAATATATTATATTTCATTAATACGCGTGCTACCACTAGTATAGATAAGCGATGAAAACCGGTAAGGTAGCATCACTAAATCTGCATGAAATCCACGACTACGAAAACTAAGTTGTTACTTATTTGAATACAAACCTTTATTCTCACCTTCAAACTAGGTTGCTCAACCAACAATAATATGTCAACACTTAAACCAATTTTTCATGGACTTGCTAAAAGTCTTTGCTGCGATGGCCTTCAATGCCACCAGCGAATTTTGGTTTTTTCGATTGCGCCTCCGATTTTCAGCCCCATTCGCTAGATTCTTGAACACCTTTGACGTCGTCATATTCATAAGCCCACGACTCGCCATTAGTAACGATACGTTTGCGCACCCAGTTTAAATGGACTAGTTCAGGTGAGATTATTGGGAATGGTAATATTTGGAATATGTGATCCCAAAGAATTTGTGATTTTATAACATGACTTCGATTCAACCGCACTTCATGGAAGTTTCCCATTTCCTGAGTACAAATTTTATCAATTCCCTATACATAGCATATAGTAATGCTCTGTATTTTTCAAGTACACGTATTTTAGATCTCCGGTAAACTGACAATTCCACTACTTCCATGCTTTTTGATTTCAAAATCAGATTCAACATATCGGATGAGCGTTAACGCCATAACTTGGTCAAGCTCTGGACTTCAGTTAACAGCTCTCTAACGCAATTTGTATACCCTAAACATATTAAGTTTATCAAGAAGTTTGTAATACCAAAAGGTGATCAGCGTGACGGACTGAGTCAATTAAGTCATGTATGTCTGCCTGCCCTCAGTTTTTGAGATATCGTTTTGAAATTACAATTGCTTTTTCTCCTCAAGTAACTGCTCATTTATTGGAGCAGCCGATATCAGATCATAGCATAAAGCTACCACACAAACTGAACGACCAATATCAAATCCTTTTAAAGAAAACAGTTTTATTTGATAAGATATCTTCATGAAATTTGGCTTAGATTTTTTCCAAGGCAGAGGTATAATCTTCGAAGAAAATGTTTAAATCGGTCCACTACAGCACACAAATCAATTTATGGAAATCAATAGCTTTTATGGAAAACCTTTTTACTTGTAAAGAGTATTATAGCTTCGGTACAATCGTTTTTTTTTCTCGATTTTATAGCAATTTGCTTCGTTCTCAAAATCTTTTTAACTGTCTGTCCGCATTTGCAACTCTTTGCACTATCGAATATCGGTCTCGCTTTTACGCAGATCGCATGTATTAATGCATGAGCATGAATTCGCAAACCAGATTTACATATGGATATCACTTTTAAATTTTGTACGCCTCTGCACCTCCGCTTAAGTCCATCACATTCGCTTTCATTCAAAATTATATTCACAAAGTACGTTCACACATATACCAACACGTGTGTGTGCGATTTTAAATAAATGCTAATAGCAAACTGTCTGCGGTATCTGCTTTCACTTTAGCTGATTTACTACACACAACAGCTGTTGTGGAAATTGTCAGCGCCAACGCCGTCGCTGCTCAGTTGAGCGAATGCGATCATAACGTATTAATGTCACTTATCATATAAACAGCTACTAGGATTTGCTGCGACCACCCAAACACACACAAACACATGCACTTGTGGGTACAGGAATATCGACGTGTATGTGTCGGTGCTTATATATGTATAAGAGTGTGTGGGTAACATTTGCATACTATACTTGTATGTACGAGTATATCCACATACAAACACAGCGTCATAGCGAGTGTGAGCAATCAGCATGGAAGCGTATGCACTTGATGAGCTTATATCCGTGGCAGGTGGGCACGTAACCATAGCATTCAGCATATGCTTTCCGCTATACCGCTACCTGCATATGTATATATTTAATATGCCACGGATATGCTTGTGTGCACATTCAGTTTTGGCTTGTATTAGAGGCAACAATTTTCAAAAAATTATGCACTAGATAGCTTCGTTTTTACTACACACACTTTAAAATAGATAAATAAAATTTAGTCTACGATTTAGTTGTTGAAAATTTAAAAAAAATTCCAAATTTTATTATTTCTTTACGCAAAAAAAAAAAAAAATTAAGTATAAAAAAGTACACTTACAATTTTATTTTTTTAAACAAATAAATAATTTTTTTTTTTAATTTTGCTTTCTTGGAATTTTAAATTAAAATTTGCGGCAACACTCATTCAAAATATCCTTTTCAAAGACGTTTTCTAAATCCACATAGTTTGCTGAACAGCAATATTAAGCTTACACATCAAAAAGCTGTACATAAATTTTAAACAGCTGGCAACCCTTCTCACAAATTTTTTGCATTTTTGGTAGCTTGGTAGCTATATTATAGCAAACTGTTTATCACAACTATTTCATTAAATTAAAATTGAAACAAGAAAAAATATTAACTTCGGTTGCACCAAAGCTCTAATACCCCTCACAAATACAAGGGTTCCTTACAAGAACTTGATTCCGATCTAATTTCGTAAAGATATCTCGTCAAATAAAAGAGTTTTGCACACAAGCACCTTATTCCGATCGATCAGTTAATATGACAGCTATATGCTATAGTAATCCGATCAAAACAATTTCTTCGGTAACTCATGCTAAATTTCGTGAAGACATTACGTCATATAAGAAAGTTTCCCAAACAAGCATTTGATTCCGATTGTTCAGTTTGTATGGCAACTATATGCTAAAGTGGTCCGCCTTCGAACGTTTCGACAAACGCGCTTTTTTTGTTGAGAAAAGTACAAGTGCAAAATTTCAGATCGATAGCTTGAAAACTGAGTTACTAGTTCGCGTATATACAGACAGTCAGACGGACATGGCTAAATCAACTAAGCTCGTCATGCTAATAATTTATGTATATATTTTATAGGGTCTCCGACGTTTCCTTCACGGTGTTACAAACTTCGTGGCAAACTTAATAAACGGTGTTCAGGGTATAAAAACAAAACCTTAAAAAAATGTTTTCGAATGACAGCTCTCTTAAACCTCTTTCTAGTGTTTAACATACATATATACTAATTTCCTAACTTTTTTTCCAGTTTAAATATTTCAAAAGGTGACAACACTTACACATCAGCAATAGAAATTTTTTTACGCCTTTTTGCAGCATATTGCAATAGTTTGCAGCCCTTTTCAGCAAATATTTCCAACTACCTTCTATAACCATTTTAGTTCGACTTCCATATTTGTAATGTTTTCAATCGAACATTTTTTACTTTTAATTTTCAGTAGGTGGCAACTTCAAAAATCACTTGGGGTTGTTTAAAAATATTTCAGAAACTGACATTCTGAGCAAGCGGGCCACTGGTCTCATGTACGCTCGTTTTCTTTGCTCATACTCAAATAATGGTCAACACACTACCCCGTCTCATATAACTGATACAACCGTTTACTATTTTCAGCTGAAGGAAAATTATTGCTTTTTAAACAACAAGCGCTGACCGAGACTAGGTTTAAATATACCCAAGCATGTTGCACTTAAATGAAGAAAACGCTTGTGAGTATATTTATCAAAAAGAAAATGAAACTTCACGGTCACCAAGGAGCAACTGCCAATTAGTGCAGCTCATAATATTTACAGAAATCATAAGTAAATAAAGTACTGCACACATACAGTGCTATGCATTCGTGTGCAACGGTCATGTTACCGCATACTTGCTTAGTATTGTACATATGGGAAATATTATTTTGTGAAACCGAGCTCTCTATTTTGACTTGTTAATTAAATGTGAATACAACCCTAGTTTCAATTAAATAAAGAGAAGAAATATATTAAAGATCGACTGCAGCCAAATGCTTTACAATATTATGCTGACGCTTGCCAGAATATTATTTCAGAAGACGCTATTTTAATTAATTTTTACCAGATCGAAACTACAACTACTTTTTTTTTTTTGTACCAGCAATTACATACTTAGTAAATAATAACACTTTTCAAAGCTGTTTCGTATAATTGGTTCCCAGTGGAATTAATGGGCCAAAGACTAACATCGAAAATTGCCAAAAATTTGTCATTTTTATTACTAAAGCATTTGAGTGAGGTAAATGACAGTACGCCGAGAACCTTTCGAAATTTACACAAAATAAGATGGCTTAAATTTATTTAAAAAACAGAAAACGCAGATTAGGTTAAGTTAGGTTAAATGGTCGGCCTTAAAAAGGGGATTTCACTTGAACAACTTACAACACCGTTCCGTTGTTGTACCTAGAACTCCTATAAAAATTGTTATAAAGACTCTCTTAAATCGACAAGGCCCATTGAGCCAATCACAAATTTTTTGCGAATGTCAGTTTCGGCTATGTCAACTAGTTCGCCAATGGTATGACTGTCGAGATATCACAGTCTCAGTCTTTCAAAGGCTGAACAATGGAGGAGAAGGCCAAAACCCGCCACCCAAACGAGTCTGATGTTGAAGTAGCACGATGAGGACAGACACTCCTTGACTACCTTTGAGCCACCAGTTGGAGAACTCAATGCTAATATCGCAGCTCTGCGCTCGGAGTGACCACCTCCCCGAAAGAAGCTGCCATAATTCCGGAGCTAGATATACTGTTACCTTAATAGCAGCCGCTTCTGCCTAAAAAACATCACATTAGTTCGGTAGGCTAAAGCTAAGCTTGAGGTAGAACTCCTTACAGAAGACTCTACCTCTAACTTACCCTCCTAGCTTTAACACATCCGTGAAAAAGCTCACTGCGTCTCTTGTCCAGCAACTTTGCCTACTTAGTCTACATATCCCTCCTGAACATGTGAGCGGAGAAAAACCGCCAGGAGTAGCTTCTGTAATGCAAATTAAGGAGGAGAGAATTTAAGCGTGATACTCTTTTTACTCTTTCATATACCCAGCCTTAGAGTGCACTTCGCAACAATGCAACTGCCGGCAGTATCCACGGTATTATTGGTGTAGTCCGAAGTGCTCCGGAGATGAGAGCCACTCAGATAACGCAAATCAGACATGAAATACACGAGACATAACATTTTCAGGAGACACTGTGTTTGTAAAGTATAAAGACCGACATTGTGCAGTTGTTTGTATGATAATAAAAACGATAAAAAATTTACTGTACCAGATTAAACCAAACAGGAGCTTTATTAAAAAGACACCCCTGACTTTTCAGTATATTTTTACTCACAGCTTTATATAAGAAAACTTACATACAAGCACATAAAAAACCTAAAAAAAAACAACACTGCTTTACAGCTATCTACAAACGCTATTCACGTTTGCCCACTTTACGTAACAATTTTTTCTAAAAAAAAAAAACAGATGATTGCCACGCACCAACCTTTTTGAGCACGCCTCGCATCTCCAACGCTAATGATTATCCCACACCTTAATTACCAAGCACGGCAATATGCGACGTTCTACTCTCATCCCAGCTCAACTTAATTAACATTTAAATTAATTAACCTCATTTACGTATTTCAGCAACTTGTTTGTGTTGTTTGTGTAGGCTACGCTGCTAAGTACACAAGTTGCCGCATAACCCACCGCTAGTATATTAGCCGCTGTGGGAGAAATTTTATGAAATTTCCATAACTTCAACACATGGCAGACTCGCTGAGCGCTACAAAACTCAGCTAGTTGCCTGACAGCTGACGGTTGTCTACCGCAGGCGAAATGCCGCAGATTTTTTGGATTCTTCACTGACATGAAATTTTCCGATTAATTGTTTCTTTTTTCCAACCTGATAACCACAGCCACACACACATCCACCCACACACGTACACAGAGCGGCAACCAATACGTCGTGGAGATTTTTTATTATTCCATCTACAGCTTGTCGTAGTAATTAATTTTGTAAAGTTTTTTTCATGCCAACTGAACATGCAAGCCAGCATTTAAGTGAGTCGGAGGCAGAGAGCGAGCGCCGAAGTAGTATGAAAGGGGACGATGCAGAAAAGGTAAGGAAATTAGTGGCTGGCAGTAGTGACGCGGCTGCTGTTGCAGTGATTGTTGTGGTGGTGATTGCTTTAATTGATGTTGCCTCTACTGGCGCGGCTGCTGTCGCCGCTGCTGTCGCTGCTATTGTGAAGCGATTGGACTGCGGCTGTACAGAATGTAATGATGTGCAAGAAGCGGTGGGGGGCTGATGTAATATTAGAACGTGAGCATAAAATCATTTTAATTAATTTATACTTTTCGTCAGCATGCCAGCCACACACACATACCTACTAACATACACATGTGTGCCGATTTGTATGTGTTTTGTCTGCATAAACTCTTCCCCGCAGCAGCGATTCGGCAAATGTGCGCTCAGCTATTCGCCGCTACTGTCAGCTAGCCGCTGCCACCGTTCGTCGGCACCCGGCCGTATGAGTGACGTGTCGTGGGTGGCAATTAAGTTGTGCGCTCAAAGTTGCGTGCGATAAAGTTTTTACCAAAAATTTCGGCTGTGCCAGTGAATTCCACGTAAATACATATATGTGTGTGTAGATTCGTCCGCATGACTGTGTGCGCTGGCGTTAGTTGTGCATAGTGTGGCGCTGTGGGAAATTAGTTAAAGGATTTCGCTGTATTACAAATATCGATCTCGCTTTTGCTTAAACGGGAAAGTCTCCATTTAATGTTGCGTAACGCGGCAATGACGTGATTTATTGACTGTCAATAAACAGTCGGTCGCAGATATATACGCTTTTCTGTATGTTGTCGGGGAAATAGTTAGTTAACATGACAGTTCCCAGTTAAACCACAAGGCAGATTGGGGCGATATTTAAGCAAGTGATTTTCAGCGAATACTGCGCATAATACAATTTATATGAATTAGCATAATTAGAAATCTTTGATGTCATTTGAAATGTGCTTAGTGATTTCTTTTAATTTAACCTCGAATCGAAATAGGAATCATTTGAAACTAACAGAGAAGCACACTTCAAGAGAAAACGCCTTAATTCTCCAGCAGACTGTATTTGTTTAAAATTGATGTAAAATATATCGAAGGCAGCTATTACAGAAAGACCAAATTCGGGTGTAAGATTGTTTGGTACTATGCCAGATTCCACTCAGCTCATCACGCTTATCATATACATATATATCTAGTATATGTATATATCTAAATACATATATATTTTCCTATAGAGTTTCCGTCGTTTTCTTCAGTTTTTTTTTTTTTTGTCTTTACGAGCAGAAAGAATCGAAAGTCTGAATTCTAGGTCAGTGTAGAATTTGAATCCGAACTAAATTTCCTACCGTTATGTACCGTCAAGTATTACGTCGGGAGGTCGTCTCCATGTGGTCTTTTTAGCCATAATCAATGTTGCGGATCAGTCGGAATGTCCAACGTCCATTTAGACTGATTTCTCATCGTTTTTATCAGATCTTAACCGTCTGTGCTCTAGAATTTTCTTTTAGTGATTTGGATAAGTCCAGGTTACAGTCTTCTCCATCTTTTTGGCTAAGAACTCTAATGATTAAGATTACAAGGTCTTATCTTCCGATACTATACGAAACGCGGAGCCTGCTCTGGATGCACAAATGGCGCAGGTGGAAAACGGCCACTTTGGTAAGATTTCAACCGTGTATCAGCGCCATATAGTACGACAGGCTCCAAAACTCCAAGCAGAAGTCCTATTCTATTTTGCTTTGGTCCACGGGAACGGGTATTAAGCATATATGCAGTATACATAAGTAAGTAATACTGTAATCCGTTCATTATGATACAAATGTGAAATAATATTATAATATCTTTGTATATACTATATATGTGAATAAACACTTATAGCATGCATAGCATGGTATAGAAACTCGGCTGAACAGCTCAAGCAAAAAAGAAGAAAAAATTCGATACTTCTTTGAATATAACTCTTTGAACACCCAAGGCCTTGCTTAATTTCATCTCAACATTGGTTTACTTATGTCAAAGGAGACAAGATTTACAAAAAGGCTATAGTACAAGTCTTCATCATTAAATTTCGGAGCCTGATATTGACCTAATTTTATATTGCTATCTAGCAAATAAGCTTAGCTTTTGCATAGAAGCTTCTACCTAACTAATTTTTACCTTCTACCGAATCTTATAACATTTGTAAAGAATAACACCACTAAAATAATAAGATGAGCGAGAAGAGAACGAATAAAGGAGCCAATGAAACCTTGTATGTAGTGGAATGTGCGAGTAAAGAAAGAAACGCATTGAATATTCGACACAAAATTGAAAGTGCACACTTGAGCACTTCAATTTGCAACGCACCAAATACTAGAGCACGCAAAAGCAGACTGCTACCCTAAAACAACAGCGCATTGATGCGCGCACAAGCGAAAGTCATGTGATCCTATAGGAAAAAATAACGATGTAATATTTTTGGTAGAAGAAGCTGGAGCTAGATGCGGCAGCAACATGATTATTGTAGAAAGAGATAGCTAGTTAAGCCATCAATAAAGAGAAATCGAACAGAGTTGAAATGCATGAAGCTCACTCTTAAGTAGTCATTAGACAGAAGTTATTGTTTTTACACCCAGAACAGGCGGTATTACGTTCGAAACACCCTGAAATAAATATCGGGGAACCTTTAATATATATATATATATATATAAAAGATTAGTGATGAGCTGAGTCGATTTAGTCATGTCCGTCTATCCGTCGGTCTGTCTATATATACGCAAATTAGTCTTTCACTTTTTGAGATATCGATATAAAAATGCACACGTCCTTTTCTTTTCAAGAAGTGACTCATTTGTGTTAACCAAACTAATAGCCTTCAAAGCTATAAATATAAGTTTAATCTTTTAAGCCTTACTAAAATTTTACTACTTCAGAATTGCAGTCTAATATCATTTTTGACTACAAGGCCATGATTAAAAATATTAAATTCCTATAGATACAGTCTATCGCCTAAACTTCAGCCATTTAATCGCGACAATGGCTATTTTCAACAAATCATTAAGATTCATCTTTAACTGTTTTTGGAAGAAACTTTTCTGAAAAATACCTCGAGTAAATAGGAAATATATCACCGCGCAGGGTTTTTTACCAACCGCATCCATTTCATACCAAATGCCAAACAAACATCGAAACGCGCTGATAGAATACGTGGCTTGATAGAATAAAAATATAGCACTAGCACTCGCATGCATTTGCATACATATGTATATATATATATATATATAGTTATATATAGATAATCCCCCATGCGCGCCAATCTTCACTACAGAAGTGACTGCTAATCCTTTGAGGTTTTGCAATTAGCAACATTCGCTCTGTGTGCTGCAAATGCAATATACACATGTATGTATGGAGAGCTCGTACACAAACACGCATATACAAGTACATATATGCAGGCTTGCATGTGTTTATTTTACATATTCTTAGATTTTACTCTGAGAAGGAAGCTGAAATGGTTTTTTTTTTACTATTTTTCACTCTTTTGATGCGTTGCAGCTAGTGCATGCATGTGTGCTAAAAATTAGCGTAAGTAGTCAAATGCCAAAGTAAAGGTTTATAATTATGTTACGAAGACTCGGCTGCTTTCTTTCCTTCGGCTTGTGGGAAAGAAATTGAGAAACTAAAATAAAAATCAAGCAAAAAAACCAAAAAGAAAGGAAAGTGAGTGACAACCACTGTCAGCGGAAAAGTTTAATAAGCATACATACATACATACATATATACATACATAGATACATACATACATATTTATACATATATATGTATAATAAGGTGGTTAAAGAAATGTGAATTTTTTTTTCTTCGTACTCTGAAAAATTAGTTATTAGACACCTCTAAGTAAGACTCGCCAAGTATGAGCTCTTATTTGTAACGGGAAAGTCATCCGTCTTCTATTCTTTTTTTATTTCAGTTAGAAAATGCATAACACACTTCCAACTACTTGAAAAAATATCTCGTTTTATAGATTTTGTAGGAAATTAAAAGGTCTACAAAATGGTTTTTACGTTTTTTTCGTAAACCTAATCTGTTTAAGAGATATTAACAGTCTCATGGTCTGGTAGTAAATTTGCTGCTTTACCAAAATGAGCTATACAATTTTTCGATCAAGTTAAGCGTTTACGCGATATTCATCATCCAACATTAATGCCTAACAAAAGAAAACACACAAATGAAAACAAAAAAAAAAGAGAGCGAAAAACAAGAGACAGTATTTAGTAGAGCAATTAAATTCCTACAAGACTAGGAGTTACAAAATTCAAAAGAAAACCACAAATTTGCCCTAAAATATTCAAACTTTTTTCGAAGCGAAAAACATTTGTTTTTTTTATTTTACCCACCCTAATATATATACATATATGGTTTATAGGCAGCCAAGCTCGAGCAAATTCGCAAATTAAGCTGAGAAGACAAACTATGTTACTTGACTGCGCCTTAGAGCGCATTGGCTGCGTCTTCTCAAATAAACATGCCTTTCTGTTAGGGTTCGAGTTGATAATTCGTTGTTGTTGTTGCATGTGTGTGTATATGCAAACAATGCAACCGCACTCAAACCATACATGCACACACATACCTGTACATACACACATAAAAGCAACTGCAAACGCACTCTGCTGATATTCCACACACCCAACCAAATACATACAAACGCATATTGAATGTCAGGTTTTCTTGAATTTGTTTGTACACAACATAATTATAATAATCCATTGGTAAGCATATCTCAAGCATCTCTCCTCATCTAATTTTAATTAGTTGTTGCACACACACTTGCAAATATGTATATATGTATATATGCATATGTATTTATGTTTATATTCTTGCATAAAGGAAAACTTTCGTAGCCAAGGACACCAAATTTACACATACGTACTTGTAAGAAATGAGCTCATGTGACACTCTGTAACGATTCTTACATATGTCTGCGACTAATTAATTAATTTTGCAAAAATAGGATAGGCTGAGCATAAAATTTGCAACTAGGTGCTTGCCAAAAACATACACCTTGATTTTATTGGAGAGTAACTATTAACGACATATTTTCTTATCTACTTATTCAACATCTGTAGAGCCAATTGTTTCTTCTGTGCAAGCACTTTTTAGAGCTTGGTATAAACAATGGAGGTCTTTATTATCTCATGCAACAACTGACAACAGCAAGTTGGCGTAATATCCGAGAAGGCTGTTATTTCTGGTCAAAAAAGACTTCTGTTTCTTTGAGCTTTCCACTCAAGCAAAATTCTCGTAATGCTGTCTGGGGTCTCCTTCAGAGTACATAAGTCCTATTCAGCGCCATTTGCTGCGTTTTATTGTTTCAGGTAGAGGGTCCTCCTTTCCTGACGTCCACAGCGCTTTTTCGCTTATAGTTATCTACCGGAATATTTAGTATAACTATAACCCTATAACTAAACTCGTGGAATAAAAAATGCACACTAAGCCATTTTATAACTCATCTCTAGCCGTAAGAACTATGTAACTGACTACTGGCAGGATCCGTAGACTTGCACTTGGCACACAGTTGTCCAATAGTAAAACACAAGGAAATAACAGAACTCCAACTCCGGTAATAATGACACGAGGGTGCTACCATATTTCATCAAAGTTTACCTTAAGAGCAGATGCCTCTGAGAGAGATTTCCAAAAAATTTCAAGTGTTTCAAACTAGTTTTGGTTCAAGCAGCCATCTTTTCTGTGCCTAATAACCATGATCGCAGTGACACAACTTTTCAACTCAATCCACATGGTGCTGAGTTCCATTGCTGGCGTAGTTCTTAGCTCACTAACAATCATTCTCGATTTTCTTGCTCAAACTGATGACACTGTCACATACAGTGCATTCCATCCTACAAAGACTTCTCAAAAAATTATGGATTTGACTATAGTTTCCTATAGCCAAAGAACAGCTCTAGCTGAGTGAACCAATATGGTGATTTCTCAGTAGAACTATCAGGCAACCGACGCCATGTTAACTTTCCACCCCATTTGGTTTCCAATTTTGAATGAGCTCAGTGCCCGTTTTAATGAATACCAGTAAACATATAAACTTTATATTGCTCTAACGTATACTGAATATAGTCGACGTCAAAGTGTGCAGCTTGGCTCACTAGCAAATAAAAGCGGTCGATCAAAAAACACCGACTTAGCCACCAAAGCCAGCAATTGAACACCAAACGGCCAAACAACGCTTGAGACCATACAAATGACCAATCGTGCAATTGACTAAATACAAAGGTTGTAAACAAAAACCACCCATATCACACACACAAACATACATAAACAACTGCATATGAGCATGCAAATATTTATCGCAGTATTCAGCACGAAATCGATTTTGTTTGTTTATCGACGTTTTTTGCCGTCGAACTACGTATTCCCCAGCCGGTTAAAAGGCCGCAGAAAGTCAATAGCCACTACGAGATATACACATCACTCGGATGGCACTCGGTTGGCAGCAATAAGTGTAGATACATATAACAATGCCAACAACAACAAATACAAGTAACTGTCACTACTCGACCAAAATCACCTTTATTAGAGCGGCGTTTGGACCACAACGAAATAAAAAAAGATTGTGCTTGGGATAGCCGACATTGCAGGCCGCACTCTCTACACGCATAACAAATAAATTTGAGTACACACATATGAACACATGTCTAATAGCTGCTTGTATATGTGTGTGCGTGTGGGTGTAGCATTTGTCAGCATAGAGAGGGCACTGGCTGACAGTAGCGCTTGCTTGGGAAATGAATAGTGTTGGGACACCAGATGAATCCGAGATGAGACCACACGCATACATATATAAATGCACTTACACACAAATACAAGCGCACATGGCAGCATTTGTATTTGTAAAATTTGCCAATTTTATTTTGAAATGACGCGTAAATCCTTTTTACTAAGAGCGTGAGTACACACACCAGATAGACTGCATAAACACACACACACATATATATATGCGTACATGCAGAAGAGATGAATATGTCCCTGGATGGCAATTATTGTTATCGTTATTGGCATCGCTCGAGATTGTTAAGCGCGATGCTGCAGCACAACAACCAATCGACTTAAAAAAGGCCAAAGGACAATTGAGCATGCAACGTAGCTCTGCACGTTTGTATGTGTGTGTGTGTTTGGGTTAGCTAGTTTTGCCCTAATTTTTGAGATGCGAGTGTAAGTGGTCGAAAGTTTCTGAATTTTATTTTTCAAAAAGATTGATTTGATTACAAAACGAGTCTTATGCAACAAATCACTACAAAAGTAAAAATACAGTTACATAATAGGGACGAAAAATATTTGTTGTAGCAGCAGCCATGGTGGCACACAGCTGAGGGTAAAATTGGGTTCAGTAAATGTTCTTGTAGGCTGAAAATGGGCAAATGCTGCAGCTTGTATGCAGGTTTAACGAGAATTATGTTTGGGAACCGCTGATGGTAGTATGTGAATATATTTATAGGTAACTTCGTCGATATGTTACTTCAGGATTGTATATATATATTGTATATTAATTATAATTGACGGCATGTTAAGAATATGCTGACTGTCCTTAAATATTTTCCATCTGAGCAAATTTGACCCGAACCGACAAAAAAATATCTTTTCACATATATAGTTGGAGTTCTTAGTGGACATTGCCTGCCTTCTCCCTTTCTTCTTCATTGTCCAGCCTTTGTAAGACTGATGATGAAATATCTCGGCAGTCTTTAGTTGATTTGTGCGTTTATAGGAGTTTTAGGTACCTCCACAGACCGGCATTCTAAACGGCCGGCATTCTAAACTGCCCAAGTGGGATCCTTTTAATTTAACATAAATCCCGAATTACTATACAAGTTCATTTCCTTTTACCATATAAACTTTTAATAAATAAAAAGTCTGAGGTATTTCGACTCTTGAATATATGTTTGCGTTTTTATATTTCATTATTGATCAGATGACATGGCATGACCGAGTTGGAAGGGTACTGCAAGTATATACCTATTTTAAATGGCGATTAAACTTAAATGACAGCAAATTTATAGCATATATCTTGCTAAATGCAACAAATGATTGTAATCACAACATTTTTACCACTTCCGAATATTTTAATGAGATTATGAAAATTTTTCGCTAGAAAAATCTTCTTCTATAATGTTTATTTCGCGTCAAACCTCAAGCTAATCAAAAAATTTTCAAAGTTAAACGCCGATTGTTAAAGTACTATAAATTTTCAATATTTTTCTTTATCTAAGAAAAAAATTACTTTTAAGAAAAAAAATTCACAAAAAACGAATTTTTTCTGACTTGCAAATGGATATAACTGCTAAACCGAATGAGTTGTAATAATCTTGTATTTTAGAAGTCAAAGCTCGAGCGTTTTCGTCATAGGTTTAGAATATGAGTTAATCTAATATAAATTAGTTTCGTCTGTGTGCAATAAATATGATATTTTTAATGTGTCTTTCAGTTAAACCAGTTCAAGTTCTAGTCTTTAGCTTTAAGACTGTTTTTGTCAAATATCGGCATACCTTCTGGGTGCGTTTTCGTCTTTAATTTTACAATTTTAAATTTTTATTTATTTATTTTATTTGTGAATATTTCATTTAACTACATAACAAATAATATCATTTCGGCGGAACCCCAAACGCCTTCCGAGAACTCAAAAGTTTGAAAGTAAGCAGATAAGTACGTAATCAAACTGCCATTCCAGGGCGTCCATCGCCCGTTACTACAGCTACATCTATATAAAAACATTACAGCTGGCAGCACTTTGGTAACTTGTTTACCTGACTTTTGTAATGAATACCAGCAATTTCCCAACAAGACTGTAATTTGTAGAACACTTGTAAGTGGCTGGCACAAATTTCACTCTTCGACAATTTCACTACTCCGCTTGTTGTTGCTGATTTTACAAAAACAAAGCCGAGCAACTGATGAACAATGAAGCAAAGAAAACCTGCTATTAATAGAAATGTCAATTTTGTTTTGAGAGGGGTGGGAGCGAAGGGAGGCGTCGTCAAAGCACAAAAGACGCTATACTGGTGTGGTGAAAATTGAAAAGATGCTCGAGGGCGAAGGAACGAACTGCATGCCGCAGACATTATCCACTTACTCACAGTGGGCGTTGGTGCTGAGCAAAAACTAATCGCCAAACTTTAGCTATTCGATTTCGACCAATAAAAAGCACACAAAATTGCACGCAAGGATACATTCCGATTTTTAATCCGAAAACAAGGCGCTCGAGACTGAAGGACATAGCAAAGAAAATACCTGGAAAGAGAAACGAACACAACTCGAAAAGAACAATTACAAATGAATTAAAGTGCGATTTGTGTGAACAAACATGGACAATGGCTGCGGCAAGAAAACAAACTGCGCTGAAACAACGCAGGCAAGTAAGAGAAAAAAATTTAACAAAAACACAAACAATAAATGCATTCATTGGAAGCAATGAGCGGCTGAAGTACAAAATAACTATTGAACATATTAACACACATGTAGCACATATGTTGTTGTGCACTAAACTGAAAGGCAGGAGAGTCCAAAGACATGATAATAACGGCGCAGAGTGCCAGGCGCAGGACGACACACGAGCTGCCTATTGAATAAAGGCGTTAAGGTGAAGCAAATGCGGAGGTGCAACGAGCATGTGCAAAAAAATACAAGCAATTAGTAGAGCAAACCGAGATCTCTGAAAGAAGCACATAGCAAAAAGCAGACAACTCGCACCAACAAACAATTGCCATATGCATGCAACAACAGTACTTATGTTAAGCTCTTAAGCAACTTTAAGCACTTTAAGCGAAATGCTTAGTGCATATAGAAAGATGTGAACTTGGAACCAATGAAATAAAAAATAAGTAAAAAACATTAATTTCGACTACTCAGAAACTATAATACCCTTCCTAGGTGCACTTCTTATAGCAAGGTTATAAAAATATCTTTATTTTGATCGGTCAGTTTGTACGCCATCTATATGCTATAGTGGCCCGATCTGAAAAATATATCCCCAACAATATATATATTATATTTTATGGTTTTTTCAAGCAGAAATCTGTGCAAAATTTTGTGAAGAAATCTGCTGAAGTATTTCATACAAGGACTTCTGGAATTTGAGGGGTCATATCTGCTTGACCGGGACTAGTTCTTATATATACAGAAAGACAGGTGGATATGGCTAAAACGACTCAGCTCATCACGCTAATCATTTATATCATATATACTTTATTGCATAGGTGACGTTTCCTCCTGGGCAATATCTCACTTAGTTCGTCTATATATATATAATGGAGTCACTCATTATGTTTGTGATGAAGCAACAGAGCTTAATATTTGACAGAAATCTGAACAGATCATGGGCCAATAGAAACCACTTTCCTATATTTGTAGAAAGTTTGTATCGAAAAGAACTCCCGAGTAATGGCAGAGCGCTCATCAAGCCAACTGCTTAATTGTGTACTCGTTAAACGATCATGACTTCGAAAAATTGTATTTATGGCAAATCTATGTATCTGATATGTTACAACTTTTTGGGAGTACACGAAGTCATCGATAAATCAATTTAGTATTTTGAAAAATATATCTATGGCATGATAATTTTTGTCATTGCAACTATCTTCACATTTCGTAAAGTCATACTTAAGTTAGTAGATGGCAAAGCAATTATACTTTAATTTCCTTTCATATCTGATGAAATTGAAACGAGAGAACCACTAGAACATACTTGTGGAATACCTAATTCTTGCAGAGCAGGTTTGTGAGTATTTCTGTTGTTCGTACGAAATGCACAAATATACTGTAGGCTTTTTCCAAATTCGTATTTGAGCAAATTTGGTAGCACTAACAGTTCCAGAAAATTGAAAATGAAAAAACAAACAACGAATAGCTAGAAACAAAACAAATCGTAACAAAGCCTCCAGTTCATAAAAAAGCCGGATGCAATTGCCAGTTATGCTGCAGAGTGAATGTCAATGCCAGTGGACCATCTAGTGACTAAGCTCAAATCAGAATATAAATGTACATGTGAATATATGTTATATATAATATATGTATATATGAGTATACTCTATGTGTGCTGAATATGTCGGTACAGCAAGATGATAACGAGTATATAGGAAACTTTTTCAGTAGCAAATACTACTGGATATTTCAAACGAATCCACCAAACAGAAAATCGACACGAATGCCATATAAAGCAAGTAAGGTACGGGTCATTTCTAGTACAACCAAACATTGAATATACTGATGTATATGTAGATATAAATGATCACTGTGACAAACTGAGTCGATTTAGTCATATTCGTCTGTCTACCTGTCTGTATGTCTGTATATACACAACCTAGTTCGTCAGTTTTTGAGATACCGATTTGAAATTTACCAAATGTACTTTTTTCCCAAAAAGCTGCTCATTTGTCGGAACCGCCCATATCGGACCATTTTGGCATATACATATACTATGTAGTTGCCATGCAGCTCAACAATAAAAATCCAGTTCTTGCGGAAATCTATATCATATAATCATATAAAGGGCTAATTAAAATATCTGAATCAATTAATCTGTATTTAGGTATATATAATATATAGTTTTTTTGGAAAAGCGGAGATCATGTTATTCGATAGATGCGGGCTAGAGAAAAGTATGGAAAAATGTTGTCTACTTTAAGTTCAGACAAGACTATTGCCAGTGAGACGATTTGTGCAAACTTACGTTCAACAAGCTAAAAATTACCAAAATTTTGGTAAAAATTAATTTTTTTTTTTTAAATCGCTGCAATTTAATAAATTTTTATTGAATATTTCGATATCAATTTCTCTTAGTTTTAGTTGCTGCTAACAGGCGGTAGTCGAAAGAAACCTATTATACTATTGCATAATATGCTGCATGGGTTTACAATCTCTGATATTTTCGCGCCAAAATGAAACTTAGATCGACGCAATGTAGATATCTACCTATTCGCACAGAGTACTATTTCATTCATTTTTTTAATTTAATTTTTTTTTTTTATAACGGAAAGTAAAAATCGCTTACACGCGTATGAGCTCTGAAATTCTCCTGTGAATTTGTAGCGGAAAACAAATAGAGACTGCACAGTTAGTTAGTTTAGCCATGCGATTTGAAATAGAACACCATTGGCACCGAGGCTGAATGGCCGGATTGCAACAGTGTTATTATTTGTGACCAATTGAGCTTACCTCTAAAACAAAAAAATACTGCTGCATCACTGAGCCTAAAACGGTTCGATAAAGCGGATCTGGTCAGCCGACGCAACGCAACACTTGGGGAATTTGTCTGCCTTTGCACGAAGCAGAGTTGGAAATGTATTGTTACTGTGTGCGAAATAGAGGTTGAATGTAAATTTATTTTTTTATATCAAATAAATATACCGTTGCATTTAATGCATGCAGGTTCTCTGCGACATAATCGGTAAAGATAGCTGCTAACTTGGTAAATGTTTTAAGGTGAGTCTGCTCTACTAATGTTATAGTAAGTACTTTGAATCACTAATTAGACTTTCGGTATTAGCCTGTCGAAGAAATGAACATAGATGATTCCGAAGTGACGTCATCTCAGCACTTCGTAACTACTTGATTCGAAGTGGAATTAAAGTAAGTAAAAATATACTGTAAGAAATTATTTTCCGTCTCGGCTCGGCCTCTTGTTGTAAAACCACTTAAAAACTATTCGGAAAATATCGGCTGAGCAGCTTTGTCTCACCCACCTTACAATGCAGACATTGCCCCTTCTGACTACCATTTGTTCCGGTCAATGCAGTACGTCACCTCACTGGAATAGGGATCACATCAGAACAGAGTATCAGAAATTTACTTGCTTCATTCGTGGTTATATCTAATTTAAAGTTGAAGAATTTGTATGATTAAAGATTGAGTCTTCAATAGTGCCGTAAATCAATTTTTTTTCATTCAGTGTATGGTAAAAAAGGGTTAATAATGTATCATTAATATCGCGAGAATTATTATATTTTAAAAAGCCTAAATATGCGCAACGATTTCGGCTGATTAAACAGATTTGAAGATTAAAGTAGTAATTAAAAAAAATTTCGAAACTTTCGAAATGACTTCACTTAATAACTGTACATTAAAATAAAATTCAACTTTCTTTATTTTAAATTTTTGATCATGTCTACATAACGTTGTCGTGGCGCAGTAAAAGATTATTTCCAGTCGAAATTAAGAGCAAAAACAAAGTCAGTCATGCGAGCGAAGGAAGGAAATTCTCAAAGATAATCGGGCATTCTGTTTTTAATTGTGAAACGCAAAGGGTCAGTGGAAAAATTAACATTTTTTGTCTTTTTCGCCTTCTTCTACTCCACCACTCGGAATGCTTCGTAATACCAACATGTGCGTTGCTTAATGGCTCATCACATCGGTGGCCGCGGCTGAGAAGACACTGCCGAACAGATACCGCCCAATAGTACCCATTGCCGCCCACACTTTATGTTGAAACGCAGTTAAGGTCATTTTAGACAATTGAGCTGGCAACACTTGCCCAAGTGAAACACATTAATTTGTAATGATGAACGCAAAAATGCGAAAAATAAAGCAAACTGACAGTATATGTTTGACGAGTATACGCGAAAAAAGTTGCTGAAAAATCGCTAAATGAATGGTTGAAAAAATGAAAAGTTGATCAAATTGTTGATACAGGAACCAGTAGAGTCTCAACACATGCATACATATTGTATATACATTCACACTAACACAATCGAGTATATGGTATGTTTACATACAAGTATAAGCACATAAAACTCTGTGCCTTTGACGCCTGGGCAATTAATGTTCGCGCCAGCTGAGGCTCCAACGGGTGAGCATAAAGGAAGAGGTCGCCGGGTGCGCGCGAAATTAGCGCACCCGAAGTCGAAGGGCAACCAATCTCAATTTTGGTTGCTATAATAATATTTTCAACTTTTCCTCTATCGCCTTTATTTTCACAACTTGTCGGCGAGCCTTTGCTGCTTCGGCTGGTGCTGGGTCTATCATATGCTCTTGTCATTCACCCTTCACCCCTTTCTTGGCAGCACAGCCTCACGATTGCGGTCACAGCAGCGCTGTTTAATTTATATTTTGGCTTTTGCTTTGCATTGCCGTGTTGTTATTGTGGTTGGCAATTGTCTTCTATGTGAGCATAAGGTGCGGAACACTCAACAAATAACACGAATGCCGAAATAGAAAACAAAAAACACATAAATTAGGGAAAACACGCGTAAAAGTGCTTGACGTGATTTATATGACTCTGTGGTTTAAGAAATTTAAGTTCAACTTTTGAACCTAGTATATCCACGTAATTATATATACAAATAGGTAGATATATATTGAAATGTGTATATGTTCATATATGCGATTTTATGTGGATACAGCGTGTTGTAGAACGCAATTATTATTGTTTTTTTTTTTGGATTTAGACGCAGTTTATATTTTAAAGCCTGACGGGTAAACGTATTTAAGAAGAAGGTTGCCACCTATTTCAACAAATCGACTTTTTTTTGTGGTTTATGTAACGAATATATATATATTTGAGAATATTCTCTTAAAATTTATGTTGAAAAATAGTTTCGCAGATATGAGCGTTTTCGTATGAATTTTTTAACTCCCAAAACCTTGAACACGTATTTCTCGAAACGCTATTTTCAGATTAGATAGAGAAAATCTTCTCGAAATAGCTAGATTGAATGGCTTGAAATTTTCATACGACCTTTTTGGAGTTGTTTGCAGGTTTGAATGACCGAAGTAATAGGTTATTTAATAATAAGATTTAAAGCTTTTTAGGAAGCCGGCATTTTGTCTAGTCCGCCAAAGTCCTCCAAAGGATTTGAGAAAATTTTAAGTTTTCCTGTATCAAACTATATTTGGCAACTGTTGCCACCTTAGAAAACCTTTTGAATAAAAATAAAAATTTAAAACTGAAATATTTTATAAAATATAAGTAAGGAAATATAAATCTGAGAAGGTCCATAGCTGAGAGCATTATTTAAGTTTGTAGCCACGTGTTACAACTATTCATGAGTTCCATAAAAAAAAATTTTTTAGTGAAAACTTTCTAGAACTGGTTTATGATGCGCGCTACACCGATATAGTTGAAGTTATAACTTCCATACTGTTACTATGTTTTTACAAGCTGATTTCGTGTGATTCACATACTTTGTTACAAAGAAATAAAAAAAAAAAGTTTTCTATAACTGAAGGAATCCGTTATACACAATTCTCTAAATTTATTCAAATATACAAAAACCCATATGTACTAAGGTCAAAATGCTAAGCTATGCCAAAAACTGTACCAAAAAATCGGCAACATATTTTTTGGCAGCCCTTCTCGTGCCATGTTCGCTATTTTGGTGTTGCACCAAGGACACGCTGTGGACAACGTTTAAATTAACCAAGGATGCGTAAATATTTTTCAATGCACCATCAACGTAAACAAATATTTACCAGCTAAATAAATATTTCGTTATATCGGCATAATTGTTGAATTTACATAGCTTACCGCTATAACGGGAGCCGCGCTTTAGAGATAGGATAGCGGCGTTTGCACACGGCGCTTGTCCTTGCAATGTAAATTCCCAATGTTTTCATGAAATATTTCAATTTTTTGCAATTTGCGAGCCAAAAAAAATATTTACTCATTTAAATATGCATACAACAACAACAACAACAGCGGCAGACATTTGTAGGTTAGTGCATTGAAATGAAATTTGGATAACTGCGAGAAAAAATGCAGCAAAATGGAATGAGATAAAAACCAAACCAATTATTTAATAGCAAACCATAACGGTGCTGCGCCAAATATACGCGGCGCATTGAGGCAACGACGGTAAGCGGCAGCTATAAGTGGCAAGGGTGAATGCTATCGCATCATTAGTGTGTGTAGCCATATTGGCCTGTCGGTGCATGTAGATGATTCCAAGTGTATACATGTGTGTATGTGTGTGTGTCACAGTGCGGTTATATTTTGGCCAAGCTACAGCAGCAATGTTTGGCCGCCTTTGCGTTTTTCTTGTTTTTTGGTCAAAACGTTTGCTTTATTTTGCATCAAATGAGCGAAATATGCGCACATTTAATTAAGGTCGGAAATGTATTTTTGATTTGACGATGGCCAGTTCGAAGGGGCAATGCATGAAGGGCCGGCACCCAGCCAGCATTTGCAAATGGACATGACTCGCAATCGAGTGTTCTCTGTGAGCAACTAATCAAGGTAGACACTCTTTCCATCGGAAGCCCTTTATAAAACAAATAAAAACTAGTAAGGAGGGGCTAAGTTCGGATGTAACCGAACATTTTATACTCTCGCAAAGTCAAATAGTATACTCGTTTGAGATTTCTTTGTGGATTGACTGATATTTCGGAAAAGGAAAGAAGGTCAACTATAGGCACTGGGGTCCACATACCTATTTAGTTCCTAGGGGCTTGAACAGTTTTGGTTCATTTTAAATAATTTTTGGTCACAAAATGGCATACTTTAAACGTATTATTCACGCAAAGTTTTACGCCGATATAATCATTATTGCTTGATTTGCATAGTGGAAAGTGAAAAAATCAGATGGAATTGAAAATGGTGTTATATGGGAAATAGGCGTAGTTGTAGTCCGATTTAGCCCATTTTCGCACTATGACATAGAAGTATGAGAAAATTATTAGGTCAAGTAAAAGGTTCGTTCGGTTTTTTTCTAAGAGATGGCGTTATTGTCCATAGTACTAGTGTTACGTGTAGCATCATGTCTTACTATAAGGCGCTGAAAACGTGTTTATTCGCGCTAAAAGTTTGTCTTTGACAGTTTTTCGATTGATTTACTCAGTTCGTTGTGAGCGCTCGTCAAAGATGGATACCAACAAAGAGAAAATTCGTTATATTTTAAAATTTTTCTTCGATCAAGGCGAAAAAGCAGCCAAAGCGGCTGAAAAAATTAATTTAGTTTATGGGCCTGATACTGTAAACGAACGTGTAGCACAAAAGTGATTTGCTAGGTTCCGTTCCGGTAATTTCGATGTCAAAGATGCACCACGCGTGGGTAGGCCTGTCGTCGAAAATTGCGATAAAATCATGGAAATAGTGGAAACAGACCATCACGTGAGCACTTATTTAATTGCTAAGGAAATAAAGATAAGCCAGAAAACCGTTTGGAACCATTTGCATAACCTTGGATTCAAAAAGGAGCTCGATGTTTGGGTGTCACACGAACTAACGCAAAAAACATGATCGACCGAATTTCCATTTGAAAATCGCTGCAGAATCGCAACAAAATCGACCCGTTTCTGAAGCGGATTGTGACTGGGGATGAAAAATGGGTCACTTATGACAACATCGAGCGCAAACGGTCGTGGTCAAAGCTCGGGGAAGCGGCCCAGATGGTGGCCAAGACCGGATTGACGGCCAGGAAGGTTGTGTGTTTGGTGGGATGGGCAAGGAATCATCTACTGTGAGCTGCTCCCTTATGGCGAAACGCTCAATTCGGCCCTCCACTGCCAACAACTGGACCGCTTGAAGACAGCACTCATCCAGAAGGGCCTTCTTTGATCAACAGAGGCCGAATTGTGTTCCATCAGGATAACGCTAGGCCACACACGTCTTTGGTCACGCGCCAGAAGCTCCGGGAGCTCGGATGGGAGGTCCTAATGCACCCACCTTATAGTCCGAATCTGGCACCAAGTGATTACCATCTTTTCCTGTCCATGGCGAACGCGCTTAATGGTGAGAAGTTGGCCTCAAGAGAGGCCTGTGAAAATTGGTTCTCCGGGTTTTTTGTCAATAGGGACGCAGTCTTCTAGGAGAGGGGTATAACAAAGTTGGCATCTCGTTGGCAACAAGTTTACGAACAAAACGGCGCATATTTGACTTAAATCGAACAAATGTACACAAAGTTATCATCTTTTGAAAATCAATAAAATTTTTTTTAAAATAAATAAAGAACTTTTTACTTGACCTAATATATACTTTATAGGGTCTGCGACGTTTCTTTCTAGGTATAGAAAACCAAAGTCTGTGGCAATCTGCTCAAAAATCGGAGCTTTTAACACTCAGCCAATTGGCTAAAAAATAACCATTCAAGTGCTGACTGGGTTAGCACCAATATTCTTCTGCGTGTATTTGCATTGGTATGCGAAGGGCGGTACAAGTTGAAAGGGTTACAGGAAAGCGCTAAAAAAACCAGCAACAGCAATCAAAGCCTTCGCAGTTGCCAAATGCTAAGTGAAGAGTAAAAACAAATGAATGCAGGAAAGCAGTACTTCTACAACCGCGTTGTGTGCAGCATGTGCTAAGTAGCAAGTGGACTAGGCATACGCATACCCCTCCCCAAAACACATTAACGAAAAAAAAGCAAAATTGCGTCCTAATGAAGCGCAGAGTCAAATAGTTGGCCAGTCAAGTTGGGCAAACACTTGGCCGGTCTAGCCGCTAAGTAAACGAAGAAGGATGCTGTAAAAACGGCAAGCAGCTCGCACAGGCTACTGGCATGGGCAGCTGAACACATCAAGTCGGCGTTACTCAGCCTGTCTGCATGCTTACCGTCAGAGCTTAGTTGCTGGCATTATGCGGCTTAGCAAACACGAACAACTAAATTGAAAAGGAGAAAAATAATTTGACTAAAAAGGCAATATAATACAAAAAAAGGCATAGCAACAAAAATTCCAAAAACAACCGAAATCACTAAAAGGAAGTGAACTTATGGCCAACGAATTGTGCAGAAAGTAATTAATGCAAAAGCAGCGGCCGCAATCAGCTTCGGTGAGGCACTAATTGAGGAGCGCAGTTGTTGTTGTTGTTGTTATGGGTGTAAAGCCGAACGCCTGCAGTTTGGTTGAATTTCGAACGGCTTGGTTATGGCCAAAAACAAAGCGTTAAGCAAACAATTCGTTTAAGCCAAAATGACTGTAAGACAGACAGGGCTTCAATCTGCTGTCCAAAAGCATTTCTAAGGACTTAGCGTAGTATGAGTGTTTGTATGTGTGTGTGCCTGGGTTAATGTTCAGAAGCAAAAGTAAATTGCGTAAATGAAGAAAAATAGCCTTAACGTCAATACAATTAGGAAAACTTGCAGCAGAAGAATGCTGTCCTCAACAAGAATGCTGGCTTAAAGACCCACACTTGCGAAATGAGAAGTCACATTGTATACTCGTATATGCAAGTGTATGTATATGTACAATATATGTCTTTATATGAACTGGCTAACAAAATTGTAACAGTAATTTCTCTTTAATGAGCTGTAAGTGCTTTAAAAACTTCCTTGTCCTTAAATTTAATTGTTCGAAAAAGTAAATTGAGCAAAATTATAGATACATTCAGTAATTAACATATGTATGTATGTATTTCATTATATTTAATTATTTGTTCATACAAGTAGTAGGGAATAATAGAGAAATTTGTATTATACACAAAGAATATTTGCAAAGACTTTAGTGGCTTTTAGACTGTGCAATCTCCGAGACGTCGTCAAGAAACCCTTCACCGATGGTTGCGAATAATTTCCTATATAGAGCCTTACAATCGTATAGGAAATTTTTAATAGTTTCCGTCTCTTCTACCTCCTGACAGCTTCTACAATAGTCGTATTTCTTATATCATTCCTTTTAAATTTTAATAGTCGGCATGTGCGGCTCATACTTCATTCATGTCACGTTTGCCTGCTTGTTGAGCAAGTCAGGGATTAATTTCACCGAGCCTCAGCAATGTTTATAACATGTTTGTCGATTATATATCTACAAATAGCCAGAGGCATATATATTTCCTCTTTATCGATGTCTAATTGTAGCTCTGACTAGTTCATCTGCTTCACAGTTACCAGGAATATCACTATGTCCTGTAACTCATAGCAGGTTTATCGTGAAATATGATGTTTGATCCACTAAGAGACATTATTTCACTAACCCTAAGAGATAATAATGTCTCTATTTCACTAACCCTAAGAGACTTTAGTGATCTCAAAGCCGCCTAGCTATCTGTATATATAAATATATTTCTTGTTGTAAGCACATTTCTTCTCACTACAAGAAGGCTTTCTTTAATTGCTGTGATCTCCACTTGAAAGACACTACAGCGGTCGCCCCATTCTCAGTCCTCTTTGAATGGAAAGGCAATATTAGAGACCGAATTTAAAATCAAAACAGTAGGATTTTGAAAATTCGTGATAATGGGAAGAAACGGTAACTTTTTAAGTATCATAGAACAGTGCTTGTTACTGGCGACTAATAGGGAAGATTCCCTCAGTCTAAGAGCTGACTTCGCTGCCATTTACTTACAAAACAAGTCTGTTGGCAGTAAGTGTAAGATAACGTTTAGAGCTTGGCTTGGCGTTGTTCTGAGAGCTCCACTGATGAATACTACCTGCTCTTCGTATACTTTCCATATGGAAATCCAGAAAATTGGTTGCTATTGCTAGTTAAGACACTACTGCAGTTTGTTAATTAACTAAACGCTGTGTTCTTTTTTAGCTTATTTTCTATAATAATTTATATATTGACGCCTCTTTATTCTAAAAAGTGGCTAAAGTAGCAGCTAAGCCCTTTAAAAAGGTAATGTAGTCAATTACTTAATTTCCCATTACTATGTATAGGGAGCATTTTCTAACAATTATATGACAGTTTGAGTAACCTAACATACTACATAAAGAGCAGAAATCAAGCTCAGTTAACCTCAACTTAGTGGTAAATTGAATTGTCGATAAATCGAATCACCGCTCAATAAACCAATAGCTTCCCTAATTTTATCAAAATACCTCATCTTATATAAACATGTTGTAAAGTCAATTAGTGCGAGTTCTGTACACAATTTGACCAAATTTGAATGGGACTGCCCTAAAACTGGGTTTATAAACGAGACATCGAAACTGTCCAACAATCTAACGAATGGCGCTCCATAAATAAGCCGAAACCGAAAAACACACCTTAAATTCATTCAAAAATCAAGCTGACGCTCTTCGTTTTGTTTGATTACCGCGGTGTGGCTCACAATGAATTTCACAGTTTGAAGGGTCGAGAGTCATCGCTCAGCCACCGTATTTCCCAGATTCGGCCATCTGTGCCTTTTTTCTGTTTTCGACACATTCACTTCGAAAAAGCGCCATTAATTAAAATTAATTAAAGCCATTAAAAGTAACGCACTGAAGTCACCGAAAATTATATAAGAGATAAAAGTTTTATTTCTATATAACCATTGATGTCGATCCAACTTATTAAAAAACTCTTAGGCTTATATCATTCCAAATGGCTTCATATTAGAAGTCAGAGTGGTTGTGATTGGATTTGGACCATCCGTTAAAAGAGATCACAGACACCAGCTTAAATGTTGTAATCCGAATCGATTCCTTTTTCTTGACTCTGGCAGCGTAAAAAACTGAAAATTTATTAATATCCCAAAAAGAATGCCTAGTTTGGGAGTATATAAAACCGAACTGCTTTTACTCTAAATAAAAAGTTACAATTTCTCTCACTTTGCTACAGTAAATTATTCAAAGAACTTAACTAAATGTAATGAGTAATGATTTTGGACGGAAATCACAATCACTCATTGATAACCGAAGTTAAATGGCGACAATTAGTTAGAAGCCGGCTTCGAATGCAGAATGCCTATTTTTACAACAATAAAAATATCGTTTTTTCACATAGCAACAATGCCTTTGACTGCAAATAACTTTAATGACAGTAATCGCCAACGGACATTATACACACGCGCCACTCACACAATGGCAATCTGCTTAGTTCAGTGGTGAAAAATAACAGCGCATTGCATAAATTAACCCGACAATTAACATTTCGCTCATTGAACATTAAATAATAATGCAAATTACATAAATTACAAACGCAAAGTCGCAAAGTTTGCTGTTGCTTCTTCTTCACGTTTACTGCAACAACAGATAACTGTATATTGTGTATCGCCGCCTGTTGGCAACCCAAAATTTATAGGTCTTTCTCCTTTTTGCTTTTGTCGTTGTTGTTTTATTTTTTTTTTTTTGCTGTGCGTGAATAATTGATGCCAAAAGAAAGTGAAGTAAAGTGAGAGGTTGCAGTTTTAATTTATGTGCGTTTAAACTTTTTTATACTCGAAGGGCTTGTAACCCATTTTATGCGAACTTTTATCGGCATTAATTTTTTTTGTCAATGTCAAATTGCTGTTCATTTATGCTATGTATTCGCTTTTTTTCATTTTTAGCACTGACCCTAAATTTCGACAGCAGCTAATGACAATTGACGTGACTCCAGCAACTAACCCGGTTTTGCAATTGCATACATTACGGCGTCAGCGCATAATATTTGAAGTCACATTTTATCCTGCAGCTTTGCTCTTTTTTCGTGGATTTACTTCGCTACTCCGCCCTTTCAATGTCTTGTTTGCTTAATATTTCAAATTAAATTAAGTTTATTTGCGCCTCAACACACTTCCGGACAAGTTGGTTTTCCGCTTCAACGTCACTTATGACTGAGTGAGTGAGTGAGAGAGTGTGTGAACTTGCATTATACCATATATTCGTACAAAGAGTGTGTGAGTATTTGTTTGCGTTTTCAAGAAGAAAAAGTAGAAAAAAGCTGAGATGAAGTCGATGAGCGCGCGGCTTAATGAATTAATTATGCAGTTTATTTACTTGCAGTCGCTCTCCATTACCATATTACTCTTTCTCTATTTGTGTTTGGGTGCCGACATGAGTAATGAGTACGAAAGATTTATTTGCCTGAATGTTGACTTTGATTAACTTAGTTTGCTGGCATATTAAAACCAACCGCTGAACTATGATTTTATCATCAAGCGGCTTACACAAGTATCTAAGCATTGATTTATCTTTTAGGTGAGCTTAATTACGGTGGCATTTGTATGCAGATTAGACGTTTTTTTATAAACTGGATTGACAAGTTAATAGCATTGTATATAAATGTACTTGGATAATTACTTGTATCTATTAATGCATGCACAGTCGTTATGTCGAATATTAGTGATAACGATAAAAATAAATGTAAAGACCAAATGATTTAAGATTGAACGTTAAATATTAAAGATCCAAGATTAAAGGTTAAAGATTAATTATTAAAGATTAAATATTAAAATGTAAAGATAAAGATAAAGATAAGGATAAAGATAAGGATAAAAATAAAGATTAACATAAAGATAAAAAAAAACATTAAGATAAAGATAAAGATAAAAAGACTGATAAACATGAAGGTAAAGATAAAGATAAGGATAAAGGTAAATATAAAAATAAAGATTAACATAAAGATAAAGAAAAACATTAAGATAAAGATAAGGATAAAGGTAAATATAAAGATAAAGATAAAGATAAAGGTGCAGATAAAGATAAGGATAAAGGTAAATATAAAGATAAAGATAAAGATAAAGGTGCAGATACAGATAAGGATAAAGATAAATATTGAATATTTAATTAAATTTAATAAAATTCAATGGCGACTTTTAAACAAACTTTTATAAATGAAATACAATGGCGCAAAAAGAGATTTATTTACAAAAGCTTTTAATCAAAGCGTAGAAAAAATCAGAGTACAAAAAAAAAAATAAAACATAATGCAATTCTCTACAAATAAATGCCGTAGCTATAAATTATTTTTTTTTTGTTTCTAAAAAACCACTTTTGCTTTGCAAACGCGCAAATCTTTCTCGCGGTATCGCTACTATTGTCTTTGTCGGATTTCTGAATTGAAATTACCTGTTTTGCTCTTTTTTATTATTTTAAGTCCCAACAAACTGATAATCTACATGAGTTTCTTTCGTTGCACAGTGAGCTGAAAGGCGATCTAAGGTATTTTTTAATATTTTTTTTTGTAAAGGAAATTAGTTTTTTAAAACAGAAATTATATCCAAATACAACAATATGGAAAATTTTTTTTAATATTTTCACTGCAGGAAAAATATTACTGCAAAAAGAATTTTTAGAAATAAAAAAGAATATTTTAACTGAAAAAAATTGGTTTAAAAATTGATATATATGACCACTTAATATTTCGATTTCAAAACCATTATAATTTTTATTGTGAAACGAGAATTGGA
This sequence comes from Bactrocera oleae, assembly GCF_042242935.1. Lineage (NCBI taxonomy): Eukaryota > Metazoa > Arthropoda > Insecta > Diptera > Tephritidae > Bactrocera > Bactrocera oleae. Next base: position 66,441,892 of record NC_091538.1, read on the forward strand.
AATATTGTAGTACAAAATTTCTACAACAATACAATAACATAAGTCCAGGTATTAAAATGGTATCAAGATAGCTCACATTAGGCTCAAAAGAAGCATTTTTATTCGCCTTCCAAAAAATTACCCACCGTGCGCCAAGTGCGCTGGCGATTATACATTTTAACGACGACAATGGCACTGGCAACTGTTGAGAATAAAAACGCTATGGGAAGAAATTTCAACTTAATTCACACTTAATAGTCGAGTCATAAATTTCTTCTAGCCTGTGAAGTCGGTGTGCCAGCGTACGACAAATATACAAAGCCACGCAGCAGCCAACGCACACATACATATTTATTTCAGCACAGCAGTCCCTAAAGCACATGCTGCTCCGCAGCTCTCTCTATCACTCTGCCATCCACTCGCTTTCATGAATGCACATGAGTTATTTGCTTTTTATGCATAATTTATGCTTTAAATGAGTTTCTCATATGTTAAACATGCCAAGATGGCAGAGCATCACATATTCGACGCACACACGCATGCACACAAACACAAACGCAAGCTGAATGATATATGCTTGTATGTGCATGGTAACTGCGATTTGTTGCGCATCAATTTTATTTATGACTTGTGTGCATGTAAATTCATTTAAGCGCATTTAAGTGGAAGATATTCTAACAAAGCATTTCATTTGTGCGCAAACGCGTCAAGCGCCTTAAAGTATGGTAGGTACGCAAATATCCAAGTGAGCTGCATGCCAGTTGTTGTACTCATATTTATACATACATATGTGTTTATAATAAATACGTATTAGTGTGTACGTATATTGAATCTTGATGTTTGGTATATGAATAAATGGCCCAACTCTTTTCCCTAACTTTCATTTCCGCATTTATGCTTTTACATGTATGTGTGTTTGTGCGTTACACATGCGAGCACAATAATTGAGTGTCAACGAACTGTCATATTCTATATTCAATTCGCGAATATATGCGCCCTTCCTGTCAACCCTTTGACGAAGTGATTTTTAAATTTTTCAATTTCTGACTTATGTAAATGGCGTTTAATTGTTTGGAAAGGGATTTGAATATGTCACATACCGTTGTATTATGTATATGTAGCGTGTTTGGCTCTTATGTGCTTGCAATGTCTGACGTGTTGCGATAAGCTTTATGTGCTTTCACCTAATTCCAAGAAAGTCGATACATAATAGCTGGCAGCGCTACGCGATTTATTTGCTTTCAATAATATCAATGAGGCATATAAAGGAGTAATTCACTAAATTCAACAAAGCATAATCGGTTGAGGGCTGATGATTACACAAATATTTTGAAGGAAATGTAAGAACTCTTAAATATGATTGAAACTTATTTTCTATGAAAGCATTTGAAATTATTTGAAAGGGCAATAAACAATTCTGAAATGAATATAAAGGGTGTATTTTAAAGATATATAGTTGAATGGAAAATGTTAAAAGCTGGAAAATTTTGCTCTGTTTGAGATATACATACTAACATACGAATAATGAAAACAAATCAAGAAAAATAGCAAAACTCAAGTTTTAGTTTTGTTCAGTTTCCTTTGATTTTTTATTACACAGAAATATTAGTAGAATGATAAATTCATGTAGAGAAGGTGACAAAGTTCATACTATTATTAAAAACTATCTGTTTTGATAACGTCTATATATAATTCCTTATGGCAGTAACTATTGAGAAATAAGCCACTAACCTAGAAAATGAATCTTTGTGCGATATATGTACATTGTTCCGAGTATGTGAGCTTTTATATGCTATTTTTCTGTAGTTATATTTCAAAGTTTAGTCAAACTGGATAAAAATACTTATACTTGTACATACAATCTAATGAAATTTGACTTGGACTGGTCCATTTAAGCTACATGCGAACACCGAATCGATACATTTTTTTTCTAAATCCTTGTAAATTTTGGTCTCGCATGGCAATAAGTATATTTGGCAGTTCTTAGCTATTTTTTTACGACTAAAAAAGGTTTTCTGGCGATTTTTACTATAAGAAAAAAATAAAAAAAAAAAATAGATTGCTTGAAAATGTGTGTTTCCAATGGAAACACAGCCACAGAATAATTTAAAATGTTGCAAAAGTGTTTAAGCGAATCTACGTTATAACAAACGCAATTAAATCAGCGAAAACTTGACTTATGCAAGTCCTCCTTTAAAAGATCTTAGAGGAGAGTATGGAATGAGATGTTAGTCTCCTACCAAATGACGTGAAGGTTTTGCAAAAGCGATCTTTGGAGCTGATAACAAAGATTTTTATTAAAAAAAAGGAAATTATGGTTTTTTATACATATATGGTATGTATATAATATGAGCGATACTGTTTAACATTATGTTACGTATACGACATGTATACTCTGTACAAGAGTCCTGCTTTAACAGTGTAAATTTTGTGCAATTTCGATATACTAATCAAAATCTGATGAGGAATTATATCTTTTGTATTATATAAACACCTATTCAAAGGAAGCGATTACATTCACCTTTGTGTCTAAAATATCCTACTATGTGTAGTTATATTTTCAGAGAGCTGAGTTTCAGATCTGAATTGTTAATGGTATGATTGCATTTACAAAATTTTTCTTTACCTTATATGGCTCTGTAATCTATTCTGGCAGGCTAAGCTTCATTCAAAATCAATTTCTAATATATTTTGACTTAGGGCCTTTCCGATGGGATTCTAGATTAAGTCTTCATATATAGGCTGGTCGTAAAAACTTCTAGGTATGCATACACTCACCTGCCTTAGGTAAATACTTAGCATAATATTATTATAAAACTCATGAATAGAATGGTTTTAAGTACTTTTCTAAGCCATTTGGAACATCGAAATTAAGAGCAGCAGGTTTCTTGCAAAACATAAAATTATCTGTAACGATCTGTGTGGACCTTATGTGCTTGTAATGAATATGGCTGTATTAGAACTACAAGTTTTCTGGGATAGAATAGAATATTTTTCAAATTACTCGTAGTTTTAATTATAAGCAATTTTATTTGAATCACTGGATTTTCACAAGGAAATAAGTATCAAACCATCATGAAATCTTACAATCCTTATATTTATCATCTGCACCAATATTTCATTCTCCAAGCATCATACAATAAAGCATTAAAGTGTCAAAAAGTTAATCTAAACAGTCACATACTCGCATAAAAAATACTTATATAAATTGTCTAAGCAAGAGTAAAAACCACGCCCACCTCTTCCACCAATTAAATGTGTCTATCGCTGTAAGCCCATTCGGATAGATCATGCCATCATTAATCTCTTGAGAGGAAATTAAATGAAAAACTTAGCTAATTTTCAAATCAACTGAAGCAGCTTAAATGTTCGTGAGCACATTACATTTGCCCAAACAAAAACAACTACGCAGCAAGTGCAGAGTCCACAGACTCATATATTAGCCGCAGCGAATCTTTGCACCTTCATTTGAAATCACATAAATTTCCGCTGATAATTCGTATTTTTATCGCAATCCTTTTCCACCCACCTAATTTAGAAAAACTTTTAATGCTGCCACAAACAAAGGGCCAACAACAAAAACAACTGAAATTAAAAACGTTTTAAAATATTAAGCAAAACGACTGAATCAAACCGTTATCAGCGAAAATGGCGCACTCGAAAGCAAAAACAAATGGCAGAAATTACACACATATACATACACACACACACCCTCCCATATATGGTACAGTTCGAGAACCATTGCAACGGCAGAAAAACTTTTCCTTATTAATGACATCAAAGTTCTAGATTTCACAGCGCTTCTGCGATTCTCCGATCTTTCTTGCGATTCGCGCGCCAATGAAGCGTTGCATGCGGCACATTGACGTTTTGGCAAATCCGCCGGCCGGCTGCTGTGCATTAGTGTTGGCGACCGCAAAAATCTGCTCGCATTGCTGTTGTTGTTGTTGCAGGCAGCAGCAGTGGCAGCACGAAGACTTCCTTTTGCTAATTACTTCGCTTAATTCAATTTTATGGCATTAGCCGCTGCTTTTTAGCAGCCAGTTGCATTCGCTCCACACTCACATACATACACTCACACCCCCGCTCTCACAGTGGCTTCAGTTTTGCTCTATAATTTGCTCTTTCTTATCCTTGCACCCCTCTTCAGCCGTCTTTTCGCATCACTTTTCTCTGTGCTTTGTTTGTGGCAGCGCTCTGCGGTCAACGGTAATGGTTAATGAACCGCACATTAGTGCAATCAAGCATTGCTATTGCAGGGCAACAACAAAAAAAGTGTCACTCATACATACATATGCAGTTACAAGAGGAACAAGTTTAATGCCAAGTCATCAGCTCAGCAGCGCACAAGCGTTTTTTGCCACTTAGCACAGGGAAGGCACTCACACACACACACCCAGAGTTTGGAGGCTTGCTAACTGCTTTGCAGCTTGGCAGTTCATGTATTCATTTATCGTTTCGAATGTGCTCGGCAGGCAAATGAATTAGTCATTCCTTCTATATGCCACAAATAAAATGGTCATATGTTTGCTCGTTTGCTTTATTTGAGTCGAAGCGAGCAAAAGCGAGTGAAGTGAATGGATTTCGTCCGTTGCTTGTATGTCTTGATATTGCTTAGCTCTTTGCCTTCTTGCCACTGTTGTGAATTTACTTTGATATCAAGTCAGTATCGGTTTTGCACTGATTTGCCACAGAAATTTAATTAATGCGTGCGATTTCGTTCGCTTTTCAACGCTGGCACTTACTCATTAATATCTTGCCTTAAAGCGTCCGCATCTTAAATGATTTAGAATGCTTAATAAGTTCATATTCGACTTTAACGCCTGAAAATATGCAAAAATTTACCAAATACTTATATTTATGCTCAGATTTAGATTTTTTCACATTTTTTTCGTGGCCTAATCTAGGTTAAATGATATTGTTTAATCATCTTTTAAACTATGCAGTTGTATGTCGTCCAGAGGCAGCGTGGTAAGGCACTTTTAAAATTTACGGTAAATCTAAAATTTTCTGTAGCATAATTTTGTGGTTTCTATTATTAATGAGAAAACAGAGAGTCTACAAAAACTACTTGTATAATTAATCCAATCAGAAAATATTGCACGCTTCTCGCTGTCCATTTTTTTAGTCCTAATAAAGAAGATACAGATAAGAATTACAAAAAGCTAAGTACACTGGACAAAAACACCAAAAAGTAGGCTACATAGCCAAACAATAACTTCCTTGTGTTAGCTGATTGATAAAATGCTCTAAGAAATATATACATGTATTTTTGCAAAGCAAACCTCTTATCCGAGAAATTATATGTAAATTTATCTGAAAAGAATATAGATAGAAAGGTGGTTCCTCTTTCTAAAACTCTTAGGTTAACAGGTTCCAGATTTGAAAATTCGGTAAGGATTCTCTCATACCTGACCTCAGTTGGCTTTAGCCATTTGAAGCCACACAACAGAAATTGTGAGGTCTTCTAGTTTATTCGCATTTTAAAGTGAAGTCAAGGGTCGGATTGTGACTGTCAATGACACATGGATCCATTACCATAACCCTAAACGCACAAACTTATATGTGAAACCTGGCCAACCAGCCAAATCAACGACAAAGCTAAATATCCATGATACTAAGGTAATGCTACGTATTTGCTGCAATCAGAAAGGCATGGGAACAAGACATGAAGCAATGATTTCCCATTAAGCCAACGCTGGGCTTCATGTTCCAAAACTGAGCAGAAACTATTTTGAAACGACGGTTGGAAAATGTTGCCTAAGCCACCTTATAGCCCACCTGCTCTTTCAGACAACCATTTGTTCCAGTCAATTCAGTACGCCCTCACTGGAATACGGGTCACATCAGTACAGGTTGTCAAAAATTCGTTGTTAGCAGTTTAATTCTTGGTCGCCAAGCCGCGCAGTTTTTTTGGAATGGAATATACAAATTCCCAAAAAGTTGAAAAATGTTATAGTTGCAGATAAATAAAAGTTCCATTATTGAAAAAAAACGCACGAATATAGTTATAAACCCAATGTAATCTACTTTGTTACAAGGTGTATGGTTTCGATTATTAAAATGTGAATGAGATTAGCAGAATCTTCGAAAATGGTATTTTGATTGCGGGAATATATTAAAATAACAAGCCAAAGGATATAAGAAATAATTTGAAAAACCTTGTTTTTTAATAGAAAATATTTGCAGATACTTATGAAACACTCAAATTAGCTCAATCATAAGCCTAAACTTTACCATTATTTACTCCAAAAAAGCATAATTTTATGCTCTCTTCTGCTAGATATGAATCTTACTTAAATATTTGTCAAATCACTTAATTTACGTATCGTCTGCAGCATATAATTGCTCCGCGTAATTGCACATTATGTCCGCAATTCCGAATACGATACAGATACACCGATAAGTCTAAAGAAAAATATATCCTTTCAGTGGCTTAAACAGTACTAACAACAAGTGCACACATACATTTTAATTAATTGGTAATGGAATTGTTGGCACAAAGTAATGAATCTGCAAAAATAGACAATTACGCAAATGAACGGATGAGTACAAAAGCACACAACGACTCATAGATAATAATTGCTGGTGAATATGGCAGTAGCCACATCAGACTATTGTACACATGAGCAGGACACAGCAGGAGCACACATAAACCAAACAAATAAGGAAGTGCTGCATTCGAGTGCAGCCGCATATTGAATGTTCATGCAGTTTGTAAGGGTTAAAGACAAATGCTTTGAAAGGAAAGGAATGAAATACATTGAGGTGACTGTTAATATTAATTACTTACTTACTCAAAAAAGCGGCAGCCAATTGCACCAGAAAAGTGTGTGGATCGATTTCATCCACTTCAGAAACCAAGCATATTAAGCCTAAGAAAATGTGTCCCTATAATTTCATTCAGATATCTCATATTGGCAGATATATATTGATTAAATCAACCGAAGACCGATTTGGCAGACCTATAAATGGTCTTTTTGAGACACATAACCATATAAAAATTTCGTTCATTTTTACTATTTTCAAATTATTTTAGGTGCAGAAAAATGTCATACTCTGTGCAACATGTTGCGATAGTGGAGTAATATGCATTTCCATCGCAACCAGATAACAGCATAAGTAATGTGTAGGATCTCAACACAACTACCAACGTACAGATTAACAAACAGTGATAAATTCAAAATTGTAACTTAAACAATGGTTAGGACAATGCATTTACAAGCCATGCTTTTAATGGTTGCCAGTCCGAGCATGAATGCAAAAGTGTGTAGGGGCATATTTGTATGCTGCAGCAATCAATTACAATTCCAAACGGTATGGAGATTCTTCTTATATCGACTGAATTCAACGCTTTTCACTATAATCTAGCCTTTCTGCTCAACAATATGCAATTATGTGAAAAACAGATCTCTTCTGATCAAGCGAGCATTCGCTACTGATTGTTACTCATACGCCACAGCAATCAGATAATTGTTTGAGCGCAAGGCCGAATTTTACACTAATTGCTATACATTTGCTAAATATTCTTAGACTGATTAATGACTGCAAGTTTTAAGATCCCTTAAATTTGGTTAATAATTTTTTTTTAGTTATAGACACCTTTCGACAAGGAAATTAACGAGACCACAGCACTATAAAATATAAACCGTGAATTTAATATACATATTCACCATTTTTTTTAATGGATAATATCAACAGAACTAATAACTGAATTAGAGCTTGGCGGAGTTCACTACATACAAATTCGCTTGTAAATTTAAAATAATCAATTTTTTTTTTTAAATATTATATAAATATTATATTAAATAAGTGAAATTAAAGCCGCAAATAGTTCCGGTGATATGAGCGCATTTTTAACTCAGTCCAATCGGCTTCCAAAACTTTAAGCACGTTTTTTCGAAACGCTATTTTCAGAGTCGGTGAGGACAATTTCTACGAAACGGTGAGGATAATTTCTACCGATCGACTTGAAATTTTCACATACATACATATTCATAGATATATTTTCAAGTAACTTTCTTAGAAATAATATTATTCGTAATAATTTCATTTATTAAGCCACTCTGAAATGAAAATTTTTCAAAAAAAAACTATTTTATTTATTGAAAAATCGCTATTTTGGCAAAAATTAAAATTTTGATTAGTCTTGTGATCATTACCTATATTCATCTATAGTAATAATATTTTATTTTTGGATTATGAGTTTGATATGATTTTACGTAAAAAAATGTTTCTCACTGCCGGACACTTTTTTTTCGGAGGACCACTTTCAAATCAGCTACAGGAACAAGGGAATACAAAATTTTTAAAAATGCATGCTGCTTATTTAAGTACATGCAATATATATATCATATGGAGATGAACATTAACAGATTCTCTATTTCTCTCGCCTTCGATTCCAAGATTGCGTTCAGAGTAGCAATTTAAACCAAAAATCGTAAATTTAGTATTAATACATTTAATAATAATTTAATATAAATTAAATTGTATATTTGTTGACAGCCGGATTTCTTACTAAAAGGCACACCTAATGTGCCAGCCGAACAAATGCGATTTTTGGGTATTAAAAACAAAAAATTCTTCTCTATCAATTGTTTTAAAATTTTATGGATATACTATTTATAAACATTTTTAAAACTAACGGTCGAATTTTTGAAGAAAAAAGGTAGATATCTTTCGAGTTACGCAGTTACTCTGCTTCCAGTTATTTCAGTTGAAGGAATCTAAAAGAAAACTCTCTAGTAGATATTGTCTGTACAATGATATACGGTCAAAAAAACATAAAAATTGAAAAATAGCGGCATTTAAAATATGTTGAATTTCTTCCAAAATTTCGGTCGTTTTTGGTATGTCAAAATTTGATTTTTAAACAGATCAAAAAACCGAAAAGTCAATATATGGAGAACTACCATATATAATATACAGAACATGTAGAAAATATATATTAACGTAGGGTGATTGAATCATTTGTGTTCAAGTAATCACTGAAGCAAATTTAAGAAATGTTTGTTTGAGAAAAACGCGTTTAAATATTAACTGAAAGAGCTTATTAACCTAAACGACTACACTTTAGATGGCTATAGCTCAAAAACTGTTTGAGATATCGAGTTGAAATTTCGTTATAACATTTTTAAAAACTAATATAATGTTAAGGCTTCGGCTGTTTTTTGGATATGAAGGCACTCACCAATCAATCAAACATTCTAAGCATACAAAAAACTTAAACCAATATCACTACAGCAGTTGTCTACGCTACAACAAAAACAATAATTAAAATGCATTACTTTCCAGTTCCGCTTTTCTAATGATTTTCCATTTCATTTCGCTTTAAACATAAATACTGCACTTAACTAGTAAGTTAAACTAGTTAATATAAATTTATTCAGCAGATTAAACAAAAAGCACTCTACTTAAAAGTACGAATGCATTTAGTTAGTTTGAATAGACTTTGAGTGCAGCTAAGTTGTATTCGAAAATAATTCGCGTAACAAATCCACAAACACCAACGCAAACATACACACACACACATAGATTGGCAAAGCAATACGCAACAGACTTTCATGGAGACATTGCATTTATTATAACAGAACTTCAGCATTTCAACAATCATGCTACACCTACTACAACAAAAGCAACAACTTTTATTGTTGTAAATGGCGGTGGAAGTGAGTTTGAAGCATTTTACTTAACATTTGCAATGGATAAACCCATTTCGCGTACATGGCAACGACGACAACAACAACAGCATTGATAAACATCTACAACAACAAAAATAGCAAGTAAGGAAGTTCTTAGTTCGGGTGTAACCGAGCATTTTATACTCTCGCAACTTGCAAGGATCAAAGGATTACTTCAGCTGTTGGCAAACTTTTATATTAAAGGAAGTATTGATCCGATTCAACCCATTTTTGACACAAAGACATACTATTATCGAGAGTTTCATTTATTTATTTTATTGTGTGATTTTCAATTATATATCTTATTTATTGACCGATATTTTCGGTGAAAAGTCAACTATACGCACTGGAGCCGAACAAAGGCGATTGAATACCTAGGCGCTTAAACAGTTTTTTTCGATTTAGACAATTTTTAAGTCACAAGGTGGCACACTTTAAACGCATTATTCACGCAAAGTTTTACGCCGATATAGTCATTGTTACTTAATTTGCATAGTGGAAAGTAAAAGAATCAGATGGAATTGAAAATGGTGTTATATAGGAAATAGGCGTGTTTGTAATCCGATTTCGCCCATTTTCGCACAATAACATAGAAGTATGAGAAGAATGTTATGTACCGAGTTTGGTTAAAATCGGTTAAGCAGATCTCAAGATATGGGTTTTCACCTAAAAGTGGGCGGTGCACAGTTTACACAGACGGACGGACAGACATTCACCCAGATGTCAACTCTACGCTTCACACTGATCATTATATATAACCTTACATCAAACTCGACTAGTTTTAGTTGATACAAACAACCGTTAGGTTAAAAAAACTACTATACTCTGTAGCAACATGTTGCGAGAGTATGATAAGAATAAAAACAATACAATGTAGAAACTTAGAGTAAACAATCCTCAATACACACACATACACGCGCGCGTGTGTCACTTGCCGAAAGACAAAAACAACAAAGCGCAGTGCAATTACAGTTGCATAGCGACATTCTATTTAGGAATATGTGAGCAAATGCATTTCATGATGCAGCTCAGTTGGCGCGGCTTTGTGTAGGCGAATTGCGGTGCATTTGTAACATTTTGCGAATTTCGAGTGCACATAGCGGCGCGGGTCGCTTGGCACAGAGCAACTGGCTCTCTACACACACACACACACACACAAATGCATGTATGTATGTATTTGTGAGCATAAACAACAATTGTTTTAGGGCGCTTAGCAACCGTTTTAAATACCCACTTAGCTGAGAATTAAATTTGCAGATTTTGCTTTCAACACAATACTTGGTGGTGGTGTGTGTGTAATGTAAGAATATATGTCTGTCTGCGTAATGCACATGCAACAAACAGAAGTGGTGGTCCTGTGTTTTGGTTTTGTATAATTTCCGCGCCAATACTTGCTCTGAAAATCCGATTAATTCCGAAAAAAGTAGTATGTTTGAAACTAATTCTCGAGAGTATTCTTAATTAACTATGTTTCATGTAAGGGGATTATATATCGAGTTTTTTTGCATATTTCTAATGTATACATAACTAGCAGCATGCTCTATAAAGCATTTGACCGCAAGCATGTTTGTTTATGAGATATCCAGCCCTACTTTCGGCCCCGCGCTGACTGTTCATTTGGCGCAGAATTCTTTGAACGTGGTTTCCCAAAAGGAAAGATACTCGTATTTCAAATCTGTAAATTGTTACTGTTTTATAAAACATTTAGATATGTTTAGACATGAACTTTTTTTTGGAAATTGCTTAACCCTTATGTTAGTAATCGGGTACCCGGGTACCCACCGCGGTGTATTTATGTGAATATCTTAAAAAAATTCAATATTTTATTTTAAGCTCTCAAATCGTCGTTTTTTAACTTAAAAGAAAACTATTTGTGAATTAATTTTTCTATTGTTTTTTTTTTTTTGAATCTACGTTATTTTTTTTCGTTAAATTGTCGTTAATATCCCGGTACCCGGTTGCTAAAAGACGTCGGTAAAGTTGGTTACTAACTAACCAATATAAGGGTTAGTTTTCAGATTCTTATATATATGTTACATATTAGGTTCAGAAACATGATCAAAAAATTTAGCTGTATTAATAGCTGCCATTTTGTCAGATTTTCAAATATTCAAAAAAGCTTATGTCTAGCCGAAACTTTGTTTATAAACATTAATTAAAATAATATATTTTGGCTTCAAGGTTCTGAAGCTGAAATCTATTACCAAAAAGTCGAATACAACCCATCGGCAGTGATACATTTAAAGACACATTAAGGACTGAGTTTTGAAGAAAAATGTATTTTTTATCCAAGTTTTAGAGTAGTGTGTATTTTTGTGCAACCGCTGCAATCTTGACTGTAATAATTAAATTTTAATGTTTTTTTTTTTTGAACTTTTTCCTGTTTTATTCTCAAACTCTTTCATAAAGCAGATATTTTTTATTTTTATTAACCAAATGACGGAGTATTACATTAGACTTGAAAGTTATTCGGTTCACAATAGTTAATTATTCCACAGTATAACAACCTGACTACACTTTTTTTAACAAAAAATAGAACAAAAATCGGTTATACTTTGTAATATTTGAATTAAACTTTATTATAACGCATCTACAAGTTGTGCCAGCGGAAACATCCCAACGAGCAAAAACATAATTTATCGTTCAATAACAACTATCTTTAATACGGCAGATACCCCAAAAATCACGACTTTTAAATAAAACAAAAATGTTTCTAAGCAAATACAATCAATGCAATATAGTAGAAACAGGGTAACTTGTTAGACAAATATCCGAAAATTAATATTAAAGCGCTTTATATACAAATATAAATCTTATGAAAAGTGGTCAAAAGCTGCCTTCAGCAGAAAGCATTTCTTTTATTCCCCCAACTTTAAGCACTTCTCGCTGAATAAGTTAATATTAGAAGTTCAGGTTAGCTTTTGTATGCGTATACTTTTCATATGCTGAAAACTTCACTTGGTTGTGAGCTCAACTATTGTCAACCATCGAAAATTACCCAAGCTGCATGCGCTTAAAAGCTGCGGTAATATAAAACTTTAGTCAAAAATTGTAGAAAAGCTACAATAGATGTTGTTGAAATGGAAAAATTTTTGTATACGAAAGCTTTTTAGATTTCTCAAATGTGTATACTTAAATACTGCAATAAATTTGGTTGAATTGCTATAGAAGCACTAAAAGCTCTCTGGCTTAAAATTGTATATATTTAAAATTTTTATAGGGAAATATGTACTCTCGAAAAGTTTATGTAGATAGAAGCGCCGATTAATGGGAAAGAGAGCTTTAAAGGCTTACAAAAATTTATAAAGTAGCTCCCCTGTATTGAATATCTTTAAAGTGATGCTTATTTACTTACTACATTGATATAACAAATGTGTTTTTAAAGCTCATGAAAGGTGTGCTTTATCATTGGCTTATACTGTAAATGACACTGAAGCCAACTAAGGCATAAAACTATATGACACTTCTCACTCGACACTATAGCCATATTTTATTGAAGTTCAAGCAATTATTATTGCACAATATTTTTATAAACTTTTATATTTATAAACAAAAACAAAATCGGCAATAGAATTGTATTTTCATACAAGTACTTAATTTTGAGCGGCCAGTTTGTATGACAGTTATATCACATAGTGATCCGATCTAAGCAAGCTATTTAAAGATTATAGTGTTGCCTCAGGTAATTATCTCTGCCTGATTTCGTCAAATAAAAAGGTTGTATATAAAAACTTGATTTCTATCGTTCAGCTTGTATGACAGCTATATGCTAACCGATATCGGTAGTTCCGACAAATATGCAGCTGTTTGGTGAGAAAAGGACATGTGCTAAATGAGAGACTTGCTCGCATATATACACACATACGGACATGGCTAATCAACTCAACTCATCACGCTGATCATTTCTAAATATATTTTATAGGGTCTCCGACATTTTCTACTGGGTGTTACATATTTTGTGGCAAACTTAATATACCTTGTTCGTGGTATAAAAATAAATACAAATAATTCATCTAAGTGAAAGTAAAAATTGTAAATTGGTTAGTCATGTCTTATATTATTACACATAAAGAAATATTTGCGTACGCAGACATCTCCACTATATCCTTTGAGATTGGCAAATAAGTGGCAAGACATAACTTTCTGTTTACCCGAAAGCAAGCGATATTTATACTGAAAAACTTATAACTTTTACATTAGCGGTCACAAATACAAGCACACACACAAGAACTGAAGAACTGTAGCGCAAAAGAAGGAGTGTGAGTTCTGACGCTCAAGAAAGTATTTCGATTTCAGCTACATTTTGTAACTTTATATATTGATATTTATTTGTGCGTGTGTGCGTATACATAAGTATATGAACTACTCAAAACTAATTTCCAAGTAATCTGCATAGTTTATAGCACTTCCACTCACCCTTGGATGTGCAATTTATCAATGTAAACTGTTTTTTTTTCTCAAAAGAGCGGAAACCTAAGGTTTATGTCATTTCCAATGAGTTTTCAAATGTACATATATAAGCTTGGCAGGTGTGTAGGTCGAGCTCCGCACCAAATTTGTAGTTACTGCTTTAAGTTTTTTCTTCTGCTATATAGGAGTTATTTATATAACTGCAAAGCTCATACGAAGAGTTCAACAATTTTTCTAGCAATTTTAGTATTAAATTTACATATATCAATCGAAAGGCGAGTAACTCTAAGACCAAGAATATCTTCATTTTTTATTACATTTTGAACCAGTTCCCAGCAGCCTATACAAATAAAAACATAAATACAAACATTTTTATATATGTATATTTGTCCAGCCTTTTTGTTGGCAAGAACCATCTAACTCCCTCTAACTCTTTTCTTATTTCATTCGATTTGCGCTTGGTGAATGTTTTATCATCGAATTAAACACTTTGAGACTTCGCTCACACCACAAATCTATATATATATGTATACATATACAAACTAAGCAAACAAGTCGCTTTTAGCAGTTTTGGGCAGTCCCCACCAAATTGTATGCAAATCTCAGTGCAGATTAACAACGAAGTTGACAACAAGTTTGTTACTCTTGTTGTAATTGCTGATGTTCCTTTTGTCGCTACTGAAATGTGTTCGCGGCTGGTAAATTCTTTGAAAACTTTTCCTTGTTATCGTCATCATCATGATCACCATCATTATCATTATTATCGTCATCATCTCTATCACAGATATAGAAATAATCAGTAAGAATATTATTTGATGTTTCTCTTTTAGACAGTTTTTAATATTTTAGCACTTGGTCTTCTACTACTTGGTATGTATTTCTTTTGTCCCAAGGGGAAAGCAAAATCGCAATACCGACTGTGCGTATAAAGGAAAAAATCTATCTAGTATATGTATAGACAGCCAAAAGCACAACGTCATTCTCCCTAGTGAGAGATAAGATGTAAGAACTTCGCCAAAAATTTTTAAAAATCTTCTTGCTACAGTGAAGATACGAGTACTAACCCTGCAAGAATCATTTAAGAAAACTGCTGAAATGCTATATTTTGAAAACTACTGATTATACTACTAGAAGCGGACATTAATAGGAAGCTTTATTCATCTAAGCAACACTGACTATCCATATTAATTCCAGATTTCTCTTCTCTGTCTTCTTGCTGAAGTTTACGCCAGCAATTTTAGGAAAATTGGCAAACTTTCAACAATAGGAACAGTATTATTGCTATAACACACAAGTTCTTGATTGTTTCTTGCGTTCAAAAAATATGCAAAACAATTTAAAAGCGACCTAATTAAATGAAAATATCTCAAATATATGGTTAAATAATTCACTTTTTAGTAATCAATATCTGGCCACCAGTGAACAAGCTTCAAATATTCCTACAGGCCTTTCATACTCCGCTGTAGTTTTTCTTCTAACAATGTAAGTCTTCATTCGACTAAATTTTCTTCTCTAACATGGCATTTAACTTAGTGCTTCTTACAGTTTAGTATTCATACAGCTGTAATTCGATTCAATTTTCATACTGTAACCGCATTACTTTAAATTCACTGTGGCTATTTGGTTGGCAGTGCAATATATTTGGCACTCAATTCAAAAGTTTGCACTTTCTCTTACTTGAGGCTACAATTTACGATCGAATAAATTATCAGGAAATTTCAATAATTTGCGATAAAGTCGAATTAATTGAATATTTCAGTGCAGCTATCTGATTTGAATTTGAATCACTTAATATAATAGCTCTGAGCAAAATTTTTAGTTAACAAAATAATAGAAAATTTAAATGGTTTATTATATATTTGTAGACTAAGTAGTAGATTTGTGTTTAGAACAGCATTCATATAATTTGAAATAATTTCAGGAGATATTTACCTAGCACAAACGACAATTTCATTTCGACTTAAAAGTAATGAAAAGCAATGTAACTGTGAGATTATCGCTAGATTGAAATTGTTTTCAGTGGCAGAAAAATATTTAATTTATTTAAGGTGCCGGCAGATTCCGAATTACAATTCAATTCCAACTAAGAAATAGTACACTTGCACGATATCCAACAGATGGTTCTAGTATCAAGTTATTACGAAAACCAATATATACGATTTAACATAATGTTATTTAAATCAGAGCTTATCGGAATAAAAAGAAATTTCAATCCAAAATATTTCATCTAAATTTCAGTCATAATTATTGTATAACCTAAACAAGTTGTATTAGGTTTGCCACCACAGAAGGAAGCCATATAGGTACATATAAAGCTGAGTCTGAGTCGACTTAGACAATTTCGTCTGTATATACCCGAATTAGTACCACTTATTGAGATATCAATCTGCAATCCTTATCGAACCACCATACGATATAACTGCCATACAAAGTGATCAATCAAAATGAATTATGAAAAACTTTTATTTTTATTTAAAAGCTATATTTACGAAATTTATCAAAGAGTATGGTAGTTCCAGATCCGTTCGTTCCTTATGGCTATATTAATCGTAAAAACCATATGGTGACCAAATAGAGCAAAGAAATTATATTATAATATGGTATTTCAGTCGGCGCATTGTTCTTGTACTTGAACTGCGCTAGAATTTTTCTTCTGGCGATGCGTCAAGTCAAGAGTATTTTCAGAGCTGTTGTAAGTATATACCTTTCATTCACTTTATGTTTGATTTCAAATAAAATTATTTCTAAAAGTAAAATTCCTCCAAAAACAACTATCCAAAGTGAGTAATCGTATCAATGAAATTCAGACAAAATTGTAAGTATGTATGTATATTTTGTTCAAACACTGTATTTATTTTATTTATGCTGTTGAAATGCTTTATGTTATCAATATTCTTATTTTTAATTTTGTTTTGCTTTCCAAATATTTTATTTTCATATACTTGTATATACATAAAACCTATGTACATGCACTTGTTTGTAAATATTTGCCAAAATGCGCTTTAACTATTTTGGTGTATTAACTGCACTGAATATGCATATGTATTCTTGTGATGTGTGATGCGATTCAGTCCAGCTGAGTTCTGTTGGAATTGGAAAAGTTATTTGATTTTTGTTTGTCTGGCTTAAGACATTGAATTTACAGAAACTGGGTTTTGATTACGTTATCCTTAGAATTTATTTCATTTTTTTTTTGTATTTTATTTTTTCAAACAGTAA
The DNA here is from genome assembly GCF_042242935.1 of Bactrocera oleae. Taxonomy (NCBI): domain Eukaryota; kingdom Metazoa; phylum Arthropoda; class Insecta; order Diptera; family Tephritidae; genus Bactrocera; species Bactrocera oleae. The sequence continues at coordinate 66,459,180 of NC_091538.1, forward strand.
ACTGAACTTTGCTTTTCATTCGACTTGTTTTTACTTTTACATGTAATTGCTATATGATATCTTAGTAACTTAATATACATAAATACCTAGTTGTATGTAGTCGCATTACTTAATTTGAGCAGGTATTGTAAGTCTTTCAGGTTTAAGTAATATTTGATAAAATTGCAGCCTGCAGAAAGCGGCATACACATGTCTATCTTGAAATTTTTGTAATTTTCATTAAAAATGTTTTTCTGTTTTAGCGCCAGAGTTTTATGATATTCAGGTATAACTTGTATTATTTTACGCTGTACATTTTGTCAGTTATTTTTTTTTTTTTAATATTTTTTACTGAAGTAGAAAGCTTAGAGCAATAGTTTCACATTTATACAAACATACAGCCGCGAAGTTAAATTTATTTATATTTTATTTTATGTATTATTTTACAATACTTTATTTTATGCTCAACAAATTTATTTTTTTTTCTCTTACCAAAATATACATAAATTTATTATAGATTTTACACATATTCTAAGACTCTTATATTAATTATTTTGTGAGCAAGCATACCGATTGGCATAAAAAATCTAAAACAGTCATGAGCCTTTTTCAATTCTAAATTTATAAAGTTAAAATAAAAGGTATTGTAATTTACAAGTTTTATTTTCAGATTAGTAATCAAAAATTTATTTAAAATATTTTAAAATAATTCAGCCGACTACATAACAAGTGATTTTCATAATTTTTTACAACAATAAAACTAGACTACGAGTACACACACAATGTAAATATGCTTTCAAGTATACCTACAATAGGTTAACCAATATATTGATATAATTTTTTGCTCATATGTCTCTGTTTACAGTTATACTTCTTTTGAACTTTCTAGTGATATAATTTATTTGCTTATATGTATTACCGAAGGTAGCGGCTATACCATACATTTATATATTTAATTTACTTAAAAAATTAAAATATTTATAAAATAAATTTTTGATAAAAATTTATAAAGATAACAGCTGATAAAAATGTATGTCACATACACATATATACTTATTTTTTTACCTAAAATATATTTTATTTTATAATTAAATTTTATTTATATTTTCTTCTTAGCACTAATAAATTAATTTTTTCTTAAATATATTCTTGAGCTAAATATATTTTTATTTCACAAACATTTAAAAATCACATCGAGAAATTTCAACAAAAAATTCAACAAAATACAGTGTTTCATGCGTATATATTTAATACGTATGTATATTTTTTATATATATAATAAAAGTGTATGTGTCGAGTTTTTTTTATTATATCTTTTAGTTTTATTCTGTTAAAAATATCTACCTTTCTCTATGTATATGATATAATCACTCACAGTTGCTTACTAGAAACTCACTCATTTTCATGTTCTCGTTAGCTGCTTTACAAACTAAACCAAAATGTTTTAATCTTTATGTTGCTTCCAAGTAAGGTACTCTCTAACGCTCTTTTGCATATATCACAGAGAGTTCCATTAGATATTCAATTATGACAAATTTGAGTAGTCAAGTTCGGCGATTGCTCGGTAATTGAGTAAAATACTCTAAAATAACTTAAAACTTGTATACACGATATTTAAAAGTAACTCAAAAAAAATATTGTAATTTCTCTATGATATCTTTCAAAAAGTTTAAGGAATAAAAATAACACGAGCCTCTGCAAGAGATAGCCTTAAGAACAAAACTGTTGTCCAAAAAGTTCAATTACAAGTCTCCAAAGTGCACTAGAATAATGTATGCCAGTATTCACTATACCCCGTTTTCGAAGAAAGTATCATTAAGAAACAATATTTATAAAGTAATTTCTACGGAGAATTACTAAGAATTTTTGCGAAAAACCGAGGATATATTTTCACGGAATTTGGAACCTATTAATATACTGCATAACTTAGATAGAAGTAGCATTGACCATCACAAAGTGAATGAAATTATATTATATGCCTTACAAAGTCTTATATTAAAAGCTACAATTCTTTACAGATATATGAATTATACCTAAGCATATTAAAAATTATGTAGAACAAGATTGCCTTAGCAAAATACATTTTATTTTAACTTGATCCCTAACAAATATTCTGTGACTTATTATTTTCTAGTAGCTCTCTCAGCATTGCTAATTCTCTTGCTCGCTTATTAAAAATTCTTTGCTCGTTCTTCCCTCTTAAACTATACATTTATTTGCAACATATGATTTCTTCTTCTCTTTTATCACTCATCTCACTTGTACCTATCTACAATTCTGTCTTTTTGTCAACTTTCGCACAGCACTCAGTTCATGAATTCTTATAAAACTAGCTAGATATGCTGCTATTACTACTACTCCGCTTCAAACGATTCCTCGCTTTCCAGGCGCTGTCGTTCAACTAATTGATGCTTGCGTCTCGCAGCGATCTCGTCGATGGCAATCCCTTCAATCCCTTCTCCAATTTGTCAGCATCACCAGCGGAAAAACGATAACTCGTATGACCATGTCCACCATTTGCACCCCCAGCACCACCGCCACTAACGCTCAATAGCGAACGATTCGCATTTAGACTATTGCGCTTACTCACCACTGCCGCCTCCGCTGCCGCGCTGACCACCGACACACAACTGGCACGCGATGAGCGTCTGCTGGCGAGAAGTTCGAGATGTTCGTCGGCGGCGCCACCGCCGCTGTATGCATAATGTGTGATAGATGTGGTTGTTGTTGCGCTAGCGGCGGTAATGATCTTTCCCGGCGGTGAGTCCTCTAGCGCCTCAGGTAAACGCTTATAGTCGCCACTTTGCGAACGATGCAGTTTCCAAGAAGAGCGCCGACTGCTGTTGTTACTGGGCGCGCTATTACCACCGCCGCCACTGCCAGCTGGGCCACCACTAATCGGTCCATTGTGTCCAGTTGTGCCGGTAGTTGTTGTCGCAGGCGGACTGTTGCTGCTATTCGAATGTGTGGATGCATTACTTGAGAGACTGCTATTGCTGTTGCTATGGTGCTGGCTGTAATTGGTGTTGGAGTTACGCCGCGTCGTGCGGTGTGCTGGTTGTTGCTGAGTTTTGGCAGGGCCGCCAATTCGATCTGCTTCGCTAACTAATTGAAAACTGGATGCCTGGTCGGCAGATGCCGGCGTCGCGGCAATGATTGTCGTCGCAGTTGTCGTAGCGGACGTATAGCGATGCTCGTAGCGTGAGGGTGGAGACTGTGGCATAAGCTGCGCTGATGTAACGGAATACTTGGGCAACTCTTGTTGCTCTTCAATGGGCTGTAGCAGAGCCTCCGTCGAGCGGCAACAATTATTACTTTTACTCACGGAATGTTTCATAATCCAACGATAATCATTGGAGTTCTCATCATCTATCACGGCATACGACTTATCGCTGCCGCAAAAGCTATCGCCCAGCAAACGTTCATTGGAGCCGGTAACTGAGCAGGTGCCTTCGGCAGGTGATATAACCTCTTCAATTGTATTCAATGGCGATACTTGTAGAGTCTGCTGTTGTTGAAGCAATTCAATTTCAGTCTTTATCGCCGGATCAATGCCCAGCAGGCCGAGCACCAAACGTGGATTGGCCAATACAAAACGTTCGAAAACGGGAAAGTCTATTTTATAGAAGTCGGTTTGTGTAGCGCGCGATATCTTTGGCACTTCTGGCGCAGCGGGCGAGTTTGTCTTGGCGCTGCCAGTAGCACTAATACCGCCACCATCATCAACAGCAGCCACGCTCCCTTGCACTGCAGCACTGCCAACAAAAGGCAGTTGCATTTCACGCCCCCAGATTTCGGGAGGATGCGAGGACGAACGCTGTAGTGACATATCATCGTTGCTACTCGCCACAAAGTGCATATTGCTGCCCATACCCACCGCGCCGCCAACAGTGCCACATATATTGGGTATAGAGCGCGCAGGTGGGAATTTCAAACTTGCCTGTGAGGCCATTGTCGAGAAGGTCATCTCCTGTAGCGCCTGTATGGCATTGCGCACTTCCAGACTCAGCTGCGCCACATCATTATGCAACGTCGACACCTGCGAGTCCAAGCGTTCCATCGAAGGTTTCTTCTTTATGCTGTGCACATCCTCATCCCCATCCTCGGCATTCATATCCTCATCCATGGAGCCGGTGTCCAAACTTGATGTTATATTTAATGAACGTTGACGTTCAACACGCTCACGCAAGGTTATCAGCGAACGTCCACGCGGATGTAATTTCATTAAACGTGGACTATTCAAGCCCAGCAATGGTGAACGACCATGCAATGGTGATGGTGTGGTAATGCTGTGATGTGGTGAGGCGTTTGCACCATTTTCATTGTCCTCATCGCCACCATCGCCGTCCTGCTGGTTCTCATCGTCTTCACTTATGCTCGGCAGTGGAAATGATGGTCCAATTTCTGAGTCCTGGCATTCATAACCTTCACGTAAGTTGAAAGTGAGATCATGTTGTATATCATTGGCGAACTGTTGTTGGTATTCCGGATAGAGACGCAATACCTCAACTAAGCCTCCCATATGTACGCACTTCAGATCGCAATAAGTGAGCGCCTAGTTAAGAGAGCACCAAAAAGAGGCAAAGAGAAAAGAAGAGCACACATTACATCAAGGAACATTCAACGGAAGTTCATAAATTCAATGCGAATGAATGAATGATTATACTTAGCGCATTGATGAATGAACGAGTAATGCTTGAAGTGTGTGTGTGATGTAATAAAATGAGTGATTAATTGGAAACACCTAATACTATAGTTTTATAAGTGTATTGCAATACATTGGATAAGTAAGGAAAAATAAAATAAAATGGCCGAATACCAACGATCGTTAAACATTATCCATACTATGTATGTGCTCTATATATATATAGTGACAAATTTTTCTTTCAAAGGATTACATGCGACAAACAAGTTAATTGTATTCCAGTATAAGGCGGATTACGTTCAATTTTTCCTTTGCTTAAAAAGCTTTAAAGCACATAATTATTCAAAGCTATTGTTAAGAATTTCACTGTTCCAAAAAGAGAACACGCAACCATTACATATGTGCTGACATGTGTGCTTATTTAGCGAATGGCTTACTGCTTCCCGACCAATATTATATCATATTATAGCACATTAAACGCCGCAATGCCAGGAAATTAATGTTCATCATACGACAATGTTCACTTCCTGCCATTTTCCGGCCTTTTAACATATAATTGGCTATATGTATATACATTATATTAAATTGAGCTACGACGAAGATACAAAAAATGTAAACGAAAACTGTGCTACTGGATAAAATACCATGTTTGACATTTATTTTACGAAATAGCTTTTATTTATGCAGAAGGAAATTTTTTGAGCATTGTGCAGCTATCCAAAAAACAAACATGGTTCTCTGGAAAGTAAACGGCTTAGGGAATATTCGCTAAAATATCGAAACAAGACAAACTCGACAATATTTTTTTTAACTCAATTTTCAATTGACTCAACTCAAAATTCATTTTTTTTATTTAATTATTAAAGGGAGTTGCCACATGATTTGAAAAAAGATCTTCAAAGTTGCAACAGAAATTTTTTAAGCAGAACAAAAACTCGTTGCCACTTGATTTACAATTAACTTTTTAGGGTTGCCACATAATTGAACTTTTTGGGAAAAAACTACTTCAATAAATATAAAGTAATGAAATATGGTTGTAAACTGAAAATAACCAAAATATGCTAATATGGAGTTGCCACCTGATTATAAATAAAAAAACGACCTAATTACTAAAAAAAAATTAAAACTTAAATAAAATTCCAAAAGTCACTTTTTATTGTGCGTTTAAAAGCTGTCAAAGGCTAGCACTTAAATAAAAGTAAGAACAGTTGACACACTTATCAAATATAAATAATATAAAAAATTATCTCAATTTTTATTCCTTTTTTAATGGTAGAAAAACTTGAAATAACTATAAAATTTTTGATAAATGACATTATGATGTTGCCATCTGGTTGAAAGAGATCAATATTTATATTATATCATGTATGTATGTACAATATGTATTTATGCATAAATATTTAATGACTGCTTCAAAAGAATTTATTAAACCGCCAACATACAGAGATTAAACACATAATTATGAAGATTAAAATACATTTTTAAACCCTCATTATTATTTATTAACTATTAATTTCACTCACCTTCACATCACTGCTACTCCGCACCACCGCATCCTGCCCCGCACTGTTTGTTGTCGCTGTCATCTGGCCATTGGATGTGGCTACCAAATGAACGTTAATGTCAGAACCAACCAAATCGCCTTTGCCTGCGACGTGGAAAAAGTGAAATTAAATGATTCCTTATGCAGCGATTAATATTTTTCATTGACAGATAATAAGCAAAAGGGAACAAAGAGAAATTATATGCAAAAAAATACTTGAATGAAAGCCTAAAATCGAATTTTCATTTAACAAATGAAATATTTAAATTTGCTTTCACAATTACAATATTCAATATGCTGGAGACAACTTTTATTATAAGCGTTACTTTTTATATAATTAAGGCATGTCACTCACCCAATATGGCCACCACCATATCGTCCTTGATGACCTCCATGGAACCATTACAAAGATAGTAGATGTAGTTCAGGGCATCGCCTTTGTGCATCAAAAACTCACCGGGTGCGCAAAAATTGGTTTTAATGTGTAGTGAAAGAAGTTTTCGGCAACCCTGCAAAAATAAATTACAACCAAATTATTACTTTTTTCGATTCTGAATTAGTCAAAACAAAATATGCTAGATTATGTTGTCTAAAAATTTTAAAAGAACAATGAAAATCTAAAGTCGCCACAATATTACAACCACATCCACCAAGTGGCCAGCATGAAAGAGACGTGCTTTTTTCGGACTCTAAAATTTGTTCGCAACATGAGATCTATTTTAATTTTTTATACTCTGAAGGAGATACATTAAGTTTGCCACGAGGTTTGTAACATACAGTAGAAACGATCGGTTACCCTACAAATATATAGAAATGATCAGCATGACGAGCTGAGTCGATTTAGCCATGCCCGTTTGTCTGTCCTTTAGTCCTTCTGCGAACTAGTCCCACAGTTTTTGAGATATTGATCTGAGTTCAAGTCCTTTTCTCCTCAGCTGCTCATTTGTCGGAACTGCCGATATCGAAATACTATATCATATAGCTGTCACACAAACTGACCGATAAAATTCAAGCCTTTGTATGGGAAACTCTTACATTAGTCAAGGTATCTTTACAAAATTTGGCAGAAATTCTTATCTAAGTCATCGCGAAAATCTGCAAACAAATTTTTCAGATTGGGCCACCATAGCCTATAGCTGATATACAAGCTGAACAATCGAAATCAAGTAATTATATGAAAAACTTTTTTAGTTGACGAAATACCTTCAAGAAATTTGGCATGGATTATTGCTTAAGGCAACGGTACAATCTTCAAAGAAATTGTTAAGGTGGGATCACTGTGGCATATACATTTTTTTATTTGTGAAGGGTATTCTAGTTACGTTGGAAACAAAGTAAACGTTTTTATTTTTTCCAATTTCAAGTCGATTACATTTTCTTTAGACAACCGAATTCGCCCAAATGAATCTGATCCTGTGTCTACAGCATCTTAGAAGCATCATGACAAATCAGATAAAATGCTGTGAGATCAACAAACAAAAATATGCTAACAATGTTTTCACCAATTTTGCAACAACTGAAATTTATGATATAACACTACCCTCAGCTACTTGCCAGATGTGTTGCATGCAAAATTCCCAACTGCAACAGTACTTCAGAAGCACATGTGCAACAATAAATTCGCCATTATTAAGAAAATACAGTTTCGTGTCTGTCAAAACTGAACTTTGCTTTTTAAAAATGTCTTAAAAATATTATGGCCGCACATGCATTGCCCACTCTGCCCTTGCTGCTGGCAATGTCCTTGTGCAGCAATCCCTCAAGTTGCCACATTTATTTAGTACACGCATTTAGCGTGCACATTGAGTGATCCTCAATTGTTGCTTACCTTTTGCTTACATTTGCACGCAAATTACGCGCTTGAATTGTTGTTGCCCTTCCCGTCTGCCCACCTATTTGTTGCACGCTTTCTTTTGTTGGCATGCGACTTTTTATGTTGCAAAGTATCCACCACTTAGCAATCCATTTTTCGAGCACTTTTGCACTTGTAAAAGTCAGTATATCATAAACATACTATTGCTTTTGTTGTTATTGTTGTTGGCTTTTTATGCTTTATGCTCGTAATGTTTTCGGCTTTTTGTTTAGTTTTTCTTTGCCTCTCATATTTCATTTCTTTCATTTTTGAAAGCAATCATAGAGAGTAATGCACTCGTCCTTGTTAAGGGTTTGGGCCGATTACACAACAACAACACATATATATATATATAGGTATAGTAAAGAGTTGGTGACTGTTGCTCTTTGTAAACGCTGGTAAGCATTTGTATCCATAAGTGGTTTAAAAAATTCTCTCTAGACTGCGTTTTCAGTTAAATTGTGTGAATAAGAAAGGTAGATATTTGGCTGCTTAAAGCCACACATGAGAAAATAAAGTACCGGCAAGTAATTTGTCTCTAGAAAAATTCTCTAAAAAGCTTCAAATACCGCTGAGCTACTGTAAATGTGCCTTAACCACAGGCTAGTAGCCGAAGTTAACGAACATTATTGAATTCTATAAAAATTATGCTCTTGTAGCTGGGGTCACTATCCCATGGATGTTCGAATAGGTCGATTTCTTATAAACACAAACCTAAGTCGGTGCTTCATTAAAAGCACGTCCTTTTCAAATTTATAGTTTGAATGTCTGAGTTCGCATTTATTTAGTATACCCAAGAATATTTCAAAGAAGAATTTTTTTCCGAATATATCGAAAATCTGCAGCTTCCTGTGATTTTCAAACTTATTAACACATGCTTATAGTATCACTCTTTTCCATTTTCGGAAAAAATTGTTCAGATCGGATCACTATAGCATATAGCTGCCTAATAAACTGAACGAGCAAAATCAAGTGCTTGTATGGAAAACTCTTTCATTTGACGAGATATTTACAAGAAATTTGGCATAGATTATTATTGAAGACAATAACGAAATCTTCGAACAAATTGTATAGATCGGATGACTATAGCATTTAGCTGTCCTATTAACTGAACGATCGGAATCTAGTTCTTACAAGTAACCTTTTGAATTTGCTATGAATGTTATAATGTCGGGGCAACTAAAATGCCTCTTAAAAAACATGAAAAGCGGCGTTTTTCCAACATGCCAATCTGTATGACCCCTTAGATATAGCAGGCATGAGAACAGCCTGAAAAATACCAATTTTTAATACAATATTTCTGCCAAGATGAAAATATTTGTTAAAGCCATACAACAGCATTTCTTCTGTCAACTCACAAAAGAGTTAAAGTGCTTAGAAAATAATTTTAGGCATATTTAAGCCTGTTAAAAGTCAAATCGGTTCAAAAATTATTCGTGCCGTTTTTAATGTTACTAAAGATTATATTTTTCATATACGAGGTAATGCGATTTGACTCCAACTGTGCAAAAATACAACGTATTTTTCAATGTTAAAAATGTGTGGACCGTTGTCATAAGATTAACATCTATGATACTTGCAAATTCGACTAATGTATTTTGAGAAACTTTTGTTATAAATAAGGTATTGCATACTATTAGGCGCATTTTGTATTTTTGCCATGTCATATACTTTTGAAATATATTCCTAATTTTTTTAACATACCTACTTATAGCGGTTTGCACTCTTTACATGCTCTTTTCAGAGAGAGAATATTGAGTAAACTTAAAATCACACAAAAAGTTTATGTAAAGAAATTTAAAGAGAATTTCTGAGCTTATTTAATCCACTAATTTAAGCATTTCCCTAGCCTTTTGGAATTTTGAAAATATTAACTTGAGGTCTTATTCATAAGCTGTTCAGCTGTTCAGTTAGTCTTATATATTAACAATACCTTAATAAACCCTACTAAGTCTAAAATTCAAATTTATTACCAAATATTTGTGTATGTAAATACCATATAAGAGTACTTTATGTTATTATAAACCTATGCAAAATTTATAGTAAGCCCTTTTTTTGCATTTCTTTGAAATATCTGTCTAATATAAACACAAACATTGGTGTATACAAAATAGCACGTGATATAAATTTCTAACTTTACAAATTTATTTTCACCTCCTACAACATACAGGCGAATTTCAAAGGCAACGACAACACAGCCTTTTCACGCCTTACATGTGTTTGTCTTGTACTCGAATTGCTCACATTTTCACAAAATATTTCAATGTTTTTATTATTTTTTAACTGCCTCAGCTCGGCGTGTTGAATATGTTGAGCGAAAAGGCTTCGCGTTGCCTTTATGTCACCTACACCTGGGCACTTAAACGTAAACAACATTCATGCAACATTCATGGCACAAATGACGCCGAAGCCGGAGAAATTTCCATTGAAATTGTTGGCAAATCGCAAAATAAAAAAAATTTATTGATTCTTAGAAATATTACCTGTGAAGCGGCTTCGAATATCGGCAATTGCAGAATCTCACGGTGTAAATGCATGGACACATCGCCGCGTAGTTCCTCCGGAAATTCGCGTAACGTCTGAAATTATTGACACAAACACTGATATATTAAACTGTGAAATAGAAATAGTAAATAAAAATAAATTTGGTGGTTGTAAAATGCGTAAGCTAGCTTTGTTTGTATTTGCCTATCGCTTGGTTTTTATTCGAGGTATAAATATGTACAATATATTTTATTTTAATATATAATATATATAATATATGTATAGATAATTGCCACAAAGTCAAGAAGCACATATTTGCTATAACGACACATACATACACATGGATAACTTTTCATCGCAACACAACTTTTGCCACCGCCAGCTGTTTAACACATTTGTCACCACAACTGACAGACAGGCTTACTGACAGATGTTGACACACACACATATACATATATATATACGTGTACTGCTGCTGCGCTGATCTGCTTGACAAGTATGCTATGTTTTCCCTAAACAACTTGTCTCTCTCATTGCTTGGCAACACAAAAAGCATTTGATTAAATTGCTTTTGTGGATTAACTATGGGAAATGAGACCAATTTGCTGCGGCTTTTGTGAGCATATTTTCTAGTTAACATATTGCAAGCGTGTTATAATTTAAAATATTTTTATTTTCCGTAATAACATTTCAATTGATTGGAGTTGCTGCAACTACTTTCTGCTTCATATTTCTAAAGTATATACATTAAGACCAGAAAGTTACAGAAATTGTTGGTCCACAATTCCGTCCGTTTACGACGGATGCTTTCGCGCAAACGTCGCTGGTCTTCTGGTACAACATGTTGCTACAGAGTATAATGAACGATTTTAAGACCAAACCCTCGTTCAACACCACCAATCAACCACCGTATTCATCGAGCTTGGCCCATGCGACATTTTTTTGTTTCCAACACTAAAGTTACACTCCGTGGAACTGAAGGCGATCTTGGACCTACAACACATGTTTCGATTATTGGAAAAAGAAGTAGCATATGTGTATCGCTTCAGAAAGAGCATATTTTGAAGGCGATAAAGCAAATATTGATGTAGATTACATAAACATTTTTCGTTTTATTTACAACTTCCGGAAACTTTCTGACCTTAATATAAGGCTATATTTAGTAAAGCTATCTTAAATATATAATAATTAGTTTGCTTGTAACTTTGTGTTTTTTTAGCCAAACTACTGTCATAAGTTTAAAAAAAAATTTGGGAGAAGTGCTTCAAGTAACGTCTCTATCGAGAGTCGAAAATTTTAAGGGTCACATGAAATTCACTGAATGTGGCGAGTTAGTATAAAATCTGTTGATTAGACAACTGATGGTCATAAGCAAAGACCAGAGAGTCGTTTATTGGTGCAATACTGAAACTGCAAAAAAAATTATAAAATTACGGGCCAAAAATGCACTAAAATGGAAGAGAAAATAAAACACTTTAAAGTGGGTCAGAAATCATATATTAGGCTGTAACAGCGCTAATGCACCCGTAAAGTTTGTTGAACTACAAATCCGTTGGGATAATTAAAGGGTCGATAGGATCTACTGATTATTTTGAGTCAGCTACATACATAAAGCATTTTCGCATCAACTGTTGGCTTTCGGAGGAAACTCAAGAATGCTCGATCGCAAAAAATACCCTCGCATTCGAGCCTAATAAGGTAAGAATCTCTAGGTCAATATCAAAGCTCAGATACCTGGTGAATAAGATTGGGATATTTTGGATCTCTTTCCGGTTTCTTAAATTCAAATATTGATTACAAGGAAACTGTACTCTAATTACTCGACTGGTACATTAATTATTTTATTGAAGGCATCGAAAGGTGATCTACTCGATAGAAATATAGGTACAATCAAGTTGGCGGAATTTGTAAAACTATCACAAGCAGTGATATTTAGAAAAGGTAGTTTTTTATGCACTAAGAAATATCGACCAACATTGCAATAACCGAGCCAAGAAAAATGTGCGGGAAATTAAGTCGAAGAGTGGGCGAGTCAAATATTAAATAAGAAAAAACATTAACTTCGTTTAGACCGAAGCTATAATACCTTTCACAAATGCAAAAGATTCTTTACAAGAACTTGATTCCGATCGGTCGGTTTTTATGGGAGCTATATGCTATAGTGACTCGACCTGAACAATTTATTTGAAGATTGCATTGTTGCCTTAGGTAATAACCCATGTCAAATTTCGTGAAGATATTTTGTCACATGAAAAAACTTTCCATACAAGCACTTTATTTAAGTTTTATTGTTTCAAGACTTTTTTATTTTACAAAAAAACATTAAAAATATTCATTCGCATTAACGATAAAATTTAGTCAGCTTAGGATTGTTTAATATTTTTGTATATTTAATTATTTGAACAGGTGGCAACATACGTTAATAATATGTCATACTGTATGTAATATTTATTATTACAATTTAATTGAGCGTTTTTTTTTTAATATTTTCATTTATTTTACCAATTTTGCTTATAAAATTCCAACATATGGCAACTCTATTCAAAAGTATTTTCAGCTGTAATGTATTTTAAATAAGATTGTGTTATTAGTTTATCTAAATAAAAAAATGCACGGCATTAAAACTTTTCAGCAGATGGCAACTTTTGTTAAAAACAATTTTAATACTAATATTTCTTACATGATTTGACGATGAATACTTGCTTCGTGCTTCATTGTTTTATAAATTGTTTGTTTAAATTTTTTGAGTATGTGGCAACCTTCCAAATTGCGGAAAGAATTTTCATTAAAAAATTGTTTAACTTTTGTTTTCTTATTCAAACAGTTATTCTGTAATACTTTTAAAAAACTCAACCAAAATTAACGAAGCTTTTCTGTAAGGCTTCGTTCAGTGTACTTCAATATTTATATTTGAGATAAACTCAAAGCAAGCCAATAAAGTACTTTTTTGCTACTAAGACTGTCGCTTGCATTTCTTTATATTTGATTATATTATTAAACCATAAAAATTGGAAATCAGCCTATGCTAATTTGGTTATATATTACATTGCTTTGTCTAGACTATCATATACCCACTCATCGGCTCACTCAACCTTTTTTAACTTTTAATTTTGATTATTTCTTTATCATCCAAATTGCATTTCAAAATCAAAGTCTCAATCTGTTTTGAATATAACATTTAATCATCAGTTCAAGCGAAGCGTTACCATTGATTTAATATTTTACACATCACTGAAGGTGACAACACAAGTGTTGATGATTGCACACACACCTACGTAAACATACGACACTTTTCACTTTTATGACGCCGAGTATGCAACACTGATTATCATCACCTTTCTGCCTTCAACTTTGTAAAAGCAAATCAAATGCAAACTCATTACATAATGCCTCCACATAGAGACATTGTTTCGTCATCTCAGTGCAAAACGGAGGCAAACGAAGACGAATATCAATGCTAGTAAATATGTATACCAGTCGAATCTTGTTCGTAGCCGCGGCATAAGTGGAAATTCCGTTATAGAAATACGAACAGGAAAGGCACTTCCGTGCAGGCGACTAACAATCAACAGCAAAAGAGAGTATTTTCACTTTTGTACTTTGCGCATTTACGGAATATATGTGTAAAAATAAAATTTCCAATATAGTCGCTGTGTTATTGCCACCAATTTAATGCTAATGGCATACGTATACAATGTGCCACTTTGATGCAAGAGAAAAGAAGCTGTTGAATGGCAAATCAAATTTTCCAGCAATTCGCTCCTGAAATACGCATTTTTTTATATGAAGCGAATTATTGCGTATACGCCATGGCATTCAATTGCAGCCGTCAAAAGTGTTGCATGCAACAAACAACCCTTGCTGAAATATATTAAAAATTACGAAATTTCATTTTGAGTGGCGATCTCTGAAAATACTTTTAGCGTGGTATTAGAAATTTCGGAAAATTGTTTAGTATTGGCTTCAAACGAGGTTATGTTAGTTGAAAATTATTTATTTGAAAGATATTTAATAGAGCACATAGAAAACGGTGAACTGATGTGAATATCTGGAACTTTTTGTTTTTTCGATTTACAATAACAATAGTACAGCAGAGAACAAAAAAATTTACGAGGATGCCACTTGTTTTAAAACATTTTAAATTATCGTTAATTTATAGATTTATGAATATTTATTTAACTATCATGTGGAAGCTGTATTAGAAGTATTATGCGGAAAATATTTTGCTAGGTTGCCACCTATTAAAAATTTGTATTGAATAAAAGTTGAAACGTAAACGAATTATGCCTTGGACCTTAAATTAAATATATATTTAAGAAGATTTGTACTCGAAAATAGTTTTGGAAAGAGCTGACATCTTTTTAAAATTAGCTAAGCAATCAAATTGATCAAATAAATTTATTAAAACAGTCAGAAACATTTTTAATAATGGTTGCCATTAGACTAATACAAATTTTAAAAATTATAAAAATAGGACAATAAAACCAAAGAATTATTAAAAAAAAATAATTTTGAAAAACGTTGTTATTCATAAAAGAAATGAAATTTATATTTTACATACCTCTGTTAAGTGTAACCAACTGTTAAGTCGGTTAAATATTTTTAGTGTAGACTAATAAAATATTATATAAATTAACGAATTATTAAATTGGGCGAATCAAGCCAAAAAGAGGTTTCCAAAGACCAACAGTTTACTATAATAGTGATAAGAGTTGCCACATGCGCTATTCAATACATTTTTTTAAATAAATTTAATGTTATAGTTATTAAACAAAAAAAATTGCTAAATATATATTTCGGATATTTTTTGAGAGTTGCTACCTGTTTTTTATTTTTCAGGCAAATCGAATAATTTTCGAATTAGCACAATATGCAGAGCAAACTAAAGAAAGCCCTAATTTGTATTTAATATTGAGAAGGGTTGCCATCTGCTCCTAATGAATTAAATTTTTAAAATTAAATAAATTACAATTACAAAATTGAACAATAGATAAACAAAATGTATATTTTTTTACAGAGTTGCCACCGGTATGAAAATTAAAATTCAAATATATTGATGATAAACGTATTTGAAAATATTTCTATCACAGCGGGGAAACTGCAAAAAATTTAAAAAAATTTCCATTACCATCAGTTTAGGCAACCGCTCCATTACATCTTCATATACCGAAAAACATAAACAACCAATAAAATTGTAAATTACAACATAAAACCACTGAAACCATAAAAAATCTGTTACTTATGTATCTAAAAATAAATTTCAACTCTCACTAGTTGCACTAAATGTATTCAACTTTTACTTCAAACGAAATACAAAAAAAAATAATAATAACTAAACCAGGGCACAGTAAAAGTTCGGAAACTAAAAAATAGTATACAATAACATTTAATATTCAGCATCATAAAAGACACACGAATATCTACTCTTTCCTACTCAGCAGTGCGATTGTGGTAGAGGTTACTTGTATCAACAACCAATGACCCAGTTAATTTGCTGGAAAATATTGCTTTTACACACACACACACACATACACTCAAACCCAAAATAAGTGTACACACATACACGGAGATTTTGTTTATTTATGCGCAATCCAAACTTGGTAATTTCCGTCGCCTGTTGCTTACATAATAACTTACACAAATTGTATATATTAACATATATTTACCGCAAAAAGGAGGACCTCCCTTATATGTACGTATATATGTCTGTGCACGTGTGTGGATGTAATAAGTAAGTACGTACTTGTCGAGCTACCACTACAATGCAGACAAAATTCATTTATATTTTCCGCAAAAGCAAAAAGATAGTGGAGGGGAGAAGATGTAACGAAAATTTCCAACGGTATATGTTGCTTGTGAACGCCTGCAGATGTGTGAGGTTACCAGATTCTTAGTGGATGTGGGGCGTGAAATGACAATGCTTTTTAGAACTAAATTAATTTATTGTGGATCTTTAGTTGCTTATCCCCAAATTGGTTGCTATAGACAACAAAGGGACAATCGTAGCACTAAAGGCGATTGGTGTTGTGGTGGTTGACCATTTTGCTTTGCACTTGCAGCGCTTACAGGAAGTATACACACATCCACATTTTTTTGGGTTTATTATTAGTTAGAAAAAGATATTTATGTGATTATTGTAATATTGTTATGTTAAGCGCCTTAAAATATGCATTGCTTTAATCAAATGTGGTAGGCAAAATGCTGCTGGAGGGTTCAGTTATAATACAGCATATTAACTATAAACATAGTAAATGGGAAGGTGTATCTAAGTGTAAGAAAAACATGAGTGGCAATAAATGTTTAAAATTAAAAATTGGAACACAGTTATATGTAGTTATGGTTGAATGCTTGCCTTCGAGCACATATTTTAACATAAAGCAAGAGTTATGAAGAAAAAATCCAAAACGATCATATATCACTTAAACCAGCCAGTAAGTGAGATTTCAATTTGTCAGAGATTCTATGGAAACATTTTGTGCTTCTTCTATTTCAACTCTATTCTACAGTGATTGCGGCAACTATCGTAGAACTTCGGTTGTTAATATCTCTTGATGTGGACTCTAAGAGAAATATACCTTAGAACACTTATTCATTTCCAGAAATTTAATCTATAATATTATTTATGCTTTCATTACTCTCTCTCATGGAGTTATCATTATTTTCCTTTTTTTTCAGCAACAAGAACTGATTTCGGACGACCTTCCAAAAATCGTGTTAGAGTGATCTACAACCTCGATTGAATTCATTATCCCATCGATAAACACTGGTGTTTGAAGGAGCGTCATCGCCAAAAATTTAATTAAGTCAATGGATGCACTCTTGCTGAATTATCTCACGCCGAAAGTTGTAAAAAAATATGTTAATCGCGCTAAAATATTCGCGATTTAATGTCATTTTTTGGCCGAGATGAATATTTTAAGTTACTGTAAGCAACACAAATAGCGCTCATATGTCAAAACATTCTTAGTATGTATAACATCAAACGAGTCAAACTTTACGATAAAGTCGTGAGTTACCAATACCGAAATATAAATGGCAACCTACGATTCAGTTCGTACTATACGCAATGAGCATATTCTACATTCTGAACATTGCTACGGGTTAAAGTTAAGGAATAACCATTTTTTTGGATTAGCTATAAAACTGTTAATATAATACGTATTTATGGTTAATAACACATAAGTGGATTGGAATAAAAATATCTTTGGTAATTGGTAACGAATTTTTTCCTGGGTATTGAACTAAACCTATTTTTTCGATTTTTCGGTGAAGTTTATAAAAACAGTTATACTAAAACACGGAATAATAATTTTTACTTAGGACTCAATCTCTCAAAGAATTAGTTTACTCCAAAACCAACTGCTGATTTTCGTTTGGCTTGTGAAAACATAACCGTAACATATATTCGAAGACTGTTTTTACATCAGTCTTTAATTCATCTCACTATTTCTATCAAACCAATTAGATTAAGAATCATTCAATTCTACCAAGTTTAACACTTTGAAACTTAAATTAACAACTTGAAAACTAAAATTACGAATAATTAATTTCTTGAACACTTCCCAGCAAAAATTTTTTAGAGTACATTAACCTGCCTGACTTAAAGTTTTGTCTTTATATTTTAGGCTTTTTAAATAAGGAGTCAAAATATATATCTTTGCATGCTATATAGTTACAATTTTAAGAATATATATTTAGTATATGTTCTTGAGACTCTCAACACAATGTTGCAGAAAGTTTAGATATCTGATTTAAACACTTCACGTTTCATATTTACATGTTTTATTATTTCCTGATTTTTTTTTTTTTGAAACCGATCGTTATGGCCATATAGTATCAACTTTACACTTTGTTGTGGTCAGTCATGCACAACAGAGAATAGAAAATTTTTCATTTTAATAATTTTTTCTTTTTTATGTATAAAGTATCAGTTCAAATAAAATTTACTAAAATTTCTAGTTGCTAACATTTAAAGCTACCCCAAATTCTTGGTGCTCAAATTTATTTCGCATGCTCCAAATTTATGATGTAAACGACCTTTTTCATCCAACATTCCATAATAAATCATAACTCTTTTGTAGCGTGAAGAAAGTGACTGGCAAAAAGTAAACAGCAAGCAAGAGCATTCATTTACAACTGGCAAGTCTAACGCAACCCGACATTCTCAAATGCCAGAAAAGGCTAATGACACATTCAATTCCTTTGTTAGACTCGCCATGGCATTCTTAGCCGCTGTCAGACACTCAAAACTAAAATATACCTAAATACGGTATATGAAAGGGCACAACAACAGAAACCCGCATCATTTACACTTTATGCAAATGTCAGCAAACTCGTCCGCATACGCACACACTTCCATGCAAATGGAACAAAAGGGATAGATGAAATGGGCGCAATTGCCTACTTTTGTGCGCGCTGAAAAACTAGGCAGCAATAAAAAGGTAGCAACAAAAAGCGTAACACAAGCAATCGCTGGCAAAAAAGTATATTTTCGCATTACAACTCGCTTATGCTTTGCTTAGCCGCATTGACTTGAAGCTGAGCGTGAACCGCAGACAATATGCACTTTTTGTCTCTAGAAACGTGCATTTGTGTGTATGTGTGTGTAGCCGCCATTTGTGTTGGCACTTTTGTGGCTGTCTGCCGCAAATATTTTTACATTAACCACGGCACTTACTAACTTAATACTTTTGTTGTTTTTTGTGTGTGTTTGTGTAAATTAGCATTGGGGCTAGGCAGTAAAATAGTAGAGTTATGCTTACTTTATTTGCATTAGTGTGTACTTACCTCGTAAATATCAATGCCATGGTTGAGCGACCACGATGTCTGAAAGTAATCTTCAATCCTTTGTTTCAGTTCTTTGGGCATCTATGTGTGTGTTGTCGAGCGAAGAAAGACATTTTTTCGTGAAAAGCATGAGAAAAGAGAGATACAATATTATTGCATTCTACGCATATACCTATAATTAAGGTATGATATATAATAACTATACATATAAGACTTTCATAAACGATCAAACTACTCTGTATCTTAATAAGCTGTCGATAGATGGCGCTGTCATTAATTTTTTTTTATAAAAGTAGTTTTCTATATACCATGCGTTGACATTTAAAAAAAAATTAATTTCAATAAAAAGTCTGTAATATACAATACATATATAAAAAATGATTGAACCGAGTTCATGATTTCACATTGCCACTAGGTGGCGATGAGCAAATTTAGCTATAAATATTTTTACAGCTAAAAAACTGGTTAAAACACAATTCATGAATTTATCAATAAATATCGTCATAAACTTGCCGGATTCCTAGCACTTAACTGATTCCGGGCAACTCAGCCTTATAGTATTGATTATCAAAGGTACTTCTTAGAGGTACAAAATTTTCTGGATAGATAATCGTTAATCAAATACTTGGGGTTGACATTTATAAAAACAAAATTTAGCAGTTTCTCGAGAATCCATTGTATCTAAAATTGGTATGATTTCTAACCCGAAGGCTATATTGCTTCATACTTTCAAAAACTCAATATTGAGGCCAAGGTTTCTATCAGTGGAGCAGGTAAATTTTTTCGCGAATTCATCATACAGCTAACTGTTGTATGTAATTCCCTCTAGCAAAAGGATGATGACACAAGCCACAGAGGTCTTTGAACCATCACGTTCCTGCAACGAATAGTCCATAGTCGGGAAAGTCGAATTTTGAACTGATCAGTTGCATTCGAAACCCAGGTATCTAGTACACAATGAAAGGACGGGTGGAAACTCGAACTGGTGGACCGATGGACAAACAGATAAATAGGCAGATAGATAAATGGACGGATGAACAAATTGTCGGATAGTTAGAAAAACGACTGGTTGGATGGCAGATTAAGTGCCAGACTGAGGTGACTAGCATAAGGATGGACAAGTATACAGATGGACAAACGCGTAAAGTACAAGAACAGCAGGTCGGATGGAAAGGTAGACAGATAAATTGGCGGACGGATGACGTGCTGAACGAATAAACTGGTGGATGGAGGGATGCACAGGCAGACGGAAAAGCTGGGACAGATAGACAGACATATGGTCAGACGAGTGGACGGATAGGTAAATTGTCGAATGGAAATAAGAATATAAGGACAGCTGATCGAATAAATAGGTGGATAGATCAGCTGGCGACCGACGAATGATTGAATATACAAGATTACAGATTGTCGGATGGACTGATGGACACATTAACGGATGAACACACAGAAATATGGACTGACGAACTGACATATAAACACACAAGCAAAAAGACAGATGAACAGACAGAGAGATATATGCATTTATTATGATTATTTCGACTGCAAACCCATATATTATATTTGCCTCAATTAGGTCCTCCAATAAAAACCATGGTTGTAAATTTAAAGCTTATATAAAATTTATTTGTGTTTTCTCGTAAACCTCTCCTGCATCTTTTTCAGCTATCAGTAGAAAATTCACGCAACCATTGCTCCAATTACCCGCTAACATGCAAAATTGTTGCTCGTGGAAGTGTGTAAGCTTGTAAGCGTAGCGCGTCAAATACACTACACGTGCCGGATACTTTGTAAATTATCAAGTTCGCTCTTGTTGTATTCCTAACCTCAAATGCGTGAGACACGTGCCGTTGGCGATTGGCGCGCTCACAACTACAAAACTTCCACTGCGTGATGGATCTAATCATTTGTGCATTAGTTTCTGCAATTGGCAATGGAAATAAATACAAACTTTGACTGCACTCTTTTTATGACAAAAGTCGTCAGTGTATACCTGAAATGGCTTGGAAAGCCTTAACTGTCCTCATACCACTCAATTCTGAGGGCGAATAATACTACAATTAATTTATTTAGCTCTCCGAGACCTTTAAAGTGTTTTCTTTTTTCAAGTTTATGGTAGTAAATGTGCCCTCCTTAACATCCGAATTAAGTGCTTAAGGTATACGTATATCAAAACATTGTCGAGTTATCGCTCAGTGCCAACTAACTTTGTTCGAGAGTCTCTGCCACCAGCTGTTGCCGACTAGTTGCACGCTTATCTTTGCACTGCTCACATGATGTCCTTCAGGTGGTACTTTGCAATTTCCACATCATTTCTTGTTATTTTATGTCTGTATATATATATGTGTGAGAATGTGTGCTTAGAGGACTCAGGACCCATACGTTTGGTAACTAACGTTAAACTGTGTTTTTGCCCGCCACGACTTGGGAAATGCAGCAATAAAAACAAATTGATGCGGCTGATAGGTGCTCGCGCCGTTTGCTTACTTGATAAAATGCTCCGTTGCAGGGCAATCGCGGCAATGGCAACGCTTCAATATCACACGTTCGAGCAGCAGATAGTCAGTTAAGTGAGTCAATATTCATATGGGTTACTGGCGTTGGGCAACAGCGCGTATTATGCCCTTTATACAATATTTACCTAGATATCTATGCAGGCAGGAGTGCACTTGCATACATGCACATAAATATATTCGCTCGCATGTCTATCCGCAGAATATTACTCTTTCTGCCACCGTGCAGAATTCTGTTGGTCCATCTGAGTTTACCATTGCATCCTTGCAAAACAAACAATAACAAGTAAACATGTGTGGTAGTTATGCCAAGAGCTTTCGACGCGCTGACGCAATAAACATTGAAATAACGGCAGGAATGCACCTATATATATATATATGTGATTATCTGCACATAAGGGTGGGCCGCAAATTGGAATGGTTATTTATACACCATTTTTCTTTAAAACGTTAGACCTATATGTAGTAAGACTCAGTAGAAACTATGCTTCATATATAATAGTATACATGTGGGACTGACAAGAAGAAAAATCTTTATTATTGCCTTCGAAATAGGCTCCTGGCCCAGTACAAGCATGCCAATGCTCATTAAGAAAGGAAGTTGCATGACTCGCATGAAGAAAGTTTTCGATGAATTCCCGATCTTCACTGAACGCTTTGTGCAACTCAAATACTTGTGTCATAATTAGATATGGAGATCAAACTTCACACGAAAAAATAAAATATTGTGCCAAAATAGGCAAAAATTTTGTAAAGTTCCGGTTCCCGCGTGCAACTTATATGGGTACGTGTCAAATTTAATCAAATGATATATTCGACAATGGTTGTACCTTCTCATACCAAGTACTGGAATTTCGCATTTTTAAATCTTCTATATCATAAAACCATCTAATAGGACTCAGGAAAATATTATATTTTGTTCTCTTTATTATATCCATATGAAGTATAAATGTATTTCTATATTGGTGATCATTGTCATAATAATACCAAGTCTCCAAAAATATGAGTTTGAGTTTGTTTGTGGCAATCTTATATTCAAAAAATAGTATCAACATAAGGATGATCAACATCGATCATGAGGATATTTTGAACAGTGAAAATCCGCATTGCGTATTATTTTTTATTGAAACGTATTAGTATGAAGTAACCTTACCTTACCCTAATTTTGGTAAAAGTAACTAAGAGCCTAAAACTAATATTTGTAGGTTTTATATTTCTTTCATCTGATACTCAAAAGCACACTTCCAACTTTACAGATAGATATTAAGCATCTAAATACGTATTTCTAAACTTTTAAATCGAATTGCGTTAGTATTTATCTTAGCAAGTATATGATAATTATAATTATTAAATCAAAAGTCGCACCCTCATTTAAAAATCTATAGCATATTCAACACGCGCCGTTATCATTATGCGTTCAAGTGTTTTTGTCAAGCCGCTGTAATTATTGTGCTCGACCACAGACATGGCAGCATAAAATACATACAATAATAAAAATACATATGCTTACGAGTGGCATTTACAACAATAACAAAAAAAGTTGAACTGTCACGTATGCAAAACTGAATCTGGTGCCATTTACCGCTATTCTGTTTTTAAACTTTCGCATGACAAATTGCTCACTAGTATACAAACACCTAGAAATACAACTTTTATTATGGCAGCCATATTTATTTCCAAATTTCAACGGTACTTTACTCAAAATTTGTTGACTCTAACTTAATTTTTAAGCTAGTGCATATTTTTGTACATACATATGTATTTTTGAAAATATGTCTGGTATATATATAGTTAGTGCTTCAATTTGGTGGAATGTATTTGAAGTTAAATAAATACCTAATTAAAATTTGTATAAATACTGCCTGCAAGTTTTGCACAAATACAGAATTATTTGTATGCAATAGAGCTAGTCACAAACTGATTAACGGAATTACCGACATCGAAGCTATAATACTCTTCACATGATCATTTCCTATAACATAAAAGGGTATAAAAATATCTGTATCTTTATTTTGATCGATCAGTTTGTATGACAGCTATATGCTGTAGTGCTCCGATATCTATAGTTCCGACCGATGAGCAGCTTCTTAGGGAGAAAATCACGTGTGCAAAAGCTTCAGATCGATAACTCAAAAAACTGGGGGACTGATTCGCATATTTACAGAAATATGATCAGACGGACATAACAAAATCAAATCGGATTGTCATGCACATATATGATACATTTTATAGAGTCTCTAACGTTTCTTTTTGGGTATTTTAAATTTCTTGGCAAACATAATACACCTTGATCAGGGCAAAAATAAAATACTTCATTAATCTACATATACAAGTACCCTAATGTATAAAGACTTTTAACAATATAAAAAAATGTTTTACACTCCTTACACTTTGCCTTTGAAAAACTGTTTGTTATTTGAGCTGTAGAACTAGTTCTTCAGGAAATTAATGTTTCGTGAAAAAAAAGATACGTGTGGCCGCGGTAAAGTTATTGCATAGCATTTTTTACCAACTTATGTAATTATAATTATTTATTTTTTTTTTTATGCAGTATTTATCTTTTTTTAATTTGCTATTTGTTCAAGTTACTTTTTGAGCGTTGTGACCGATAAGAAAACAAATTTTGCCTTTTATTGAATAAATGGAAAGTTAATAGTTTTTAAAATATAAATCTTGCAATACATGAAACTGTAGATTTACCGTAATTTAAATAAGAAACAGAAGTTTAAGACTTGATATCCTCTAACTATCTGGAAAATACCGCGACAATGGTGGTCCCATATTTTATTGTGGATTCTTATGGATTATTATTCATTTTCAAATTAATTTTTTCCGAAAGAAAAGACGCGAAAATTCATCCGCTCTGATTTGCTATCAGCGAAGTTGATGTTGCAATATCCAACCAAGAAAAGTGGAAATTTCTTACCATTGATAATCCGATTGAAATACCTGATTGCAATTGTATTGTTCAATTCAAACGAAATACGGTGCCAAAAGTGGTGTAGCTATTTGCCAGGATAATTATAATGTTACTAATATTATGATTCCGGATATTAAATAATTATTTTTTTATTAATTAATTTTGTATTAAATTCCATATTTTTATTTGCTTTTAAAAAAAAAATTGTACCTTAAATATTATTATTTTTCAATCAGAGTGCACTGTCTCTTTAATTGATTTGTTTCGCTTGAGATATACGAAAATACGCCTAAAAGTATGCAAACATTTTGCGCCTACTTTGTGATCGTGTTAGGTTTATATCCGTTAAGGAATTTCTTGATTCAGTCCCTGCGCTCAAAGCCCGCCATACAAGAATTTACTCATTGTAATTTTCTGTTTCGTGCAGTGAAAACTTCTGTTGTAATATAATTTTACCGGAAGTAGAACCTAGTTATTATGTAAGAAGATGTTTTTAAAAACATTTTAACTACAAGTCTTCACAAAGCTTTTTTCTACGAAAACAAAAATAAAAGTTAAATTTGCTGCGAATAAGGCTGAAGAACATTCATAGGTGTATATGTAAATATATACAAACGACTGTTTCATTTTGTGTTGACAAAAAATACATTAATATTTTTGTACTGCCTATACATACATACAAGTAACACATACACACATATATAATAATTCAAATCACGCCGTCGAACTCACCTGATGCAGCGCTATAAAATCCTTTAAGTCACGCCATTTGCTCTCGTATAATGAACGGCGGGAATACATGCGCTGGATTATCGCCGTCACATTACCGAACACGACGGCGTGCATTAATGCTGTCAGATGAACGGAAAAAGCCGGCAGAATATGTGTAACGCACGATGGATTAAAAAAGAAAGGAAAAAGCATGATTTAAAATTTTAAGGAAATCCTGGTTAATTACTTTTCAAATCCATACATAGAAATATACAATATATATTTATGAATTGTAAAAAAAGTACTATGTTTTCTCGCTTTCTTACCACCAATTAACATCATGATAATAGAGAAAACCTTCTCGGCTGTCGTGTTCGCAGAAACATTGCCAAACCCCACCGACGTTAGGCTGGTGAAGGTAAAATACAGCGCCGTCGAATAGGCCTCAGCGTTCGTGATATTAGTGATAGGTATCTTCAAGCGCTCAGACAAAGCATGCATCCAACCTGAAAGCACGATAAATATATGTATAATTTTGTCTTCACAATTCCAGGAGAAATAAACGTTGTTTAATGGACTGATGCGGAGTATACGGAAAATATATTATGTTTTAAGAATTTCGTTGATCTTTGGTAATTTAAGATAAGTTAGCATACCAACAGGCGCTCTTAAGTGAGAACAATTACTAGAAGTGATAGTCGGAAAGACATATAATTCTTTGGAGATAAAATTAATGATTTTAACTTTTAAGACAGCAGAGTCGTTGACAGACCTGTTAAAAAACCTCAACGAAAAGATGACAAAAATTACTTGATAGCTAACAAAGTTTCTTCTTATTGATGTCCCAAAAATGGCATTTTTTTAGGCATTCACACCACATAACATAGGTGTGCCCCTTAAGGCTCATATTAACTAATCAGACAACTGAAAGTATTAGCGTTCGAAAAAAGTTTCCTTCACAGCTCACAAGCAATTGTCCTCACTCCTCAGTGATATTACGTTTTACTACTCATTTAATAAATCAAAATTGACACTTCAATAAAATCGCCTTCGCCTAATTGAATTGACCTATTGACCTTTCCAGCACCTATCACAAGACCACTCACATATATAAAACATTAGAAGCTGCTGACATTCGCTGAAACAGATTACACATACACGCAAAGTAAATGACACCCACACACACACACATATTTGTGAGCTATAACAATTGAATGATTAGCAAAACAGTGACAAATGATCCAGTGAAGGAGTACGCAACAAAAACAAATATAAAATAGCAAATGTCAACAATGTCGGACTTAGAAAAATAAACTGCGTAAGCAGGCACTCCCACACAAACACATTAGACGACACTCATTGTTGATAGCGAGCGCTGTTGATTCAGTAGAAGCAAAGACGAGAGAGAGCGAGTAAGCAAAGAGTGAGGAGGCAAAACAAGGAAACAGCTTCGTCAGCAGATCATTGTGAAGCAACAGCTCAATGTCAGCAAACAAACAAGCGAAGCAACAAAAGTGTGACAGGGCGAGTGAGAGCGGATTAGGGATGTGTATGTATTTGTAATAACTGTTTGCGTCTGCAAGTGTGTGCTCAGAATTAGAAATGTAGATATGTATGTATTTGTGTATGTGAATCGCATGTCTTTCGAAAATAGTTTGTACTGCAGCGCCTTACTCTAACAAGCGGAACTGATTGAGGGCATAAGGAAATTGCTTATAAGTTTACATTTCCTGGCAACGCCAAGGAGGCCATACATAGATATGTTAACATGTGTGTTGCATCCATTAGCGAATTATACGAATGGATGTGTATATACTTGCATCCTCATTGGCAATGGAAGTTGACGCTAATTTTCGGCTGATTATATGGAATGAGAAAAGTTTGAAGAAACAAAAAGAGATATTTGTTGCATGAGATAAATAAAATAATAAAGTTCAGTTATGCGCTTATAATCCATTAGTGAAATCTAATTATCCACCCACTAACGGTACAACTCCTTGAAAGAAAAGGAAGGAAAAGAAAGGTAAGAAAGGAGGAAAGAAAAGAAAATTAAAGGTAAGGAGAGAAAAGGAAAGGAAAATAAACTGAAGAAACGAAAAGGAAAAGTAACGGAACGAATCGAAATGAAATTAACCTAAATTAATTTAAATGAAAATGAAAAGAAAGGAAAGGGAAAAAATTAAATGTAAAAAACCGTAACATAATGAAATGAAATCAACCAAAAAGAAAACAAAATAAAAACAAAAAAAAAAACATTTAACTTAAGTTGCATCGAAGCTATATTAACCTTTACACCTAAAAAATATTGAACGGCAGAATTGATTTTGTTTAGTCGGTTTGTATGGTAGCTATATGTTTTAATTGTTCGAACTGAACAATTTGTTCGGATATTATTGCATTGCATTCAATAATAATATGTTCTTAATTTCGTCACAATATCTTGTCAAATAAAAAAGTTATCCATAAAAGGATTTGCTTAAAATCATTCAGTTTGTATGACAGCTATATGCTATAGTGGTCTGATATCGGCGGTTTCAACAAATCAGCAGCTTTTTGAAGAGAAAAGTACGTGTGTA
The DNA here is from genome assembly GCF_042242935.1 of Bactrocera oleae. Classification (NCBI taxonomy): domain Eukaryota; kingdom Metazoa; phylum Arthropoda; class Insecta; order Diptera; family Tephritidae; genus Bactrocera; species Bactrocera oleae. The sequence goes on from NC_091538.1 coordinate 66,487,187, forward strand.
AAACTTTGGGACCAGATCGCGTATGAACAGACGAACATAAAGTATGAAAAATAAAGAAAACGAAAAGATGCAAAAAGATAGATAATTAAAGGCTTAACAACGGAGCAGAGGATTGAAAGACTGCTTCAGTTCTGCAAAAGTATTCAAAAAGAAACACCTGGGTATACATAAGAATGGATGAAAGTGCTGTAGTCCGTAAAATATATAACTGTGTTTCGAAAATGTTAAAGAGTTATATGGGAATAAAAGTGGTTAAAAAGTTGACTAAGTGATAACCACAGAGTAGGTTCGGTGCCAAGCATATTTTTTGGCCTCTACTCCACATTTTAAAGGATTAAATCTTGAGCAGACCTTAATAGAAAAGGAAGTGCAACCAGAACTTTTTATTTTTCTCTCAATACTAATTAATTAATTATTGAGCGGATGACTTTTGCCACATATTGCCACCTTAAAGGCAATGTTAACCCTTTGTAAACATATTCGTTGATACTTTTCAAAAAACTAGTTCTGAATACGCCAAATTTCAGACCAGAGAAATGCTTTTCTAAAGTAAGAGGTGTCAAGAAACTTCAATATTTTTCAACATTTGGTCGCATTTGCGTCATACTTTTAATATTATTCATTAACGCTTTTATATACTTTCTCATATAAATATATATTTTTTTCACTGAACTTCTTTTATATTATTATTAGTAGAATTATATTATTTTAGTAGAATTTTATTTAAAGTTTTAAGTTTATTTAAAGTTTTTGGTATACTTTCAACCATTGTCACTAAACCACAATTTAAGCACAAAACCATTTTATATATACCATATATACATATTTGCATACAAGTTAGCGAACTAATCAAATGTTCGAACACTCAAACCACATGACAGGCGTCACAATGAGTGTTGGTCAAATACAAAATCTCGAATTTTCCTACAAAATCCAGCAACAACAAATTTTCTACAAATTTCTATGCATAGCCAATTTATAGGTGTGCTCTTGTTAAAACTTGAGGTCATGGTCAGGTGGCCACTTTCGTTCTGCGCCATCGATCTATTGCTTAACAATACTGACAATAATATAATTCCTATGAAAACACCAACAAGTAAGCGAAGATTTTAATACACATACATATTTATGTTTGTGTGTGTAATTGCTCATTTGCTTAAGAGATTTAAGTCATGTTGTCAGCAAGGCCTTTCCGAAAATATAGAATTTGATTTTAATTAGTTGCTAAATAGCTTATCACTTATGAAGTGGCAAGACAGCATAGCCAAAAATGTTTAGGGAAGTGTGCGTTTGACTTTAGGCAGTCAGCCTTCGCAAACTCGTTATTAAGTCTATTCGTAATTTACAATTTGTCACGGAAGCAAAGTCAATTCGAGCTGTGTGATGGACTTTTAATTACTTCGGTTAGAAAATGCGGCAAGTGTGGTGTTAGCTTGCAAGCTGAGATTTGTCGCTAGTACCACAAACCAAGCTCCACTAACGAGCATCGTCTACTAGAGCGCGCAACAAAAACACTCATGAGTATATCTTACTATAGAAGTTAGAGGAGTGTAGCTTTTGTGTGGCTTAGAGTTCTCGAAGAGCTTACCAAAATATTGGAAATAGCTGGCAGTGAAGATGATAAGTGATGCGTATATTTCTATAGATAGAAGTTGAAAGTAAAGTTTGGTAAATTTATTATTTTAAAGATTTGAGCAGAAGTAAATTGTTTTAATAACAAATTTATCAACGTAGAAATCCAGATTCCTTTTGTTACCTTTCTTCAGAAAGCCAAATTTCCATCAAAAAAAAAAGCTCATATTTAAACAAAAGAATACTAGTATGGCCTAATATATAATATAAGATTCTTCTGTCTTAGAGTAGATCTCAACAGTTCCACTAAGGTACTAGATCTGACCAAGGTTCATGTTGGGCTGGATGTAGCCGCTCTAACCTGTCATTGAATAAAGGTTCATGCTAAATATATACCGAGCGTCATTTGCCAAAGATGTTTGGAAGAAATTTCGTCATGTACTGTTTTCTGCCCAGTGTTGTAACTACTGATCAACACTAAAACATCTTGTCACCGCTTTAGTGATTCATCAGAATTGGTTAGCATTAAAATTAGTTTGATAAGCTCAGTTAACCAGTATACAAAGGTTTGATACACTTAGAACCGATGTTCAGCTGATTCCCGATATATCTATCTCTGGACTACCCTAAACCTAACCTAAAATTAGAAACACCAACAACTCCCATAGAATATTGGGCTTGAAACTGGGGTGCAACAAATATAATATGTCGAAAAAGACTTACTCCAACAGCAGACCGCCCTTAACAGCCGACTCCCAAAAAGAACATAAGTACATATCCCCCAACAACACTCCTAAACCTCTATACAGAACTAAATAAATATGAAAGAATTATCAATATAAAAAATAATTTTTTTTTTTTTCAAAATTGGAACGTTCATTTAAAAACCAATAATATTATTCAAAGTATTGCCCATCTGAAGCTATAACAATTTCCCATCTTTCTGGCAATTTGGAAATTTCATCCCAATAAAACTGAATCAAGCCATTTTTGGATTATCTGTTTTGATATGAGTTGTGTTCCAGTGAGGTTGTTCTGCATCGACCGGAACAAATGCTGCTCAAACGGGTAGTGAGTTGGGCTTTAAGGCAGGTGTGGCAAAAATTTGTAGCAGTTGTTTTCCAATTATTATAGTTAAATTGTCACATCGTGTCTAGACATTTTTTCAGCCGTCGCTCGCTTCAATTTGATGAGTTGTTTTCGGCAGCTTTTAAATATTTTGAAATGGTTGCTTGAGTGACTCCCAAAAATTCTTTGAGCTCTTCTTGTATCTGGCAACAATTTTCATACTGTAATGTTTTGAGTTTCTCAAACTTTTTTGATAGTGCAAGACGTTCTTGGTTCTCTCAGCCAAAATTCTCACTTTTAAATCGTGTACACCATTTTTTGTCGGATTATTCGATCAATCGATAAAAAAAATTTAATCGATCAGCTTGTGTGGCTGCTATATGTTATAGTGACCCAACTTCTTCGGAGATTGCATTATTGAAAATTGAAAATATCTCAAAATTTCATATCGATATCTCAAAAATTGAGGCACTAGTTCGTTTATCTACAGACGGCCGGAGAGTTATACGGACACGGCTAAATCGATTCAGCTCGTCCTGCTGATCATTTAAATACACACTTTGTATTGAGTATTACGAACATCATAGCAAACTTAATGGTGCAACCTGTTTAGGGTACAAAAGTGATTGTTGCTTACGCTTCCAATAAATAATATATGCTGAAGAAGACGCACAAAGACGGCAGCTCTCCAACTAATGTTCAAAATATTGGAACAATGGAAATATAAGCAAGTTACTACATATCTTATCAAATAAATATATTTATAAACCCAAAAACAGTAAATCTCTTTTGAAAATCCAGGTAGCAGTGGAAGAAAGAAGAACTCTCCCTATCAGTATATAATCACTTGTAGCGCTGTATCGAACTAAAGCAAATTTACTTCAAAAATTGTCAAACCAAAAATATGTATCTGTAAGTATATTTAAAATTGTTGCAAATAAGGTGATGAGCTTGTGCGAAATTAATCGTAATGGCTCATGTACACACTGCTCACACCACACATTTGCACGTGTAACATTGTAAATTACATGAAAGGACATGTTGTGGTACACCTACTTCCCTCGCGGTCATACAGTGCGTATGAGTAATTCTCATTCGAAGGCAAAACGCATGAAATTAAACACATTACCGTGACTGAGGCACAAGCGGGCACACACACACACACACTCTCATCTATGCATATGTATGTAGATTTAGGCGCGTAAACTCACCTATATCCCAGCCGCTATCATTCATCATGTACTCCTTTTCGGCAATGATATACCAGATGCAGGCCAACCAATGCGCCACCAGCGAGAAGCACAACATCAGCAGTGTCAGTATCATGGCGGTGTACTGTGAGTATCGATCCATTTTTTGCAGTAGCCGGGCTAGGCGCAACAGGCGTGTCAATTTCACCAAATGAATGTGCGACTCCTGTGGGAAGAAAAGGAAACCAGAAAAAAAAACAAATTATCAGTGCAAAAAATTGTGTTATGTATATGGTGGTATGCTTTTCATTGTGTGTCGAAGGTGCTGGCACGTATAGCACGCTTGAAAGCAATCTGCTTTCACTGAAAATGTGGTAAACGAAAAAGATTTCAACTTTGCAGCGGAGTCACACAGAACGTGAAAAGTTACGCCGTCAATGAATTTTCATGCGATATTTCTTTATTTTACATGGACGGATGTATAAAATCAGATGATCCGAATAAATAAAGCATTATAAAAAAGTAAACATAAGGTGTCTTATTGTCGACAAAAAGATATATTATTTTTAAACCCTTTATAGAACAGCAAGAAAATTATACATAAATTTTAACCTACGAATTTTCTACTGTAGAACATATTGGCTGAGATTTGCCATACTACTTTTGAGACTCTTAAATTATGATAAATTTAATGGTAGCTTTACATTCAATGATATCAGGTACACACCGGTTAGTTTCTGAATAAAAACAAATACACAACTATAACAAAAATATAGCCTAAGCCAAAACTAAATTAGCATGCACGTATAATGAACACGGCAGCAACTCGAGTGACAAAAGCGAACCTAACTCAGAAAGTCAACAGCAACTCACCGCGCAACACTTAATTTAAGAGCACACCCATTCAATCAAGTGGGTTCAGCTGTGTGCTGAAAGGAAAGAAGTCATTTACTGCAAGCAAGGAGGTGAGTCGCTGCAGTTGCTGCAGATAGAAACATGCGGTCACACAAACAAACATGAACTGTGCTAAGAAAATCCATGCTGTGTCTTTATGCTATGATACGCAGCAGTAGACGAGTTAATCCCAGCGATTTTGTCGCCGATCCCGCAGAAAGTAAGCTAAGACGGATGAGCAACTAGATGGAAAAGACAAAAATGCGCAACACAAACGTCACCAGACAAGGAGACAACTAAAGTGCGAAGCAGATGGTAGGTGGTGGAGTGAAGTATAGATTTTTCGGCGAAAAAGAAGTGGAGTAAAAAATTTGAGTTAGGTGAGATTAATATAAGGAATATTAGTATATTTTTTTATTGTTGACTGTCGAAAGACTAAACTCAGATGCACTTTCATTGAAGCTTGAAGTTCAGATATTGTGACACCATTAATTTAAGAATATATTATTATATGATATTACAATAAATTTTAATACTCTCACACCTTGCTTTCACTAACAAATCATCAAAATTTTACATCGCAACTGATTTAAAGCAATGCTAATATGACTTAATCACTTGCAGTTAACCCCCATTTCTTTTTCTTATTGCCTTCCCTACCTCCTCTTTGCATTTACTTCAAGGTGAGAACTACTCCGTGCTTATTAAAAATACGGCAACAGTTAGTGCAGCGTTTAAGTTGTCACAACAAGAAATTTATATTGCCTACTTTATGGCGCGCAAGCAGTGTCGTGCGCTTTTCGCTGTTGTAATTTAAATAATTTATTTTATCTTCTCTATAAGCGCGCTCTTAATGAAAACAAATTGCTACTCGCCTCTCTAGTTAGAAAGTACTCTCACTGTGGCGCATAATAGCACTTTACGGAGCAGATTAGCGGTAGATATGTATCCGTATGCAAATTAATTATTAAGGCTATATTTTATTTCTTTTCTGAATAAAAGTTCAAGAAACTTACTATGACAGTTTTTTAAGTTGCAGGACAATTGGAATTTTTGATTTGTATACGCAAACGATTAACAATTTAACCTCAATACTAAAAACTACTTTTTTTTACTCTGAACAGGATATATAATATATAGTTAGCCACGAAGTTTATATTACTAGCAGCATAAGTTGAAGGACCTAAAAAGTATATATATAAGTTATTAGCGTGACAAGCTGACATAGCAAGACTATGACCTAAGAACATATTCTTTTGGTTGGACTTCTATATCATATATATTGATGTCATAAAATTTATCGCTCAAAATTAAAGTCCTGGTAAAAAAAACTTTTTTGATAGAGAAATTATTTTCACCAAATTGCGCATAGATTGTTATCCAAGACAACGCTATAATCTTCAAGCATATTGTTTAGATCGGACTACTCTAGCATATAGCTGTCATACAAATAAACCAATCAACGTCAAGATTAAGATCTTTCTGTACTCTTTCAGATTATAAAAAATGGATTACGGTAGGGTTCTACAGCTCCAATGCAGCCGACTTTAAGGACTTTTTCCTGTTTTGTTCTAAAGATTCGGCAAAAATGAAGCTTTTCAAAGGAGTATACAGTCATTTTGAACTTAAAAAATATAGTCTGTAAACCAGTTATTGAAAAACGGTTTAAAATTACTGAAATTTCAGATTTGTTACAATTTCAAGCATGTCATTATTTACTTGCGACCGCATTAAAGTCCACTCTCAAATTATTTCTGACGCAACTGCTCAGTTGTATGAACAGTTACCGCAAATCAATATAGTAAAGTTATTACCCTCAGTAGAATTCTCGTTTCCTTATTAGAAATCAATTTGTAATCAATTATTACAAATCTTTGAAAGTACCTTGACTCTCATCATTAAATTTTGATACTTGAACTTCCAAGAAAGTATTCCACTTACAAATATTTTGTTCCAATTACGATACTACAACTCTTTATTGACTCGTTTTACCATCACGATGCCAGCAAATGACTCGTACTCAGCATAAAAAAGTGCAAGACCTTTAAAAGCTCTTAAATCGCATTTAATCACTGCTGATTATGCTGATGATTCGCTGAAATGCCAACAAAAGCAATATGTCTGCAGCAGGAAAAACTGGTTGAATGCCAAGACAGGAAAGCTGACTATCTCATCACGGTTGCAATGGCAGCAGGAAAAATGAGATATATCCCATCAGCATTGTTTGTCGGACGCAAATATAAGGCAATGCACACAATCTTCCTATCCACCTACCTGTCGACATCCTGCCGACATTGTGTATACGAACTGCAGCGCATTGCATACGCGTTCGGGCAACAAAAAAGCTGCATTTTTGTTGAAAGAGCAAAACTTTGAAAACTTGGCAGATAAAGGAAATGAAAAGTTACAAAATAGCCTTAATGCCATTTGAGGTTAGGGGGATGTAGGTAGTTACTATGTTTGGGGATTTTATAAAATAAATCAAACTCGTAAGCAGATAGTTGCTTTGGTGGTTAGAAAAAGTCAAACTGCTGCAGTGATTTTAGTGAGTAAGCTTCGCATGCAGTTTACAAGGTAGTTGCAAGACTAAAAAGTTGTGCTCATATAAATGGAAATAGTAAAATATAATTGAGGAGTAGCCAAAACTCTAGTGGCAACTATGTTTTATTTCTGAAACAAGTTAACAGAGAAAAAGAAAGAAAGTCTCAGTCATCTAAGAACACAAGTAATTTTCGTCAATCCTAAAGATGTTAAAATAGAAGGTAATCCGGACGAAGATAAATTTGCCAATATTCATAAAATAATAAAAGGAAAAGCTACTTTTGAACCATACATGCGAACACTTTATAAAACCTTCCATACACTTGCTATAAGCATTGGCCTAAACAGTAATTATCCGCTCTTAGCTAAGCTATCAAGCGCTTGAAGCTTCCTGTAAGCACTGATAATTATGAAGGACACCTTCTTGCAATATTTACGAATAAATTCAGACTTGGTCTTATCTCGTGTAAAAGCTTAGCTATAATAAAACAGATATTTTAAACTTAATTTCCTTAACTGTCGGCTAGAAAGTAATAATCCAATTTAGTCAAATAGTATACTTCTTATTCCCTGGACCCAAAAATGTATACGCATATTCGTTTTTTTGTAAAGCTTTCATTAATTTGAAATTATATACTAATTTTAGAAAAGCCATTAAACATGTTTACCGTGCTTGTCAGCCAATTTGGTATTTGAAATTTTCTGACAGCCTTCTTTAAAAAAAAGTTTAAATAACTTACACCGCAAAATAAATTCAACAAATAAATGAAAAAGTTAAGGCTAACTTGAAAATTGAAAGCAAGAAAAATCAGCATCTGAATTATACACGTCCATCGCAAGCAAGTCTTAAAGTATAAAACCAACAAGTGATTTATGCAACTTGTTGCTGCGCCGTTGAGAAAAAAAAGTTTTCCTTAATTCTTTTCATTTTGCTACGCGCCGACTACTCACCTCGCCATTATATAGATCCGATGCATACAGATGATCGAACGGCAACGCCGCCAGCAAATCGACAACAAACCAGCCACGCAAATAGTTAATAGCAATCAGCCTGGAATCGGAGACAACTTCACCTTTGCTCGAGACGAATGTTGTACGAAAATTCAATAAAATGTCTGCAACGAAAGCACAACAAGCATCAAATATGTACTTAAATATTGGCACATAATAAAATATTCACAAGCCGCCGTTGACTGGCGGTCGTAAATAAGCGTTAGAAATAAATAGGGAGGAAAATTTAATAAAAATAAATACAAACAGACCAGTAGTCTGCGGTGACTAAGTAAATGTAATCAAATGCTGCAGACTACTCGGCTAGAGTGTTGCAATAAGAAGAAGAAAATATATATGAGTAGTCAGCATTTACTTGACCTATACATTATAATTCATGCATATTTTCTTCTTTTATATATATTTTCTAAAAAGATATATGTGTTTCAAATGGCACTTAAGTAGTTTTATAGCAGTACGTACGAGTGACCAACGTTGCGTATGAGTAACCTGCATATTTATTTGATTTGATTTGATTTTATTGCTATAAGCGGCTTTAAACTGGAACTGGCAATTTCATTCGTTATGAGTAGATGAGTTTGCTCAGCGTGAAGTAGTTCAGTAAAACAAATGTTGTTGTTGTTGCAGAGGTAGAGCCAAAGCTTTAGTCTTGCAGGCAACTGACTTAGTTTGTGGCACAAGCAATTTAAGGGGGTTATATCCACTTGCATGTCAGAATAAACATGCCATTTTCATTTATATTTCTTTAATATAATTTTATTTTATTTTTTTGAAAAAGCATTCCTTTCAATAATTGAAAAAACACAGAATTTAGTGTTCTTTAATATTCGTTGATTCGTTTTGAAAAATTTTGGATACTTTGATCCTGTAGGCAGCCAATCGCTAGGAGGACATCCGGAAAAAGGTTTCTGTCGGCAGAAAGAATTTTTTATACATACGAAAATTTCCAGGCGACCCGGCTGGATCCAGCGATTAGGAAAAAATCACCTCTCCAAAAAATACCAGCGTTTCGAGAAAAAAATGTTTAAAGGCTTGGGATCCGATTACACTAAGTTAAAAGATTCTTACTAGTACGCTTCTACCTCCGGAACTATTTTCCGATTCACCTTCAAATTTTCGAAGTATATTCTTAAATGTATGTACATTCGATACTAACGAAAAAACAAATCTCGATCTCTTGAAATTCAAATTCAAGTTTAAGTGGATCTTTAGCTAGACAGTTTATATCGCATATAAATTTAATATCACTAAATTCTAAATAAATTCTAAACCACCTAAACGCTTAATATTCATACATTTAATATCATATGCGGAACTTCATGGCGTATACGTAACATATTTTACAGAATTTATGTTCTGACTAATTTTTGCGTTTTTAATGCTCTTACTAATTATTATTAATGTTTTACTTTTGAGCTTTATTAGTATCTTATTATCTTAAATTGTCACCAAATAACTTTCACACGCATATTCCTCATTGAATTCTTCAATAAATAATACACATTGTAGGCGGTCAGTCTATACGCAAACACTTTTACCAAGCTATACTCACACAAAACTGTTTCATTCAGTTTGTAAATGTTTTTTACGCTTCCCTCATGCATATTTTACAAAATATCGCCAAACCACGCACTCACCTGCTATGAACAGCGCCTCAACAATAACATCCGACACCATGGTTTGACGATCCGCTTTCGCGAATGCCGCATTGTACGGCACCAAAACGGCGACATAAAATGTGGACACCAATATAATCCAGTCCCAAAAACCCTTGAAAACACCATAATGCGGCAGAATGAAGCGTGACTTTTTTATTGATTGCGTTTTGTATTCGGGAAAAGGCGCCTCCGTTGAATGCAATAAATTCTGTTTGGAAAAAATGCAAAGAAAAACAAAAATATTTAGTATGAAAAATGCGGTAGATATTAAAATTTGCGCGAAAGAAAAAAAAGCAAACAACAAACGGAGGGTAAGCTGAAAAAACGCACTAATTGCTTGAATGACAGTATCTAGCCGACAATTGTTGTTGTTGTAGTTGTTATTGCGCGTGGCAAAAAAAGGATTAAATTACATTCAAGCTGGATGCGAGAACTATTTGTATAACCGTATTCGCTGCTGTGAAGGCACACAAAAGAACGCTGCGTGAGTTTATTTGAATAGAATCACACACAAACACACGCATATGCACATAACTTTTCACGTTTATTAGCCACGAGCGTTGTGTTGTGGATATTGGATTTATGTACTGCTAACGGTTGAATGTAATATGACTCGACTTACACACGATTGCAGTTGTATGGCATTAGTTTTATTCGCATGTCTGTTGAATTTAATTAAGAGGCAAAAACGGAATGATAAACGTACGAATATAGGTGTGAGACATATGTACGCATGTAGCAAGTGTGTGTGCACGAGCTTGTTTATCGCTATCACACGAAACTGATATAAGAGGTAGTGCTGTTGTTAGTAGTTTGCACATTAGGAAGGGATACCTTACAAACTATCCTTATGACCCAACCAATCACTACAAAAACATTGAAAAAGTCTGAAAAAATTTGATTTAAGTCCGGTGAGGGTAACTAGACCAATAGTCATATACTTGTATAAGGTCTAGTAAAAACGTATCCATTATTTTTCTAATAGATGGCGTCAGTAATCCGTGTCTCGCGTGGTATAAGTGTTCCGGAAACTTTGGCCGAGCCATAACTGACGGTCGGGAAGATTTCTACTATCTTCACTTAGTGCTAAACTCTAAATTCGGACTTGTACCGTCAACAATTTGGAATTATGTTTCACCAGGACAACGCTTACACAGCGTTTGTGACTAGCCAGTAGCTCCGTGTGCTCGGTTGGGAGATTATTATGCTTCCAGTTTATAGTCCGGTCCTGGTGCCATGTGAATACTATATGTACCTGTCTTTTGCAAATGATTCTGCTGGTAAAAGTTCGCCTCAAGGAAAGTTTGTGAAAATCTAATGTCCCAGTTTTTGTCAATTTCATAATATCTCAAACAAAACGTTGCATATTTGACTTAAATTGGGTCAATCCAAATATTTCAAGGTAGGTAGGTAAGTAAAGTAGATGTCTGTCGTCTGACCTTAGTCGTTAGGAGGCCCATTGTAAGAGTAAAATCCCATCACTCAATTATGTCTTCTCTGAACTACCCTGTGCTCCTGTTGAAATTCATCAATACAAAAAGTTTTCTTTGTGCAACCTCCGAGACAATGTCAAGAAACTTTCGACTAATATTTACGATGCTTTTCCTATACAAAGCCTTACATTCGCATAAAATATGTTCTATAGTGTCTTTCTCTTCGATCTCCTGACAGCTTCTACAATAGTCATCGTATGGTGTTCCTAGTCTACTAGCATGTCTGCAAATTATACAGTGACCTGTCAACACTCCTGCTATAGTTCTTATGTAATTCGCCAACCTTTCCTGTCTGCCTCCTTTTTCCGTTCCTATGACAATCGGTTCTACGTAATAGTATTATTGGTAAACGTCTCGGCAACTTTAAAAACAATTATTCTTGAAATACTTTATGTCGCTGCAACGGCATAACAACAATACTTAAATTTCTTATATTTTCAAAAGCGATAAAGTTTGGACCCTCGTCCCATACTCGGATAGCAATAAAAATTTGGATTTAGCGAAGTTTGTCTAAAAAGTAAGTTCATATTCCCAAATGTCTAAATTGTTTTTACCTCAAATCATAAAATGAGGTTAATAATGGTTTATAATAGTTGGCTACTCACATTTCCTAATTTCAATTTCGTCTTCACCTTCTCCGGCTTGTAGTGACCGGATAGTTGATAGAGCACCGCACGACTACGTCGCCGTCCCATATTACAGCCAGCAGGTACATCCAGATTATTGCCCTCCATACCGTCGCCATCCGCCTCCGATGTCGGCGGACCGCCCAGACCCGGCAGGCCACCCAAGCCGAGCATGCCAGCATTGGAACCGGCACGAAAACGCGCGCCCAGCAAAGCAGCTGTAAGGGCAAAAACTTTGCAGCGTAAACAAAAAAATTGCGAACAGAAGGAAAAGCGATAAGAAGATAAAGGGGGCGAAGAGTATATTTTTCGAAATTATTAATTTTTTTTTTCCCACAAACAAATGCAATGCAAAAGCAAATTAGAGATAAAGGTGAAAAAGAGCAAAAAATAATAATGCAAAAAGAGCGCGAAAAAGACAAGTAAGAGAGTGAGATAGGTGAGTTAAGTGCAGAAATGTGTGGCAAAGTGCGCGGGGTTTTACAGTAGAGTACAAGAGCGCGAACGAGAGAGAGAAAAAGAGAAAAAAGAATGGATAAACAAAGGTGAGGATTATTAATGGTTTTTTCTTATGATATTTATAACTTTATTGACATATACGCTACTTTAAATCTATATAGGTGCAAGTGTAAGCATTTGTTGTGTTGTGTGAAAAAATTACATAATTAAGCGTTTTGAATTTAAGGTCGTTTTCTGTTTTACATTTTTAATTTAATTTTTAGTTTTGTGTTGCAGGCTGCAATTTGCACACTAAATATGTACTCACTTTTAATTAAATATTTTTTGTTACAAACTTTACATGCCACACACGCTTAACTGTTTATAAATATGTAAATAATTTGAACAAAAACTAAAACTACTTGCTACATTCATGGAAATTTGCTTCATGCCAGAGTGCAGTCATTAGTGGCTAAGAACTTTGTTACAAACAAGGCATGCACACACACATATATAAAAACTAATAAGTGTATAGACACATACATACATATATGAATATAATTTCATATATTGTTGGCCAGCAATTGACCAGCAGAGCTTCACTTTTCTCAACATTTTTATTTTTTATAATATTTTTTTTTATTTTTGTTTTGAGCTTTACTTTTAACATATATATATATTTTTTTTTTTGTTATAAATTTACGCATTGAAATGCAGCGAGTTGCAGTAGCGTTAAACAGAGAAATTTGCCTTTGCCTCTGCATTTTCATTACTACAGCGAAACTTTTCTCATTTTATAAGCAAATATTAAAATTTTACAAAGTACTTTCTCACGCGCTACAAAAGCTTGCCTCTCTGCCCTTCTGCCTTTGTTGTTCGACGAGGACGTTTTCATAGTCCAGCGACTTTTAAGCGCTTTTCTGGTTTACACTTAACGCATTTCGCACACATTTTGCGCTTTTTTTCGCACAAACTTCCTAAACTTCTTTGCCGACCAGCGTGGCCTCTGCGCAAATAAGTGTTATTTTAATTTTTATTAAATTTTAAGCGAGTTGCAGTTGTAAATGCCACTAATAACACTAATAAAAAAGCTATGCTGGGAAAATGCATATCTTTATTTTGCGAATTGTTGGCGGCTATACGCTACAGTAGTGCGATATCGGCGGTTCCAACAAATGAGCAGACTTTTTGGTAGAAAAGAACATATGCAAAATTTCAAATCGATATCTCAAAAATTGAGGGATTAGTGCATATTCGTAGTTGAAGACCACAATCCGTATTGAGAGCACACAGACTCACAGAAAAAAATTCTTATTTGCTATAATCTTATTATGCTCCGAGGCGGAAAATAGTATTACTTGCTGACTAGATCAATTTTAAGCTCTTCAACTCAAATGAATTTGCCGTAACTCTAGTTTTTATACTCTCGCAACCTGTTGCTACAGAGTATAATAGTTTTGTTCACCTAACGGTTGTTTGTACCACCTAAAATTAATCGAGTTAGATATAGGGTTATATATATATAAATGATCAGGATGAAGAGACGAGTTGAAATCCGGGTGACTGTCTGTCCGTCCGTCCGTCTGTCCGTCCGTCTGTCCGTCCGTCCGTGCAAGCTCTAACTTGAGTAAAAATTGAGATATCTTTATGAAACTTGGTAGACATGTTTCATGGTACCGTGAGACGGTTGGTATTGCAGATGGGCGTAATCGGACCACTGCCACGCCCACAAAACGCCATTAATCAAAAACAAATAACTTGCCATAACTAAGCTCCGCAATAAGATACAAGACTGTTATTTGGTACACAGGATCACATTAGGGAGGGGCATCTGCAGTTAAAAATTTTTTTTTTAAAGTGGGCGTGGTCCCGCCTCTAATAGGTTTAATGTGCATATCTCCTAAACCGCTAAGGCTATATTAACAAAATTCACTGGAAGCAAATGTTTTTAGCACTTCTATTGACGGTGTGAAAATAGTTGAAATCGGGTGGCAACTCCGCCCACTCCCCATATAACGGTACTGTTAAAAACTACTAAAAGCGCGATAAATCAAGCACTAAACACGCCAGAGACATTAAATTTTATCTCTGAGATGGTATAAGATGACTTTATAGGAACCGCGTTCAAAATTAGACAGTGGGCGTGGCACAGCCCACTTTTAGGTGAAAACCCATATCTTGAGATCTGCTTAACCGATTTCAACCAAATTCGGTGCGTAACGTTCTTTTCATGTTTCTATGTCATAGTGCGAAAATGGGCGAAATCGGATTACAACCACGCCTATTTTCCATATGACACCATTTTAAATACCACTTGATTCTTTCACTTTCCACTATGCAAATCAGGCAACAATGACTGTGTCGGGTTAAAACTTTGCGTGAATAATGCGATTAAAATATGGCACCTTGTGGCCAAAAATTGTCTAAATCGAACCAAAACTGTTTAAGCCCCTAAGTACTAAATATGTGGACCCCAGTGCCTATAGTTGACCTTCTACCGAAAATATTAGTCAATCCACAAAGAAATCTCAAACGAGTATACCATTTGACTTTGCGAGAGTATAAAATGTTCGGTTACATCCGAACTTAGCCCTTCCTTACTTGTTTTTTTTTTTTTTTTTTTTTTTTATAATAGCCCACCTTGACTTTTGGATATTATTTTCTGATTTTGGGTCTGGTGTTCTCTACCAAATTTATGGAATCGCTAGCCGATATGAATATAAAAAATATATTTTATGCAACAAAATTTGCTGCTAAAGGCCGCAGTTGGCAAGAGGCTTTTATTCTGGCATTTCCAACAAAACAAAACCTAAAAGGAGTCCAAAATAATGTTGCTAAAAAAATCAAAAATAATCTTGGCCACACTAATAATTGTAATGGTTTTCTTTTTTTTTTGTGTGTTAAATTAATTGAAGAAAGCTGCTACATCTCTAAAAATTTCATAAATTATGCAAATGCTAAAAAATAAAATATATCAAGTTGCCATAGAAACAAATATTCGAATGTAAAACGTGCAAGTTTAGTTACAACGGTAAAGTGACGTAATAAAAGAATATATTTAAACCAAATAAATACTTCCCATACCTTTCTACAAGTATTACTCTAAACAAGCAAGATTTGTCACACAAAATCAACGGCTCACAATATTGAATAAAATTATTTAGTTCCATGAAAAAATTTTCTTTGATTTTTTAAAAAAAATCCGCAACTACTTAGTTGCCAACCCAATAATATCGAGTGCGTCTTGAAAAAAAATGCTTGCCAAAGCCTGCATAAATAAAAGTTTTATTTAAATGACTCTAAAATTTGATTTTGCAGCCCTTTGCTCTCAACTTTCGTTATTAGCCACTACTTTCTGGTGTCTATTCGAAATAAATATTCTCAAAAAAAAGTTTGATCTCGTTAACATTGCACGCCTGTACAGAAAAATTTTCCCAAAATTTAGTTAAGACAAAATTAAATGATTAATTACACAAAGCCATGGAAGATGAATAAAAATTTAACACAATAAATAATTGTATACAATATTATTAAAAAACAAATCATTCGCACTTAACACCATATTTAACAGCTTTTGTTTCTGTAATATTTGTAATGCTATGCCTTGAATTAATCATCATAACAGCACTGAGCCCCGCAATAAATTAAATAAATTAAATTGTCTGCCTTGATAGCAAAGAAGTTTCGCGACCTACAAGAATAAAGACCTTCTTCCAAAATTAACGCAAAAGTCAACCCGCCCAAGGCTCATTGGTAACAAATAAGACCCACAATTTAATTTATCCCTTTCGTTGAGTTTTTTATAATGCCGAAAATTCAGAGGTCATTTTCATTGCAGTTATTTCTTTAAGGGCCTGATAAGTTGTTTGTATGCAAACAAATTGGATTTTAATTCAAACAATTTGCGGCTTTAAGAGGTTGGGTGGAAAACCGTTCGGTTGAAGGCTGAGTGTCTTAAGAAAATTAACATTTTTCCATTATTTCTTCTCTCGGTAGTAGACAAGTCTGCATGCTTAGTTGCATGAAAAATATTTTGTAATCGAGCGCCGTGTATGTGTGCGTGTTTGTATCTGTGTAACAGTATTTGCAGTATGCCCGCGGTTGTCGCTTTCAATCCGTAAATTGCTGTTGGTGAAAGGTTTAAATCAAATATCAAAATACAAAACAAGCGATGATTTGTTTTGTTTGATAGAAGCGTAAGGGCAACAGTTAAAAAGCAAAAAAATCATGTTGAAACTTAACTAATCATGTTGAAAGTTAACTCAATCAAATTTGAATAAGCGACGTTTAATGAATTAAACAATTAACAACGGATACTAAAAGGGGGAAAAAAATTATTTTTTTGTGAAAATTATTTTTAAAGATACAAATTATAATTTTTTTTTAAATTTCATACCAGGAGTACCCCTTTGGAGTCACTCTTGTGGGTCATTTAGATTTTTCTCGATATAATCTTCGAAAATTACTCTTTAACTGAAAATAATTTATTTATATTTTTTAATACAACGGCGCGTTCCCAACAGATGGCTGTTAGTAGATTTATATAGGTTTTGAGAAATGTATTATAGTTTCAGCTTCAATTATTATTTAAATCAACAATCATTTCTAGGATGACCTTCTTTATTTTTTATTTTTTTTTGTCGAAAATATTTTGCAAAAAAATGTCAAAAAATGTTCAAGCTTTTATTATATTACGATATATATAAATATGGTGTTGCATATTTATGCTTTTTTAAAATAACTGTAAATTTTCGCTTCACTCAAATATCAATAAAATAATTATAGCTTCATGATTGAGCTCAATCGTTCAGTATAATTAAGAACAACATTGGAATTCATCGATGTGCTTCAACACATATATATATATATATGCACATGTGTATGTGTATCTACATATGAGTTTTCATAGCCTATGCTGCCTGTAATTAAAGATTATGTTCACGCGCATATACTAATACTGTGCTCAAGTGAATTTGTTCTTCTGAATAATTAATAACACACAGTGCCAATGCCATATTCTTCTGAAACATTGCCAGCAACTGGTAGTAATTAATTACACATGACATCCGCTTTTCTATGGCTGCGAATGGAGCGTGAATTGTCGTTTTACGCTTACATATACACACAAACATCCCCACACAAACATATTAGGGTGTCCGTTATTTCCCAAGTTGATTGTTTTTTTGCAAACGCCCCCTGAAGTTATAGTTTTAGCCCTAAAAATAAGGGCACAACGTAAACAAGCTCTTTATTTTTAATTTAGACGATGCCTAAATTAATTTTCTTTTCTCATGTTTATAACATGCCATTTCTTAATATTTTGTATTAAAAAATAAAATTTACAGCTTTTAAAAAGTGATATTCTAATATCAAATTTATTGCTCATTGCTCTATAAAAAAAAGGTCTTAATAGTTTTTTTTTCATAAAATCTTTCGTTTAAAAGTTCTACTCAGTTAATGTTATACACCAAACGACTTGAGCATTCATGCAAGTGCTTTATAAATTCTATATTACTCATACGACATGCAGTACTATATGAATACAATACACTTTTTACTTCAACTTTGACCTTGAATAACTTTGACACAAGTGGATTTTTTGAAAAATGTCCCAGAAAGTTTTTGTAGAACGTTCCATTTCCTATAAAAATAATTCGATGCCGCAGCAACGTCTTAACTGGCTTTGCAAAAAAAAATTAATTGCAAAAAGTACGAAAAACCCTATGTTATTTAAATGGGAAATGAATCGGCTTTGTGGCACGGGCTATTATCAATATTAAGAGCTCAAATGGGTTTTATAAATTTTTTTAGGCATTTAGAGAGTCGAAAATCGATTTGGGATATAACGGACACCCTAATACATATACACATACATACCTATACGCATTTTGTAGAGCAAGCTCATAAAGTATTTTCCACTTCATTACAAGCATATTGCGTGTAAAATCACAACAACAAAAACCAGCTACACGCTCACTTATTTGCTTGTATGTGTGTATATCATATATACATATATACAAATTCAATAATTATTTTGCGCTCTCCCGGCGCTTTTGAGCTTTATTCTGTCAATTATTTCCGCAATCTTCTTAAATGCAGGGTAATCTTCATTTCAAGCGTAATCGTCAATCGTTGCAGTGCGTAATAAAGTTTATAAATGTTTCACGTTAAAAACATATTTATTTTACAGTTGAACGTTTTCAGTACTTAAGTGCGAGGTATGTTGCTGTGATTTCGCTTAATTTGATAAAATATCTGATTTGGTTTTGGATTTCACAAAATATTCATATTCTCTTTTTAAGGCTTTATGGCATTTTAATGCTTTGAAGGCACAAATCTTTTCGTATGAAAGGTGAAGATGTTGCTGCTCGAAGCAGTTGTTATTCACATTTATACATACTTCTACAGATACTTGGGATCTGACTGATTTGGAGCGCTAGTTATTCAATCGAAATGTAGAACGAATTTCTGATACCACAACTTTATTTCCGCAAAAGAGAGCCCAAATTTTTTCTTATAAAAAACTATATATTCATTCCATGAACCAAAGTGAAAAAGGGGGTTTTAGCAAGCTATAAGAAAACTTTGAAACAACTAGTTTAGAAAAAATATATATCTGTATTGATCAATTATTTTTGCACCATCAGCCTAAATATAGGCAACGTTTTTGTAAATTATTCTGTCTGAACTGTACATTCTGCCAATTTAAAAAAAGTTTCATTTAATGAAATGTAATAAAACTAGAAGAAATGTTAACGTCGCTTGCTACGAAACTAGAAATTTCTTCACAAGTGCCTTCCTTGTGACATAAATGAGGACAATACGTTCTTTATCTTGATTTGGATCGGTTGTATGGTAGCTGCATATTATAATTGTCCGATATGAAACATATCGTCTTTGATTCCATTGTCCTTGCTACATTTCGAGCAGATATATTATCAAATAAAAAAGTTAACATAGAAGTTTTAGAGTAAAGACGCGCTCTTGAGTTGGATTTTGCTTTTGCTTGAACCAAAATTCAATCTTAATCCATTCTTAATACATTTTAAGATTTCAAGTTGCCTGCTTTGGTATATTTTTAAAAAATGTGACACAAGTCAAGAAATTTTGAAAGTTACTATATTTCCAAATCTGAGTTAGTTTAGTTGTAAAATTGTGTACAACAACTGATATTTGATTATAGTGTTGATATGTTAGATAGTATTATGTACCAAAAAATCTGTTATTAGAAAATATTGGCTATCAATTTACGTGTTTGAAAAATCGTTAAATTTCTTTCATAAGGAAATACAGTTGAAATTTTAATTTAAAAGGAAAGCAGTCAGCAATAATATAACTGAAAAATAAAATACATTATTTCACGCTTTCCGCTAGCTCATAACTTTTTATTTAAAAAATATATAAGCAATTCAAATCTACATATTCTGCTTCTTTTTGTGTACAGATATTTCATTTCATAAATTATGTTTCCCCTCAAAATCCAGTTAAGACCATAAACTCAATTGATGCTACACATTTTATGGTTTCAAATTTAATTCAATCAATCAACCGGATATATGGGAAAGATAGTCAAAACAAACACGGAGATCAAAATAGACATTTGTAGTATCTGCATGTCACCAACACTCCAAAGGCACAAACTTCTACAGGGAATAAAAATTAATAATACATCAACTGGCAAGCACATGCAGCTGATAGAAGAAGAAGAAGAAGTGTACGAAATGCCAAACATTAAAATGTAAATAAAATGCAATGAATAGAATATAAACGTATCACCATCACAAAACACACACAGAAATCCATAAATATCTGCATAGAGAACAAAAATATAAAATATTATATATGATATGCCGATGAATTTATGCAAAAAGTCATCGAAAAAATTTAAATTCTGACAATTTAACGCATTTCTATAATATTTCTTTTATTACATTATTTCTATGACTTTCATGCAAACGCACTTTTGTCTCAATTTTCAAAATAAATGTTTACGACTTTTCCAGTAAATATGAGACACACACTCATGCATCTTTTATTAACAGCTTTAGCAAAAATATTTGCCAAGTTCACCGTAAATAACGCAAAGTTAAATGAAAGCCGCAAGCCGCCAAATACCGCTCTGCGGCTGTCGTCTGCTCCAGCTGATTGCTTGCGGTCAATGACAGCCACCACAGCTGAGCCACTGCAGCGGTAAGGCACAAGTTATAAAACAGATTTTTTTCATGTACACACAGGTATGACACACAGTGGCTGTCATTTGGTCAGCCAGTCAATGCCCGACCGTAAATACTTTCCCTGTTTTGTGTTATAAATTTATTCGAGTTTAGTCGCCTTTAAGCTGGCGGTGGCATGTTGGTCGATTTTGATTTAGTGTGTGTTATTATTGTTGTTGCTGGCTTTTTATAGTGCTCACTAAACCGAAGCTAATATATTTGGGTATATTTCACCTGCTAGTTAATAAGCTGATTCACGGTTATTGTGGTTGGGATTTTACTCAGCTGGTGCTTTAAAAACGATTTAACATTTTATTGGCGGTCATCAAAATAATGTTAAATATACATTTAGTACACTGAGGTGAAATTATTAAGATACTATATTGTAGCCTATCATAAGTAGTGAAAGTTAGTCTAGTAACAAAAATTACTTTATATAGTATTATATATGAGAGCTGGGTATTTTGTGCACCGATTCCACACAATTTCATCATTAAACTATATTATATACTGGAGGTATATAGGGGTTAGTTGAAGTATTGGCCTGATTTTATCCAATTTTGACACAAGGACACATTATTATCAGAAAATGAATATCTCTATATTTCAATAATATAGCTTACAGTTCTGCTGATATTTTCGGTAAAAGAAACAGCAATACGCACTGAAATACACACATTCGGTATCTAGGGACCTGAAAACTTATGGTCAGATTTCGAATATTTTTAAACATGCGATGGGGCACTTTAGAGACACCATTTGTGCAAAGTTTTGCTCTCGAATTTATTTGCTATTAAGTTAAGAATTTTATGGAATTTTAAATTTATATTTTCGTAATGTAACATGAGAGTGGCGAGCTAAAGCGATGAACTAAATATTGTTGAAATTTATAATTTATACTAAATTTCAATTTAAAGTTGGTTTAATTATTCACTCTAAAACCCGTGCGAAATAAATTTAATCAACGAATTAGTAACCCCTAGCAGAAGGCACGCACTAACTACACTATCAATCAAGTAACCAGCTGAAGGTTATATGCATCTTCAGCGTTAGATGTGCGTAAATCGACTTGTCAACGCCTCCATAGGTGCTGGTTAGGCGTACACGTGCATTCATTAGCAGCGCTCTGCGCCACATATTCGCACTGTGTACTCACGCAACGGTAGTTCGGCAATGCTGTTAAAGCATATTTCGTTCATTTGCCACATTCATCATCGGCCTTATCAAAACAATCGCTCATCCATCTATGTACTGCGCTAATCCGCCTGATATGCACGGGCGTATATGCAACATTATTAGTGTTGAATTCATCGAAGGGTGGAATGTGTGCGATTGCCTGCATAATTGAGGAAGTGGCCATACATGTACGTGTGCTGGCAGATTATTGACCAGCTTATTGATGAGGGTTCACACGCAGTGTATCGTGGGTTAGTGTTACTTTATAAAGCTATTGTTTAGACCAAAATAGAGTGTACATTATTCAGGGAGCCATATCACAAGCTACTATGTGTTGACAAAGGTTTTTAGCAGTTTTTGTCATTAATTCAAACTTACTAATGGCATACTGATTAAATGATTAAATGTTATACCTACATAACTTATTTATAAATAATGATTTGGGTTCAAATAGACCGCGCGGTTGCAAGGGATATATATACTTGTATGAACAGGGTATATTAAGTTTGACACGAAGTTTTCGAAACGCAGAGGAGAATGTCAGAGACCCTATATAAATACAATACATACAACATATATGTATATAATTGATCAGCGTGTTGAGCAGAGTTGAATTAGCCATGTCCATATGTCTGTATATACGCCAACTAGTACCTCAGATTTTGAGATATCGCTATGAATTTTTACACACGTCCTTAGTTACTCGGAAGAAGTTAGTTATTGTTGTGCGTTAGAATCTAAGGGTCAGTGATTTCTGTTGATGTACAGAATTGTGAGCCAACATCTATTTATACTTTTTTTCGGCAACAAATGCTAATTTTCTTCATATACATCCATAACTAGAATATATGTATGTCCTCCTCCTCACAGTTTCCTTGCTAACTTAGACGCTTTTCACTCTTATTATATACACCAGTTTCTATTTAATATCATATCCATCAACAGTAATCACCTTCAAAGTCAATAATTATTGCAAGAGCATAATATTTATTTGCCTTTAAGCCTCTTGTTAAATTGTGGTAATTCGAGCTTTGAAACATATTGTTATTTACTAAACAAATAATCTTTGTATAATTAACTAGATGAAAGATAGAAGTGTAAATAAACCACACATATGTATATACGAGTAGTATGTGTAATACTTACACTCACAAATTAACTTTGATGTGCAATTAACCATACGAGCATTGACTGCTGTCAATAAAAAGGTTTGAATGTGAAGTGAAAGCAAACCCATTATAATATTAGAAATAGGCAGAAGGGCAAATTTACAGAAGATTGCGTGAAGCGTGCAAATATTTGTTTTATGTGTCGAAGGTGTTACGAGGATAGTACACGAAGTGCATGGACTAAAGGAAAAGAATCACTGGGTATATATACAATTTAAATGTATAAATAATTATACTTGTATATATACTAAGAGGTTATTACACTAACCATATTTAAAATTTCGAGTTACACTTCAAATTATTATCTACACTTATGATTATATCCCTTATATTATATCCTTTATTGAAAGTGTCATATTTTGTAATAAAACTATAAACCGTGCATTCTTAAATACAAATTTTGTTTAATAAAAAGTTAAATTATTAAATATTTTCTTCTTATAAGTTTTGTTTTAATACCCACAATATGATAATAACATAAATAATATTTTATTTTTCCTTCACATGTATTTTCAATTACCCTCGTACGCATAATTATTGAGTGTTCAGCAGAAGTTCAATTTAAGTTAATTGCTTTCGTGAGAGCAAACGAACTTTATCCTTTACAAATTTTAATCAAAGAATCGCATTAATATACGAGTACATAAATGCTGCATTATATACGTATACATACACGTATATGAGTACGAAAATGAATACACATGCATGATTCGACCTTAAATAAGTGCTGATGCATCAGAGGATATACATATACATTGCAATTATATACAACACTGAATAAATTAAAATAAATAAACTGGTCTAAATAATTAATTATACTAAGTATCCAAATGCAAATTAATTGCTCGACTGCTAGAAATTAAATTCAAAATATTTTAATATCAGCAAAATTATTTTTGTAATAAAAACAGTAACAAATAAAAAAATTAATTAAACAAAATTTCTGCATTATATCGGCTCATTTTGGGCAACAACAATCAATCATTAAAGCACAGATCATAATAGATTTATTTGTCTTATATAGAAGCAAAGCCAATTGCAATAATTTTCCAGCGCCAATCGCGACCAAATTAACTTAATATAATCTTTTTAAGAGCTCCAAATGAAAAGTACGAATTTTAATCAAATGAAATAGGTTAATATTATTTTTTAAAGCCAGACTAAATTCAACAATTAACCTAGTGTAAAATTAAAAAAAAAAAATTTTAATGTTTGCATATTCCGATAGTCTAAGCTTTTAAAAATACCATAACATATTTTTAAGTCGATAACTCAAGTAGTTTTTAAGTTACAGCTTTCTAAAATGTATTTGGTCAGTTCAATCAGCTCCATCAGTTTAGCTGTAAACGCATTCCTCTTGAAACTGCAATACAATTTTCAAATATGCTTGAATTGCTTCAATTATATATAAATTTCCGATTAACTCCCACAAATCGGCATTTTTTTGGGTATTTTAGGTTGTCACACTAGGTTTAATATTTTTATACAAGTAAATTCAAAATTAGTCACTATAATTTTTTATTCATTGCCAATTGTAGATTTTATACTTTCTTAATTGCCTTGGTTAATTGATCAGTCTGAATTACGGCACTAATTAGTTAATTATCCAGTTATCAAATTTTAACTAAGACTTTTAACGTATTGTATATTACTAATTGACTCAACTACTTGGCAATATTGCTTTGTTATGATAAATTGAGCTCAATTACTACCCTAATTTAAAAAAAACTAGCTCAATTAGTGATATATTTGAACAGATTAACACACGCTTAATAGCAAACAATTATATAAACTATCTTTAGTTCCATTTTAAGTTAACAGAAATATAATATAATAGTTTGAAACAATTTAACACCTTCCACTGAAAAAACTTCTTATGCAAAATTTTCCTTTATAATTAAGAAAAAAACATATCAAATTAAATGACAATTTTATAGAGTATGTATATTCTCAATTCTCCTCAAAGTTTTCAAGGCAATTTACTTCAGCCTGCATATTTGTACCGCCACAAAAACTCTACAGAGTATCAAAAGTAAAAAATATATAAACCAAAAAATATAACAATAACAAAAATTGGCAACAGTTAAGTCACTGAACTGAAAATATACGGCTCACCAGTTCAGCGCTTGTACTCAAGTGTGTGCCCTTTAAACGCTCCGTGAAAACCGCAAATAATACCGGCGGAAAGGAAAAAATGAGATTTTCGAAAAAAACACGAAAAATATATATAGATATAGATAGATATCCTTTCACCAGCCAGCAAGTGTGGAAATGGCAGCTATTTAAATAACGCCACCAGCATTCCGCGTAAAAATGCTTGGATTGCGGTTATTTATAGCACAGCCAGTGCCGGAAGTAACGAGCCAGAATTATAACGCTATAGTAAAAACTCAAAATGGAGCCAAGAAGTACGACGTTATGAATTGAAGCGCGAATATAAGTATGCAAATGAAATTTAAAAATCGAAGGAAAGAGTGTGGGAAAATCAAAAAAAGCGTTGAAAGGACGAAAGCTCCAACTTAAGTCGTTCAACAATGGCTTCTGATTAAGGCACATTTTGTGGAAAATTATAATTGCCGAGTATTAGAGTACTATTTGCCAAGTAGCTGTTGCTCAGGTTCTAAGCTAATTTTCTTTTATTGTGGTGGTAGCTTATTTTTAAGTAGAAAATCACAACAAAAAAAATTTCGACTTCAAAAAAAAGTCGTTAATTGCTTACTGTTTACTCTCGTGGTTTTTGTGTACGTGCAGATGCTTAATGGCTTAATTGTATACTCTTGCAAAAATATTATAAAAACTATTTGAGTTATTATTCTAAGTTTTGCATGCATGTGTGCGCTTGTGTTAGTACATTAGTTGCCATTTCAAGCTATTGCTTTCATAATTTTTTTAATACACGCTAATATGAAATAAATTTTATATTATTTTATAGCACAATTTTTCAGGTGTTTATAATTTTTTTGTTTTATAGTACATCAGAGGTGACTAAGTGCAGTTATTTAACATCATATTAGATCTATAACTATATTCTTGCGGTTTTTCAAGAGATGGCGTAGCTTCAATATTATTCCATTATTCCAATATTCCAATGCTCCGAACATGCATTGGATAGCAATTGTTCTTGTGCGTGTTATTCCTGTCAAATTCATGACAAAACTGAATATTCACGACGCCAAGGTAATGCTTGGAAAGGGCGTGCTGTATTCTGAGCTTCAAAAACCGAGGGAAACCATTAATAGGGTACACAAAGCAGGAGTAGTACTTTTGGGACGGAATGCACGAATTTTTAGAAAGATTGGAAGATATTATAGATTCAGATGGGCAATAATCTGAATAGTATTATGATATATGTTTTGTTAAATAACTTTCACATTAAAAAAAGACCCCACGAATATAGTTATATGGACGCAATATATACAATATAAAACACTAAACTTGCGAAATCTTTTTGACCCAAAAAGTAATTAATAAGGAAACCAATTTAAAAATTCATGATTCAAGGAATTTTGGCAAAATCTGCGTAAAGACACTGAGAGAAATGTTATAGCTTACTGATTTGTTTTCTGTTTAAAAAACAAACGGTTCCTGATTTGAGAGATATAAAGATATGTACTAGGCTATTTACCTTGCTTTAAGTAAATATATATAATTAAACACCAGGCATTAAGTTTTAAAAAGG
Source organism: Bactrocera oleae (assembly GCF_042242935.1). Classification (NCBI taxonomy): domain Eukaryota; kingdom Metazoa; phylum Arthropoda; class Insecta; order Diptera; family Tephritidae; genus Bactrocera; species Bactrocera oleae. The sequence goes on from NC_091538.1 coordinate 66,513,915, forward strand.
ACATAAAAACATCATTTCTTTACAGGCTCATTAGTAAATCGTAACCTCAAATAATTGCTGTAATTTTTTTTTTTTTTGTTTTTGCCACTTATTATGCACACCTTTTAATTATAAAAGCATTAAATTATAGTTTGAAATGGCATCAGCTGCAAATATTATGATTTTACATATGTAGCAAAAGGTATGACATCTTTCACAAAACAAAAAAATTTTACACAAAGTGCTTCGGTAAATTTATATCAAAACATTTATGTAGAAAACTTTTTAATTCACAACATTCAAAAATATTTTTAAATTTTACAAAAGTCATATCCTTCATTAAATCAAAATATATCAAAGCATTTTTATAATTATTTCTACACAAACATCTACTCTTATATTTCGCTTAGTCAACTTACCGCTATCACATTCTTCATTTACATTCATCTCCAACATTTTTGTATGTGTAATATCCTTGTGTGATGCCAAAAAGAGCACCACATCCCGTTTCTCGTTCTTAATTGGCACAATGTCAAAGAGACACCAAAACGGTGAACCTGCAAAGAAGAAAGGTGAAGAAGTGAAATTAGCTTATTTGCATAAATGAACGAAGTACATATAAGCATATATGTGCGTGTGCGTGTTGAAAGACTCAAAGTCAAAAAGCGGAAAAATGAGCAAAACGGTAAGCTGGGAATTACTTGTTGATCGAATCTGTCGTTGACATGGCGTATACGTAATCCATATTTACTTATGCACGGTAGCGTAGATTTTGCTGGTGAAGCTTTAAATTATACTTTAAGATAACAGTTAAAGTGGAAATTTCATAACACTTAAAACAAGCATTACAGTGTTTTTTAACAAAACTAGAAAAAACGTTCACTTCGGTTGCTCCCAAGCAATAATACCCTACACAAATAGAAGAAAAACCATCAGCTTGTATGCCAGCTATATGCTATAGTGATCCAATCTGAACAATTTCTGCGAAGATTGCATAATTTTTTAGGCAATAATCCCTGTCAAATTTCGTGAAGATATCTCTTCAAATGAAAATTTTTTCTATACAAACACTTGATACCGATCATTCAGTTTGTATGGCAGCTATATGCTATAGTGGTCCGAAATCCGTCGCTCTAACAAACGACCAGTTTCTTCATGAGAAAAGGACGGGTGCAAAATTTCAAATCGATATCTTAAAAACTGAGAGACTATCTCGTATACATACGGACGGACGAACAGACAGATGGACATTGCTAAATCGACTTAGCTTGTCACGATGATCATTTATGTATATACTTTATCGGAAACCCTACGATTCCTGTTGGGTGTTTCATACTTCGTGGCGAACCTTGAACAGGCTATATTGTTCAAGGTATAAAAACTTAGGATCAAAAATTTAATTTTTAATTTTTAATTCCAATTTTAATATGAAATGTGAAAAAAAATATTCGAGATTATAAAATAAAATATTTTCGGCCTTGCCTAACCGGGAAGTAAAGAAACCGAAAATGCGAGATTAGCTGCTCAAATCAAGATAAGGTAATTATTACAATTTATTCTAAAAAATTATGAATTATTTATTGTGCTTAAAATGTTTCATTATCCGCACTTTAGGTATCACTTAAAGAGCTCTTTTAAATATCTTAAATATGATAGCCACCACATCACTTACACCATTGAAGCTTACGAGCACACGTACGGGATGCTAACAAGTATCCATTAGACACCAAAAAGCTGTATTCCTCACACAAATTAATCAAAAAATCGCTCCAGACTTAGACTAGACCAATCAGTGCTGCACAAAATAGAAACTTATAGCATACTAACAGGCGCAACGAGGACTAAATTACGTGTTCCACAAACATACATACTTCTTACAACATATATTTTACTTTTATCTCTTTGCTCTTCATCTACTTACATTGTTATTATATGCTTTGTGACACGCGCAACGCTTCGCAAAGTCTTCGAGCGAAATAGCTTTTGAAATGTGTGCCTACACTCTTAATGACATGCATTTGCTTATGTGCTTATCAATTTGACACACTTTTTGATCTTGTGCACATACATATACAGTGTATACGAGTATAACGAAAATGCTCATTTACACTAGTATGTGTGTGTGAGTATAGAAAAATTATATAGTTAATTTAATGAGACCTTACTGCTTGAGCGCGCATTCAAGCGACTGTGAACACTTTAAGCGTGTGTGGGTGTGAATGGTTGTGTGAAGGACAAGTGGAGAGAGACATTGCGCAAAAATTCAGTAAGGTTGGTTGGAACATAGCTTTAATAGAAATTGCATAGACAATAGTTAGATTTTCGTAGATTTGCTGAAGATGATAAGGAAAATGAAAAAATGTAAGAAGCGCTGGATATAAATTTTTCTGAAAACAACTTTAAACGGAGCATCGGTAATGCGATTGAAATAGAACAAATATTCAAAAAAGATGCTAGAGTTCTTCCGTAAGTCTTTAGATTAAAAAAGTCAGTAATTTTTAATCGAGAAAAAAGCAAATATTATTCTTTCAAATATCTTATACCTGTAGCCCCAAAAAATATTATATATTATGAGCTAAATTTTGCCTAGGTTACAAATCAACTGACTGTTCCGAAGAAATGATAAAATTTATCTCGCAACTCGATTAAGAAAATATATAAAAACAAATGTGATAATTAAAAAATAATACTCGTATACATGATTATGGAGTTACCACTTATTGAACAATAAATATAATAAAATATAGCTGCCGATGAACAGACCCAAAAATCAGTGTCACTTAGCTTTTACAAGACCCTTTATCGTGGACTCATTAAACGGATAGGCGTTTGCTTGCCAAAAAAAATGACAGAGTTTGAATAAAATATATTTACGAACAGCCATGTAAGCTCGAATTGCAGGTGGCAGCCCCATTTAATAGGTTGATTTACGCTAAAGAATTATATGGCTTTGTTGTAATCCTGCTCAAATTATTACTAAATTTAGAACAAACTCAAATTTAATGAACATTTCTCCAATAAATTTACTTGCCGATCTGGCATCATTTAACAAATGTTTAGTGAACATTTTAAATCTGAGCTTTAAGGCACTCGTAAAATTATCTAAAAAAAAACAAAATGTTTGGTATTCAACAAACAAAATCAAATTCTATAAATGACCTTAAAGCACAAATGAAGCATTGAAAGAAAACCAAAAGATTTAACGCGCATTAAAAACCAATAAAATGCCAACTCCTGTTATTTGTTATCAGCGCAGCATTTACGAATTGAAAAGCAAACGTCAGCTCAAGTCAAGTCAAGGCGAACAAAACGCCGAAACGCACTCAAATGATGCTATTTACGTATAAACTTAACATTCATATGATTTTATTTATTACCAATGCGGATACGTGTCCGTTTTGTTGTGAACGTGTGAAACGGCAGAAAGTTGCGTATACGCCACGTTGTCTGTGTCATTCACGCTGATATGGGCAGCAGCAGCAGTGTGACGTGTGTGCCTTAATTTCAGCTGCTCGTGTATATACGAGCAAAAGACGTGCACACACACCAACAAATACAACAAATTGCTCACTTACAGTTACAAATGCGCAGCGCTGCGTAAATCCTC